>NC_066637.1:4401501-5028144 GCF_025201925.1 Gopherus flavomarginatus | reverse complement strand
ATAAACACGGCCTGGGCTTCTCCTCTAAGGTACAGGGCTAACCGCAGGGCCCAGGTCTCCCGCTCTCAGCCGGCTCCCGTAACCACCTGTTCAAAAGCCCCTAGAAACGCATCGGGGTCATCTGCAGGACCCATCTTGCAGACTCCCCACCCCGGCGTCCGGTGCCATCCCCCGCTAGTGGACCCACCAATTTCTGGTGGATCTGTTGCTGGGCCGTCAACTGGTCCCAGATGAACTCCTGGAGTGCCCTCTGTTGGTCTGCCTGCCATGTCATCAGGGCCTGCCTCTCTAGCTGTTGGAACTGTTGCATTTCCTACACTGTTCTCACCAGACACTTCAGGGTTTCCTCCATGCTGGCAGCCATAAGCAGCAACAGTTAACAGGTTCCCAGACAAGCCCCCAGTGCCACAGGGTCCACACAGGTTTCTGCCTTCTAACCCTGTGCTTAGGCTGGTAAAATAAGAGTCCTCACGCCTTCTTCTGGTGTTTCACCCTTGTGCTTTATTTTACAGTGCCACCATGCAGTCCCCTTTATCCCCCAACAGTTATCCCTTTTCCAACCCATTCCAGGGTCTCTTGGCCCTTGAGGCTCCCTTCTGTGGTGAGGCAACAGAGCTGTAGCCTCCTGTCCCCTCCCAGGCTAGCCTCCTGACTGAGTTTGGTTCAGGGCTTTTATAACCCTCCCAGCCTTCAGCCCAGCTATCACTGCTTAGCTCAGTCTATTGTAGTGAACCAGCCCTTCTTAGGGCCCACAGCTGGGCTTCCCGCTGGCTGCTTTGCACCTCTGCCCCCTGGCCTCTCTGCCTGAAGGCAGGGCTTAGCCAGCATTTTAGCAGGGCAGTCAAGGGGTTATACCCCTGCCCTGCCACAGGGAGTTTCAAAGTTCCCAGGGAAGGGTGGACATCTGCTTGCCTGGCATCAGAGCAGCAGAGCTGCTAGCCAGAGTGGTCACCTAGGCACTGCGGGATATCCTGTGGAGGCTAAAAGCTCTGTAAACAGGAAGAACGTGTCTTCACTTGCACATCACCGCACAAGCATCACCGGTAAGATCTGTACGCCTCTTGTGGAGATGGTTTCATTGGCAAGTGTAGACACTTCCACGGTTTTTGCGCAAAAAAGGGACTTTTTCCTCTTTAAATGGCAAGTGTGGACATGCCCTGAGTAAGGAAGAACCCGAAATTCACTCCCTGAACCATCCTTTTCCTCAGGGCTGCCAGTTACCTTGTAACTCACCCAGCTAGATATTAAACAAACAGCAATGGCTGGACTTTAGAGTATTAGCACTGAAAAGAATCCATAAATTACCTGACACTCCCAGATTGATGGGTTGTTTATCTGCGTTTAAAGAACATACAGAGAGGTATAAACCTTTCTGTGGCACTCTGAGATTACAGCAGTCTGGGCAAGAAGGGTTTTATCAAAGAATTCCTAGGTTCTTTCTTGCCAACCTCCTACCCAGACCACCAGCTCTGCTAAACTGTAGCTTGATTGGCAAGTTCTGTGGGTTGACACAGATTCCCTTGCACCCTTGGAGTCCATCACCTCAATAAGGTGTTTGTATGGCAGGAGCTAGTAGAATTGGGGAGTGTAGGATAAAGCTGTGTTTGTACCTAGCTAGAAGAGCAGATCTTCAGCCAGTTGAAGAGCTGCCTTATCTGCAATTTTCATTCAACCCAGCAGTAAGGAAATGAAGGGGAGGTTTGTATTTTTGCAGCAGACGTACAGGGTCAGTAAAGAACAATGCCTCTGGGCAGCCAGTCTCAGACAGGAAAAAGCGGGGAGTCGGGCAGGGCAAGATTTAGCAATAGGCAGTTTCCTCTGCGCACGCCTGGCAGTTGATTTGGAGTGGGAAGGAAAGCTACGTAGAGTATGAATGTCATGGCAAAGGTGTGAGTCACGGCAGAGGCAGGATAGTTAAAAAGCCCCAGGGGAACCAGGCTTGTGATCAGTGACCTGCAACTGCAGGGACCTCTGTGTGCTGAGTGTATGGTGTAAGGAATCAGACAAGGCAGTGGGAACCTGGAACTCCAGAGCTCTGTTCCCAGCTCACACACTGACTTGCTGAGTAACCTTGGGCAAATCACTTCATCTCTCTGTGCCTCAGTTTCCCTCTGTGTAAAATGAGGATCATGCTGTTGAGTCACTTCCTGGGGGTACTATACCCACACCCTAACCCCAATTTTATGAGCATTCATGGCTGACCACACCATTTCTATGCCCAGATGTAGCCCTTGGGCCAAAAAATTTGCCCATCCCTGGCCTAGATTGCAGGCTCTTTGGGGTGGGGACCATCTTTTGTTTCTGTGCATGTGCAGTGCCTAGCACAAATGTTCCCTGGTCCATGACTGAAACTCCTAGGTGATACCACAGCACGGATAATAAATAACAATTCTTGATGTGGTCTATGGGCCAGTGACTTGTAGCCCTGGGCCTTGTGTAGCCGTCCACACCAGTGACTGCAAAAGTCACAAGGCCAAGGAGAATCAGCCCCTCTGTGTTTCAGGAACGATGAACTTCATTCACTGCATAATTTCCCCTAGTCGAATGTGTCTGCTCCTACCAGAGATAATCTTCATAGGGGGATATACAGAGATAGCATAGATGGGTCTGCAGTCAGCTAGCTGGAACAGAAGCACAAAATAAGGCAGTGAAGCAGCATTAAAGATTTGGCCAATTGTGGGGTGGAGTCCTGGGGAAAAACCCCCTCAGAGTATTTGACCCTAACAAGGGGGTCTTGTGTGAATGAATCCATCTGTCCCAGTTGTTGGAAACTAGGAAAGTACCCTATAGGGTGACCAGATGTCCTGATTTTATAGGGACAGTTCTGATTTTTGGGTCTTTTTCGTAAATAGGCTCCTATTACTGCCCACTCCCTGTCCTGATTTTTCAGTTTTGCTGTCTAGTCACCCTAGTACCCTAACAAATGCTCACATCGACCTGCTCACATGTCCAGTGTGATGAGCGCAGCAAAAAGGGAAATGATTCTCTCCGCAGCTATTAAAAGTGAGGAGGAAGCTCTTGTTGATGGTAACCGTTTCCGTGAGTGGGAGATCAGCAGCTCATGAGGGGACAAGTCACATACACCAATTCAGACCTTACGGGCAGATGTTCTGCTAGTGCAAACTGATCAGCACCATTCACTTCTGCGGAACTAAGATGATTTATACCAGCAGAGAATCTGACCTTATATCTGCCCATTTAATATCACAGTGTTATAAGAACAGGGACTTGTGCAGTTGGTATTTTCCTTCTCAGTGTAACTGAAACCACAGGATAAATTTGCTTTTTTCACCTTTTAACAATTTCAGATGGTCCCTATGTCATTCCCGTTTTCTTTTCCTTGCATATAACGTAACATGAAAAAGGTACCACCAGTTACTTACAGTAGAACAATTTGCTTCATAGCAGGTTGGTGTAGTGTAGTTACCTTCGCACACGGTTCTTTCTTACTGCTTGTTCCAATTTTGCATTAGGCCTGTCTACATCTGAAAATTAGATGGACCTAACATCATCACTCAGATCTGTAAAAATGTTGTGCCCTGTGTGACATAGTTAAGTTGATCTAACCCCCCACTGTAGATGCAGCAAGGTCAATGGAATAATTCTACCATTGACCTAGATGCCACCTCTCAGAGAGCTGGATTAATGACACAGATGGAAACCCCCCTTCTGTCGATGTAGGACGCATCTATACACAAGCATGGTAACTGAGCCGCTGTCACCACGGTAGTGTAGCTACAGCGTTGGTTTTTGCAGTGTAGATGTAGCCTTTGGCTAGGAGTGCTTTAGCGATGTAGATATACTAGCACAGCACTCCTGATGGGGAGACAACTTTTACTGGTGACACTGTGATTTTACCTGTCAGCTTATTCCCAGTCCCACCCCCGGAAAACAAGCTGTACTGGCAAATGCTGTTCTGCCTCTATAACTGCATCTGTACTGGGGGCTTTACTGGTCAGAGATCACACCACACCCTGACCAACATAGCTAGACTGGCAGGAATCTCTCAGCTAGACCTGGCTCTAGTGTTTGCCACACTGACCTGGGGCACAAGACACATAGAGTGGTTATGATTATCTGTTTATATGCATGTATCACTTGGTATCTGAAGTTATGAATATTGACTGTGCACTTCGATCTTACACATGTGTTCTTGGGTGACACCCCCCACCCACAATAGAATTTACATCAAGGCTACACAGCTATGTGTGGATGACCCGTCAAGAACACTCAGCCCTCAAAAAAGGCCATTGAAGAAACTCATCCCCTCCTGATAGTTCTTCCTGAGGATGCTTCAGACAGGGAAGGGACAATGATCACCTCCAGTGAGTCAGCAAACTGTCTAAGGACATGTGATATGCTCATGTGACTCTGGACTCCAGCTTGGGTCAGTAACTTTCCACAAACAGGAGCTCTGGCCTTTGTTTGGGACAGTAAAATTCCAAGCACATGGCAGAGGATATAACAGACCCCTGAGTCATCTCTGGCAACACTGTGATTTTACCTATACAGCTTATTCCAAATCCCACCCCCTGAAAACAAGCTGTACTGGCAAAGTGCTGTTCTGCCTCTATAACTGCATTTGTACTGGGGGCTTTGCTGGTCAGACCTCACACCACACCCTGACTGGCATAACTAGCCTGGCAGGAATCTCTCAGCTAGACCTGGCTCTAGCGTTTGCCACGCTGACCTGGGGCACAAGACACATGGATAAGAGAGGGGTTATAACACGACATAGGCTGTCTTCACTGGGGAAAAACAGGAATGTTTTTATATGGAGAGAATTACCCGGATTTAAAATCCTAATGTAGCCATGGCACAGGTAGTTTTTACCTCCATGTGACCCCTGTAGGGTCAACACTATGTGCCCACTATACCGTGGGTTTACCCTAAGTCTCTGTTTCCTATAACAATATAACTCTAAAGATCAGTCTACTGGGAAAGTCCCTGCCTGCTTGCATATTATTTCGCTTTCACTTTCAAGTGAGCCTCGAGCTGGGCTGGAGCTGGTCTCCCGGCTGCTGCTGCGGGGCCGCTGGGTCTGGACCAGAGTCGGAACCGGACCAGAACTTTGGGCTTGTGTCCTGCTCGCGGGCCCGGGAGCTGCCCGGAGAGGGGCGCGGGGGATCCATGGGGCGGACACCCGCGGACACGGCGGTGGCAGCGGGCTCGCTCAGGCCAGTGACCGGGACCCGGAGGCCGCGCTGAGCCGTAGCGGTCACAGACTCAATGCCCAGCGGGGGCAGAAGCAGCCAGGCTCTGCGGTCTGTTCTCAGGTCCATGCTCCGGGTAAGTGGATCCCCAAAGCTCGGGAAATACAATGGAGCCAACAGAGCGGCCCTGCCCAGCAGAGACACGGGGGGAGGTTTGGGGTGCAGATGTGGCGGGGGGGAGGGACTGTGGGAATCGACCGTGATTAATGATAAGATCCCAGGAAGCGGAATTGTTTACACTGATCCCTTTTCACTAAGGCAAACTCGAACCGTTCGCCCGCCGGAGTTTGGGTTGTTTACTGTCTTGTTCGAGCAAATCTGTCTGCATTTTAGAAGCTGTGGGGCTCCATCTGGTGGAGACTGCAAAGAACAACAAAAATGAATATTTAAAATAATATTTTCCTCCTTAATTTAGTAGGAAATAAATACCGCTGGGAGATTCTGGTTTCTTCTCCTCAGCGGATACTCAGCCTGGAGCTTGGGGGGATCTAAGTGGATTGACTTTTCATTATGTAGATTGGCAGAAGTTTTTTTTTTTTTAACAGACACTGATTTTAGAAAAACAAACAATCCTACCCCCAGAAGTTGCCCTTTGAATGGGGAAATGTTTGAGGATTCTAAATGGACAGTAGCTCCTTGTGGTGCGTTGTATTGAATTTGCTGCTGCTCTGTCCCCATAGTTTGTTGTTTTGTATCTGCTGTTTCCTCCCAGGGTTTCCACAGTTGAATGGACCTGGGGGACAGGCCAGCACAGGGAATAATGCTTGGCCCACACGAAGCTGTGCTGCTGGGTCTCAGTCTGGGGCTTTCCATGGCCGATCATATTTCAGTCCTTCCATTTTGGGTGTCACAGTGTAAACTGAGACTGGTGCTAAGTTCAACTGGATTCCAAATAATCAGCAAAATGTGCCATGGGTAAAAGGGAAAGAGATTATACTGGAAGAAAAAGGAAAATGATTTCCAAGTGGCTAACAGGGTATCCCCCTGTGCTTCTGGATTTAGAAAAATCATAACAGAAGGCGACTTTAGCTGAAATGTCAAAGGCCACAGTCTATGAATCCAAACCCATCACTGTGATGCACGTGATTAGACGCAAACTGAGCTGAGCACTTACATGAGTCAGGGATGGAGGATCATGTCCCAAGACTGTAAAGGCTGGATTCCAGCCAGACTAATGTCAGTAGAAATATTCCAGGTTTAAATGAGAGCAGAGTTTGACCCAGAATGTGGAGAGTGGTAGTGAGGAAATGGTGAAGTAGGGCGCTGATAGGCGAGTGGCAGACAACACCAATTTGGTCATCTTACTGTAATCTATGCAAATACACATCACGCATCATTTGAAAGCTTTGTATGTCTACTTAAAGATGAGGTATATTGTGGAGCTGTCAAGTGGTGCCATTAGCACAGAAACAGAGAGAAACGGTGACACCATGAAGACTGTTAAAATGACCTGTTTGGAATTTGCATTTCTTTCTGTTAGTTGAATGACTCTGTATTATTTCAAGAGAGAAAACTGGATTTCTTTGTGACCTCGAAGTATCACAGCAATATCCTAAAGGATAAAACAAAATATGATAATAAACGTGTTCAGGTATCATGGAAATGTAATAGTGCTGGTAACATCTATGAGTCTATGAGTCTATTTCTAGTCAACATCATTATCGTCTTGTCCATCACTTTGATCTCCATTGAATGTGCTTGTGCTACCAAAGTCTTCATTCCCTTAGCTTGTATAGAATTCTGTCCAGGGAAGATTGTTCTGACTACAGACGCAGTTCATTGGTCTGGTTTTGCCAATGGTAGAGGGGGCATTGCTGGCACATGCACTCAGACACGACTGAGGCACATGTTCATGGGTCACTGACGTTATTGCAGTAACATGCAGTATGTGAATGCTGCCTCCTACTGCAAAGGAGACATCAAAAGACACTTAAGGGGCCTGATCCTGCAGTGTGCTGGGCACTTCCTGAACAGTGCCCCCAACTCCTGTTCATTCAGTGGTGTCTCTGTAGCAGTGAGAGAGGAGATGGAAGCTGCTCCGTATACACTAGCGCCCAGTGCATCCGGGTGAGGGTTGAGAAGAGCTTGCTGGGAGCGTTTTCACTGTTGAATCCCCACCTTGAACCTAAGGGACTCAAAGGGCTTCAGGCAAAAGCATCACAGCACTAATCAGTGCCACAGTGGTACCAGCCCCTCCCCATCTGCTACTGAGCCTGCATGATGCAAATCAGAAACTCTTCTCTTCTTCCCTAAAGATTTTTGGCATTTTCTTGATAACACAATTGTGTCATTCGGAAGCTCAACAATGCGACCCAGGCGAATATGAAATAAATGGCGAATGCTGTCCCATGTGCAGCGCTGGTAGGTATATCTGATTGCTTCTTTAAAAATCATGACCCTTCCCTAGAGAGTCCAATTGTCTGGCCTCCTCCGGAGAGCTTGCTTACCTCTATTACTGTGAATGTAACTAGTGGTGAGGACACAGATCTGTCCATGTAAACATCTCATTGCTTGTTACTCTCCTGTCAGTGGAGGACATAGGATGGGTCTTGTGGCCTGGGACACAGGGGATTTGGGCAAGTCACTTTCTCCGTAACACCTCTCTTCCTCAGAGGCCAGGTCAGGCAGGACCAGCTGCTGGCCTGCTCCCTTGACTAGCTTGGCTGCTGGGGAACCAGGAAGCCGAGTTGCATCGCTTTGGAACTGATGGGGCAGCCACAGCACCGGAGTGGCTGCTGGATCAGCAGTTCTACTCCTGCTTAGCAGTCTGGCACCCACAGCAGAGCAGCGACTGCTCGATGCGAACCCTGCCTCCCCTGCTCTGTGTCTAGTCCTTGCTCCTGCTCTATCCTAGCCCTGCTCCAGCCAACTTCCAGTCCTTACCCCACCCCGTCCTGGCTTCGGACCCCCACTCCTGACCCTTGACTGCGCCTCCCGACTGTGACTCTGGTTAACCCTTTGGCTTCTGACCCTTGGCTGCTGACCCTTGGCTGCACCTTCTGACTACAACCCCACTTTACCCTCCGGCTCCTGCACTTGGCTTCTGTCACTCCAGCACTGACCGTTGGCTTGTTCCTGGACTCTGCCCCGCTGGACCCAGCTCTAACCGGTCAGCTGAACTCTCGTTTCAATCTCTAGGCCTGACTGCCCAGGACCCAGATCTCTGCCCTGATTGACTATAACAGTCAATACACTGTCCCCAATACACTGAATTCACCCTTTGCCCTGGATCCGGGATCCCCCAGCACTTCCTGCCCTTCCCCAGCCCATCACAGTCACCTTGTATCAGGATCCTACTGATCATTCCTCCGCACAGGGACCTCTGCCAGTCCCACCTCAGCCACAGCCCTGCCCCGGGCAGCTGTCCAGCAAGCTGCTGTGGACACCAGCACTGCCCCAGCCCCTCACCTCTCAATCTACCTCTTATAGTAGGATAGTCCTGGCCACAGGCAGTCACCTGACATCCTTAGTCCTCTGGCGCTTTCTGGTCATAGGATCCCTCCAGTCACTTCCTTCACCTGAGGATTCTCCATCCCCCTAGGAGAAACTACAGTACTCAGAACTGTATCTTTTAAAGGGATGGGATCCTGACTAGGCCCAGTGGGGACACATGCATCTGTCAAAGGTCCTGTGTCCGTTACACAGAGTCTAAGCACGACTGTACTAGGGATACTACTGATAAGGTAGGGGTGAGTTATGAGATTGTTTCTGTCTCTGCTGTACCTGTGTTGTGCAGAAATGGAGGATTTCAGGTCTGGCAATCTAGATCTGAAATGTTTACCTTTTTTTTCTAGTGGTGGTGTGTGCAACATGTATAATCCACACACATAGTGTGTGCATTTGTCATGCATAATTACCTGCTTTTGCAATCTCTGTTTTAATGCATTAAATATATTAGCCTGGTTTACACAGGAGCTAATTGTTTTGTTTGCTTTAGGGAGCAGGGTGGTCAAACATTGTAGACTAAGTAGGAGCACAACTTGCATGCCCTGTGTGGATGACACGTATACAGAGCAGCCCAATCACTTAACAAAGTGCATGAGATGTAAAGTCTGCGATGCAGGTAAGGAAGCTGCTCTGTGTGTGGGGGTGAGGGTGGCTTTTAATTAGTTTTTTTTTCCGAATTGTCTCCCCCAGCCCACACATACAAAAGCAGCCTAGTTGTTTGGGCACAGGACTGGAAATCAAGAGATCTGGGTTTTGCTCACAGTTTTCTCAGCATCTGGCCAATGCATGGGCTTTAGTCGCATATCTTCCACTGATTAAGGTTTGTAGAATCATCCCAGGAGGCTCTTCTCAGGGGGAAAGTGGATCTCCAGATTTATTAGAAGTAGAACAAACACAATAAACCATAATTATAATCAAACATTTCAGATGGTATTTCTTGGCCTAGAGCAGCAGCTCTGCACCGTGAGGATCAGTATTGTACATGGGGAAGGTTATAACCTTCCCTTTCAGATCCCAAGCAGTGGCTGAGAAATATGCACATACCTTAGGAGGCGGGAGTGACATGAGTGACAGTAAGCAACCATTACGCTCCTCTGTTAATGAGGCCATCAGTGTCTGGTCCCCAGCATGAATTAGAACAGCCTGCAGGCTGCTCTAGTTTAACATCAGCTGCCTATGACCCCAAAGGCTGTCCCAGCACATGGGGATCAGCTGGGCAGCCAGGAGGAGGGTTTGTGTAGCAGGTGTTATGACCATACCAAAATCCCCCTACAGTGGACTGCTCCTCCATTGACCAGTTGGATTGGAGGTTGTGGTCCTTTATATGTGGCTGTTGGGAGCCTCATTCTCCACCACCTTTCTCGTTATTCACACCCGTGCAGATGGATGGAGAGTGGGTGCAAAGCACGATCTCAGCTGCAGCTGTGTAGAGAATGCTGATTTGGTAGCATTTTGCATGCACCCTTTGCACAGATGTAAATACACAAGGTGTAGGGCAGCAGAGAGTCAGGCTCCAGATGGTTCTGTTTACATGGCAACACTTGTAAAATGGAGTCATCATAACAAACCCTTCTAGCTCCTGTGCCCTGTACCACGGATCATCAAGGACTGGGGTGCACAATAGATTTTGTATCTATTCTGTTTAGTTCTCATGTAAATGTATTTGTGATGCATGTAACTTTCCTTTAGGAGCCAGACTGATGGTAAAAGAAAAATGCACGTATAGGAAGAACACCGTATGTGGCTGCGCCCCGGGGGATTTCTGCAGGCATGGTGCAGGCGGGGACTGTGAAATGTGTAGTGCCTCCACCATCTGCCTCCCTGGCTTTAAAGTGAAAATACTTGGTAAGGCGATGTAACTTCTCTAATACCAAGGCAAAACTCTGCAGTCACAGACTGAATATGGAGCAGGGTAAACTGGCTGAGACTTAATCCTGGTGAGACTGAGGTGATGCTGGGGAAGCAGCTGGAAGAGTGGCTGGGCTGTAGATGGGGCCACCCCTTAGGACCATGCAGAATGCTGCAGCCTGCTGACGGAGTGGAGTTGCCTGTTGGTCACATGTAGGAATCGGTTTTGACCTATAGGGACAGAAATGGTTTGGGTCCTGACTGCCTCTGTCCCAGCACACACTTCCCCAGCTGCGCTCAGCAGAGGCGCTCAAGCTGGAGCTCCCTCAATATACATGGGGGGCAGGGGCATGGGAGTGAGGAAGCTGCTGGGGGTCCTCCATTCTGGAATTGCTATTCGCTGCCTTGGGTCCTGCTCTAGAGCTGGGCTCTGTTCATCTTCCAGGCCAGACACTAAGCTGCCATCTCCCTGTGAAACAAGCATGAAATATACAGGGACAAGGTTATTAAGTGTGTCACAGGCTGTGACGAGCTCAGACTCCTCTGGGTGTCGTTGGACACTCACATGATGCTCTTGCAGGCAGCACTTTGCATGAGGCCCTGGGTTTGTACTCGCACATGTTGGCAGCCCACCTACGCAGCAGCACAGTGCAGTGTGAGTCCAGCTTCAGCATGCACACCAGAAACAGAGCCCTCTCGAGCCCACCTTTGGGCACAGAATTCTGTTAGGAAGACACGTGTGCTAAACACACCCCTTTTGGAGCTCCCATGGTGCAACAGACTTGTTCAGCAACACCTTTTCTACTGGTGCAGAATCCCCGTTAATTACACTGGAATACATCAGTGCTGTAGACAGTAAGTCCCTTTACAGAGAGTGGGTGTGGATCCAGGCGATGGTCCATTGTTAAGGCTTTTGATCAAGGGCAAGAGTTCCAGATTAACCAAAAGTACCTCATGGTTCTTTGCTCTGTTTCTGAAGGTGGATACTGAGTGGGGTGATGTGATCTTAACGCCCTGAGAGCCTGGCTCTTTGAGATCCTGGGATGGGAGCTGCTGTTGAGAAGCAGAGTGTGTGGTGGTGTTCCATTCACACGTCACCCAGGTTGTTCAGTAGCATTTCTACACTGGGACAGAATGGGAAGTTGCAGAGAAGTGCAGGAAAAGGCAAACAGGCGCCTTACAATGACACTCGAGGAAGGGACCTCATTATGTCAGTGTCAACAGACGATGTGGGGAGGCTGCCCACTAGAAGCCTCTGGGGCAGCCAGGCTCCCCGCACAGAGCTGCCAGCAGAGCTGAGAGACTGGGCCCTCCGCTCCCCACACTGCTGCCCTTCTTCGGTTGGTGGAAGCCCTCCTGGTTAGGACATGCACCACTGGCCCAAGGAGGGTTGTGTGGACGTGCACCACCAGGGTAATTACTGCAGTGGCTGTAAGTCGACCTAATATACACCTAGTTCTGCAAGTCCAAGTCTCAAAACCTGAGTTCCCTCCCCCTGTTGCCCCATCAGGGTCATATGGAATTGGAGGCTTCAGAATAAAACAGACCTAGAGGCTCTGCAACATGGTGATGATAGTGGGGAGATGCGGCTGGAGACTTTTCTGAAATCAAAGCTCCTTTAGGCCCCACTTTCAGGAAAGAATCCAGTTATGTCGTCCTCTTTTATAGGCACAGAATTCAGAGACAACATATGTGAGGTTTGCCCTGATGGAACCTTCTCAGCAAACAACATGTCACACACCTGTCAGCCATGGACCAAGTAGGTGACTCTGACTACGCGTGGCCTTTTCCCTTGCACCGACTTTACACGCTGCGTTCTCTCCTTTCATTCATCATTATTTTTTTGTACTTGAATTTTGTGGCTATATCAGACCTAGTTAGAGATGGCCTGAAGTTCAGCAGCTGGGAAACATAACTCGGAATCAGTAGGGCTGTGAGCTGTGTGTTGGGGAAATCCTTTCCCCAGGAATTCCTTTCTGTACCCTGGGCCCTCTCCATGAGGGCTGGATTCACCTCGGGGCTGTTTATATACGTGACATGGGATGCAGCCCCCTCTGCCAGGTCCTCCCTGCACAGAGCCCAGTGACATGGCAGAGAGACTGTGTGGAACCAGGCCTTGGGCCATACTGGGACTAGCCACCCATGCAGTGTAACAGTTCCATGGCCAGAGAGCCCCATGGCTGCACAGCAGCGGGCACAGTTTGCCCCTCACAGAACACAGATTACAAATACATATGGCACATTTTAGAATTAAGAGTTGAAAGTCGGCTCCTTTGATTATCCACCACGTCCTAAAGACCTTTCTGCCTCCTTGGCGTGGGCAGCTGGGGGCCAGTTCAGCCCCTGATGCAGGCTAGGTCAGTTCTGAGGTTTACCAGTGACCACAGTCCCCTAGTGTCCATGAATGGGGGTAGAACTGCCCTGGCTGTGCCCCCTTCCTGGGCCAATCCATCTCTGGCCTGCTCCCTGTGCCACCATGGCCCACCTGGGCCAGGTGAAGGTCCCATCCCAACCACACAGCCAGCCTGTCCCACAAACAGTGCAAAGGGGCTGTAGAGCAGTGGTGAATCTGGCCCTTCAGCTCAGTTAGGGTCTGCTGTGCTGTGGATGATTGTCTGAGGAGCAGAGGTGAGAGTAAGCTGATACTGTATGGTACGGCTTGGCAGCAAGAGCTGGTACCCCGCCGACTGTACTGGCTTCCCCAGGCTGTCGATTTAAATAGAGCCCCGGGCCCTTTAAATTGCCTCCAGAGCCCTGCTGCTGGAGCCCTGGGTTAGCAGCGGCAGATGGGAGCCCCTGAGGCTCTGCGATTTAAAGGGCCCGGGATTCTGTGGCTGCAGCTGGGAGCCTGGGCCCTTTAAATCACCGCTGGAGCCCCAGTCCACTGCTGCTACCCCAGGGCTGCAGCAGCGTGGCTCTGGCAGCAATTGAAAGGGCCTGAGAATGTAAAGGCCCTGCCCCCGTGCTCAGGACTCTGGCTTACCGGTAAGTCCTTTAACTAACTTCCACTCCTGCTGAGGTGTACCCAAGTCAGTGTGGGAGCACCACTTCCTGTGCTGCCTGGGTACCTCAGTGACTCTGCCATTGAAAACACAGAACCCTACGCTGAGGTGTAGGCAGGTAAAAACTTCTGAGGTCAGTACAGTGAATTTATTGTATTTGTATTCTTCAGTCTAATCCTATGTTCTGGTAAAAATTTGGAATCTTATAACTTAATTTTCCAATGTGCAGGCGTCTACTGCTCAAAGGGCCTGATCCTGCAGCCTTGAAATGTGTGGGAGTGTGGCCTGTCCACAGACTGCAGGATCAGGCCCAGAATCTGGATGGGGTCTTATCATATTTGATCCACTATATTAAGACCATGAGAAGGCTGTGGATATGCTGACATGTTTACTAACATGTCTTCTTTCGTCTTAGGTGTGAAGAGGAAGGGATGACAGAAGGAAAGGCCGGGACAGCCACTTCTGATGCAGTTTGTGTAAAAAGAGGCCTTTCTGTCACAGGGATGGCATTGATAATTGTCTTTTTAGTTTTAAATGTACCTGCGGTGGCTGGAGCAGTGTACTTTTTATGGAGGAGGAAGAAGAGGAAAGATGAGAGAACACGTAAGTCAGAAAAGCGTGGGACCTGTGAAACCCGTCAAAGGGTCTCTAAAGGGGTCAGACTGGCCAAGTTTGTATTTGGCACATTGGTCTTTGTTTCACCCTGGAACATGCCAAACTGTAACTGGAATTGCCTCTTCAAGCTGAGAATCCCTCTGAGAGTCTAAATCTTTCCTCTTTACAGAGTTGCCTTTAAGATCCGCTGGCCCTAAATTTGACCTACTTTGAGGTGAGCTGGTTGGTCCCAGGCCAGGGTGCTGTGCTATAGCACCAGCTGTAGTGCCCAGCTCAGGAGGATCCTCTCTGTCCCCAACTCATGGCTAAAACCGGCCTTTTTCCCAGGCCAGATTCCCCAATGGCTAGAAATACCAGCTGTTCACATTCTCCAAGGAACCCGAACCAGTTCTCCCCTGCTTATGATCTTTCCTGCTTGTATCTGATATGTGCATACAAAGTTCCCTCTTCATTTGCTGCGGGAGCAGTGATGTTAATGGAGCGGGAGTTTGGGCTTTACTCAGAACCAGTTCCTGCTGCAGAAATAAGCATCTCAGTTTTGCCCCATCATTTATCCACCAAGAGAAGAACATGTTCTCAGGTCCAAGAGAGAACGTTGTTTACTGGTTATAGCTGGAGGCTGGGAATCAGGACTCCTGGATAATATTCTCAGCTCTGCCAATGACCAGAGGTGTGAATTTTGGCAAATCACTCAATTTCCCTGTGCCATAGAGTAGCTTGGGGTTGGCAACCTTTCAGAAGTGCTGTGCTGAGTCTTCATTTATTCACTCTGATTTAAGTTTTTGCATGCCGGTCATACATTTTAATGTTTTTAGAAGGTCTCTTTCTATAAGTCTATAATATAGAACTAAACTATTGTTGTATGTAAAGTAAATAAGGTTTTTAAAATGTGTAAGAAGCTTCATTTAAAATTAAATTAAAATGCAGAGCCCCCCGGACCGGTGGCCAGGACCCAGGCAGTGTGAGTGCTTACTGAAAATCAGCTCGCGTGCCATAGGTTGCCTCCCCATGGAGTAGCTGTTTGACATAATGCCCTCCTTATAGGGCTGTGTGGTTTGCTGTTTGCAAAATTCTTTGGGATCCTTAGTGATTAGGTGCTGTATCAATGCAGATCATTGCTGGAGCCCAAAGTCACATTGGATTAGCATTGTCACCTAACCACCTTCCTCTCCCAGCGGGGTGATTCCTCAGGATGCTGCTAAGTGTAGTGCAAAGCGCAGTCACAGCACAGTGGGGCCATGTTCTGTGGATGTGCACCCACATGGCCCCCCTGAATCGCAGAGAGCTGTGCATGCGTCTAAGGGCAGGACTTGGCCTGGAGACATTAATACAGAAAAATGTCAGTACAAAATGCAGCAGACTGTTTTCTAACAAGATTCCTTTTTCTTTGCAGCTGCACAGGCCATAGGGGTGAGTTGTCTGGTCTTTTATTTACTATGCACAAGCAACAAGCAGGGGTTGCTGGATGGCATGAGTGTCTCTGCCTTGGCTATGGCTGCTTGCCACAGGAGTCTCTGAGAACAAATGTGTATGTGCATAAACTCTAAAGTCCCCACTGGTCAAATGAGATTAACACCGAGGACTTTTAAATCTTATTCCCAACTCTGTCACTGTGGGACTAGGGAACAAGTCACTTATACATTATGGTCCAGATCCACAACAGTATTTAATGTTCATTGATTTTAAAGGTATTCAGGCTCCTGATTTCAATGGAAGTTAGGAGCCTAAATATCTTTTAGGGTCTGGGCCAATGCGCCTTACTGTCTGCATCTGTAAAATGGGAAAAATACCTACCTTGGAGGTACTGTGAGATTTGAATCAGTCAGAGTAAACCCCCTGCCCCCCACACTTACACATGCATGCTCTGTGGCTGTGCAAGGCCCTGAAGCAGCAGAACCAATTACCTGGGCTGTGCATAGACCATGATTTGCTCCATGATGTTTAAGTGCTTTGAGATCCCTGAATGGAAGGTACCATAGGAGTGCAAAATATTATTCAGCATTAAATGTGCCCAGGGTGAAAATCTGCAGTAAACTGACATCTATAATCCAAACAATGTAATGAACCTTAGTAACAAATGGCTTGATTGACTCTTAATTCCACCCTGAGTGATAGCACACTTGAAAGCAAAAGAATTTTTAAAATCTGAAGTTAAAATGGACTTTTTTGGCTCTTTAAACTCCCAGGCATGCAACCTGAAGCCACGCTGCTTAAGCATATATGAGACAGACAAGGTGGGTGAGGTAAGATCTTTCTTTTATTGGTGGAAGAGCCTTTGGTGTACCTCATCCAGTGCATGAGATGCCCCATCAACCATGTGGGTGATACCAGAAAGTATCACTACACTCGAAGGAACTGGCACTGAAAAAATGATAAAAGACAAAACCACCCTGTCACCCATGGGTGAACACTTTTCACAGAGCAGTCAGTGCCTGTCTGACTTATTCCTCGTCCTCAAAAGAAACCTGCACCACACCTTTCAAAGACAAGCTTTAATTCATAACTCTGCTAGACACTAACAATCAGGGTCTAAACAGTGACACTGGTTTTACAGGTCATTACAACAATTTGTAACCTACTAACCCTGCTTTGTCCTATGACTTGCAGAGGTGATAAATGCCCACTTCATTTTAAGTGGTTTCTTGCAACATGTTAACCTCTTACGCTTAACAATCCATCCCACTTTGTATTTAGCTGTTACACTCTGGTTACCTTTCCCAGACCTGAAGGAAAGCTCAGGGAAGCTTGAAAGCTTGTCTCTTCCCTCAGCAGAAGTTAGTTCAAGAAATGATATTACTTCACCCACCTTGTGTCTCTTTCAACATATTTGGTTTGGAAATGGGCATCTCTAGAACAGTTGCTATTTTATGCTGCGTTTATCTATATCTTTACCTTGTGGCATTACACAGTTTAAGATGATGCAAAATTAGCTAATTACAGAGTAAGATCTGTCCAGCAAATATTGGACACAATTTATAGAAAAAATCATGCCAGACAGTATAACTTACACTTTTGTTCTAAATGGGGAATGACGTTAATAAGCATTAATACTTCATGATAATGAATAAGAAAACAAATTCTAAGAGAACTCTAGCAGATGCTAGGAAAATGTACTGGCCATTTGATTGATAGTAACTAAATGTTCATCATCTCTTTGCTTTACTTTGTCATATTTTAAAGGATGAGCTAAACGAAGAGGTTTTTGAAAATTTGATACAGACTAGAAAGGAAGGGACTGATGCAGCTCTCCCTGTTCAGGAAACTACTAAAAATTCTGGCACATCCACCCTTCACAGCATCTGAACAAACACGGGCAAGAGCAGATGCACTTTTTCAAAGTAGGGGAGGAGAGAGAGCCATTCGTCAGCCCTGCAAGTGATAGAGGATGAACACAGAGAGGAGTCTCTACTACAGATCTAGGGAAATGATCACCAGCACTGGATTCTTCTGAAGGCTCAGGCCTACTCTAGAAAAAGCTGAATAATCAAGGACAGGAGGAAGATCCCCCTTCACTGGATTCTAGTGATTATCATCAATGTAACTTTAGTCTTTCTGGCTGTCTCCTGTTATGCTGAAGCCTTCCTCACGTACACATTGCTGGGTGTAATGTCAGCGGACTCTGGGCACTTGGTTTCATTCAGTAACTACACTTAAACTTCCATTTATTGATTGAAATGTTTTGAGAGTTCCCACTCACACACCACAAATACTTAACATGATATCCAGGAATCTCTGCTCAACCAGTTGGTCTTCCATATTGGACTAGGTGAACACAAAGCATATAGTCAAAATGGATTTTATACATAGCTTTAGTTTTATAACAGGGCAAAAGAGGGTTGGAACAGAAATGTATTAGTGCTGTAAGTATTAGCTCTTAATATCTCATCCTGTGTTAAATCTGTACCTTTATTGTCCCTTGTTAATCAGATTTGCTTTGAACCTTCTCTGTGAGTAAGATAAAATCCCAGGTAAGAAGTATGGTTGGAAATAAAGCTAAACGTTTTTATAGTGAAGGTCGGAGGGTGGACTGCACCATTTTGCTACCCGCAGTCAAAGGGCTGGACAATCTAGGTATCGATTTTGTGGTGCATATGAAAGAAGATAGTGAAGTCACATTCACCCCAGAGCATCTGTCCTGTCAGTGGGGAGAACAGGGGCTTTGAAGCTTCATTCATTAATATATTTAAGCACGACTGTGCTTGGATGAGGGGCAGTACAAGAGAGAAAAGCAGCATGATGATGATTCTGTGGCATGGTGGAGGTGGGTCTTGCGCAGGGATTTGAAGGAGAGTGCAGTGGCCTTTTTGATTAGTCTGGAGCGATGAACCAGGCATAAGTGAGCCGCGGAAGAAAGGGCCAAGGTGCTTGTGGGAGAGGCAGATGAATGGGTGATGGAGGCTGCCATTGTGGGAGGCCTGGGGGTGCTGGGGCCGATGCAGTAAGATCCAGGAGCAGACAAGTAGGGAAAGGCTGCATTATGAGGAGTCTTAAAGACAGGAAAGGGACACGCTTGTGTTCTGTAGAGTGCAGAAGGGTGAGGCTGCATTAACAACAATATATGTTAACCCTTGAGGGCTCAGCCAAGTGCCAGTTCATTTAGCAGCAAGGCATTCCCTGGGAAATATCCCACATCTTCCACCCTCTGACTTCACCCCCTCTACCACACTTCACCATCATCATTGCTATGTATATGGTATTAAATTGTTTAAACTTATGCTGTATATATATGCGTGTATGTATATGTATTAAAAAAAATAGTCTTTTGTCTGGTGAAAAAAATTTCCCTGGAACCTAAGCCCCCATTTACATTAATTCTTGTGGGGAAATTGGATTTGCTTAACACAGGAGTGGGCAAACTTTTTGGCCTGAGGGCCACATCTGATATGAAAATTGTACGATGGGCCATGGATGCTCACAAAATTGGAGGTTGGGGTGTGGGAGGGCATGAGGGCTCTGGCTGGGGGTGCGGGCTCTGGGGATGAGGGGATGGGGGTGCAGGAAGGTGCTCCGGACTGGGACAGAGGGGTTTGGAGGGCGGGAGGGGGATCAGGACTGGGGCAGCGGGTTGGGGCACGGAAGGCCGTGGGGGGGCAGTCCCGGGGTGGGATCTGCACACTGCCTCATCTGCAGGCACTGCCCCGGCAGCTCCTATTGGCTGCCGTTCCTGGCCAATGGGAGCTGCGCGGGCAGTACTTGGGGTGGGGGCAGCGTGCAGAGCCCCCTGGCTGCCCCTGTGTGTAGGAGCTGGAGTGGGGAGGTGCTGCTGCTTCTGGGAGCCATGTGGCATGGGGCAAGAGCCCGATGCTGCTCCCCGGCTGGAGCGATGAAGCGGGGCTAGCCTCAGACCCCATTTCCCAGTGAGAGTGTGAGGGCTGGATTACAATGCCTCTGGGCCACAGTTTGCCCACCTCTGGCTTAATGGCATTTCGCTTAAAGTAGCATTTTTCAGGAACACAACTGCAATGTTAAGCGAGGAGTTACTATATAGCGATAGGGGCAATGAGGAAGGTCTGATCTGAAACGGAGCTTCCTCAGCGTTTGCAGGTGGTTAGAGCTGAGGTTTTGGTTCCGGTTCATCTCTACTTAATTAATGTTCATTAATCTTAGCCATGGTTAATGATTGTTCGTAAAGCACTGTGAGATCCTCGGATGAAAGGCGCTAGAGGAATGTAAACTATTGTTAATAACGACTGTTTATTGTGTTACTCACTGCGGCCTGGTGGTGAGAGCCCATGCTTGGCAGCAGGAAGCCAGGGTTCCAGCCTGGCCTGTGACACACGTGTACCTTTGCTGTGTGACCTGGGTAAACCACAGAGATGTGCCTTGAGTGTAGGAGGAGGGGATAATATTGTTATAGGCTTCTCCCCTGTCCATTAGTTGGGTGTGGGTGGTTTTGTTTTGAGGGAGAAGCTGGAAGAATGGGATTCAAGCAAGTGCTTGTTGGGGGTAGGGCTGTCTGACCAGTTCTAGGAGTACCACAGTAGGGGCTCTGACTGCATGAAAGGTGGTTGGATATTTAGACAATGTGGTCTCGCCTCATTCCTTTGGTCACCGCTGATGTTATCAGTATTAACCATCCCTGCCTCACAGCCAGAGGGGAAGTGTGGCTAATGTTCATGACACAGTGTAAGATCCTCAAATGAGAGACAGGAGCTAAGAATTACTATGCTGCTATTCAGCACTGCCTTTCTGAGCAGCAATTTGTCTCCGTGTCCCTCTAGTGATCTTTACAGAGGGAGAAATATCCTTTTGACTCAGAAGTTATTTAGTGGTTAACGCCAGGAAGCATAGTTTACAGGAAGCCATTTCCTGAGCTTTATCTACCTTCCCCCCAGGCATGCACACAAATTTCCAGCAGGCGCAGATGGGTTAAACTTCTAACCAAGCCCTGAATGATCTGCAGGTAAAGTGCAAGCACTCACTGAGTATTAATAACCATGCTCAGAATTTAACCACTCTGTGTGTTGCTATTCCTGTACCCCAGGCCTTGCACAACAGACTCCTTCATGCAACCTTAGAGTGCCTTTGCATCATCTCACCCTTGCTCTGGATGGGTTCGTTTCTGGCCCCTCTCATTACACACACCCTTCCATGCATCTGCTTTGCAAAAGTTTCCACCTCTGAACTCTTGCACCCCCTCATTTCAGTCCCCCGTGGATTTTGCACCAATCCTGCTACAGCTAGCTTCTGCATGATTTAGCCATGACACCCTTATTTCCTTTCTCCAGGGGTGCTGCGCAGAGCCCCGTAGCCAGCGCATTCTGTATCCTCACCAAGCTCTTGCATCCCGCTGAGGACAGGACAAGATGCAATGAGCTTGAATTGCAGCAATGGCAGTTTTGGTTGCACATGAGGAAAAACTTCCCATCAGGCTGGTTAAGCACTGGAATAAATTGCCTAGGGAGATGGTGGACCATCCATCATTGGGGATTTTTAAGAGCAGGTTGGACAAACACCTGTCAGGGATGGTCTAGATAATACTTAGTCCTGCCATGAGTGCAGAGGACTAGACTGGGTAACTTCTCCAGGTCCCTTCCAGGTCTTTGATCCTCCCCTGCCTCCCCCATGGGACATGGCACAGCTCAGCCTCTGCAATCACTGCTCCATGCTCCTTAGCCCAGTCACCCCAGCCAAGCATTGCACAACCCCCCTGGCCCTTCCCCCGCAGACGCTCCCTGCACTGCCCACCTTTGCACCCCCAGCCCCGCCCCTCCTTGACCCAGCTGTCTCTAGCCCCGCCCATACTGCCCCTGGGAGGAGCCTCTCCCTGCCCGCAGGCGCTGATTGGCTGGCAGCTCATGCATAGAGATGAGAAAGGCGTGGCTCTCGTCCGGCAGGGTCACGGGCTTGCGCGGATCAGCTGATCGCTGCCGGGCGCTATAAGGGACCGGCCGGGAGCGGGGGCGTTACAGGCGCCGCTGACCATGGCCGCGGTGGATCTCGCCAAGGTGGGAGCCCACACGCTGAAGCACGCAGTGAGCGGGCAGGTGAGCAGGGCGGAGCGGGGTTGGGGGGCTACCCCCGGGGATGTGGTGGGGTCCGCATCTCTCCTGGCCCTGAGGAGCACGGCTGGGGGGAGAGGGGTCCCCGGGGCGCGGCTCGCTCCCCGGGGCTATGCCCGGCTGGGCCCTGAGCTAGCACTGGCGAGGGGTCCCTGGGTTAGGGTCAGTCCAGCCCGTCTCCTTCCCGCTGCCCCCGTCCCTTGCCCTCCCGGCCAGGAAAGGCAGCTCTCCGCATCTGAAACGGGATAAAACCCCTTTGAACGGGGGCGGGGCGAGAGGGAAGGACACACGCAGTGAAAATGTTTTATAATCAGTTATGAAAATGCTGATTGTTTCTCAAGGCTCTTGGTCTCCTTAGACACGCCTTAAATCTCTTTGTACCATGTTGTTGTGGTCGGTGCGTTTTTGTTTGTTTGCACAGGCCAACCAACTTAATCCTCAGCCAGCTGTGCCTTGCTTTGGCCTTCTTTAACACTAGACTGCTGGGCAGTAAATGAGTTATCTCACTCTAGCAGGGCGATGATCTTGATCATGTGTCCCTAATAAACCTCAGCAGGTGCTGTTAAATGCCCTGGTTAATGGGGTGGGTGATTCTTGTTTTGTTTTTCAGACTTGTAGTAATAATAATTATTAATCTCCTTCCACCCCAAGTGGAAAGGACATGAGTCAGTGTAATAATACTGCCTGTCTAAAAAAAAAAAAAGCTTGCCTTATTCTAGTAGTGAGCATCCTGTTTTTAATCTTTCAGAGGGAAACCCCTCATCAGTTTATCTGCTACTCAGGACCGGAGCCAGTGTTTTTGGTGCCCTAGGCGCATGGCCATTTCGCCACCCCGTGCGCTGCTCCCGTGGCTCCGATGGACCTGTGGACCTGCCGCAGGCATTCCTGCGGAGGGTCCGCTGGTTGCACGGCTCCGGTGGAGCTGCCACAGGAACGCCTGCAGGAGGTCCACCGGAGCTGCCTGTTGCCGCCCCCCAATAATCCTGGCGCCCTAGGCGATCGCCTAAATGGAAGCACCGGCCCTACTGCTATTGGCCAGATTTTCAAAAGTGCTCAGCTCTCATTTAGACCCACAGATAGAGGCGCTATTATCTGCAATGCTCAGCTCCACTGAGAACTCCTGTTAACTTGGCCCCAATGCTAGGAGCTGAGTAGGCTTGAGTATAGGCCTCTTCTGTATAGGCCTTGTCATGGTGTTCTAGGCACAGCCCGTTTCCTCTCTGGGTGCCTTTCACGCCATGTTTCTCTGCTCCTCTTCTCTCTAAAACCAGACAACCACAAAGTAGGGGCAGAGATAATGATCCCTCTAATACTGTACTGGAAACTCCTCCTAACTCTTCAAACAAACCACCTGATGAGTTTGTCAGTGGACAGTGGCCCTTGAATTTGTTGAGGTTGCTATAACCTGAAAGTTCTGTTAGGATGTGTTCCTGGTGCTGGCCTTGTGGCTACTGGTAATGCCTCTCTGTAGGTGGTGGAGCTGCGGGCCTTGTGGCGGGACCAGCCATGTGTGGTGCTCTTCCTGCGGCGGTTTGGCTGTCAGGTTTGCCGCTGGATTGCCAAGGAGACCAGCAAACTGGAAGATTTGCTGAACAGTCACAACGTCCGCCTGATCGGAGTTGGGCCGGAGAGCGTAGGCCTGCAGGAGTTCATCGATGGGAACTACTTCAAAGGAGGTAGGACGAGGGGGTGGGAACTTCCCCTCCAAGAGTTTCTGAGCTCTCCTGTCTCATCTAGGGAAGTGCTGCACCCAGTTCAGAAAGCAAGTACAGGAGCCTTTATTCAGCCTTGTGCTCATGCAAAACCTAGAGTGCAGAGGCTCAGAGTTCAAGGCCAGAAGGGACGACCAAATCACCCAGCCTACCCTCCAGTGTGTCATAAGCCACCCAGCAACTGAAATTAGACCAAAGTCTTACAGCCCAAGGGAGACTCCACAATTACGTGCCACAGGCAGAGAATAGGAGGGACTGGGGTGCTTTAAGGCCTGAGGTTCCTGCAATGGAGGGGAAGTGATTAAGTGAGAGATGCGGTGTTGTTGGAGCTGTGTTGGTCCCAGGAAATTAGAGAGACAAGGCGGGTGAGGTAATATCTTTTATTAGACCAGCTTCTGTTGGTGAGAGAGATGAGTGCTCAAGCTGCCCAGTGCTCTTCCTTGGGTCTGGAGAAGGTACCCAGTGTCACAGCTAAAGACCAGATCGAACTGATCATTTACCAAAATCCGCATCTATCTGCAAACTTGTCTTGATCATGCCTCCTTATCCTGGGGCTGCCCTAACTTGTGCTGTGGTCCTTGTCAGCTGGGGAATAGCCAGAGTGCAGGCCTGCCCTGAGCACAACCCCTCGTGCCCAGACGTGCTGCCCTCTGGCTGAACCTCACTTATTTATGGTGGGTTGTGTAGCCAGGTGGCTACATGGCAACCATGAACTGGAGCAAGGGAGCTTAAATGGGACTCCCAACAAGCTGAGGGCAGAGCTAGGACTAGCCCCAGGGAGTTCTGACAAAGTGACACCCCCTTTTCCATGCTAGAATTGTTCTTGTATTTCATTCCTGTGTATGCTGGGCAGTCATGAGTTGAAGGGTGTGAACAAGGTGTAATTAGTATTTAATGGCTCCAAAAAGTTGCCTTCAGCGGGCCTGGCATCAGCAGCTGCTTGGAAGGTTAAATGATACTGTACTTGCATAACCAGGTGGACAAAACCTGTGCATTGCTGGGAGTCTCAGCAGAGAGGCTGAGGACATGGTGGCCATGGAGTCTGCCTTGCCCCTGGGGCATATCCTCTAGAACCAGCCCCAGTCTGACTGGAAGAGCTGCATGGGGAAGCCTGCTGTATGTGTTCTGTGGTTAACTTCAGCTTCCAGCAAATGTCTTTCTCCAACCTCTAAAATTGGGACTGCCAGTCCAGACTTCAGAGCTGAGCATCTTTGCTAGCTTGCTAACTTGTACTAAGCCCAGCCGAGTGCAGTGCCGGGGCCAGAATCTGGGGGTTGTGAAGGTGGCTTAGTCACCTGCTTGTCTCTGGTTCCATGTTAACCATTGCCTTCCCTACTGATTACCTGCATCTGCAGATCTGTCCCACTCTTGACTAGCTCTGTGGAACCTGATTTCCTGCCTGAGCTCCACTGCTGAGTACCCCTCTTTTCTCCCTCTGTCCATACCCCAAAATGTGCTGCCTCCATGCCAAGCTACTGGACCAGTCTCCTGAGTAACATTCATGCCACGCCCTTCAGTATAAAACTCTGTGCCATGGATCCTCATGCAACGCCACAGATGGCCTGTAGATACTACAGGGGTGTGTGCCTGGAAGCACATGTATTGGTGATGTGTCTGGAGGGAGCTTTCGGGGAAGCTCTCTTCTATGTGTTATAGGCATGGGTGGAAGGGTGGGGGAGACAACTAGGTTTGAGGCAATATCTTGCTGGATGATGGTGCTATTTTGTGAGCTTGTTCTAGAGACTAGTCATGTTTTGACTATGAGCTGCTTTGCTGGCTGCTGCTATTTTTTTTTTTTTGCAGACTGACATAAAACAAATACTGCTGAGATGGCACATCCTCCCTAGTTGTTTTTAACTTCACCTTTTTTCCCTCTCCAGAACTCTATCTTGATGAGACTAAGCAGTGCTACGATGACCTGGGTTTCAAAAGGTGTGTGGCTCCTATTGACTTCTTGTCCCCAGTCTAAGAGAACCTCAGCCCTTAATCAAAGCAATTTGAAGGGACATAGCTAAGATGACTGGGGCCCATTATAGCAGAAGGCAGCACCCCCTCCTCCGACCGAGAAGACAGCTTTGTCCCAGTGTAGTTCTAATGGTTAAGTGACTGTACTTGGTTTGAGACCTAGGCAAACATACAAGGGCTCTTGGATCAAAACTGAAAGCCTGGGCATACCAGCGAGATCCTGAGCGCAGTGGCTTCTGGCTAGCTCATGCTGGTGTGCTGGAACGCACTGACCACAGGGATCCGTGGTGGTGCTTAGGGTGTTCATTACAATGAGTCAAATCCAGCTTTCTCCTTCTTCCCCTCCCTCCCCCCCTGTGCAGCCCGCTCACTCAGGGTCACAGGGCTTAGGCTGCAGCCTCCTCTCCCTGCCCCCCCACCACCACCATGGGGTCATGTAGTAACTTTGTCCCAAGTGAGTTGCAGGACAGTGAAGTGGGAGAACCTCTGACTAATGTGACAACATTCAATAGCAAGCTGCATGGAATGAGTGCTGATCTCCCTGTGAGCTTAATTATTGGGGTCAAATCCTCAGCAGGTGTAAACTGGTGTAGCTCCATTGACTAAGCTAAATTAAGGTAGCAGAGGATAACCAACATGTCCTTTCTTCCCCCCAGGTACAATGCCTTGAGTATAGTTCCTGCTGCTCTGGGGAAACCAGTTCGAGAAGTTCTCACGAAGGTGAGAGCCTAGATAGTAGGAAATGTACCCCAGTTGAGAACCACTGCTTTAGAGGGTGCATGTACCCCGGGGGTATTCAGAGGTGTTCTCGGGGGGAGTGTACATCAACGTGTTTAGATATTGGTCTAGGTTTACAACAGGCTACATACAAAGCATCAGCGAAGTCTGTATAAACTAAAATTTCATACAATGACTTCTATGGCCTATAGACCAGTATAAACACTAAAATGTAAGTACATATTTATATTCCAATTGATATATTTTATAACTCTATGGTGAGAGTACACAACTTGTCAGCAGTAGTGTGGCTATGACACTTGTATTTGTCAGTTTTTCTGAGCAAGCAGTTTTTAGGTGAGGTGAAGCTTGGGGGTTCACCAGACAAATCAGACCCCTGCAAGGGGTACTATAGTCTGGAAAGGTCGAGAGCCCCTGTTCTAAAGGCCTGACCAGACTTGTGCTGAGCACTTGGATGACTTCAGTGGGTGCATCTGGGACCCTTCTGCCCACTGGTTTGAGTGGGTTTTGAGAGGGCCCTGAGCATCCTCAAGACGAGGCCTTTGAATCACACTCGCAATGAACTTTGGGCTTTATTTTTCCCTCAGGCAAATGCGGACGGCATCCTAGGGAACTTGAGTGGTGATCTCTTGCAGAGTGGAGGAACAATAATACTCAGTCAAGGTAAATAAATGTGAATCCATCTGTCAAAACTACCAGGTAACTGGCCATAGCCGGTGAAGGACACACATTTCTAGATGACTAGCTTGGAGCAGTTTGCCTAGTTGAAGAGCCGATGCCTGGAGAAGGCTTTAGAAGCCATCACATTGAAATCCTGCCTCAGGGAGGCAAGACAACTGGGTTGAGGGCGAGGAGGATTTGCAGCTAATGGAGTAGGGTGGTGTGGAAACCTGACAAAGGAAAAACTGCTAGGCAAGCATCTGAGTTGTTAGATGTATCAGTTAGCAAGGATGGATGCCATCCTTGCTAACTATTTAATGAGGTCTTTCATGGCATTAGTTAGGCCAGTTAAGTCACTTTTTTATACTTTCTTAGACCCTGGAAAGTGTTTTTTAGTTGTTCCTGCTGCCTGCAAACAAGATCAGCCCTTGACCCAGCACTGCTTGGCAGGTCCATGGCCTGCATAATGCTTCAAGTGTTTGACTTCAGTTGTACTTGCTGTTGCTATTGCCTGGGAAGGAAATCGCTTCTGGCTGAAACGTGGCACCTCCCCAATAGTGGAGTTGATGCAGAGCCCTGGCACATCTCTGCAGTGGGAGCTGTCCATGCTGTGGTGTCTGTAGCTGAACGTACGTAAGCCTTTTTTGAGATCTCACCCACAACATGGCATAGCTTTCTCTAATGCTGCATTCTCCAATTGGGTCCAGCTCTTACCACCCGGTGGCAGTATGGTAGAGAGCATTCTCTGAACACTTTTCTTAACACCAAATGTAACTTTTGTTTTTAAAACTCCCTAGCTAAAATGCTGCCCCTTCTACAGAAAACAGAGGAACTATGTTATATCTTAATGTTTAGATGCTGGAGTGTAAAGCAAGAGGAAATCCAGACATGCATCCGATGAAGTGGGTATTCACCCATGGAAGCTCATGCTCCAAAATGTCTGTTAGTCTATCAGGTGCCATGGGATTCTTTGCTGCTTTTACAGATCCAGACTAACATGGCTCCCCCTCTGATACAGGAAATCCAGAGTGCACCTGTCCCAGTTGGATGTATAGAATGTCTCAGAGTAAAGTACATGCTGCTTCCTCTTTAATAAAATAGAACTTAGACTTTGTACAGGGCTTGCTTGGGTCTCAAGTCACACTCGTATGTCACTGCTCTCCATTCTGCAGCAGAACATATTCTGAATGACTTCTCAAAGGGGAGCTGGCAAACACTTGTGATGAACACACCTGTACTACTTGTTTGCCAACCCGGTAGTGATGCTAGGTTTTTGTAACTGTTGGAAATGTCAGTGTTCCTGCAGGCTTTAGGAAAAGCCCCATGCTACCCTAGAACTGCTGCATTGAATTCACATGAGCACATGGGTCAGTGCAGTTTGCTGGCAGACACAGGGCTCGTACACACCAGCGCTCTACTTCAGTATAACTTAAGTTGCTCAGAGGTGCTTCCCCAAGTGATGTGAGTTACACGGACCTAAGTTCTGGTGTAGCCAGCACTATGTTAGCGGAAGAGCATCTTCCATTGACATAACTACTGCTTCTCGGGGAGATGGAATGAGTAATTTGATGGGAGAGCGCTCTCCCATCGATGTAGAGCATCTGCGGCTGTAGCAGTTCTAGTGTAGACTCAGCCCTGAGATTGCGAAGGCTTGAATGGGGCATGGAGGGAAATCTGATCTCACCCCTCAAGTGTTCTGCAGTCTGTGATTCACTCTCATTGGGGTGCATGTGAGCCGTTCCAGTTTTGATGTGAATGTGACTGGCTGTCAGTGATCCCCTTATTAACGGCTACATCCGTTGTCTGCCTTGCTGCCAATGCTTGTCATTCGTAATGACCCTAAATACATCCTGTCCTTTTTCAGGTGGAGAGAAATTGCTCCTGCACTTTATACAGGATTCACCTGGTGACTATGTTCCCTTGGAAACCATCATCAAAACCCTTGGGATCTCGGCAAGTGTTAAAGAGGGTGTGAAACCTCAGGTAAGAGCTATTATTCCTCTAATGCTGGAAACTGAGCTACCATTTTAAAAATGAAGGAACCTGCTGGAGCCACCTCACTCCAAACTTTACCTGGAGCACTATACCAACAGCAAACCAAGCCTGTCTCCATGGGAGAGGAATGCGCACTCCAGACATGTGATTGCTAAAGTGCACTGACTGATCAGTGTCGACCCTGCTGGAGCACACTCAGAGTTCCCCAGTGTGCTTTAACTTGGTGCTCTTTCTTACCAAATAACAGGAAGTAGATGTTGCTACTGTTTGCCAAGAGAGACTACACTTTGAGCAGGCCTACATTAAAACACACTAGGGGACTTCAGTGCCCTCCAGCAGGGTCTGTATAGTCATGTTAGTGTGCTTTGCTGCTTGTGTAGACAAGCCCTCACTCTCCGTTCGCTACCAGACTCAAGACTATCCCATAGAGATGCTTGAAAAGTAGTGGATCTGCTGCAGTCAAGGAAAAAATCGGGGGGTGAGGGAAATGTAGCCCAAATGAATCCTTTGCAATGTGTCTGTTCTTAATGCAAATGGACCAGGTGGCCTAGCACTTCACCCCACGCCCTCTAGAACCTAGACCCCTGCTGTGCCCTCCAGAGAGGGTTAATATGGAGACCAGGATCAGGTTCTGCTGCTAGTCTTTACCGTGACTCCTCTGAAGTCTAGACCTGAGCAGAAATGGAGCTTCTACAGGGATCTTTGGCAAAGCTAGAGCAAGAGTGAGACTAAATCTGTGCCTTCCCCACAGCAATGCTACAGTTGCCTTATAATCCAGCTCAAAGGAGCACATCTACCCAAGAGTCTCCATGTGCTTTTCAGACCCTTTAGGGGAGGGGAGAGCTGGGTGAGCAGTGTGACACTGCCTCTGTGCCTAAATCTGGGCAAAATGTCTTGAGCTTTCAAAAAGGTGACTCAATCCTAATGAACTTTCCTCTTATTCAGCCAGCTCTGGAGCTGGTGGGGCTAGAGCCTGGGACTCCTTGCCCCCAGTGCCCTTCTTCCTCCTAAAACACCCCTGCTGCAGTCCTGAGCTTACTGTCTCCTCCCACTCCCTTAGATCTGCTAGAGGCTCCAGCCATCCTCATGCTGTTACCTGGGGTTTTCAGAACCCAAATCAGTGATAACTTCACCGTTTCACTCCAGGCAGTATCAGAAATAAATCCATGGGAACACAGCAGTTTGTCTGATAAAATGATTAATACAAGTAAACATGCTCTTATTTAACACTACAATTAGATATTAAGCATACACAGACATAAGCAATAAGTTTAGGACATTCCAGATATAGTTACCCACAGTCTGAGATGGTTTTGAGTAATCACCAGCCAGACTTCCAGGGGCTCTTTCTGTCCAGTTTATGGGGAGTTTAGATGTCAGCTCCTTTTCCAACAAAAAGCTCCCTCACACTGCTCCAAGGTATTTACTTTTGCCTAATTTTTTTATAGCTAACTTTAATAAAACACAACCTGTAGTGACTTTTAGTGGGTCAGCATTCTAACCTTTACTGGATTACCAGTTTTCACACAAACAGCATAGTGGTCACTATGCCTGCTTTCCCTTCACTGTTTGTGTGAAAACCCTCTAGCAGAGGTGTGGCAAGGACAGAGATTCCCATCAGCTTGCTGCTAAAGAGGATTAGGAAATCACTGGGCAGCTCTTAAAGGTCATGTTTTCTGGGAACAGAGCACAGAGGAACAGGCAAACTGCATTACAAAACTGTCCCCAGGATTTCTGTAGCATTAGCTCAAATAGCCCCTTGCAGTCAAGATTTGTAGGTGCCACTAATTATTGCTGAGCATCCAAGACTTCGAAAGAGAAGTCTTGGTGCCTGACTTCCAAAGAAATCAGGCTCTCCCACGAGTGAGTAGAACAGTTAGTGACTGTGTGGGTAGCCATGTTAGTCTGTATCCACAAAAACAAGGAGTCTGGTGGCACCTTAAAGACTAACAGTTTATTTGGGCATAAGTTTTCGTGGGTAAAAAAACCTCACTTCAGATGTGTGAGGGTAGGAGAGGAAGGGACCAATCACCTTTAATGCTTCCCTCTGAGACTCCAGGATATGTGACTGACAGCTTAGCCTCCCAGTGCCCTCCAACAAATTTTTCATTAAGGTTAATGGCGGCAGCCTCAGTGATACCTACAGTGCTTCCAGTTACCAGAGGAAGGTGCTTTTAGACTGGCCGAGCCAGCAGTAGGCCTAAAAGGAGGTGGTGTGAGTAGGGATTTCAAAGGAAGGGCAGATGACTGGCTGGGCTTAAATACTTGGCTGGCACACACTCAAACTCAGATGATTCCTCTGTAAGTGGGAGGCTTAATGTCCATGGAAAAATCAAGTAGTAATGTCCACGTGCTGTGGTGACTTGGAACAAACCCCTCCCTGGTGTGTGTTAACTATCACTTGTAATAGCAGTTCTGGCACTTGCCCCTAATGGCACCTTTCTGCAAAATCATTTCGTTCCACAGTAACTAAACTGTCAACCATGCAACTGCTCCCTGACCTGAACTGTTCCTCAGGCCTGGCAACAGCAACTCTGGGCCCCAGGGCAGAACAATTCTCTCCTCTTCCTCCCCTGCCAAAAAAAAACCAAACGCTTCTCCTTGTTTTCTTGGGATATGTGCACTCTAGTCTCTTGCTTGAGACACTAGGCTGCTACTGCAACTCAACTAAGGGTCTACTAGAGAGACAGTCTGTAGAACATGGGTTCATAACTTCCTTGGTCAAAACTCTAATTTCCTTCCATCCACTAGATACTGTGAACTTGTAGTGACTCTGGGGTTTTCTTCAAATGAGGTAAAATGTGTAAACTACTTCGTGTTCTTGGAGAAATAGGCCAAGACTTATTCGCTCCAGGATCAGTCCTGTTGAGTAGAATAACAAATCCTAGACTGATAGTATTGCTGCAGTTGTCACAGACGCCTACCTCTTGCTCTGTTTGTACAGCCGACCAGATGTGCTGGGCTTGGCAGACAAGTCCATGTCTCCCATGGCTTGCACCCATAAGCTGACAGAATTCCTGCTGGAAGTGGACAACCAGGAAGCTAAAGGCAGCCATCATTGCTGCATATGAAAGTGCACAGCTTGAAGGTCTTTGTGCTTTAAGGGAGGAGGAAAGCAACCTGTGTAGGGAGCCCAGGAAGGGTGGATTAGGGTTTGTTTGGCCTGGCAGAGGAAGCCTGGTTTTTCAGGTCCAGAAGTGGATTCCAGGTACAAGTGCCTTTATGGAGGCCATGAGATGAAGCTGGGTTCTAACCTAGTGGTTTAGAGAGGGTAGAAAAGGGGGACAAGGGTAGAGAAGTAAAAGGAGCAAAATTCTTTTGTGTAGGACTTCCTGGGTGTTTCTCCTGTCCCACCTCCCCTTGGGCATGAGGGAGGCACTTTGCTAACCCAATGACTGTCTGTCTCTCTACAGTGCGATGAAGAGGCCTGTACCAGATGATGGAGAGGAGCAGGGAGCAATTTCTTTAAGCAAGAAAGAAGCCAATGTGGTGACCTTCTCTGTTCTACCACTTCATAGTTGCTGTAATCTCACCGCACTGTCTATAGTCTTACTTTTGTATAATGGCCAAATCACTGAAGTGTGAGTAAATGCCCTAAAGCAAAGTGCTGTGTCAGGCTGTCTTGGATGAGCATAACAAAGCTTTCCCTGTTGCTCAACATTGTAACCAATAGCAGCTAGTTTGATGGCTTTCCCATTGGATCACTTTGATCAGGTGACCGGTAGGTGTGAACAAGAGTATCGTCTGAGGATTTTGAGACAAGGAGAGCCTCTGGCTTCATGGCCAGTGCTAATAGTTTATCAACTTCCCCTATTAGCTTTCTTCCTTGGTTAGAAGTCCTTTCCACCCACATTATACTTGTCCTGCTCTGCAGAAACACTTCGTTAGCAAGTGGTGGTGGTGACTTAACTTTATCTGTGTGAACACTTCACCCTTCTTAAGGGCATTAAAACAGAAGAGCCTTACAGATAACTGTGGGCAGAGTACCTGAACACACTTCTAAAGCTGGGCCAGTGTCAGCTTGGTCAGAGGGCAGCTTAACTCAGTGTCTTAGCTGAAGTAGGCTGTTGAATACATACGCTGGGGTGCAACAGCAGGTGGAGATCATGCTGCTGCATGCACCCAGCACACAGCATGCTCTTTCATCTAATAAGAGCCAAGACTATGTACTTTCTATCTGAGGCTGGTGCCCAAATAGACCCTTTACTCTAGCTTCAACCTAAGCTACAGTAAAAGTGGACTCAAGATTTTTTTCCTTAGTGCAGAGAAATAGATTTTGTAGGTAAATATTTAACAGGCACCACATGCCATTCAAAAGACTGAGGAAAGCCCAGCAGCCCTGTCTTCCTTCCATCTCCCTACCTATCCCTCACAATCTTCCTAATGATGAAACTTTAACACTAGCCCTAAATAATCCATATGTCCCAGGAAAACTCCTGGATATGAGCCTCTATGGTCATCAAATCCAGGCTCCAAGGAGCAAAGAATACCAGAGCCCAGAGAAAGCACTGATGCCTTCCTTCTCCTAAAGCCAGCGTCCATTAGCTGATGAGCTTGGAGCAAGGTCAGCTATTGGGTCAGCTAGGTGCATTTAAAGAGCCATATTCTAACTGCAGACACACCCAAGAGTAGGCATCTCATGCTGATGATGGAGTTTAACCTTCAACTGTCCTCATTTTCTGTTGTGTGAATTAATTGCAATAGGTTTCCTGGTCTGGAAAAGGTGAGTAAGTGGAGATGGACAATAAACATGACAAATAAAGTGACTATTATTCTACCTGCAACTGTACACAAATGATTTAATAAGCTGATTTGTCAAAGTACTTAACACTCCTTTGTAATTAGTCACTTAATTAAAAACAGTGTAGAAATAGGAAACACTCAGAGAAAGACCAGCTTGACTATTGTACACATTAATGATGCACATTTAAATATGATGTAGGTTAATTTCCTGTGATCCCAGCAAAACATATACAGCATCTCACCTGTCAAAACTTGAGGGTGATACTTTATTTCTACTCTGACTTCTGCCAAGAGAAGGTCCCTACCCTGAAGAGGTCACAATTTCTGAACTAGGACCAATTGCAAACCTTGTCTAGTCATAGATTCCAAAGGCCAGAAGGGACTGTTGTAGTCTTGACCTCCTTGATAACACAAGCCATAGGCTTCCCCCAAATAATTCCTAGAGCAGATCTTTAGAAACATCCACTCTTGTCACAACATGAATATCTTAAATCTTACACTGCATCATCTATGCAATTCTGGTTAATTTATCAGCAGTGCAGAAAAGCACTCAGGCCTCTACCACTGTCAAAGCAAAGTTTTAAAGAAGCAGGTTTTTTTTGTTTTTTAAATAAAGTGAATGAAAATATTTTGTAAGCTGTTGTAATGTAGAGCTGAGACTTCTGTGTTTTGGTGCTATACCAGTGCCTTGAGCTTTGTATATAGGTACAGCTTTCTAATGGTGGGGAGGAGAAAAGCTCTGAATACTTGGCCTGGAACTTCATGAAATGAGAGAAGAGACGATCTGGTTAATTTTTTAAACTGTAGCTGCAGTAGCATGCTGTATGGTTCCCATTGTATATTGAGTCACAAAGTGCTGATTAGAAATGGAATCTAATTTAATATACAGCAGGCATAAGAACTGCATGTTAACCGAGGAGTTAACAAATGTGTTTTATCTTGGTGCTTTAATTTTAACAAGTGAAGGGGCTATCCTTCACTGTTTTCTTCCCACTAAACCACCTTTATGGTGTTTAATCATCTGCTTTATCTTAATTGAACATCTAACTGCCAAGAAAATGAGATCCAGCTTCCTAACAGTAAGAGTAATTGAAACTTGTCACTACACACAGATTTTTATTGTGGTAGGTGAATACTTCACTTTAGCTGGATCATGCCCAGTATTTTATCATCTAAGCTAATTGAACAAGCCCTACCTCGCTGGTAGTGACCAAGTGCCTTCAGCTACTAGCTGATAGGAAGTAGATGTGTGGTGTTAAACTTCAGTAAAACCCAGAGGTCCCCCAATTATTTCTCCCTGAAAACTAACGTGGAAGAGACCTCAGGAGAGAGTGCCTGGCAGCCAGGTTCTGCATCTGCAGCTGTCATTTCAGTAAGTAGACTTTTTAGGTCACTGACTCAATGAGGAAGGTTTTTTTTTGTACATTCTACAGCAGGAGGGGGGAGGCAAATTTTCTTTTCTAAAAAAGGGCTAGAGAAGCTTGTTTCTAGACTCATCTGGTTGGTTTCATGACTCTAGACTTGAGCCAGATTTTAAAGTCCAGATCCTCAAATATATTTAGGCTCCGAACATGCATTGATTCCCCCTCCCCGGGAGTTAGGCACTCCAAGCCAGACTTCCAAAGGCATTTGATTCTACCAGCCTCATTAAATGGCTTGAATCTGGCTGTAGATTTTCCTTTCTTAGTTGCATAGCTCATTTAGGTCTAAACACTCCAGCTAGCACTGTAGTTGGTTGGGTCCTAAACCCCCATTTTCTCCAGCTGATGTGTATATAAATACCAAACCCAGGAGCTTTAGGTAGCATTCTCATGTATGCACTCGCTACCTCGGCCTGAGCAAGTGTCAATAATGGATATGGTGCTTGTTTGATATCCAGTATGTAATACAGCTAAGTATGAAAATAGCCCATGCTCAGTGAATAGCAGCATGTTACTAGGCCTTAATCCTGTCCTTGTTTATACCTCCTGCAATACCAGTGTGCGTAGCCAGTCCTAGGTGGTGCTGAGCACGATCACCTTCTCTTGAGGATTAGGCCCTAACTAATGGTACAAGGTGCTTACGGACATAAGGGAAGGCAACTGCCCATGTTACTAAGGCTTTCTCTCTTCTATACACTGCTCCCATAGACTTTGTGGTACATAGGAGAGAAATTAGACCCTGAGAAAGCACAAGGTCTCTGAGTTGGGGAGGGAGGAGGTAAGGGCAGATAGGTTTGTCATTAAATAAACTCTTCTAATCTAGAAATTCAAACTAAATGAATGAGGGGTTTTCTGCTGTAGTAGATGCTCTCAATTTGTAGATGAACTTCATTTTGCCAATAGACTTTAAGGTCAGAAGGGACCATTATGATCATCTAGTCTGACCTCCTGCACAATGCAGGCCACAGAATCTCACCCATCCACTTCTAACAACCCCCTAACCTATGGCTGAGTTATTGAAGTCCTCAAATTGTGGTTTGAAGAGCTCAAGTTGCAGAGACTCCTCCATGTATTACATGTATATGCAAATATTATCCAGACTAAATTTGGTAAGAACACACTATTACTGTCAAATAGTAAAATAGCTCAGTGACAGCTAGACATTTCTCTCTAGTATAAAGCTGCTACTGGTAATTAGTGCTGATTTAATGAAGTGAATTCCAGCATCTTTTGTTTTTAACTCAATGATTTTAAATTTGAAGATTGTTCTAATATTTTTTTTTAAAGGGGTGATGGGATTAATTTGTTTTGCTGATGAAACTTGCTTGCTAGCTGGACACTCAACCACAAAATAGAACTCTTAGCAAAATGCTACTGACACTGGGCGTAAGTCACATTCCATAAAAATAAAATTAATCTTTTCTTAATTATGCATTACATAGAGACTAAATGCATTAATAACTTGGTTTGACATCTGTTAAGATAACAAATACCAAATGTTAAATTATGAAGAATAGGAGGTATCCTGCTTTCCAGTGGTACATACCAAAAATAAACATTTTCAGTGAAGAACGTTTAAGTCCAATATAAAGGATTGCCCATTTCAGTACTAGTTATTCTGAAATTTTAGCATTCATGGAAGAAAGCAATCCAGACCTGTTTCTACAGATAAATGCCTGAACAATTTGCTGCAGTACAAGTTTTATTTATATAAAAATTAACAAGACTTGTGCATTTTTAAAGTGTAATGACATCCAATCTTTAAAAGCAGACTATAGCAAAATAAAAAAGCCCAGGATTAAAAATAGATAATTGTTTCCCTGTGTAAATGTTTTGCTGTTTACACTAAGCAACAAGCTTTTGCCACTAAAATATTCTAAATATTTACCCTTAATGGAAGAATAAGAATCCTCTTAAATATATTTCTGAAGGGAGGAAGAGACCCATGTAATTCTGACCTTGGTAATGCTAGGGAATCTCCTCTTTTAAAAGTTCTTTACATCTCCTTGCGTTGAGATCATGTTAAACTTGCCCGGTAGAGCAAAACAAGAAGTGCAAAAACAGTGGTTCAGCTTTGCTTGAACTCAGCAGCCAGCAGGTATTTGAACATATAGCTCACCTTGTAAAATATCAAGACAAATTACAATCTCTTACAACAAAGCAGTCATGGAGGTGTGAGCGGACTGTTACGTGGACAGCACATAAGTTAACTAGCTCTACCCTTGGGTTTGGGAGAAGTGCACTAGAAACTGAAACAGAATATTGAAAAATAATTAACTCCGCGAAAAGTCAGACAGGCTTACTGAATCGTGAAAGGATTCATTAGTTGTAAGACATACTAAAATGAATATTCCTCACTGAAAAATAGAGCGGTTTTTATTTTTTAAAGAGCTAGTCTTTGTAACCCTGATGTGGTATCTTAACAGTCAGGATGTCATTTGAAACAGTCATTTTTCTCCTGAAGTGTACTGTCGCTTTCAATCCAGCCCAATCAGACAACATTGCGAGATGCCTGCATACATTCCCGCCAAACCACAAAAGCCCGACAGCTGTAGCTTCTTTAATTCTGACTACAGTAGCTGCACCATTAACCTTGGCTGTCACTGCACAGGAAAACATCAGGCACGTCACTGGCTAGAACCGTTCAGCAGGTAGCCACATGAGTTCAGTTTTTAGACTGTGCAGTCAAAGCATTATCATCAGCAGCATCATTGTTTGTTTTGGCTACCACACTCTGCATTTCTCTACAGGGTGCATGGCTGTGCCCTTCTTACAGTGGAATGCTTCAGAGAAAGCTTCAAAGTTCTGCAAGGATCCCATCACCCTAGACAACACAAGGGAGAAAAAGAAAGGGGTTTATTTGTACATCAGGAGCATGCAGAGGACACGGTGCAGAAAAGAACGTAAGCATGTCCTTGAGAGAATCAGGGCTGGAGGTCTCACTCAGGTCTACATTGTGTGGGCACATACACTAAGAGATGATCTGTACCCCAGATGGCTTATACAGTCTCAGGCTATGATTCTGCAGTTGGGTTCATGCTGGCAGGCTTTCGATCCCGCACGGAACCAGTGGGTCTGGGCGGGTGGATTGTTGCAGGATCTAGGTATAAGGCAAGATGCAGCATCCTCAATGGCACAACTAGTGCTCAGGCCAAAGGGAGCCCAGATACTGAAACAAACTCCATGAAGGAGAAGGATGGCCCTCAGATGCTTGCAAAGAACAGCCAGCCACCATCAAGCACTGCCACTGGGTACGGTCTAGACACAGGTCCTGCTCCGGCAATGAGGATGACGTGGATAGACACTTGTGCCTGCATGGCAGTTTTTAAGTTACTCTTCCTTACCTCCTTTACTTACTGGATTCTTCAAAGATATACACGTGTATACACATACACCACCCCCCTTCCCTTGATGTGAAGTTATACAGACAAGAATGAGTTTGCTTGTTTTAAACCCAGCTTGAAGACAATCCAGTGAAATGACGCAATAGAATTATTCTTTCAGGTGGACAGTCAGACTTTAAAAACAATGTCTGGGGACTAATTGAAGAAGTAATAGCATGAGTTTTGCAGGCTGGTGTATTGCTGCATTGCCTAATCCCTGGCACATGTCTTTGTGCTCTTCCATGGCGGGTTCTGGGTGGGATGCAGATAAGGAGTGTACTGCTTCTCAGTGCAGCCAAGTTCCCTGGACTCAATACGGGAGTGGGTTTCTTTTCAGGTGTGTCTAAGGTGGTGGAATTCTGGCAGAAATTTGCTTGGAGGGGGTTAATCCAGTTTGATTGTGTTGAAGCATTCGCAAGCAGTTGCTAGCTGTGTAAAACAGCTTAAGCATGCTCTCTCCTGATACATTGCAGTGAGGGGGTGAAATAGGTTATACAGTACTAGCCCAAGTCTTGAGGACTCACCTGTATTTCAAAGGGCTGTGAACATCTGTCTTTATAGACTGGCTGGCGTACTCAGGTCTGTAGGAACCACACCACACCTGGAAGAGGATTAAAAACAAAGAAGAGGATTAAAAACTCGTGGATCAATAGCAGGGTAATTTAGCAGGCCAAGCTGCGGAAGGGAGCGTGGCTCCACTGACGTAGATCAGGGGTTCTCAGACTTTTGTACTGGTGACCCCTTTCATATAGCAAGCCTCTGAGTGTGACCTCCCCTCCCCCCAATACATTATATATTTAACACTATTATAAATACTGGAGGCAAAGCAGGGTGGGGTGAAGGCTGACAGCTCATGATCCCCCCATGTAATAACCTCATGACCCCCTGCGGGGTCCAGAACCCCCAATTTGAGAACCCCTGATTTAGATGGAGTTGCAACTGCTGAAATCCTGCCTTCATTGAAATTAATAGGAATTTTGCCATTGACTTCAGTGAAGCCAGGATTTCACCAAAGATATCAAGCCCTTGAGAGGCCTCAGAGATATTGACACAATGGATTGTCCTCTAGAAACCTCCTGTCATGGGAAGTCAGTTTTCTCCAAAGCCCCATCTTCACTATGCCATGTTCCCCCAGGTGTCGATCATGCTCTTGTTACGAAGGTGTTGAAAAAACCTATGCTAATAGTTAAGCCATCTTCAGCGTTGGATCAGAGGACCCTTTGCTGACAAGCCCTATCCATAGGAGGGTGTTTCCTCAGGTTGGTGAGGCTCAAGAGCATTCAGACACATTCTTGGTCCATAAGCTTCAGCACTTTTTATAATCCAGTTTATATTTTCATGCAATTCTCGGCAAAAGCCAATGGGTTCCTACCTGGGCAAAGTTCAGAAAGAAAAGTTGTTTGTGAGTCAGGTCGAGTCCTGGTAACTTTGGCTCCTTCCCTTCGCGTTCCAACCATTTTAAATAGGCCTATAAATGATCACAAGTTCATTTAGCAAGAGGCCTCCCCATTCAGACATGATGGCTACTCTGAATGTCACTGTTCGGATAGGGTAAATCCTGCCTAAAAAGGCATGGTCCCGTTACCTTTTACCTTGGACACTTTAGTAATTGATTTTATTAGAAAGCAGTGATTTGTATCTATTCTCATAAAGAGCCTTCCATCCTAACGGGCTTTGTAAACTTTAGATTTATATATAAACACAGTAAGATCACTTTGCACATCAGCAGCCACCTCTGGGCCGAAACAGTTTCTGAAGTGTTGCTGCGCATTAACTGTTGAGGAAACAAGAAAAACCTGATGATTACCAGTTCTGTTCATTCTGTCTGCGGCACCTGGCATTGGCCACTGTCAGAAGACAGGATAGTGGACTTGATGGACCTTTGGTCTGACCAAATATGGCTGCACTTATGTTCTTAAAAAATAACTCCAAATGGAACTGCAGGTGGAATTTTAGATCAGCCATATGTAATTACTTGGCTTTGAATTTGGGCAGCCCACTTGGGTTAACATCTCTAACCTTAAAAAGACTTATCTTTAATTATCATGAATTTTCAGGAGCTCTGCTGGGAGTCTCCAGAAAGGTGGCACAGTATGGTGCAGCACTCTGCTGGAGCAGGGTTTCACCACATGTTGCACAGCAAACAAGAATGGCAACGTAGGACACATGCTACTGTTCTGAAAAGCCCTGACAAAAATTCATCTGACAATGCAGATGAAGCTCAAAGCAATCATCTTAGACTGCATGCACTTGATTGTGGTTTGAAATACAAGCATAGCAGCAAATTGCCCGGGACTTTTCCATATGACCATGGAAGGAAAAGGAAAGCAGATAGTTAAATTTCCTCCTCACTTTTGTCTCTCTCTCTTCAGGTAACTGCTCATAAAATAGCAGATAATAACCCTGAACAAAGTTAAATCCATTACCTGTTACTGTTGCATGCTAATTGGCCAATTTTCTTTTTTTAGGTCCATTGACATAATGAAGACAATTTAATGTGTCTCATGCCAGTTAAATCTGAACATTTTATTACCATATCCTCTCACTCACATAGATATTCCCAAACAAAAGGCTTTAAAGGTAGTGTGAACAGTGAAAATACAAGTTTCATAGCAAAGCATCTCAGAAGATTGAACTGTAGGGGCCATTAACTACCACCATGCCACTCTGTTTCCCATATTTCCAATGTGTTCTACAGCAAAGTTAACGTTTAATTTTAAAGGCTTCCCAGATATTCCGAATATTTATCTTTTTGAAAAATCAAGGAATGCAGAGGTAAGGTTACATAAACATCCTTAACTCTGACCCCATATATTCACCCACCATCCCTTTAATAGGTATACAGGTAGATCACAGTTACCACAACTTTAGAACTGTTTCATGTCAGTAACTACATTCCACAATCCCACACTTTCTCTAAGTGGAAGGAGCATTCAGACTGGTGACTACAGTACTCATATCTGCAGCCATTGTGTGTAGAAGCAGGAAGGGCACAGATGCAGGAGGTTCTCTTTTGTGTCTGGAGTGGCACATCTCCTGGCTGTTGCAGGACAGCAAGGGAGACGTACAGCGGGATATCTACTGTGTCTAAAGAAGGTGGACAGGCTAGGCTGAATTGCCCCACTCTCAGTGGGATGGGAATCCCCTGGAATGTCAAATGTGCCTTCTCTTGCTCTGAAAATAACTTACAGGATTGAGAACACTTCTCTTAGGAAGGGGCAGGATGCTGTTGATATATATATATAGAGAGAGAGAGAGAGTGCCATTTTCAATCTGCTCCAGAGGAGCATGCAAAATAAATAGCAATAAGATGGAGGAAACTTCTATGTGTCACTGTCTTAACGGTTATAAAACTTGCAAGGGAAGTAACAGAGGCAACTTGGGCTGGATTCTATTGTGAATTTGGGGGCAGAGATTGTTTACAGATATGATCCGTATTTCTCTTGATAATGATGCAATGTTTCTATCAATGCTGTGATGTCTCCCCATCACACCTGACATGTGGCTTTAGTTTCAGCAGGAAAAGTGCAAGAAAAGTAAACTGGGGAGGGGAAGAAGAAAAAAAAATGTCATTGTGCTTTAAAAATCATCATTATCATAAAATCACATTGCTAAGCAACGCAAGCTCTGTTGCCATGTGACAGATACCATTTGACAAGCTGATTGAAGTTGAAGCAAGAATCTCAGTCCGATGGGCTTTGGCGCGAGGCAGGTTCTTTCACCCTTTTCTCTGCCTATTTATTACCATACTGCTTGTTCACCTGAGCTGTTTGCACAGCACTGAGCCCAGTGTGGGCTGGTCTGTGGTTCAGGCCTAGGCACTACAAATGATAATGAGGATGGTTGTGGTCACTCTTGATCTTGCGGTTGGAGCCACATGGGCATTAGGGTGAGCCTGCACAGATCCTTTTCGGGGCATTGGTCATTTGAACTGTTATGCATTGGCATTCACTGAATTCCCTATGGCACAGGACACTTTGCCTGGGTCGGGTATTAAACTTCACCTCTCAGTCCCAGGAGTGATGCCCGTAACTTCCAACACATCCTCAGGAAAATAAACACAGCTGGCTCTAACCAATTTCTGGCTTTCATGCAAAAACCGACTCGCAGTATTTTAAGGAGCTACCTTGTAAGCCTGTCGGACTCCTCCGTTGTCTGCAATATTCTCTCCCAGGGTGCTTATTCCACTGACCTGTAACAGAGCAATTGTTTGTTATTGTGTGTAACGTCTGTCACTCCAAAAGCATTTCACAAGTTGAAATAGAAACACTGCGCTGTCTGCTGATGTGCAGCTACTTCTGGGGTGGAAGCAACACTACACCATGGTGGAGGAGAAAGAGACTGAAAGGGAATAATACCGAACATTATGGAAGCAGCAGGGTCAAGTGTACAGGGTCTATCAGAATTGGAAGAGGTTTAGGAAAATAGCAGCAAACAGGCTGTTGCGGGGGTATATTCTCCATCAGCCAGGGCAGTTCAGAGTGGGACAAGCCCTTTTGTGTATAAAGGGTGGTGGGGTATGTCAAGTTGTGCCCTAAGAGCTTGACAGGGTCTTGCAGCAGAAGCAGCTATGAACCCAATTCATTAGGGTCCTGTTGCCTCCTTTACAGCCCATGACTCTACTAGACTAGCCTGGTAGCCCAGCTTAGGAAGCACCATCTCCACAGTATTTCCAGGGCACCCCTCACCCTGACAGAGCACAGCAACACAATCCTCCACTCAGAGTCTCCAGCCCTGAGGGGCTTTTTCATTTTGGTATAAATGGGGCTTAGGCATCTGCTTTTAAAGGCATGCACCTGGCATGGGCTCAGAGGGGCGGGGCGGGGCGGGGCAGGGCAGGGGCAAGTGGGGGGGAGGAGAGGAAATGTGCTGATTCAGTAGAACAGCAGCTTTTTTTCTTTTGCTCTGTTTTCAGTTTTCTGCCTTTTGATGCGTTTGGGGGGTTAACAGTTGCTATATTTAAAAAGGAAACCCTCCTTTTAAAGCAAAACCCTGTATTTGACTTTGGTTTGTTTGCCTGCTCTGCAAAGCATTGTGGGGGATGGAGGGTCATAAAAAGGTCAGCCCAAAGGCAGCTGAGGCAGTGTAAGAGGGGGATGTGGTTAGGGAAGGTCTAGAGCTAGGATTTGACTTTGTTTGGATGGACCTGGAGCTTTTCTCTCTTAGTGGGTTCTGCTCATTCACTCTTTCTATGTTCTATCACCAAAACTACCTTAGACCTGAATGCATTTAGAGAGATCTTCTGAACAGATGTGGGGAAGATGAAAAAACATATTTCCTATTCCTCTGTTCTACCACTCTCTTCAAACTTGCGTGCTCCTTTTTAAATCCCCCCAGATCAAATTATAAATGAAGAAACAAAACTAATGAACTCCTACAACTGGGGAAGTAGGAATCAAGCTTTTTTTTTGTTATCAAGAAGGAATCGGTGTCTTCTCTCTGCTTCCTAATTTTCTGGACTGGTTTAGAGCTGGGAGCTTTGGAAGAAAATAAGAAAGTTAAGACTGGGGTGGTTTTACCTCTAGAGACCTAGCTTCAAACCCTGGATTGTAGAGTTTGGAGCAAGTGCTTAAGACTCTATTGTTATCAAACTAATTGCTTTCCCCATCTGCTAAATTAATTCATAAAGGCATCCTACCCAATCTCTATCCTGTGGAGTGTACTCACGTTCTGTCCTCCAGCCAGCTCCCATGTGTAGTTTCCATACTGATAAACCATGCAGCGTGACTGATCTTTGAAATGCATGGCTGAGAAATTGCTCCACCAATCAAACATATTTCCATCTTTGTCAAAATTTCTTCCTGTTCATGAAAGCAAAGAATGGAGGAGAGACTGTTTCAGGGTGCAATGATCTGTGTGTCCAGAGACCCTGACTGATTCCCAGCTTTAAATATTGGCACACAGTTCCTATAGCTACATTTAGCAGTCTAACCAGAGCAATTTCTAAACATGTTTCCTTTCCCTAGTATCCTTGTCTCCTGCCTGCCTCCCTTCCGTGTCTTTGTTACACCCACTCGTATCTTCTCTATTTTGAACATCAGTTCTTAGGGCTAGAGACTGTCTCTTACTATGAGAATACACAATATCCAGCACAATATGGCCATGATCCTGATTACAGCTCTTATGCATGTCTGTGATACAAATAATAATATTCCTAATTAGCCACTAAATCCTTGCAACCGGGGTGCAAATACAGAAAGTGCTCTCTGCAATTACAAATGAGGAACCTGAGGGTCAAAGTGGCTTTGCCAAAGCCACAGAGGGAGCAAACCAAGACCAAGATTCTGGTGTGTCTGTTCCTGTTGCTCAGAGCACACCTCTTGCTCAATATGGACCTGTATCTAGACAGCTACAGCAAGTGTTTTATGTTTAAATTATATAGAGCCCATAGAAGTAAAAGCCACATTCAATAAAGTCTATGTATAAAGAATTATTTATTATTATTATTATTATTATTATTATTATTGTTATTTTAAAAGAAGCAGCAGAATTGATTCTTAAGGTTCAAAACCATTTTAGGCCTCTGTCAATGATAATGACAAAATCAATTATTTTTTAACAAGTGGGTCAAGACTTTATGTGTCACTGTGCTGCCACCAGAATGCATTTCACAGATTTCATTTTACTTTGAAAGGCAGCACACAGGCTGGTACTGACAGTGTTTCTGATACTTCACTGCTGTAAAAGTAACAGGTTTTTTGGTGTATTGCCATTAATTTAATTCATTTCTTTAAATTCATTTTCCCTGATTGGTTCCAGGATCATTCATCTCAAATCACACATCTGTAGTATTGTTATTACAGCGTGTGTGTGTGTTTCAATCACAGCAGTCAGAGCGGATAGACTATTACCACCCACATCTAGTTTTCTACTGTGTGATCGATGGAATTATAAAAGAAAGATTTTGCTTAAATAATTTTTTAGCCTCTTCTCACCATTGTCATCAAAACCATGAGTAATTTCATGTCCAATTACCATCCCGATCCCTCCAAAGTTTAGTGCCTGTGGCTGATGTTTGCTAAAGAAGGGAGGCTGAAGGATTCCAGCAGGAAACACTGCAAAATGAGAGAGAGAGAGAGAGAGAGAGAGGTTCAGATAATTTCATCTGTGTGTGCTCTGTAGATGGGTCAGCCTTTGGCAGCAGATCAAGCAGGAAATGTTTCCTCTGTTTATGCCACTTGTTTTATGCATCTTATAACACATTGAGGATGATCATGTGCAAGGAGTCGTTCTTAAATGATAAATGTAGTAAATCTGTAACTATAAAGTCTCCCATTTGAGAACCCAGCATAATTTCCCTTCCAGCTCTGCTTGTTTAGTCTTATATATCTTGTACATTAAAGTGCAGTTATAATTAGAAAAGAGACTTAGAATTACACAGTAGAATCTCCTTATCTATTCCCTTTTAGGGAATCAAACAAAGAACCGTTTAGGTTACAGGCTGAATGATAATTCCCTCCACCCCCTCAAGCTGACAAGCTGAGCCCAAGCCTCAGATCTGAAGATCAACCTGGCTTTGTCTGCTCCTAATGTCATCACGAGAGAGTCAACATTCCAAACTAGGACAGGTCACAAAATGAAACCTGTTTTCACACAAACACTTCAAAACTGATTTCATTTTGAAATGTTCAGAAAGGCTCCATTTGCAGGGGTCGTCGTTTTTTGTGGGTTGGTTTTTGGAAAATTTAACAAAAGCAGGTTTGGGGTGAACAAAACAAAAAATTGCAATAACATCTTTGATAAAATGTAGAGAAAATATTGAAAAAATCCAGATTTTTTTCATGAAATACAAAAAAGTCTACAATTCCAACAAGTGTTTGCAAAAAAAAAAAAAAAGTTGTTTGAAAAAAGGCTATTTAATATAGACGGCAATACTTTATTAGAAAAAAAATGGTTTTAAACAGAACTGAAAATCCTTCAAATGATGTAGGAGGCAGAATGGACCCTCACACTGACTCCCTCACCCACAGTTGTATTAAATTTTATGGGGCTGGCACAGAGGTAGTTAAAATTTTGTATTTATTAGTAAAGGCAGCAGATCTGACTCAAAGATGCACCATATACCCTGGGTTACGATTACATGTGAATACTGGGTCACCTGTACATTTTTTCCTCTTTGCTGTCCCAATGAACTATGTTCAGTTTGTAGCATGGAGCAGCTAATGGATATTTTATTGCTTTATTTTTGTTAAGAGAAAGGTTAACCACCATATGCGGCCTACAAATAACACTGAGGCGTAATGTTTAAAGCATACTCCAGAGGAATTACTACTATGTATCAACTGTACTTTGCACGACAGCCTTGGAAAAAATAGCTCTAACTTCCTCCACACTACACATAAAAGCCGAATATATTGGCAGTCGGGTTTATTCTTCCTTCCACGTGTTGAAGAGGAGATGCATGTGACCTTCAAGAAGGAATGAATGCTGCAAATGAGTCATTCTAGAATGGGGCATTTTAATAAGATGCCTTCTAATAAGTGAAAAATGTGAAAAAACCACATTGCAATCACATTCCTTGTCTGTAAAGAAAGATCATTGTGTCCCCAGACCATTCACTAGGAGAGGAAAGGCAACCAGTTCCCATTCAGGAGCAGAAATTATAACACGGTGAAAATCAAACCAGAACTCAGGAGGTACATTTGCTCTGGACCCTAGATACAATGAGCCTTGGTGTTAGTGGCCAGGGAGTGTGTGGAAGGGGGGAAGAAAGAGTATTTGTAGGAGGAGTTGGGACTTCTTAGCATCCCATATGGGCCCAATCCAAAGAAGGATGTTTTGGTCACAGCTTTTACAGATCTGGAAGCTCTCACGAGTTTGATGTCCCATTAGCTGAGGCAAGCTTTCAGTCTTGTGTCTCTCTCAAAAATAATTTCAGTGCCATCTGCGCAAACAACGAAGCCGGGAGCATCGCTTAAGTTTCCCAGGCATGCGGAGACATTAAACAGCCTCAAATACATGGTGAATGCTCACTACTCCCTGAAGTTGGCATCACTTTGTGGCTTTTAGGTTGTCAAACACAAGGTTATTTCAATGATGGAATGTAAACAACTTTGCCAAGTTTAAGTGAGTTGAATATTCATCAGCAAAACAGAGGCTGGAGCAGAACAGCCCATTCACCTTGCACCAGGAGTGCTACAAATGTTCAATCTGGGCTGCATATGGGCCACCACATGGCACCGCTAACGTGAATTGCTTCACACACACAAATTATTCTTAAATTCCACTGCACAGTCAAAATAGTTTGAAACCTACCTATCTGATTTCGGTTGGGGGAATAGAACGCATTAACCACTGCAGCACCAATGATCCATCTAGAAAGAATAGTACGTAAAGATACAGTCATTTTTATAAGCATTCTCTTTATTGAGTTAATCTCCTTCAGAAAGCACTAGTTGCATATGAAATGGGAGGGGTGGAGGAGAGGAAAGCAATTGGGAATGGTTCAGCAAGGACACTCAAACTGGAAAATGATAACGCTCTTTTGTTTATATGACACCGTTCAGCCTAAAGGATCCCAGATCAAAGCCACATGTCATTTTGCTCACTATTGCTAAGCAGCCACCTCTGGGGTGGAATGTGGTAGCTATTTAACAGTTCATAATACTGAAGTCTAGCAGTTTGAGACAGGAAATGAAGAATACAACATCTAAATAAAATGCAGAGTGGAAGTTTAGGGCAGCAGAATGGATTTACCCAGACTGAGAACTGGGACTAAGTTTGTCTATTGAAAATGTTTGATTAGAACAGTCAGAGAGTAAATCATTACAAATGTAGAACCAGACGTACTACCATCTATATTGTGAAACCGATTTTTCATAAATAGTGAGTACTAATTTTGATAAGGAACTCCTGTTTGAAGTATATGATTTTGGAACAGCTCCCAGTCCCTCCTCAGTCTATAATGAATGACTACATCACAATATGGTTTCATAGCATCTCCCAGAGATACCTCACTGCATCATGAAATGAACAGCTGACTAGTCAAGAGACTTATAATAACAAACCTTTCGTTTTACTCTACAAAGGGACACTTCCAGGATGTGAACATAGGCATTGCGTCCAACTGTGGTAAGTAGTTGATACGATGCTGAATAAGATAGTAGTTATAAAATCTTGTTCAATTTGGGTCTTTGAACAATGGACTGTCAATGATCTAAAGTGATAAGTGGTTTTATGGCTTACTGGGAAAATCTTCCAAGCCTACAAGGGGACTTTGCTGGAAATCTACAAATCATACATGAAAAATGAAAGGCATAACTCCACACACTACCAAATTATCACACAAAGAAAGCCTGACCCAAAGCTCATTAAGTCAGTGAAAAAAAGTTCCCTTTAAGTCCAATGGGCTTTCGATCAAATGATATGACTTTTCCATTGCTTAATACATCCCAATTCCCTAAATACCAACCTGTGAGTGATAGATACTGTAACCTACACAGGCTTTAGGAGATATATTCTGCATATTAGATGAAAATAAAATGGCTGCAGTGCAAGGCATTGACATCAGGGCACTTTTTCCACACCTTAATCTAAACCGAATGGCTTTTGGCTGCACTATTCTAACACAAAGTCCTTAATATCATTGTTTATGAAAACATAATGATTTTAGGCTTGAGCCTGCTTCCATGGAAGTTCACGGCCAAATTCCTGCTGGCTTCAATAGAAGCAAGATCCCAGACCAACCCTTTGTTAACAGTATATTTTGTGTTATATAAACAGAGGTGTTAATCAAATGCATTTTGGAGTTTGCTTCTGCTTTTCTTTTGTCTTGGGAACATCCTCGTGCTCCATGGAGGCCCACTAGCATGTAAACAACCAATCTGTTGTTGGCTTTCTTGCTGCTGCCCGTAACCAGCAAAACCACTCATGCTGAAGGCTAATGTTACAGGACGATGCTCCTTACTCAATAGCAGCTTGCCTTGCCAAGTGTAAAAGATTTGGAGCTTCCTGTAATAGTTTATGAATGCTGTATGTTCTCTGTGTGTCTAATTGTTGAGGGGGGGGGCTTACGCTATGCACGTATTGAATTAATTCAATAGCAGGATGGTCAGGAAATGCACACTCAAAGTAGGGGTGAGGAGGAACCAGATAGACCCTTCCCAGCAAACACTGAGAAACAATGCCTGGGCCATTCACTTGGATGCTCTGGCTCTGTCCCACGGTGGCCCTCACCGGACTGGTTTTGGGCAAGCATGGGAGCTGACAGAACAAAAACTGTGGACTGGATTCCTAGACAGGCCCTCAAGGACAGGGAGGGAGAGCTAAGGTGAACCCAGACTCCAGAGGCTGAGGGACTAAGGGGGAAGTTAGACCTACCGGGGTCCCCAAGAAGAGGATGGTCAGACTCTAGCTACTGGGCCTTTTACTGTTTTAAAATCCTTTTCTCTTATGTTATGCTTTGTTCTTGTTGTCAAATAAACAATGCACCTGTTTTAAGGAAGGTTACTTTGGGTCCCTGTATTCATTACTGGTTCTAAGCTCCCAAAGGGAAGAATTGCAGGTACATGAACCCAGTGGTCTTGCAGGCCTTGCAGCACAGTCAATAGACTGGAAGGCTTGAGCTCAGGACCCAGCCCCAAAAGGGGGGAATTGTCAGACTCCACCTCAGAAAGATAAAGGCCTGAGGCCTGACACTTGAGGGGGTGGACTCAGAGAGGCCAGAGAAGGGGTTAGAGGTGCAGTCAGCCCTGTTGCCATGACACTGATATAGTAAAAATTACATTTTCAGACGACTAAAATTAACATTTTTAATAGTCGGGGTGAAAATGCTGATATTTAATTGCTTCATCCTCCATAGCAATAAATTATCTTAGTTAAAGATGAGCCTGAGCTTAAAAGTTCAGTTCTGGATCCAGATCTAAACAGCTACAAAGCCCAGATGTGTTGGGAGCTGGACTTTGAAAGGCTATTTTAAGTCATGGTTTTTACCTCCTGTGACAGACCCAGGCCAGTGGGGTACAGAAGTCTAGCAGAGGGCAAATATACTGGTCACTGGGTGAGTAGTTTTCTGTTCCCTGTGTGACCAGACGAGGGCTGCACTAGAGGAATCAGGAACTTGCTAGAACCAATTAAGGCAGACAGGCTGATTAGAACACCTGCAGCCAATCAAGGCAGGCTAATCAGGGCTTTAAAAAGGAGCGCTCTCCAGTCAGGGAGGGAGGAGCTAGAGGAGAGGAAGTGCATATCGGGAGCTGGGAGCAAGAGGCACAAGGAGCTGAGAGTGAGAGGCTGTGCTGCTGGAGGACTATGGAGTACGAGCGTTATCAGATACCAGGAGGAAGGTCCTGCGGTGAGGATAAAGAAGGTGTTTGGAGGAGGCCTTGGGGAAGTAGCCCAGGGAGTTGTCGCTGTCATGCAGCTGTTACAGGAGACACTATAGACAGCTGCAATCCACAGGGCCCTGGGCTGGAACCCAGGGTAGAGGGTGGGCCCGGGTTCCCCCCAAACCTCCCAGCTCCTGATCAGACACAGGAGGAGTTGATCCAGACCGTGGGGAAGATCACTGAGGTGAGCAAATCTGCCAATAAGTGCAGGACCCACCAAGGTAGAGGAGGAACTTTGTCACACTCCTTTCAGTTATTTGCTTTCCAAAGTACACACTGGCCCATCCCCATTGCTCCCCTGCCAAGAAGATCAGTCTCAGTGTTTGTGATAAGTGGCTCCATGGTAATATAATAGTGTGTAAAGTGGTTCTGTGAAGGACTAAACTGAGGTTCCAAAAGGTCTGAATGATCCCATGTAGCCACTGTAACATACATTACCACTAGAGGCAGACAAAGAGCTCTTTGTTCAATTCCCTCAGATACCCCATTCTTAGACAGCCACAAACAAAAGTATTCGTAATGATCTGATATGAGTGGAGAAGGGCAATGCCACCCTGTAGCTCCAGGGTGGTGCCTAACCATTATTCCAGGATTTAGGGTGCTTATATAGCCATGCAGTCTGGACACTCACATATCTTGGTCAACTCTCTCTCGAAGTTTTTTCAAGCTCTTCTGGGCTCCAGCCCTCAGGTTTTCCAGGCTGTTTTCAAAATACTTGTGCTCACTGAAGTTTAACTGAAGAAATACAAATCACAGCGTATTAGCAAGTTTCTTTTAATGGAGAATTTCCTTTAACCACCGCCTATGGGATGTTGCTATGAAATATTTGTCCTGTGGTTATACATCGTATAGAAACAGATGGCCAGCTCCTTCTTAGATAGTGAGCTGTTCGGGGGCAAGGACTAGGTCTTTGCATGTGTTATACAGAATCTAGCACAATGGGGCCTTAGTCCTGATTGGGGTATCTGGGGGTGACAGTAACACAGGCATTTAATATTGTAAATAGCAATGCAGTATGTTTACACTTTTGTATTAACCCTGTTCAGGTACGTGCCGCATACTTACATTTGCATATTCCTGATCCAGTTTTTCATTCTGATCTTCCAAAATATAGTCTGGGTAGCCAATTTGCTCTTTAATTGCCATTGCCTACAAGAAAAGAGAGTCCACAATGGTCTCAAAATAGTAAAAAAAAAAAAAAAAAAAAAATCTGGATTGCTGCAGACAATGGATCAAATTCGTTGCTGGTGTTGGTCCACTAGTTTCAGTGGAGTTAACCCAGGGTGAATTTAACCTAGTCAATATTCATATGATGAGCCAACAAAGAGTGTGTTTGATGTAAGTATTGAGAATTTGTGCAAGAGTTGTTCAGGGGTGATAGGCTTGGGTACAAGCATTTGGTGCACTTATATCGGGCTTCCTGAATTCAGAGGAAAGTGACTTCAATGGGGACTGCAGTAGGATTCAATGATCATTTTAACGTTCAATCTCCAGAGGATACATTCTGTCCTCATTTATGGCCTAGATCCAAGTTCCACTGAGGGCCCTAAAGGCTTGATCCACCATCTGTGAATGATTTCCATTGACTTCAACAACAAATGGCTCCAGATCCAATTCATGCAACACCACTAAAGTCAATAGTCCGACAAGATATGAGATTAACACAGGGTTCCTTCTGCTCCCTCATTCCATACGAACATATGGCTGCATTATTTAAACATGTCAGCTTCTGCTACATCTACTCCCTCAGAGAGAGCTCTGGACATGGGGCTCTCTGCAATGAAAATCCTCAAACGTCCCATTGCTGAAGAAGCGCAGCCTTTTGCAATGCGGTATAGAGTGACCCAAATAGTTTTTGAAAGAAGGCATTACTGAGAAGCAAGTTTTTTTAATAGGCAAGTTTCCATTTGGGAACCATCTGAATACCTTCATATTGTGGAATAATGCACTGACCTGCATCAAAAAGGGTGCTCTTCATTTGATTCATAACCAGGAAGAATTTAAGGGAAGGTGGCCTAATCTTTTGGAAGTTTATTACTAATATATTTCTTTTTAATTGGTTTTACCAATTTGGCTCTTTTAAGTAATTTGTAGTTTGTTTGGGTTTCTTTGGCTTACCACTTTTATGGGATACGTTACATTAGATTCTATTATAGTTTGTTTGGAAATAAAAAATGTTTGAAAGCTAAATAAATAAAGGATCAAAAGCAATATCCTGGAGAAAATTAAGGATAACTGTGAAAGTGGATTTTTATTTCTCTCTCTCTCTCTCTCTCTCCCTCTCTCTCATCTCCTTTTTTAAGGGATGGAAAATAAGTCTTGCAAAATTTGACACGATTTTCTGATATTCCCACACAGGATATTGAGGTTTCTTGTTATTTCTGACCTTCTCACGAGCTTTCTCTTTTGATGTTTCATCCATCCACTGTAATTCATCAAGTGTCTCAATGAACACTTCCCGGATTTTGTCTATTAAGTCTCGGACCTAAAATAGAGACAAATAAGAAATTCATCAGTGACATGCTATTTTTTCTTCTCAACAACTTCTAGAGAGATAGCAGGCTCCTAATGAAGAATAATCTCCTCAAATGCTTTGTGATAGTACATGGAGCCCCACAATTAAATATACACCATAAATGAGTCTCCTGTGTCTGCTACCTGCTGGCTGATTAGCACAGTTCCCAAGACTCTGTTATGTGTGTCTCCTGACTTGGCTGAACTGTGGGAGACAAGAACTGGAGGAGCTGAAAGGCAGGCAAGAGATCGGTATTGTGCTCAGCAGCTAACCATGCTGGGATACCATTGGGAGGCAAAGCATGTGGAAAGTCACAAATCACATAGCGTGACCCATCTGAGCTGTCTGGCCTAGTGGATAATGCACTAGACTGGAACACTGGCACTCTGAGGTTTGTTCTCAGCTTTACCACTGGCCTGCTGGCTGACAGTCTTCAGTATTTCCCGAGAAAACAAAGAGAGGACCTGGGGCCTGCTGGTATGCTGTCAGAAAGTGGCTGACTATCTGCAGAAGGTGAAATCCCTCTCAGAAGAGAGATCCCATAATCCTCTGCCTTAGGAACAATGAAACTCCCATCTTGTCTGTCTCCTCAGAGTTATGTTAAAGCTCTGCACTATGTACATATTTAAAAGATATTAGGCCACAGGTTTGGGGTGGGAATGGAGGTGGGGGATGAGGGGATCCACGGGAATTGTGGGCTTATGATAGCATGAAAGGTAAACTACATACCATCCTCTTGCTCTCACCAGCAAATGTCTCCCTGACATACAGAGCTCCCACCGCGTTCTCCATGTTGTTGTTGACATAACTCACGCATTCCCGCCAACGGGCCTCTTCCAGTGTTGTCCCATAAAGTGCCTGGAAGAGAAATGCAGGGGGATCAATTCTGCCTACGTAACTTCCCTCAGCTCCACCCCAAGTTGTTAAAGGGCGAGAGGTCTAATCAAAGAGAGAGGCCCTCATCTGTTCAGCTTCTGTCCCCTCACACTTTAGCTTTATTTCTTCGGAAGCTCTGGTCTTCCTTCCATTGATCCGCTGTGCACAGGACATTATTAGGAGGTGGTATGGGTACTGTTCAATTTCTGTCCCACCACGCTGTCATTTCATGGCTCATCTCTCTCTCCATCTATCTGTCTGCCTAAGGCATTTCTGCAGTGCCCCTCACCATGGTAGGTAAGCATGATACCCACCCTGTTCCTACATGAAGTGGCTTTACCAGCTATCCTCAGCCAGGGGTCTGGGACCACGAGCAGGTTTTAGGGGCTCGGCTAAAAAGGTTGGCATTAAACTAGCTGGGGTCCAGGGCAGAAAAGCCAACACCCCACCATGTGGGGTGAAGCCTGGAGCTGAAGCCAAAACCTAAGCAACTTAGCTTCAGGAGGCCCCTTGTAGCATGGGGACCAAGGCAATTGCCCTGCTTGCTACCCCTAATCCCAGACCTCATTTTCATATGCATAAACACTAGTTGTTGTGGCACAGGTGGGTGGTGGAGTTTTTATACATGTTGGGGGAGGGGGGGCTCAGACAGAAAAAGGGTGAGAACCCCTGGGCTTTACAATCTATAGGAGGTGAAGGCATCTCAGGGAGGGTTCCTGCCCTCCTGCAAAGGTGGTTCAAACAAATGGTCTGTTGGAAGATTTGTCACTAGTGATGGGCTAGTGTCAAATGGTTTGGAGGATATGTATCCAAGAAAGGTCTACCTGGAAGCCCTGAGCCTGTGGAGTTCAGACTGACCCAGAGTTTCTCATGGTATTTTGAATGTCAGTAAAAGGCTCATTTCAGTTCCCATCTTGAGTCTAATACTAAAGCTGGCATTTAGTTTATTTGATCTGGTTTTCTTATTCCTAGCGATGTGATGGGATTTGTATGTTGGTCCATTCCCACATGTAGGTCCAAAGAGACGCAGAACCCATTTCCCCGTGGGGATGAAAGAAACTGAAACATCTTAGTTGTTCGTTCAGCTTTGCTTTGCACTTTTCATGTCTGGGCATCCAGCAGCCACCTTAACTCAAAAAAGAACAGACCTAGATGACAACACTAGGGATGGGCCTGCCCCATAACTGCAGATGTTAACATTTCTAGACTCTGGTGGTGTTTGGATCTGAGTTTAAACTTCACACATTGAGCCAACCTTTCACTCAAAGCAGAGGTTAGAATGTTGATTTGGTTAAAGTCCATTGTGCAGATAGAGACTGGCTGCCCTTTGTCTAGGATCATGATGCCCTGATGCTGATGGGTTCAAGACCACTAATGCAGAATGATGTCACAGCTGACTGGACTCTTTGGCAGGGGAGGGGCTTACCTTTCGGTAGTGGGCCCGGGCGTCCTTGAAACGCCGACTCAAGCTGCTGACCCTGTCAGTCACCAGTCGCCAGACTAGGTAGTTCTGGATGGTGCTGTGGGTAGAAAGCAAAGTGGAGTTTAAGGTCATGCAATGGGCCACTCTATTGCAGATAGTCACAGTGCAAGCTTTACTCTGAATGCAGAGGACAGGGCTAGCAATGGCTGCCAAGTTTCTTGCAGCATCTATGGGGACAATTGTGGCTGCTTTTATTTAGCTCAGTTGATTAATTGCAGAAGCATCCAGCGTGCACAACATGCATAGAGGAGCCAGACCATCAGTATCACTCCACACCCCCTCATTCCCTGGTGCTCTTTGGGGACCAAGTTTCTAATTTCCACCTATTTCTCCTTTTAGAATGTAATGGGAGCTAAAGCACATCCTCTTGTTTCTTTACTATGACACTAGTCAATTAGAGGCTGAGATCCTCCCACACTTCAATGACTGTTGCCTTCCACCACCCCTGCAAGGTTGTTATCCCTAATTTATAGCATGGAGTACCCAGAAATGTGACATAATTTCACCAGGGAGTCTGTGGCGTAGCCAGGAAGAAAACCCTTCTTATTCCCACTTTGGCCCATTTGAGCGCCAGATGACACCCCATCTCTTCTTCCTTAACCCCAGTTCTTTCCCAGTACCTTTACCTTGCTGAGTAGTTGGAGATAATCGCTTTGAGCTCCTGCAGGTAGGGCACGCCATACACAACTACCTCCTCATCCAGGTGGATCTGAACGTTTACTGAAGACATGATGCCTTGGATGAAGAGAGTCCAGTTAAACTCCTGTGAGGGCAGAGAAAGGCAGACACCGATTCCAAGCTTTTCTTTATACCTATTACAATGGAATCCTGCCTCCTCTCACTGTGCTACCTGGGACTGGGAACTCTGGGGCTAGCAGCAGGGCATATTCAATAGAGAGGATTCCTGCCTATAGAAATGTCTCCTTACTTGTCCAGCAACACTAAGGGCCCCGCTGCAACTTGTGTTATAATATTTGTAAATAGTGCCTAGTTGCATTGGCTGTAGAAGACAAAGTCTTTTAGGTATCAGTGGAACCAAAAGCAAGAGCCTGTCATATTTTATTGCATTATCTATAGGCACAGATTTTTAAATATGCCATAAGCATGCATCTGATCCCTTTGCTGCTTTAAGTATGGATCCAACAAGCCCTGCTAGAGCTGGGATCTTTCCTCCTGCTCCGGGTGCAAAATATGCTCCTCCATTCAGTCTCCTGGGCTGCAGAATAGGAAAATTCGGACTGTGATGTTGCCCTATCTCCAAGATAATTCAGTCACAGATGAAGCGTTGTTGGAGCCATTGAACATTGTAACTGGCTAGGAAAGAGAGAAACAGCACGAAGAGCAAGTCAGGCATGAGGAAAAGCGGCAGAACTTAATGTCACGCAAGAGGCATCTGTTGTTTGTGAGTCAGAGACTGATGAGGAAGTAGCACCAGTTTAAAAAAAAAATCCATTTGTGGCACCAACCAGCTGGGATGAGACTGGAGAATTGAAGACAAGTCTAAAATGGAGATCAGGGCTATCAAAGGGGTACTGAGGGCACCCCATCATGATGGAAGCAGGCCACTCCAATCCACCCAATAGAGAGCTCTGTGGAGGTGAGAACATCCCAACTTCCAGAAGGAGGACAAAGGCAATACCCTCAACTGTTGTTTCCAGGGTGGGGGTGAAGAGCACTACAAGTCTGGACGGATGTCGTCTTAGCAGGAGGCCCCAAAATAGTGGAACAGAGGGGAAACTACATCCCTGTCACTCCAAAGGGCCTTGAGTGACCGACCACCACCACAGGTCCCGCAGAGAGAGTCATCAAAATAAACAGGGGAATGAGAGAGCCAGGGGACCAGTAGATGTAGACATGTTAAAGACTGATATAGATATACTTGAACAGAAGAATGGTAATGGTGACTATAATTGTAATATTGAAAGGAGAGTAGGTGATTGTTCTCTGACGCCAAAGCAGCATGCTAAGCTAGCTAACAGAGCGGGAAAAAGTAGGTTTGGTATATTTTGAATGGGGTTAAAGTAGCAGCTTTGAGAGACACAGGAATGCATAGTATCACACCAGTGGGTGAAGGCAAATCTTCTCAATGACCCAGGTAGTGAACTTCTGGAAAGTCTGAGGCTCACAGCTTCTTATGGCAACTCTGTTTCCTATGGAGTGGGTGGGTTGAAATACACTCTCAGCTGCTAGAAGGTGGGAAAGTACTGACAGTGTCCATGCTAGTCACAGCTCATAAGGTGGTGAGTTCTATCATTGGACAAAAGGGCCAGATGACACAAGTCGCCAGACTTCCAGAGTCATTTGTCAATGGCTTTTTCCCATGGTTAGCAGAAAAGCATGAATGTGTTGGCACAGTTTCTAAAGGCCACAAAGTCCCAGTAATGGCCCTGCTATTCATGTTATGTTCAGCTGATCTTCTGATAGATTGGGAACTGTGTTGTGTCAGCAACGGGAGGGCAAGTTACGGTGATAGCTATGGCCCTAGGACCCTTTCTCCTGTAGGAAAAATGATGCAATTTACACTCTGGGAAAATGGAGTTCCTGTCTCCAAAATGGGCAATTTATATTAGGCATCATCCTTCATTGTTTACACAGATAATAATAACCCATTGACATATGTACTGACATCAGCCAGACTGAATGCCACTGGCCAGTGATGAGTAGCTGACTTGGCTGACTTTAATTTCAATATCAGATATTGTATGTGCTTAATTTGGGCATAGGAATTTCTCAGTAGTTACAAGATAAGTTTGTGATGCAAATCAAATGGATAACACCAAAAATCTTGGTCCCTAAGTAGCAAAGGATGTGTTCATGTTGGACCCAAATAAAAGCTTTGCAAGACCTACCTGTGGTGCTCAAAATGTCAAGGCGACATTTAATGTTGCCAGGGGTATGTAACACATTCAGCTAACAAACTGCATCGTGGCACAAAAGGGGGCAAACTTTTTGAATAACTCTCCCCTGCATTTCCCAGAGGCAGTAATTTTCAGGCACTCCCTGTCCTTGTCTGCTGAGCTTGCTGTTGTATGGAGATGGTTGTTTCTGGAGCCCTCCTCGCCTTTTTTTTTTTTGCACAGACCCTCTGAGTCTCCACTCTGCGTTACAAGCGTGAGCTGTATGTTTGTAATGACGGCGCTAATAAAAACCCTTGTGTTTTTGAAGGACAGAGTCTGCATTTTGAAGCATGTTACGCACAAACCTGTCCTACCTTTGGCTAGACAAAGTCTTTGGTTGGATTTTTTTTGACAGATATTGAATTTGCCACCAGAGGGAGCCTGTGATTATGAGATTATATTGAATGCCATGAAGAAAACAAACAAACAAACTGTAAATACCCTACTTTATTTACCCTTTCAGACCCTCCTTGGCCTGCACAACAGCTGAAAACCAGCAAGACTTCATTTATTTTGTTTTGCTACTGCAGCAAAAGAGCATGACAAGTCCTCCCCTTGTTTAAATTTTCTCACTCGGTTCCCAATTAAAATGGGGTTTAAGGTTTTTTTTACAAGGTGGTAAAGTCTGTCATTTGAGTTCCATCCTGTCCTCTGTCTGTAAAAAATATATGTATCACAGATGGGAGGAGACTCTGCCCTTTGGGAAAATTCCAACCTGAAATTTGATAGTGTTTTGGATTCCCATCAAATTCATCTAGTAGTGACGGTGAAAGTATAGACTTTATTCTTCCCGCTAACTTGGCTAGAATTGCTACTCTGCTATTCATCAATAGATACATATATTACTTGCATATCTGTGCTAAAACCTACTTAAAATAATATCCATCCTTCCATGGGGTTAATATTTAGTTAAGGGTTTCCCACTGCTTTTGTCGGGTCAACGCATTGTTAGTCAAAATGCAGATCGGATTAGCTACTGTTCGGTTGAGGGCTTGTGAGCTGTAGACATCCTTCTACACAAAGTGAAGAAGTTGCTTACAGTAATTTGACTTCTTTGTGCAACTGAAAGTTTAAACATGGCTGGGAGACAGGAAACACAAACTCATATTTGGGACGACTTGTGGCCACAATTGCTTGTGGCATTTGCAGACTTCTGCAATGATTTTGATGGAGATACTTCCATGCTAAAAGAGATGAATGAATCATTACAAGTTTTACTAAATGATAATGCTAGCTCTGAACAAACCATGTTTTACACCTGTTTCTTCTGTGCATAGAACTAAAGGACTTTAAACCACCCTTTTTGGACTGGAGTTCAGGTATTTATGATCCTGCATGAGTCAGAGATTTACGGTCTGGCAAATGCTTCAATTGTGGCTTTGTTTAAAAGGAAAATGCCTTAAAAATCTCTTAGCTTTACATTAAGAAGAGGCATGACTTTGAATCCCTTTTGTTTTTGCAGGTATAAAGAGTCTGCAAAGCTGTTTTCCATTGAGTAGACCAGGGTAGGCAACCTATGGCATGTGTGCCAAAGGCAGCATGTGAGCTGATTTTCAGTGGCACTCACACTGCTCAGGTCCTGACCACCGGTCTGGAGGGCTTTGCATTTTAATTTAATTTTAAATGAAGCTTCTTAAACATTTTAAAAACCTTATTTACTTTACATGCAACAACAGCTTAGTTATATATTATAGACTTGTAGAAAGAGACCTTCTAAAAACATTAAAATATATTACTGGCATGTGAAACCTTAAATCAGAGTGAATAAATGAAGACTCAGCACAGCACTTCTGAAAGGTTGCTGACCCCTGGAATAGACAGTGGGAGGAGCTGGAAGCCATAGAATTCTTATCAAAACACTTACATTCAATGCAAACTTTTCCTGGAGATCTCTTAGGGTCATTTTGTTGTACAATAAAGTCACGTCATGCCTTTCCTCTGCTGGAGCAGTAGCCTGTGGACATTCACATATTATCTTCAGAATTGACTGACAAGAATTTCAACAGCTGGAATCATACAAATGCAGGGGTATGCTCACTTGCGCACACACGTGCACACGCACACACGTGCACACGCACACACGCACACACGCACACACGCACACACACACACACACACACACGCTTAATTGCTCCTTAAAATATATTCAGTGTTTTTAGAAAACTGGGTTTTCTGCATTTCAGTATATCAGTTAACATCCCCGGGAGTGAGTTCAAGACCATTGTTATTTCAGTAATATGATGACCAAGAAATTCCCCCCATTCTTTTCAGAACCTGAATGGAAAACTGCAGCAGTGAGATGAAACTTGCAATGCAAAAATCCCAGCATTGTAAAACTGAAGTCTGTGGGTTCTCTTCTGCTCTCAGTTTAAAAAAAAGCAAACATGCAGGTAAAGTCAGGATATTTATCAATATGGGAAAATTTACACTCCATGCAGTGCTGTTTTTTGGGCAGATTACTATGTTTGATCTAACTGTGTTTGGGATTTCTGGAAAATCCAACCAGTTTACGTCATTGCTGAACTTTATATCCACCTCTATCTGGCCTTACACCTAAAATGAATTTATTAGTCTCTACTCGTCCAGTCATTTGTTTGCTGACATAGCAGATTAGAATAACTACCTGATCTTAGATAAATGTAAGGAATAAACTTCGGCTACACAAAAAGTTGCAAGTACCTTAGACAACATGTGTATAACCTGGATATTAACTGTATAGAGAATCCCTGCTATATTCCCTATTTCTGGTGTCCTATTCAACATGGCAAAACAGAGGATCCTACATAAAAAAGAATATGAAAAATAAAGATGTATTTTTTTATAATCGTCAACCATTTTTTTTAATACTCAACAAATCCAGATTTTTCACATTTTTGAACTCTTTCATTGCCTGTGTACTTTTGGAGAGTTTTTTGTCCCGTATAAATACTAATAATTATAAAGCTTAATTGAACTGTAGCATCTGGGTATATATATATAATTTCTTTGATTATTTTGGCAATATGGCTTTGAACTGCTAAAATGTTTAGTAATGGTTTGACATGTTATTCTACATCCCATGATATTGAAAAGAAGTCATTCAACCTAGGTAAAAATGTGTTCTTGCAGTAAATTATTCCGCCACTAGAAGTCTCTAGGTTCAATACAGAGATCCAGACAGACTGTGGTCCCTGTTAAACAACAGAGACAGAGTTGGAACTTAAACTATGTGGAATTTTGTCAGTAGTGGTAGGTATTTAAAAAAAAACGCCTTTCAAGATGCTGCAGCACTTTAAAAGCCCCGAAAGTGCCCTAGATCTGTCCAGGGGAGAATTCCCCCTTGTGTAGATTTTATAAAAGACAGTTTATGTTGCATAGGGGGCACAGCTGGGGGCAGAAGGAAACATGGCCATCGTCCACACCACTATGACCATTCTGGATCGTGCTATTGAACAATTCACGGACGCTGCTTCAATTTAGCGCATAATCCTGGGTTGACAAAAGAGCTATAAAACCACCTTTGACTTGCCTCCCTGTGGGCTGTAAGTTTTATGTTATGCCTCATGGAGTTGCAGCACAAAAATCTCACCACTCCAGTTCAAGAGAAGCTGTGATTCCATATATCATGACAACCTATCACTTTCTCAGTTCACCTATCAGTCTCCCATAATCTCCCGTACTCACGTTTGCAATCTCAGTTTCAAGCTTCATAACCTTTGCCATTTCCTGTTGGACAAAAGTGTCGTCTTTTGCCATATTCTTGTCTTCTCTGATCATTTTGGCAATGGTGATCATAAATTGCAGGTAGGCTTCCCGCACCTAAACACACATGAAAGGAAACCTTGTGTGTCTGTGTCATTTTTATAAGGTTAACGATTTACATTTTCTCCACTTATCAAGGCAATCTTGTCCAGAAATTCAGGTTTATAATAGCATCAGTATGAGAGATTTTCTGTGGTGTAGCTTGTTGAGGGAGTTCTAGGGAAATCAGCAAATGCGCCGAGAATGAACCATAGGGCTAAATAAAAATTTTGTTTCCCTTTTAGATCAAATCCAGCCCTGTGAAGTACTTGATTTGTTTTGCAGGTTTCACTGTATCTCTAAGAAATTCTGTAGGCGACTGCCTTCAACACATGCTCGATGGAGTCTGTGAATGTCAGAAGACTTTGGCCGTATTCTATAAATAGTACCTCGAGTGCACTGAGAGAGCTCACATGCTGAATCCCCTGGACAGAACAATATGGGACAGAATCACAATTTGCTAAGGTAGCTGAGGTGAGGATGCCAGCAGATCTGTTGCCATCAGGATCTCACAGCTCTGTAGTTTGGATGAAGAAAGCCTCGGAGTTATACCTCAGTACAGGCGTGATCCAAACCCCACTGAAGTGAACAGAAAGATACGCAGAGACATCAACAGGCTTTGGATCAGGCCCCTACTCCTGTAATATGCAACTGAGGCTGAAATGTTTGATCCTTGTCTACATGGTTCCCCCTTCATTCACATTAGGAAATTCAATTTAATGCTTGGCTTCAAATCTACTCAGTTAGCATGAAATAATTACGAAAATAAAAAGAGCTTCAAAAGTATTTTCAGGCTTGAAATTGACAAATTATCTCTATCCATCTACGTTTGCAGCGGCTCAGCCAGGCATCTACAAAGAAAAGCAAGAAGGAGAAAGAGAACAAATTTTGTCTGTGCAGCGGAGGAAAGTGAAACAGTTTCAAAATAGTGTCTCCAAACGTTCGTGTAGGGTTTGGAACTCACTGCAAAAAAATAAGGGTCATCCAACACATATAGGGCCAGATTCTCATCAACCAAGGATCTGGTCCATTCATCTTCCTTCTGTTTGTCCAAGTCAATCCTGATTTCATGAATGGAATTGTCTGTTGTGGGGGATATCTGAAACCTTCTAGTTGGGGTTCATCAGCATGAATTTGGGGATTTGAATGAAACCGTAGGAATATGGGAATAAAAAAATTACCACATTGGCTCAGACCTGCTGTCCCTCTAGTCCAGTGTCCTGTCTCTAACAGTGGCTGGTACCAGATGTTTTTAGAGGCAAGTGCAAGAAACCCTGAAGTAGGCAGATGTGGGATAATCTGCCTACATTAAGGTCTCATCCTTATCGCTAAAAATTAGAGATTGGTTTAAACCCTGAAACACGAAGTTTTATCTCCTTCACAGTACTCTTTGCGTTAACATTAACTATCACAACTCTGGATAGTCTTGTTCATTTAAATGTCCAATCCATCTTCATGTCTTGCTAAATTTTTGGCCTCAGTAACATGCTGTGGCAATGAGTTCCACAGTCTAACTGCGGTTGTTGGAGAACATGAAGATTCAGCTGCTTGTGGTTTGTAAAAGCAGTGTTCACGTGCACATGATTAGTGAAAGGCAATTTTTAGTAGCAAAGTTCAGGAATACTTACTCTTTGGTAATTGCCACCATTAAAGTAGTAGTCTCTGGACGGCATTCCCAGACTAGGCTGGTCGATCTGAAGGAAATCAAGTACATATCTCTAGTGAGTGATGAGCAGTGAGACTGGTTGGCAAAAGGGGTCATTTAAGACCAACGCGAAAAGCTGGAAGGACCATAGCACTCTGTTACATGATAAACCCACTCAAGTAGCAGCTCTGCCTATTATTCCTTGGAGCCGGAAGTGAGATGGAAGCCAGAACTACTACCTCCAATCCTCCCAAGCACGGGACTAACATCTGACCCTTACTCTCTGGGGTAGTATCGGATGGATACTTATCCTGGGTTATAAGGCAAGTTTTTTCAGTGACCACTGAGACCTCTGAAAGACCAAAATAAAGTAACCTGCCAGAGAAGATGCTGCCCACTCCAGTGCTAGATTTCATATGTGACAATAAAAGATATGAGACTAACTATATTCATAGCTATATATCGACTAGCTATGTTTATTGGATATCTGCAGTAGAGTTTTATGCCATCTGTTGAACCCTGTCGATAAGTCACAATGCTCTACAATGGCCCAGTGGGTGTAAATCAGTATAGGATCTATTTGTATTGTTTGGGGTACCATGAATAGATTTGTAGGGTTTTTTTTAATATGCACATTTCCCCCATGTTCTGAATGCCCACTAATACAAATCAGTGCTTATGAAAAGCATGTCTAAATGCGATGCAAGTAGTGATCCACTGTGAATCTGGAATATTGGGACTTTTGGAGCTGTAGTTCTCGATTATTTTTCTTACATAAATGATGTGTCTGCTGGAATCCTGGTCATCGTTCCATACAAACATATCAATGAAGACTCGTTTGTTAAATCTGGAGTTTAATGTGGAGAGTTTTTCTTCCATGCTCCAATTTGGCTCTGGGGGAATAAAAGGAAAAATTATGCAGTATTTATTGATGTGCATCAAGAGTAATTAAGTTTCATTTATTGTAAGCCTATTGCTTAAGTAATTTAAAATCAGACTGGACAGAGCACTTGAGAATATTTTGTAGGGACCAATCCTGCACTGGCTGGGAGTGGATGAACAAGGAGATCCCAGAGGGACTTCTGTATCAGTAACTGATTATTCATAATTCTTATTAGTGCAAGTGCTGGACAGTTCTACCTTGTACAAAGCAATCGGCCACAGGAAAACCCAATTCTTGCTCCAAGCACAATGTTTAGATATGCAGACAAAACAGTTCAGATGCACAAGGCACTGCTGTCCCTATTTGTGTCTGGCCTGGGTTTTGTTGGATAGAAGTGAGACGGTCGCTCTAAACTGGGGGGTCAATGCGGGTGGGCTTTGTGGAATAGTTTGGAGATTAGAAGAGGGATTTTCAAAAGCTACCAACGTTGATCTAATTCTGCTTCTAGGGAAGCCAATCATTGATGTGTAATCCATTGACTCCAATGGGAGCAGAGTTTGGCTAATGCTGAGTGCTTTTTAAACTCCCACACTGGGGCGTATAATTCAGACATTACGCAAGGTGCTAGTTATCTACCTGCCCAGGCATTTTTAACATGCCCATCACCGTGGTATCTAAATAGACATGTTCTTTTTTCATGTTTCTGATGACAGCTCATCTTTGTTTAATAAAAGGGAGGTTCATTTTTATTTATCTATAGCATTTGTAAAGCAACTACCACTTTGGTAACTAAATGTCAAAAATATAAATATGTGCATGCAAAAATGTATATGCAATCACACACCCATGCTACAAATCACCATATTGTTGCCTAGTTAGCCTGTGGTGCTTCGAGACCCACTTATGATAGTTGCATACGGAAATATAGGAGCACAATTTTTGCATGGATGTGTGCATCTTGGAAACTTGCTTCTAAAAGTTGAAAAAACTATGTCGTTTTTACTTTCAAATTTTGTGCCTGTGTCTTGAGGTTTTATAATTATGCACATTTTATCAATTAAAGTTATATTATCTGCTCTTTACCTGGATTATTTATTGTAAAAAAAAATTATCTATGTCTATAAAACAGGGTTCTGAAATCTTTGATTGCAGGCATAAAATCCAGGCCTTCTTGTTTATGCAGATTGATCCATTCTAAATGGTGTGTGAATGTCTCTCAGAATTTCATTAAGGAAAGCCTCAGTGGAGTTGTGATGCAATGACATCAGTATCTTTAGAAAGATAAATGACTATATTCTGACAATGTAGAGCTGTCTGAGCACACACTGTTACCTTTGGTGATATTCCAATCTGCCGAAGCCACTGGCCAATCTCCCACCATAGCTAAAACCTCTAACAGGGGCAATGAATCTCGCTGCTCTATGACGCCTGAGGAGGAAGAAGAGGAAATAAATGTAAAGTCCTGTTTCTGATTCACTATAAATGAAGAAAAATGGATGAAAATTTAGACTAAATTAAGCAGCTGAAACTCTTTCAATAGGGGAGGCAGATTCTAAAAGTCCTCTGTGAACCTGGATGGTGTTACACCTCGTGGTGTCATCTTTCAACTCCACTGGGCAGTAATTCTATCCTAACAAGAACTCTTTGAACATGAAAGGTTCCGTTCACGGGGTGAAAGAGTTAGTGATTTTGGGGATGTTTTGTGACTCCTTCTGGGGTTCAAACAAACCCCAATCCTCTGATATTTTGTTTGGTGGGTTTTGACTTGTGAAACTGATGAATTCCATGCAAAGCTATTTATGTAACTGTGACACCTATGAGAAGAGAGGGTAGGTGTCTGAAACCTCAGCCTGGTCTCTTGGGCCCCTGATTTGTTTTATAAGCTTTTGCACTGCTTCAGTCCTCACCTTTGTAGAACATTATAATGCATGAGCAGTGAACACATAAAGATGGAGACTGAGGCTAGTGTTTTCTCTGTACAAATCAGACGCTCTTATCCAAGGGTAAGAGTTCTTCAGAATTACACAGAATTATGACCAAGTAATTAACTGTGGGTGGATTTTCCACTGTGTGTCCCTTATAACATTACAGTATTAAGCCTGGTCCCTGACTGAGGCCTGTCAGCAATCCCACAATATAAAAATTAACTAATAATAACATAGTATCACCATCAGAAACTAGTGCTTTTGGCTGTTACTGCATAATTTTTTCAAGTGGTGTAGTATGCACCCACACAAAGTTGTTTCTAACATATTGTGTAGGTCCTGTAAATCCATACACATAATCTTCAAATTCTCTCCAACAAGCAGTTATCTGCCAAGGAAGATAAACTAGACTTCTCCAGTAAAATGTAGGAGCTTATATTTCATTGACCTTCAAAGACCCTTAGGCTCCTAAATGCCTACTTCCTTTATGAACATTTGCCTGAGGTGCTTTAGAAATCATCACCCTGTGCTTAAATCACATTTTGTTATGCTTGTAAATGACTTTAAAAGCAAAGCAAGTTTCATTTAAAAAACCACATGGAGTTGCTAAGTGACAAGAGTTTAGTCACCCATTGCATCATTTACAAAACTCAAATAATTTAAAGCAAGGAAATAACATTTAGAAGCATCCTAAATCTTGCACTGTCCACATGTAACTCAAAAAAAGGTTTTGCTGGATTTTCTTCAGATGTTTTAGAAACATTCTCCTTTGCTTTCAGAACTTCTAGAAGTTACTCGTTATTCTGATTACGAGAACAAAAATCCTCATCATATAATGCTGCTTCCTGGCATTTAAATTCCATCATTTTTGGAGAGTGGGAGTTCTATAGAGTTTGCCCAACAGTTGTTTTTGTAGGTGACTCTTGGGGAACATGATCCTTGGAGGTGCCATTCCTGAATATACCAGGGACCTGACCAAATGCTTGCTGAAGCCAACAGGAAGACTTCCATTGACTTCAGTGTGGGACTTGTATTGGGTCCCAGGAGAACATGGGATAAGACTAATGACTGGATGTTTGTGTTCAGAAAGGCAGGCTCTTCATACAGAGGTGGGTAACCTATTACCTAACGTGTCATATCCCAGAATGCACACCCTAAAGCTTTGTGTGTGTGCTCAAGTCATCCACCTGCAGAAAGGCAGGTTTTTCAGGGGAGATCCTGAGAGGGAGAAAGAGAGACACGTTGGTGGGAAGGTTTTGCCAGAGGGGTGGGTTTGTTACTTTCACAAGGATAGCAGCAGAAGAGACTTACTCTCATTCATGCAGGAAGTGTAAAGCATTTTAGCTTTCCGAAAGGCTTCTCGATCACCCTGCTCCGGAGACTCCAGCACACCTGGAGAGATGGAACCACTGCAGTGAGACGGTGCCCCAGGTAGCCTCTTTCTCATCATCAGAATCAGTGGTAGTGCAGGAATGCTAGCAACAGTCAGCCTCCACTGGCTCCATTGACCATGAAATGAGAGTGCTCTGTACTGGAACTATTCTACAGGAAGGGAGAGGTTGTGAAGAACGAACACACACACGCACACACGCTTCTTCTACTCTCGCTGAAGTCAATGTCACAACTCCAATGTCACAACTCCAATCAATTTCAGTGGGATCAGGGCCACTCTTTCAGTGTTTGTGTGTTGAGGGGTGGGAGGGGAAAGGCCTAGACAAGAGATCGGGAACTGCAGGTACCAGAGTGTTCATTACTTAGCATGTCACTGCAGCTCATGCTGATTTTTTTTTAAACATACAGTTGCCAGCTGTTAACATAAATAGAACCAATGACAATAACACAACTGTGATATGTCAGTAATCGTGCTGTGGTAGCCATTGGCAAAGGCTGGCTTTATCATGCCCACCATGTGGAAAATACATGACACAGGTCAACTTTTCTTTATTTTTAAAAAAATCAGTGGTGGTGAGAAATCTCCATGTCACCACCTCTGCACTCATCCCCCATTCAGATCTAGTGCTAGAGAAGTTTTGCTGGTAGAGCTATTCAGACAAACCATCCGAGACACAGGTGAGACTGTGAACTTTTTGGAGCAGGGACCATCTCTTTGTATAGCACCGAGCATGATGGATCCTGCTTCAAGACTAGGGCTCTTAAGTGCTACGTAATACAGCTATTACTGCTACTAATATTCTGGCAAAGGAGTGCTTTGGCCGGCATAGCTTATACCAGTCCCTCAAATGAAATAAGCTATCCTGCCAAAACTTTTTTTTGCCCGTATAAGTGCGTCTACACGAGGGCTTTGGCTGGTATAAAAGTATCGTAAGAAATCACACTCCTTATTGACACTATCGTACTGGCAAAAATTGTAAAGTCTAGACCAGGCCTGAGCCACACGGCTTTTTTCAAGAGTCCGGATCAGATCCTCTGGTGGGATGAGTCAATGTCGCTCCATTGACTTGAATGGAGCTATGTTGATTTATAAATGAGGCTCTAGCTTTTGTTGAGGAAGCCATACCTGGGAATTACTTCCAGATCCTCTTTCATGACCATGTGGGCAACAATATATTTTGGGGTAGGAGAGTGAATGCATTGGTTTAATGCAGATTTAATTGTGTTGGCTACCACTCCCGGGGGGGAGGGGGCAGGGATGTATCTTTAGTTCAAAGTTCTGATGCTCAGTCTCACTATTTTGCATACGTGCTGTAACCCCGTCCTAGTCCTACCTTTCAGGATGATCTCCAGTTCATCTCTCAATATGTCAAAAATGCTGTATCTCGAACTGGTTTCTGGGATGACGTGCCAGTTCAGCCAGCCCCCACAGGCGTACTGATAGAAGTCCGTGCAAGGCTCAGTCGTTGGATCCATGTTCTGAAGTATTCTAGCAGCTGCGTATCACAAAAACCAGATCTCTGAGTTGCATAGGATGTCCAAGCTGCACATAATGCTCTGAGGTTATTCAGGGAGGAGTCACTGCTCGGTTCCCTCCCTGAGCAAGGACACGGGTATGTTTCCCAAGAAGGTGCTCTGCAGAACAGATCTTGCATCTTCATACTACTCATCTGGGTAAGATTCATTCTGGTGTACTGAGACTGCAAAAAGCCCTAAGCACCATGTCCAGTCCATTTGAACCCTCAGTGCAAGGACCCAGTGGTGTGCAAGACTTTAAACCAGCCATCTCCACTGGGCAAACTTTCCACCCTGGCAAACCCCTTCAGCAGGGTGTTGACTGGCTGCCAGGGGTTGTCCCCCATGGGGACTGTACCACATTCCGATGAAGGGAAATCAGACCTACAAGCAGAATATTTGGTGGGGCGGGGTAGGGGCTGTTGTGCTTTTTATTAGGTGGTTGAAGTCACTCAGCCTGCAACCTCCTGCCCAAGGTCATTGACCCCCAACGGTAATTTTCCTCTGCACTAAGGAGTGGCAGACTTCTCCCTATTAGTGTCACCTGCAGATACTAATACTCATACGATAACAATAACATCCTGTAGCTATTACATAGTACGTTTCATCCATAGATCTCAAAGCACATCATAAAAGAAGTATAATTATTTTACAGATGGGAAAACTGAGTCATGGAACCCTTGAATGCTGATATGTGCAGGCAGCTTTGGGAAAAATTATTCTTCAGTCCACACAGCAGATCTGGTCTCTTATCAAGGCAAATTTCTATTGCATAGTCTGCCCTAATTCCACATACAAAAACACCATTGAGAGTGAGGATCCCAGGAGAGAATTTTTCCCTTTTACATTGTTTTCTTAGATAGTTTGAATGAGTCTGAATGAGAATGAACAAGTAGGTGCTTACCTGGCTGGTCAATGCTAGGTAAGATGCAGCAGGATTTCTCTGTTTCAGACAAAGGGTGGGATTGTCAAAAGCCCCTTACTTAACAGCTCAAGTCTCATCATGCCTAAGTGACTTAGGTGCAAAGGTCCCATTGAAGTCAATGGGATTAGTGTTCCAAAATCACTTAGGTGCTTTTGAAAATCCCACCCAAGATTCAAATGGCAATGCTAGTCTTATTAATTTAGCCAAATGGGAGCTTTCCTTCCTTTCAGCTCCTGAGAATCATTTCAATCATCTTTTCCTTCCCTTTTACAGGACAGTCTCTTACTGGGCTTGGGGCGAGAGGCGGGGGCAGTTCCTACATCGGACACAACTCCTCTGCAGACAGGGTAGGGATGAAGAATTATTACCTGCCGTAACACATCCAGGAGTAGTGCATATGCTGCCTGAGTTGGTGCCATACTGCATATCTGTGGGGGGAATAAAACCACACAATGCCATTATTCATTTGTGTAAGGAAGAGCAGAGCACCGCTGACACTCAGTACCGCTCGACTTCATTCCAAGTTCATCTGTAATGACCTGGGCTCTTTTTTTAAATTTTATTTTAAAGTAAGTGAATCCCAGTGCCAGGGAAAGATGCCAGAATGCCAGAGCTTTGTTTATCTGAAGAATAGGTGCAGTGAGGGGCAGCTACAATGAAAGCTTCTCTCAGGCTCATTTGAAGGGGGTGAGAGACTAGATCAATTCCCAGGCTAATCCACTCCGTAGACTCTACCATACAATCTTTTATGATAAAACAGACAATAGCTTCTGAAAGTTGGATGCCACCTTCTATGCTTCCTGTTGAGCTGCTCACGGCACAAAGCACCTTGTTGTACTTTTTCCTATTCAGGATTGCGGCTCAAAACCATTGTAAAACCTGGAATCTAGTGATGGTATTTTGTCCTGATTAAAACCTCTCTTAGAATAACTGTGGCTTTGAAAGCCAAGTAGAACAAGGTGCTTCTAGTGTGCTATAAGCAGGACTTCTCCTAGGCTCTTTTTCTCTGTTTGCTCTCTTCCGATGAAACCCCAATTTAGACCTGGCCCAGTAGCACCAGACCTAGGCACCACTTAGGTCCTGAGTAAGCCCTCAAAGTTAGGTAGGAATATGGCTTTAGTAGAGCATAGTCCTTGCGCTTGGACAGTCAGTTGATCTCTTCGTATCTCAGTTTCCCTATCTGTAAAATGGGCATTACTGCACTTATTTTAGAGGGATGCTGTGAAGCTTTTTTCATTAGTGTTTGTAAATAGCTCTGAGAACTTCTGATAAAGGAAAGTGCTATGTTAGTGAAGGACATTCTTGTCACTAGTCGTAAATTTTATACACAGGAATAGGCCCAGGCCACAAATCTGAGATCTAGTTCCAAAATTCCTCCCGAGTTTGGGATTGTTTGGTATTACAGAGTTTGGCCTGCTCCCCAAGTCCCTCAGGATTGTTCAGGAATGTTTGGATGCAGTCTGCTTTATGCCTATGCTTTTCCCTGGCATAATGTCAGTCTGATTTGTGCTTGGCTGCTTTCTGTTACGCAAAGGATCACTGAGCCCTCACTGGGAAAAACAACAAAAAAAATCACTTTCCAAGCGGATTAAACTTAGTTCTCCTGTGCAGCAATGTTTCTAGCGCAGAGATATTGGGCAAACTGATTCAAGCTGAATACAAGTGTTTGACAAGAGCAGACACTGTTAAAGTAATTCAGGTAGACGTAGAACAGTGGGGAAGAAAATAGTGCTTTGAAGTTTATCAGCGGAAGCAACATCAACAGCACCCCGTGTGATTGGGAATGTAACATTCAGGGCTAAATCAACTGGGAACCTGTGTGTAGAAATCTGCGTTAGAAAAACTGCACAAGTTAGGGTTCAGTAATTAGACAGGGGCCTGGGAATCTGTACTGGAGATGATTAAAGTATTTGTGACAACATACAAAATTACCCAAAATTCAAGGTTTTTGCACATTGTACATACTTGAAAATAGGTCCATTTTTGTGAAAAATGTTCCTAAATTGCATAACTTTTTGAGCTAAAAAGCAAACCCTTTTTAATAGAGACAAGCAGCTTATGTATCAAAGGCATGAACATTCATGTGGGTGCAAATATTGGCATACCGAGATCGCAGATCAAGGGGAAATAGGAGACGGGCAGAGGAGAGGAAGAGGAAAAAGCACAACAGTCACCCTCCAGAAATGTGTGTATTTTGCACTGTTCTAGTCAGCGTCCCGGGGACCCCACTTTTCTTGGGCCTGTTTCTTCACTGCCAGAGATGATTTTACAGCACTGCAAAGGGAGAGCACAGTGGGTGTACCATGGCATTTTACACATGCTTTGCACTGATATAAATGGTGACACAATGCAGAGGGGAATTAGGACTTCCACTGAATTCCGTGGGAGTACCGTGTATCCTGGTTTCACTATTGACTATAGGAGAAATTCACCCCTGTGCAGAAGGAGAGCAGAATGCCTACACGCTATCTGAGCTCCACCCTGGAGGGTTTAAGTGGGGCCCAAACCTAGACTCAGTCGTCTGCTTGGGGTGAAAGAACTTCACATTGTGCAAATTACCCAACCTTTTAGTTTCTCCTTCTGAAGAATATAGGTAACTTCAGACCTGCTTCACAGGGGCTTGTGAGACTTACTTGATGTTCCTAGCCTGTTCTATGAACCCCCAGAAAAAGGTGCTTTGAGAGAGCAAAGTGTTACCATTAGACACAATATGTGGCTATGTTTTTTCAGTTGAGCTCTTCAAAAGCACTCACGGCAAGTGACCTATAAAATGTCTGATCAACACATTGCATTAGAGGGAATTTTCTCTCATCTGTTTGTGCTTGTTTAAAACGATACCATTTGAAGACTGTATTTTGACCGGGCAACCCCTCTGGGAGGGATAGAACACCAAGTAATTATAATCACATTTGAGACAATCAAAGAACTATGTATAACATAAATAACAGAGGGTGGAGGGAAAATTTGATGGAAATCTGGCACAAATCAGATATTCCTCAGCTTTCAGCTCATGATCAGGGATGTTTTGATTTCCATAATAAGAACAGCCACACTGGGTCAGACCAATGGTCCAGCTAGCCCAGTGTCCTGTCTTCTGACAGTGGCCAGTGCCAGATATGCCACTTTCCAAATTGTTCCTCAGCTGTTTTGATTTGTGTGCACGCACTGATCTTTCCTGTTCAGGGAAGAGGCCCCTGCCTTTGATCTCTTCATGAACACACCGTTACCTGCAGTGGGCTAACGAAAGCTAACACAAACAACAGAGGAAGCCCAAATTGGGAATTATAATTGGGAAAGAACGCAAACGGGATTAAAGCAGAGAGGAGATTTTTTTTCTGGCTGCTATAAATAAACTGCGGTAGGGAAAACATGGACAAATTTATTTTCAGGTACTCAAGAGAATCAGGCATTTGATTTTCACATCCACAGCCTAGGGGTGTGGATGGATTAATTAGAATGAGAGCCACTTCAGCCTGAGATTCATTTAGTACATTGGCAGGTAGAATATGTCTGACAAGAACAGAGCAGTCTCATTACTCAGTGTTTTCTCCTCCAGTAACAGTCAATATAAAATCGGGACTGCTGGAAATAGGATGGTATTGCCTAAAAATCTTGTTCATTTTCTTAACTGAGACCCAAGACGAAAGACAAGAGTTTTGTGATTTTGTTTCTCCACTTCATTCTAAAAGGTCTACCCAGTGAACCTGCTACCTCTTATTAGAAATTTTCCAGTGGAACATGTTTCTGTCTGAAAATGCTGATTTGTTGGAGTCAAAATCTTTGGTGGAAAAGTGTCAAATGCAATGAAATTTTGTTTGGAAAGAAACATTGGAAAAGAAGCATTTTGGTGTGGTGGAAATATTCCATTTTGAACTTTTTGGAATGGAATGTTTCAATTTGCTGGTATGAAATGACTTTTTGTTTTAATTATTTAAATGTGATTGTCCAATGTATGAAATTAGAAAAAAAGTCAACATTGGAAGGAAACATTTTGCTTTTATCAAAACCAAATGTTTCGATTGGCACAAAATGAAACTTTTTTGGAGGAATTTTATCTTGTGGGGAAATTTGAAATGTTTTGTTTTCATTCAGCTTCAGCTTCTGTTGTGCTAGCTACTGCCCGAGCCCTTAATCACAAGATCATCCTTCCTCCCGCATTCGTAATTGTGTACATCCTCGAAGTGACCTGGGTGTCACTGAGGTTAAGAGAGACACACACACACATTCTTTATCCAGCCCATTCCAGACATGCACAGTTGCTGGTGTGACACATGCTGCAAAATGACTATGATACAAAAAAAAGAAACGGTTGAGAGTCTTCGTTTTAGTGAGGCCCTCTTATGACCTTGGCTTTGGTTGGAAGTCCCCACTGTGTTCAAGGAAAGCTTTGATGTTCAAGAGCAGTTTATGGCTCTAACGCTGCTCCAAAGCTGCTGTGATTCATACTTTCCTAGCTGTCCAGATGGGTGGGACCGTCTCGTTGGCATCAGGATTTGAGTTGTAAAATGCTACTGTTATCTAACAAAGACTTTTAAAGGGAGGGCACTAACCCTTTCATCTCACTCCATTCCAAGAGTGCCCAAACGTGCTAACCTGTGTGTCCCAGCACCACGTACCCCCCCGCCCCTCTCTATCTGCTGCATCTGTCAGTTTCTTCTCACCTACCTGTGGACAGAGCAGCATGTATGATAAAATACCTCCACTGGGCTAATAGTTATAACTCGCCGTCCTGAAAGGGAAAAAACCTATTCAGAAATGTCTCTGGCATGTTAAAGTATTTTAACACTTACAGGTCCCATCTCAGGTGAGGGCTCTGTTGAGCCAGGTGCTGAACAAATACATAGTAAGAGGCAGTCCCTGCCCCAAAGAGTTTAGATCCTAAATAAACAAGACAGATGGGAGAATGGAATAATTACCAGGTGCTTTTTTACAGCTAGTGACCTTGTGCACCCAGAAATTCTTTAGCGACTGGCCCAGGGCCATATAGGGTCTGGGCAGAGCTGAACACAGATCTCTCCAGTCTTACTCCAGTGATTTACCCAGATCGCTGCCTCTCACTGGGAAAGGGACGGGCTCATGGTTAGGAAAGATGACAAGAACTAAATACACCTCATCATCAGCTGGGGTAAATTGATTTCACGGGCGCTTCAGTTAAATGTGAACAAATAATGCTGAAGTGGGATAGATAATAATCGTCTCCAAGCATCTGAAGGGTGTAGACCTGAACTGGGGCAATGATTTGTTTCAAGTGGCTCCTAAGGGGAACAGAGGTTGAATATCCAGACACATTCCCTAACGGTAAGTGCATTAGGTTGCAGAATATTCTCTCGTGAGAAAGAATAGAAGCATTTAACTGGATTAGAAAAGAGAGCAAGTTAGAAAGAGAGACGTGTCCTGGCCCAAATATCAGTTGCCCATCTAAATACAGTGCTGCCTTCACAAGTGCTCCTCCCCTTGATTGGCAGCTTAGCACCACGCTCTCCTGCTTCTGAGCCTGATGCCACCTACACTGCTAATCACACTGAACCGCCTGATAACATTTCAGCGACCTGTTACACACTCAAAGGGAGCATTTCCCCTGGCAAGTCTCTGTAGGATGAAAAGCAAGAGTTATATACATGACTCAACGGCATTTGAAGATTCGTTGGGGTTGTCTTCTTCATTGCTACGATCTTTCATCTTCGCTGTCTCAAAGAAAAGCTATCACTACTTCTTGTTATGAGACAAGCAAAGCAATGCTCGTTTATATGAGTTGGGCTTCTAGTCATCCTACAACGTTTACATGACACGTGTCTTCAACTGTTGATGTGTGTCTAAATCCACGCATGACAGAACTAAGGCAGTAATGCCTAGTGGATAGAACATGGGACAGGGCCTAAGGAGATCTGGGTTCTACTCCTGGCTGTGCCACTGGCCTGAGTGATTCTTGAGCAAGACATGGCATGGCTCTGTGCCTTCAGTTTCCCCATCTGTACATTGGGGATAATTATCCTGACCTTCTTTGTAAAGTGTTTTGAAATCTATGGATGAAAAACAGTATGTAAAAGCTAGGTATTTTAACTGCAGTCACATTGGCTTATTGCTTCTCTTCTTTTTATGCAATCACATTTTATTTAGCAGTTGTACGTCCACCATGAGAGGGTTGGCAAAAACGTGTCCTTTCTTGACTATACCAATGTTATCTGGATTCTCCATCTACTGTCTGATCACTTTTATGCTTTAATCATAGTTTCTTTGAATCCAGTTGACGGATCCTGCAGTCAACAGCAGTTAGAGGGGGCTTAGCCTTTGGCAGGATCGGGCCCTATGCCAGGACTAAGATGTATGTATTTTTTCAGATCAATTATTTCTTTTCAGCTGGAAGTCGTCTGCACTTGGCACCTGTTTACCAACCTCTAACTGACTAGTCCTGGTGCTGCTCAGCAACACTACTAAAACCTAACCCCAGGGCTTGGATAAACAACTAGCTTCAGATGGGAGATGTGTCTAGGTGCCTCTGGGAACTGGGTCGGGACCTGAATCCAGATCCCCATTTTGAAAAAGCTCCTACTGAATCTTCATAACATGATAAATCTCAACTATGGAGCTAAATGACCAGGACTGAAAATTTGCACCTTGAGTCTGTTATTTAAATCAGTTCCTAGTTTTCAAAGCCATTAATGGAACAAGCCCCAGCTACATCAAAGAGTAAATTTCAATCTGTAAACCACTGGGATAGCTGTGCTGTTCTGGGATAAGGCAGATCACAAAGCACAAGGCGAAGCATCTGAAAACTAGGGCAAAAGTGTTCTTGTTTGAGGGGATTTAGCTATGGAACACACTTCCAGAGGAGATCAGATGAATCCAGAGTCTGACCACCCTTAGAAAATGCACCAAAGCCTTCCTCTTCGAAATGCCTTTCCAACATAAGAATGACAGTCACTACATTGACGGCCTCTTTGACCACTCATTCCCAACCAACCAAAAAATAGTAGTAAATGTTTTTTAAAACAATCAAAACACTACCATTATTCTGGACAGAATTTAGACCCCAGAAAGGAGAAGTGCCAAAGACCCAAAGCGTCAGCTAGGACTTCACTATTGCATCTGATTTCACATAGAAGGAGATCAGATACAAGGGTGATGGGCAGTAGTATAGAACCCTAAGACAGACAAGTCCCGGAAAGACTAGCCACCATATTTTCTTCCATCATTTCTCATGGACCAGATTGCGCCAAATGGACCAGCTTACTTCCAAAAGTGATGCTTTTGTTTCCCCTTCAATTATCTCAATTATGCCTCTGTATAATTCCTAGCAAAAACAAGCGGAGTTGATGCTTTATGTGATATGACCAATTCCACCTGCTCTTACTCCACAATATACTCAATGGGGCTTTGCAGACTAAGCCAAATAATACTTTGCACAATGCTTTGTTATTGCTCTTTTCCTGAACCACACATGAGTTTGCTTGAAAACTACACCTCCAGTGGGAAATGTACACTCTGGGGCTGCACTGCAAAGCTGGGTGTACTACATTTTCCAGCCTTGCTTTGCCAGTAAAGAAAAATCCTATTTTATCATCATAGTGACATCTTCCCCTTGGTGTAATTTGAGGAAAGGGATGCTGACACTTGTGTCAACTGTAACCAAATACTTAGATGAAAATTCTTAATTTGATATCCTCTGATGAAAACTGCTAAATACAAATGCCTGATATATACCGGTAGGCTGCTAATGAACAACCTGATAGGGCAGGGATAATTCATGAGTTAATACATTTTCCGTAAAGCTCCAAAGCCAAAACAAAACAAATGTCTAGCTAGATTTAGATGGCTGCACTTTGAAATGTCCAATTATGAAAATCACAATGGAGTGAATAATGCATGAGCCAATGTTTATGACACTAACGTTAAGGCTACTGCATTGCAATGGGGAAAAACTGGATTATTGGGGATGCTGTGAATAGAGCCGAGTGCATAAGTAAATGTTTGGTTTGGTGGTTGCAGTGAATTTTTTTTGCTTTTTCTCATAGAGACAAAAAACAAAAACATTTCATTTGGGTTGAACGAAACGTTGTTTTGAAAAGACACTTCAAAGCAAAATGTCGTTTCAATTCAACGTTTCTGAAATAGTTCAACTCTTCCAAATTTTTTTGCCCATTTTTTTCCAGCTGAAACTATTTGACCCAAGTTTGCGAATAGTTTCAGTGCCCTGAAAAATGCCTTTTAGTCAAATTTACTATTCACTGAACAAAGGCCACCCAGCTCTAGCTGTGACTCCCTTAGCCCCACTGATGAGCAGTAAATCCATGCCTGAGTAGCTATGGGGTAGCTCCATCAAAAAGCCAACTCAACAGAGCAACACTGGCTTACACCAGCTGAGGATCTGGCCCAAAGGGAGAGAGGGAAGTTCAGTGTCATTGAGGTAAAAGCTATTATAGATTCAGAGGTCGGCTGTTTACTGGAGACATGTCAAAGTTCAATAGGAACCTGATCCAAAGCCCAGTGGAGTCAATGAAAAGAATCCCATTGTTTTAGGTGAGCTGTAGAGCAGGCCCTGGGCTGGGATTCATGCTTAACTGGGGGCTGGTCCACACTACGGGGGGAAATCGATCTTAGATACCCAACTTCAGCTATGTGAATAACATAGCTGAAGTCGAATATCTAAGATTGGATTACTCACCCGTCCTCACCACGCGGGATAGATGTTCGCGGCTCTCCCTGTCGATTCCGGAACTCCGTTGGGGTTGATGGAGTTCCGGAATCGATATAAGCGCGCTCGGGGATCGATATATCGCGTCTAGATGAGACGCGATATATCGATCCCCGAGCAATCGATTTTAACCCACCGATACGGCGGGTAGTCTGGACGTAGCCATAGTCAGTAACGAACCATAGGAACTTATAAATGGGTCTTTAGACTTGTTTAGCACAACAGTGCCAGTGAGGCACATTGATTCTGCTGAGCAGTGGGTCGTTTGAATTTTTAGGAATGCAAGCATGCTTTGCGCTTCATTCCCTCTTTGAACTTTCTTTTCGGAAGATGAGAACCCAGCAAATGACACAATCATATGTTCAAAGCATACTCGGAGCTTGTGCTGTGGCTTTTTTGTTTTTGATTTTTTCTTTTGCCAGAGTGTTCTCCCTCCCCTCTCTCCCCTTTCTTCAAGGACTACAGATGGCTGAGGATGGCACCTATTAAAGCAATTAGATCCACAGTTGTTGTTTGGCAGGCATCAGTGACACTCTCCTATCAGCATCTTAACTGAATTTGTTTCCCACACAGTTCTCATCTGTAGAAGTGTTGTCAACACTGCAGATTGGCTGTGTAGCTCTTAAAGCTGAGCAATTTACTTACAACACATAATTTATCCACTGAAGTTAGCTTCTTTTCTGCTGAGAATATCTGTACTGGATGTCAATTTCCTCTATATGTACACGCCACTTGATTTATTATTATTTGCAATTTTTGCTTCTCTATTTGCAAATATTTAAAAATCTATAGCTTGATTGTAGGCTTCTCTAAGCAACTGTTGGCTATTCTATATACATGGTACATTGGTCAGCTGTGATTGGTCAAACAAATCCCATTGAGATTATTTCTGGAACCTTATTGGATGACTTTGCAAGCAGTTATGGCACAAATACCTGTGCGTACAAATCTAAAATTCATTTTCCACGGATACTTGTGTCTATGTTTTTGAAATTATTTCTCCATGGCAAATTCAGGTGGATAAAACTTGGGCCCTTTTCAATTCACCTGTCTGCAGACAGTGCTGGATCACTCTGTTTTAAATGGGAGTTAAGTGATGCAACTTACCAGGCTTTGACAAGTGAATATCACTTAAGAAGCAAACACAAGCTATCTTTGGGCCTGGCCGATGGAAACGAATTTATAAATTTCAAGCAAGAATTAGCAGATGCTGAATATTCATCCACCTTCTGTCATTCTTGACCTGACGCTCCTCTCATTTGGATTGGTTTTACATCCATGTAACTCTGCTTCCTCCACATTCACTCCAGTAGGAAAGGTGAAGAGCATGGCTCACTCTCATGATTTCATTGTGGCGCTTGTGATAGTCTTTTTGTTAAAGACCCAGCACCTGGAGGCACGTGATTGCCTGAGAATCTCAGCTTTCATTAAAAACAAAAAACAAAATTAAGTTTCTAAGCTTTACGGGGAAGGGACTGTCCTTTTGTTCTGTTTGTAAAGCACCTAGCACAGTAAGGTGCTGGTCTGTGGCTAGGCCTCCTAGGTGCCACTACAAGGAATAAATAAAACAACAACAATAATAATGTTAACCCTTAGGGTTGTGGAGAAAATCTTGCAAATATTATTGGTGAGAACCCTAAAGGCTCTGAAATCAGTAAGCAAATTTTTTAAAACGGTTGGTAATAGTGGGAGAATTTCATTTAAACAGCATTCGTCAGTGTTTTTATAAAGGTTGCCTATGGCTTGACATACTCTATTGTGGTAGGATCAGTGCTAAGGTGTTTCTGGGACCAAAGCCTGAGTGATGCAGGGCTGGAATTTTTGCTAATAACTCTCATGTTATTCGGGAACTGTCCCTGAGGCTGATCCTTTGGGAAGGCAATGAATGGGGGAAATCATTTAAAGGACTCCGGCATATTCAGATCAAAAGTACTTCTCTTCACCTCTGTCTTCCTCTCCGTCTACCCTCCTCCCAAGATCATTCAGCAGTTGTCTCTTTCCTCTGCTTTTGGACTTATTTGGACCCAGCATTGGGGATACAAAAGGCTTCTTTAGAGGTCAAAACTCCCTCAGATCTCTTAGGAAAAGATTTGTTAGTGCTGGTCCAAAACAGTGTTGTCACACGGCTGTGTAAGCTGCAATGTTTTGTAACATGACTATGGAAAGGAGGAAAGAGGATGTATGAGCTTATTAATGTTCAGCTGGCTAAATAGCATTTTCTGTAAGAAGCATTTCCAGGGAAGTGTCATTTTGATGAAGACTGTATTAGGCTGTAGCTGCGAATCTGTGTACCCACCCAGCTTTTAATTAGAAAGCCAGGACCCCGTTCCCATTTCCAACCTTAATACTTGTGTGCAATTAAAATAAAATAAATAAACACAAAGCAAAAGTTTTTGCTCCCATCATGAACTTTCCATTCAAATGGCATTTCTCTGTTGCTGTGTTCCTGGGAGTTACAACGCTGAAGCCCAGAGCTGAGCAACGCCTGCTGCCCTCTTGTTAACGTATATTCTAGGAGAGATTTACCAACCCCAGACTCTGCTCTGCATTCGGTGAAAGCCTTTCCAGTGACCCTTGTGAGGGGGCCTAAGATTTCTCCAGCTGCAAGCTGTCCAGGTTATCTCTATCAGCTGAGTTTTTACTTCATTTGAACCTGGAACAGAGGAGCCCCGCAGGCAAAGCAAACTGCCAAACGGATCTGGATTGTGGAGCCCAGCATCTGAATCCTGCTCCAGCTCAGTATTTAAAGATCCTCCCCTTGAAATGGAATTTCAGTTCTCAGTAGCACATGAAGGCTGTGTTGTTTTTTCTCACATCTCCAGGGGTAACAGATTAAATATGAGAAACTTTCTGCTGAGCTTGATGAGTGTCAAACGCTCAGAGGTTTTGTCCGGAATTGTAACAAATGCTGATAACATTCATTGGCTAGTGGCAGAAGAGGACAAGCAACAACAAAAGGAGCCTTTTACCTGAATTGCTATTTGGAAACTGGCAGTGTTGGAGTACTTATGAGTGCCTTAGAAAGCAAGTCGCTGCAGATAGGGAATGCAGATACAATATATAGAGAAGAACCCTGCCTTGCTTTAGTATTGACATTAGAATTCATTTATTTCATTCTCAAGTATCTGAACAAAGCTTTGAAATCAAGAGGTACTCTGGGAAGTGACAAACAGGATGCAGGTGCTGCTACAAATCCTGCCTGCATTGCTTAAAGGAACACTTAAGAAAAATTGTTTTACAATTGAGGTGCCAGTGAAAAACATGTTATTATGGGGACACTTTCCATTTAATACATGTAGGCAACATGCACCCTGGCAAAATGCTCACATAGAAATCACTGAACTGCATTTCATATGACCCTGTGTGCCCTTATTTATGTTACCTCTCCTCACTAGCATTTTTCAAAGCAGCTTTTACACTGAAATAAACAATGCCCCAGTTGGCTCTGGTAGGCAGCTGTGGCTTTCAAACTTCTGCCTACGGAATTTAGACTCTCAGGCTTCTACAAATACACAAAAAATTACCAAGTGTTAGAATTTACGCACACGCTTCCTCCAGAAACACACACACACAGCGTGTCGCATCCACGTTTTGCCCAATGAAGACTGTGACACATTTTGTTTTGATCTTTGTCAAATCAAATTTGCTAGATTTTGGATTCAGTCCAAATGATCGAAGCCACTTGCATTGCACGATTATACAGAAAAGCAGGTGTCTGAAGATAAACATCTCTGTTAATGAGCCTACAGCAAGGCAGAGAGAATGAAAACAAAGTCTCCCAGACAGAGGCGCTTGCACCTTCTCTCCCATTTTTTGATTTAGTGCTGCAGAAAAGACTCTTATGGGTGTGCTAATGAAGAAGGGGCTGAGAGAAGGGAGGGAGCAGCAGATTTCTTACCTCTACTGTTGGCATACAGGATCACCAGCGCGACCACTGCACAGGTCATGAGCAGCAGCAGGACAGACAGACCGATGGTCACAAAGCTCCAGGATTTCTTCCCAGATTTTGTCGATTTTTCCACAATATCCATTTGACTTTCTGATTTACCCATTATTGTAACTCTGAAACAGGAGGGGTGAAGAAGGATCAGAAATTAATAGCACCAGGCAACTTACCAGGTTGGCAAAATCCATGACTGCTCAGGCACGAGGGGACACAGAACAGCACCACAGGGAAGGGCAGGGAGGGAAATCAAACACTTAATGATTACATGTACTTATCCATTTGGTTGTCCACAGATTTCCCAACTTCATTCTCCATCTCCAGCGCCTACAGAACTGACTGAGCTCAGTGTGTGCTGGTAGGGGGCTTCCCTCCACAGCCCCAGTTCTCCTGGTGGGACAGTGTCCTAAGAAGCCCTCCCTGGGAGGTGTAAGAAGAGTCTCATGATCAATTTGGTAACTCCTTTGCCCCCAAAGGGGAAGGTGAGTAGGAGACTTGCCCTTCCACCCCTTCGACCAGCGTCTTGCTGCTCTCAGGACCTTCTCAAAGAACTTTTCCCAGGGGGAGTCAGGTAGCGCTGCTAGGCTCTGCTAAAAGAAGCTGAATCCAGAAAAGATGCCTCCAGATGTCAGTGCCTTTGCTGTGCTGGCTTTTTCCCTCGCAGAGCAGAAAGCTTTGGAATTCAAAACCACCCCAGAATATGTGCCAGCCTGCTCCCAGATCCATTCCCAAACTTCTGAGCTCAGCCGTGTGCTGCTCCGAGCTTCCAGCAAATGATCTTGAGCAGGAGAGAGAGGAGGGTTTGCGTTGCAGAGAAAGATTGAAGGCTGTGCACTGAACAGTGCGTGCAAGCAGCCAGAGATACAGTGTCTGCTGCAGACTCTGCTAAGTTTCTTCTTGCTTTCTAGGGATCTGCTTGCCTTTTTCTCTGCTACTGGGTTTATTTATATACTGAAGCATAGTGCTGGAACTAGGAGTGCTGTGGGGGCTGCCGCATCCCCTGGCTTGAAGTGGTTTCCATTATACACAGGGTTTAGAGTTTGATTCAACAGCTTTCAGCACCCCCACTATACAAATTGTTCCAGCTCCCCTGTACTAAGTGCAGAGAATTCCTCACTCATGCTGCCTTTTGAAGGATCAAGGGGTGGCAGAGGGAGGAAGGAGGGCTAAGAAGAGAGAAGGTTGGGCATGTGGTTTCTCCTTAGTTTTTTAAATTGGCAACGATAATGTCTAGAGCTGACACTGGAACAGTGTAAATGGGGGTGGAGGGTGGTGGCGTTTTCTGTAGGCTGATTTGCTTGTGCAGGTAAGGATGCACTGTGGATCGTTGCCACGGTTAATACTATGCTAATCTTGGTATTTTTGCCCCTTTTGACCCTAGTGACTAGCCAATATTTGGGATCTTGTCGATTGTTTCCGTTAGAGGAGAAATTGAGCATGGAGTCAGATATTGCTTTGCTGCAATCCTCTTCGTTTACAAAGGATGCACAAAGTCCCATTTTCCTGAACACAGCAGGAATCAAACTGAAGGCAGTTTCCTTGTTCAGTATTTCAAGCTCCTTTTTCCAGCCAGCACTTTGCCCCCAAAAGCATTCTCTTCATCTTCTCTCAGGCCAGGGTCGTGCTACAAGTGCTTCTCTGGCTGTTCTTGGCTTCCTGCTGTCTTCCCTGATTGCTTCTGTGGTGTTTTTTAGCTGCTTCTCCGTCTCTCTTTTTCAGACAGACAGACAGACATGCACACACACAACTCCACCAAATAATACCCGGCCCCCTGCGTTTGTGTTCATCCCCCACTGAAATCCCCCTACCCACATAGCTCAGCTCCTGGCTGTCCTTACATGTGCCATGTGCTTTGGGAGGGTTGGCTCCTCTTGTTTCAGCGATCTAAGTCCAAAAGGAGCTTAACTGCTTCTTAAATGTATTGGAAATGAAGGGCTGATGTTATGGCCAGCTGCTTCAACAAGGTTTCACCCAGCCCCTGCATAGCAATACCTATACATATATAATGATTGTAAGAGTTTGAGTTCCCACAAGAGGTAGAAGTTTAGATATGGACCCTTAGTCCTATGAGAGTGCCTGATAGCGATTTGCTACAGGGTTGAGCTGGGCCCACAAAACCACTGTCACCTGGGATAAAAGAAGGAACCAAACAATTCAATCCACTGGGCTCTGCCCCCCACAAACCCATCGGGTTATGCATGTGGTTTGCCTTGCACCCTGGGATTCTGTCCAGCGGGGGAAGGCTGCACCAGACCCTCTCTGAAGTTAACCTTTGTAAGCAGAGAGGGGCCTGAAAAAAAATCAAACTGCGGGGCTGTTTGGAAACCCGACCCACTTCCAGATCCTGGATATAATGTGTGTGAGAGCAACTTACGGAGGGAAACCAAGCTGAAGCAATGAGTTTTGAGGTAGTTCTCAAGAAGTGACCTTGTATTTCTTGTGGCAGGCAGTTCCATAGCCTAGCGCTAGCGAAACACTTGTCTCCCTCACACTCAAGCTTTCCCTGCATGGCCAACAGTTTCATTGTTCCAGCAGACATAACTGGCAGGGCAAGTCTATCTACTAAGGCACCATTACCATAGACCTAAAGAAATCATCACATGAATGGAAGTTACATGCCTAAATACCTTTAACAATCTGTCTTTAAGTGACTTGTCCAAACTCATACAGGAAGTCTCTGGCAGAGCAGGAAATTGAGCCTAGCTCTCTCGTGTCTCACTCACGGCATCTTTCTTCAGGTCCCAGATGGCAACAGGCTTTGAATATTAGGCCAAAGACCCAGACTGGACCCTGCATTGAGGGTGAGGAGCCAGTGCAGAGACTGAAGTACAGGTGACCCGAGTTGGGACATTTTCAAGGGTGTGTGGCGTCACCCTGGAGATGATGAGTTGTAATCTAATCAACATCATCCCCTTTTGAATTGTGTTTTCAATTGGAAACAAACCCACAGTCATCAGTTTAAAACCCTCCTCATTTCAATAGCTTTTGTTCGTTCTAACTACACTTTCAGGTGTGTTGCTGCTGCCGCCAGTGAGTGCTTCTTGTACCTGGGCAAAAGATTTAGGGTCAAGGAGCTGATTTACAATACACTTTCACGGCTTTATGGTGATTTTTTCCTTACTATTTTACATTGCAGACAGCATGCTAACAAGGCTGCAGGTACCCATAGTAAGATCATATGCTCAGCAGAGTGTGAGCCCACTGGGCTGGTCTAGTTTAGGGGCAGACTGCCATCTCTTTGCTTGGTCTGAATGGTCCCTTATCCATGGCATCACCTAGGTAGTACAGTATTAGTCAACGTAAGGGGCAGAATCTGACCCTTCCCATCCTCTACTGCCACCCCTTACTGTCGTTTCTGGGTGTCTTCCAAGCTAAATAGATTGGCAATGCCCAAACCACCCACTTGTTTCAAATTAATCATGTGCTTAAGTGCTTTGCTGGACCAGGGCACAGTGAGTAGCTCTGCAGAAGGCAGGCTGGTCACAAAGTTTTTGCCATAGTGACAGTTGTTCACAGTTCCCCGTCCCCTCCCCATTACAGCTTTCAAATGGCTAAATGTGCTCAACGTACCCACAATTCTCTGACTGAGCGACAAGTGTCAAATTACCACCAAAGCAGCTAGTGAAACATGGGGGCCCAGAAGAAGAGCTAGTGAAGATGAAAGAAAATTATCCTGGTGGCCTTCGGGATATTTTTAATTGATCCTTAAGAGAAGGGGTCAATGGACATTTTGCTGGAGAGAGTCTTGGATCAGAATGATAGGATGTGACCCCCAGGCCCTAATCCTGAGTGTCTTTAACTCTTCTTGGCTTCATTGGGAGTCAAGGCCCTGATCAAGTATGGTGCCGTGTAGTCATGCATGGAGCAGCTCTCACTTGAGTGCAGGACATTCTCCCACAATTCTGCAGATGGAGGTTTTTTGGTCCAAGTTGTACATGGAAACATAGGGAACACTTACATTGTCTCACATTCTAAAACCACAGGGTTTTATATCCCTATCAATTTTTTTGTTAGCAATAATGATTCCAATTCTGGGTATTTCTGATATCCATATAAATGTGCAATCCCATTTTGAGTTTTGTTAAGTTTTTGGCCTTGGTGGCATCCAGTGGCAATGAGTTCCACAGTATGATTATGCATTGTGTGGGAAAGCGGGTTTTTTTTAAAATCCATTTTGAATTTGCTACTTTTCAATTTCATTGAATGCCCCATATGGTTGTGTTAGGAAACAGGGAGAACAAGGACTTTTACACTATAGATGTTTCAGAGGTTTGTTCTGACTAAGACTCATCCAACATAGCTACTGAGATCTTCTTAGAAAGGTTTCAGGTATTCTCAGAAAAATTTAGTCATAAAGAGCATTCTGCCTGCCTTTTCCTCCTACTGGTATGAAGCTGGGGTGCTTTCAGGGATCTTTTCCTGAATCTCTATGGTGGATGCACATGCCAGAAGGGCTGAGAAAAAGCTCCTGCCATTTCCCTACAGGCAAAATACTTTGTCTGTATCCACAATGTTGGTGAATATGAGGCAAAGGTTGTCTCAGGTCAGCAGGAACTTTAGACCTAGTAGTCAGTAGTAATGGATGGTTTGTGCTTCTGTTTACTCTGTTAATGAAATATGTAGTTATTATGGCTCCCATTCTCATTGAACGAAGTCCATAGGAATTTTGCCATTGACTTCAATGGGAGCAGGCTGGCGTGGGGCCACAACGTTGCAAGTCTATCCCAGAAATGACCTATAAAGAGATTTAGTCACCAGCTTTGTTTCAGGTGACATTTTTGCAACATTCAAGGAGAAATTCTGCAGTTTCCTGTCAACCTTCCACACTTTCCCCAGATTAAAATTCTCACAATTACTGATTGGGGTAACTTTGGGGGTCTATAAATATGACCCTTTTTTTAGAATTATCTTGTAGAAACTTGTAGCCCTAGCCCCTTAGTGTGATTATTGAGTCAGATCTTAGTAGCTAAAGAGGCCATTCTTGGTCGGTCCCTGGATGGGGAACATCTACAGTACAAGCTTGCAAGTATCTTAGCGAACTACATAATGTTAGCTGCCTGTTTGCAGTATTTCCTATAGAGAAATGTAGGAAATATCAAACTACCCTTACTTCTTTTCTCAAACCAATCTGGCTGTTGACTTAATGGCAACACACACTGATTCTGTCCTAAGGATGCTTTTGAAGAAAAACTTAGTTTTCATACTTATTCTTCATTTCTGCATGTGCATTTGTATTAGTTAACCTTTGTGACAGACCCAGGCCAGTGGGGTTCAGGAGTCTGGTAGAGGGCAAATATACTGGTCACTGCGTGAGTAGTTTTCTGTTCCCTGAGTGACCAGAGCAGGGGCTGCACTAGAGTAGTCAGGAACTTGCTAGAACCAATTAAGGCAGACAGGCTGATTAGAACACCTGCAGCCAATCAAGGCAGGCTAATCAGGGCACCTGGGTTTTAAAAGGAGCTCTTTCCAGTCTGATAGGGAGGAGCCAGAGGAGAGGAAGTGTGTGTGAGGAGCTGGGAGCAAGAGACACAAGGAGCTGATACTGAGAGGGTGTGCTGCTGGAGGACTAAGGAGTACAAATGTTATCAGACACCAGGAGGAAGGTCCTGTGGTGAGGATAAAGAAGATATTTGGAGGAGGCCTTGGGGAAGTAGCCCAGGGAGTTGTAGCTGTCACACAGCTGTTACAAGAGGCACTATAGACAGCTGCAAATCCATAGGGCCCTGGCCTGGAACCTGGAGTAGAGAGCGGGCCCGGGTTCCTCCTAAACCTCCCAGCTCCTGATCAGACACAGGAGAAGTTGATCCAGACTGTGGGGGAGATCACTGAGGTGAGCAAAGCTGCCAATAAGCGCAGGACCCACCAAGGTAGAGGAGGAACTCTGTCACACCTTGTTAAGGTTCATTGCATGACAAAACAAATGTTGAGGGTTATTTAAATTAGGGCTGTAATTAAAAAAACCAATATATTCATGAAAAGTATGCATATAAAATTTGTGGATGACACTGAGCTCGGAGCGGTTGCAAGCACAAGGATAGGATTAGAATTCAAAATGACCTTGACAAATTAGAGAATTGGTCTGAGATCAACAAAATCAAATATAATAAGACAAGTGCAAAGTACTTCACTTAGGAAGGAAAAATCAAATGCACAACTACAAAATGGGCGGTACCTGGCTAGGTGGTCCTACTGCTGAAAAGGATCCAGGGGTCAGAGTGGATCACAAATGGAATACGAGTGAAGAATGTGATAAGATCGCAAAAAAAACCAACTTAATATCATTCTCGGGTGAATTAACAGCATTTTGTATGTAGGTCATGGGAAGTAGTTGTCCCGCTCTAGTTGCTTTGGTGAAGCCTCAGCTGCAACCCTGCATCCAGTTCTGGGCACCAGGTTAGGAAAGATGTGGATAGATTGGAGAGCGTCCAGAGGAGAGCATCACAAATGATGAAGGGGTTAGGAAGCCTGACCTATGAGGACAGGTTAAAGAAACTGGGCATGTTTAGTCTTGAGAGAAGAAGACTGGAGGATGGGAGGCTGGATAACAGTCTCCAAATCTGTTAAGTATTGTTATAAAGAGGATGGGGATCAATTGTTCTCCATGGCTACTGAGAGTGGGACAAGAAATAATGGGTTTAATTTGCAGCAAGGGAGATTTAGGAAAAACTTTCTAACTCTAAGGATAGTTATGCTCTGGAACAGGCTTCCCAGCGAGGTCATGGAATGCCTATCAGTAGAGAACAGGCTGGACAAACCCCTGTCAGGGATGGCCTAGGTTTACTTGGTCCTGTCTCAGTGCAGGGGGCCGGACCTGATGACCTCTCGAGGTCCCTTCCAGCCTGACATTTCCCAGAGTCTGTGAAATCTCTATGGCAAATGAGTAAACAACCCACCAAAGACCCTTTCTGCGGACACAGACATTTGAACAGAACAGTGTATGCAGAGAACAGGTAAGAACCACAGATGGAATAGAGCTAAAATATACCCAATAAATGAGTCATCATTCTTAATTCATCAGCAAAAGAATCTGTAATTTGACTGGAGCAATTACAGATAATACAGGCAGCAAATGGCTAAAATGATATTAATGATCCTTAAGAAGACTCTGTACTTCTAGATTCAAGCTGGTTTATGAGAAGAAATTCAGTAGGAATGAAAACAAAAATATGATTTTCCCCCACTGCTTTACACATCTATGGACAAATTCTCCCCTACACACGGGCACACAGAACTATGGTTAATCAATGGCAGTTGGAGCATATATCCGAGAGCAAGATTAGGCTCTTAATATATATTATGTGTGTGAGAGAACTTACATATATGTATCTTCAGTAGCTCTACACACACACACACACACACACACAGAGATATATATTTATTTGAGACTTGCACTAGTAAGAATAGATTTTATTATGGTTATTTGCACCTTTTGATTAGGACAGACTACAGCTCAGTTTGCCTTAGGAGTCTGACTTGATGTCAGCGATGAGGTTAATCAAGGAAGACTTAATTAACAGGTACAAAGGTGTAAATATGGTGCACATATGGTGTACCCTGATTTTGATTTAAGACAGCCCATCTCTTGATTTTTATTAGCTGTTTCTATTCATGATGGGGAATCTGATAACCAAGATATTCAATTGTTTTCTTTAAAAAAGAGAGACAGAGAGAGAGCAAGCATTCTTTTTCTTCTGTATCAGGAGAGGGCTCAGAAACTGTAAAGGACAATTTTGCAGAATCATTAATTCTGTTGATCTTGAGCAACATCTGTGTGGTCATTAGCACAGGGTAATCAGTCATTCTAACAGTTCTCCAACAGGGCCATGATGTCCCTGTTCTGTTCATTGCTTCTGAAGGAAAGGACTTATTTTGGTTTCTGAGAATGTGTCGATATCACCAGGTGGCCTTTATGGTAAAGAGGATATCATGATGCAGCAAGTAGCATTCTCCCATTTTTACAGATAGGGAAACTGAGGCACAGAGACCTGATGCAACTTGCCCAAGGTTACAGAGAAGGTCACTGGTGGAGCCTATACTAGAACTCTGGTCATCTGACTCCTAGTCTAGTTCACTAGAGTGCTGTATAAAGTAAATAATAGTGGTGATCAGCACCACAGAAATGCCATGTGTGCACAATAGCTAGCTCGACACCCCACCGCCAAGCACTAGCAGATGTCTGGAGTGCTAGTGGGCAGGATCAAACCTGGAACCTCTGGAGCTAAATGCATGAGCCTCTACTGCAGGGGTAGGCAACCTATGGCATGTGTGCCAAAGGCAGCACATGAGCTGATTTTCAGTGGCACTCACACTGCCTGGGTCCTGGCCACTGGTCCAGGGGGCTCTGCATTTTAATTTAATTTTAAATGAAGCTTCTTAAACATTTTAAAAACCTTATTTACTTTACGTACAACAATAGTTTAGTTCTATATTATAGACTTATAGAAAGAGACCTTCTAAAAACATTCAAATGTTTTACTGGCATGCGAAACCGTAAATTAGAGTGAATAAATGAAGACTCGGCACACTGCTTCTGAAAGGTTGCCAACCCCTGCTCTACTGCATGAGTTAAAAGCCACATGCCCCTTAGTGAAGGCTGTAGCAGACTTATTAATCTCTATGTGGTCTCGGTGCCACTACATGGGACAGAGCACCACACCCAGCACAAGGCAATGGTTAGGTCTTATCTGGATTGCACACAAATTCTGGGTTTTACCAGAGATGCCGACCTTCAATTTTCCTCCGGGTGCTCAACCCCTGCTCCGCCCCAAACCCTGCCGCCACTACACTCCTTCCCCTGAGGCCCCACCTGCCCCGCCTCGTCCTGCCCCTGCCCCATTCTGCCCCCTAACCCAGCGTGGCCCACCCTCACTCCACTTCTTCCTGCTCCCACTCTTCTCCCTCCCCCCGCACTTCCTGCCCACCGCTGAACAGCTGATCCTCAGTGGGTGGGAGGTGCTGGGGAGAGGGGGAGGAGCCGACTGGTGGGGCCCATAGGCAGGTGGGAGGCACTGGGGGGAGGGGGAGGAGCTGATTGGGGCTCACCAGTGGGTGCTGAGCAGCCATTATTTTTTCCTGTGGGTGCTCCAGTTCCAGAGCACCCATGGAATCGGCACCTATGGGATCTCCACTGGCTTTTGGCACAGGGTTGAGTTTCACTGTCAGTGCTCTGCACGGATAGCAGCTGTGTAAGCCTCTCCCTCACTGTGCTGTACCAAATGCCCCTCAGCCCTGCTGCTCCCTATGGAATGCTAAGGGGCAAACAGCTACTACTTGTAAAGTTTAAAACCCAGCTTCCTAAAGCTAGCAGATGGGGCATAGCATTGACACATTTCAGACATCATCTATCTGGTGTGGAGCAGGTGTTGTCTCTTGTGTCTTTGGAAACAGTGGCTCCGTCCCTGTAAGCCAGACTGAGTCCGCAAAGTAACTGATCCGCATTCAGAGAAACAGTGAGACAGAGAAAACTGAATACCTCCCATTTCCAATGTCTTGTGCCCGGGCTGTCCTCTGTGAGCTCGAGGAGCTGGTGGAAGGGTGATGTTAGAACTCTGAACTCTTCATCGACAGCCCTTAGAGTGATGTGTGAATGGATCAGGGCTTGGCTGGGCTGCTGGTTTGTTCAGCACTGGAGCAGAATGGAGGTGGTGAGACCCTTTGCAGAGCTCTGGGGCTATTTTTCTAATGTTAGCAACCCCTGGCATATCATGGCACACATCTCATCGCTGGATACTATGAAGACGTGGAGATGCCCCGATAGGCGCTGGGTTTGACACATCTCCCTGTGGCACTGAACAGTCAGCAAAAAGCCTTGGGCATTGTGATGCAGTCTGTGAGGCTTCTGTGCAGTCACTCATCTATCACACCAGATTCTGAGATCTGCCTTTGTTATCTTGTCCCTGTTTCCTGCTGTTCTGGGCAATAGCAGCAGGGAAAGAGGCTTCCTCTCCTGCTGTCTCTGGCTTGTTGGTACTGGTGAGTAAATCTCCATGCACCTCAATTGAACACATCAAATAAGATGAATGAGGCACAAAAGTCCTCTCCTCGCTCATGGTAACTGGGTTTGGCCATCTTGGTAATGGGCAAATTCAGGCAATGGGTGAAGATCCTGGCAAGCTCACTACTGATTGGAGAGCAACCTGCACCCAAAGTAGCCCTAAACTGGATCCGGACCTGCAAGCAAACTACCCTGCTGCCTCTTATCCCAATGACGGGCTGAACAAATACCTGGATGGGAATGTCCAACTCCTGGTTTCTGAATACTTGCGATGGCACTAGTGGAGCTGTTATGTAACCTTGCAGTCTCCTTACTGCTGGGTTAGTGCACACAGGCAGAGTCCCCAGAAGAACGATGCACACAGCCAGGAACCACATCTATTTATTACTGGAAGAGTGTACAGTGGCAGTTGTCTCCCTGGTGCTAGTGTTGCAGTTATCAAACAGTTTCTCTCTCTCTCTCCCTTCCCCAGACACACCCCTCAGCATCCCACTAACTCTGGCATCCATTGCTCATAAAAATCCTTTGCAGACCAAAGGCCTTTCTTGTTAGAATGCAGCAAATGAGGGGTATTATCAAAAAAGCTCTCATGATCGGTACCCAGACCCTCACTCCCCCTTGCCTCTTACCTACCTTTCCTTGCTTCCCTCTAATTTACTCAGTTTAGATAGGTACTATTTAGCAAGAGCCAGATTCTTTTGCTCTTAGTCACTTTACTCCACTTTCTCAACAAAATCACTTTCTCAACAAAGACGTCCAATGCACTGGGAATCTGCAAGACTTTAATGGGATGTCTTGTGGAGTACAATGCTACTTACCATGTGCCAGGGTATTGGAATCTGCAAAGTCCTCAAATTAAACATATAGAAATGAAATAAAGTTTTATCTTTCTTCTTTTTAAGCCCTTCCTTCAATAAAGGCCAACACAGTGGTACATGATCCCGTGTCCATTTTGACCTGTGAGATTTTAATGATCGACCTGTACCTTGAGCCCAGGGTGGGGGTCCATGTAAGAATTTAAATGAATAAATTGACATGCAAAGCATATTCTTATGTTATCTTGCATCAGAGTTTTGCTTTTCATTATGTATTTCTGCTTTCACTGCTTTTGATTTTATCATTGAGTGACACAAAGTATTATGCTTTAGGACTAGTCAGGTCAGTGGAGTGGCACTTAGCATGTGTCAAGTCTTCATTCTTTCCTTTAAAGCCGCTGCTGTTCAGCACATACAGTCTGGCAACTGCATCAACCCCAATCCAGGTAGAAATATTTAACGAGAAACATATCTGAAACCGTCTGGAGGGGAAATATTTGCATTTTCTGCTTTTATTGCTGATTAGAAAGGACAACATGTCAGAAGGTGTGAAAACCTATCCGAAACAGATGATTTAAAAATGATTCTGTTAAATGCACAGTTGCATTTGGTGCAATAAAAGCTACAAATCTGCAAGGCTATTTCGGTTATGACTTGAGTCCCTTTGCATCAACAGCACAAATGTTGATGTATTCTGTCTATTTGCATCTGAACTGTTGTGAAAAGAGAAGCTCAGTAACATCAGCTGAGCAACGATCTATCTAATGAACATCTAAAAGTGATATATTTACTACCCACAGACATTGGTTTTGCTTAGGAATAGAAATGGCAGATAATATTCCAAAAGTGTCTAATGTTAGTACATTTCATGTTTAGAATCCCAGTGCTGTTTAGTACCCTCAGCTCTACCTACCTATTTTCTGAAATATAGAACAAATGTTTATATTTAAGCAACTATATTCAGAATGGATCTTCTGTACGCTAACGTGCATCCATATTGATGGTAAGGACTAGCTGGAATGCAGAAGAAAGCATGAAGCTGTACCATGATAATGAGGAACCCAGTAACACTAAAACTGGGAAACTCCAACGCAATATTTTGATTTCTACTTTTTGACTCATTGTCTAGGAAATGCAGTGCTATAAAGGATGACTCACAGTGCGCATAATAACAGATTTGCCTTTGAGCAGCAATATAACTTAACAAGACTTAACTGGCACTTTTAAAAATCTTGCTCAAAGATTCCCCCAGGTAGCCAGTTGGCTACCAGATGCGTGTAGTCTAGGTGAACCCAAGCAGACACATTTTCCAAACCAGAACAGAATCAGGAAAACCTCCAAGCTCAGATGCTGCCTTGCAAGTCTTCTCCATATTGAGATAATTGGTCCCTTGCAAATCATTAGAACAAAAACTTTAGGCACTTGCAATGTTCGATGTATAACGCATGCTATTATTTTTTGCCATTCATTTCCAAATGCGTGAAGTCTGGATAAGTAGAACTAAGAAACAGGTGAAATGAGAAGTTTTCTTACCTCTATCTTGTGAAGATTGTTTTTCTCAGCTGCAGAAAGCTGGTAGTGACTGTGGTTTCTGAGCTGTAATTGGGATGTTTACATTTTCTGGCAGTGGGAAAGGAAAGCTTATTATCAGCACTGATCTCTTCAACAAGCTTGTCTCAAGAAATGGTTTTACAAAGTACGGAGGCAACTTCTCCCTCCCTCTTTCCCTCATGTACATTCACTCTCACACACAGGTGGCTTAGAATGCCCAATGAATTAAATGCTCTGCTAGTGATTACAGAACATTAGAATGAAAATTTAACTCTTTCTGCTGTATTGGAAACCACTCCATTTTGTATGTAGGAGGGGAAAAGACTTGAAGTACTGTAATTTATGGGACATGTCTGCCAGTCAATGTCAAAGCTGATTTTCCAGATTTTTCAGCATTTACAGACATCTGTCCTATAATGATAGCTTTTAAGAAAGCTATAATTCATAATGATATATTTAATTTCTTCCCAACATCTTTTCATATATCTAGTCCAGAAAGAATTCTGCTCCATAAAGGGAATGTCTTGTGTTTTCCATCCATTTAATTACAATACACAGTGATGCATATAAAATACATTTGTGATGGTGCAAAGTTCTTAAATTAAATATATAGAAATGAAATAAAGTATAAATATATTTTACAAAGTATGATCACGTGTGGAGACTGAGTAAAATGCATCTTGTTTTAATTTGGTTTTGTTAAGTTTATACGCGTATGAACCAGTATGTATTCCCACACAGTTCATATCACTAAAAAGATACACACTGAGATGTACTATGTAGATAGCTTTACATTTTGGCAAATGACTATAATAGCCGTCACTTTGTAGTGGTTGCAAATGCCCAAGTTATAAAATAGTTTCCAATATTGTTATAGCCCCTGCAGTAGAGTGCTGGTCTTGGGGACCATGTAGGTGTCTCTGCCCCCTCGTTCAATGCTCAAGTCCTTTAAGATTGAGGGGACTGAGTTATGGGAGTAGGCTGAATAGCATTCCCCACCAAATGGGTAGGAAATAGCTCTCAAACCAGTAAAGATGTTCAAACTGGTAGAAAGCTTGTGAGTGCAACCTTAGTAAGGTTATATGGAGTCATGTATATTTTCTCTAAAGCAAATGTGCATTTTGTTTAATTAATCATAGAAGATGCGTGCAGACACCCATACTTGGGTATGGCGGTACTTTACTCAGCAAGAAGTCCTATGAGTTTTAATGAGGCTGTTCAAGGAGTGAGGTCCTGGTTCATCAAAGCAGGTAAGCACAGGCTTAAGTTTGTGTGCCCTTAAGTCTATCCCTCTTCAGCAAAGCACTTAGGGCCCAATTCCAGGAAGTGTTCACAGCTAGGATTGCACTTAAGCACAGGCTTAAAGTGCTTAAGTGTTTTGCTCTATCAATGCCTAAAGTATTAATGAATGTGAGAAAAGATATCAAAATCTGGCACAGAGCAAGTATCTTAAAAATGTCTATTTCTCCTGCATTTTGTACACTGTTATATTTTACAGTGCAGCAAATCCGATGGCTGAATGGCCAGACTGATGTTCTTCATAGCTGCTCCTGCACTTCTTGATACCATGCCTTTGAAGTAATAGCATCCACACCTCCTCATAGCTACTGGGTCCACAATGGTCCAGAAATAATTTTAAATACTTTTCATGCTGCATGTGGTGGTCAGCTGCAAAAGGCTAGGAAATTGGTAGAGCAGGAATGACACCAGGGCCGCAACTAATCACATCAGGGCCGGCTTTAGGAAGTACGGGGCCCAATTTGAACAGTTTCAGTGGGGCCCCAGGAGGGATAACTTAAAAAAAAATGTAAAAAAACATGTGGGGCTTGTACTCACCAGGCAGTGCTCCCAGTTTTCAGCGGCACTTCGGCGGCAGGTCCTTCACTCACTCCAGGTCTTCGGTGGCACTTCAGTGGTGGGTCCTTCAGTGCCGCCGAAGACCCAGAGCAAGCGAAGGACCTGCCACCGAAGTGCTGCTGAAGACCCGGAGCACCGCCAGGTGAGTAAAAATTAAAAAGACACCTCTAGCCAGAGAAGGGATTCTCACTGGGCGTGGGGCCCTCTTAATCGCGGGGCCCGATTCTGGGGAATTGGTGGAAAGGCCTAAAGCCGGCCCTGAATCACATCTTTTGTATTTGTCATCAGTCAGTGTCTAGATTGTCCAGCCATCTCACTGCTGCATCATTGAGGGTAGCAATGTGCTGCAGTTCACCCTCCAATCTTCTAATGATGCGTCCTTCCACCACGTGCTCGACCATCTGCATTGCTGCCCACAGTCACACTATGAAGATTGGGCTACTCCACATTTCAGCATTGTGGCAGCCACTCCGGTCGTTCCAGTGAGCAGCCGGCTAAGCCTAGTCCAGGATCTGCATCCCAGGTTGCAAACAGGTGGGTGCCTTCTCGTGGCATCCTCTGTGAGTAGAGGACAGTGACACGAAAGCAGACAAAATGTGGAAAAATGCAGGTTACATCAACTTAGCCACTGTCAACAAACAAAACACACAAACGCTGCACCTGTTGGAAAAATGGTCAACAATGAATTTTACCTGACCACTTTGGTGTAACCAGTATTAATCAGTATGGCAATGTAATAACCTTATTCCCAGATTTGGACCTTAGCGTCCAAAATATGGGGGTTAGCATGAAAACCTCCAATCTTAGTTACCTGCTTGGACCTGGTACCTGCTGCCACCACCCAAAAAATTAGAGTGTTTTGGGGCACTCTGGTCCCTCTGAAAAACCTTCCCTGGGGACCCCAAGACCCAAATCCCTTGAGTCTCACAACAAAGGGAAATAATCCTTTTTCCCTTCCCCCCTCCAGATGCTCCTGGAGAGATACACAGACACAAGCTCTGTGAAACTACACAGAGAGACTCTCCCTCTCTGTTCCCAATCCTGGAAACAAAAAGTACTTTCCTATTCCCCCAGAGGGAATGCAACATCAGGCTAGCAATCCAACACACAGATCTCCCCTTGATTTCTTCCTCCCACCAATTCCCTGGTGAGTACAGACTCAATTTCCCTGAAGTAAAGAAAAACTCCAACAGGTCTTAAAAGAAAGCTTTATATAAAAAGAAAGAAAAATAAGTACAAATGTTCTCTCTGTATATAGATGATACAACACAGGGTCAATTGCTTAAAAGAATATTGAATAAACAGCCTTATTCAAAAAGAATACAAATCAAAGCACTCCAGCACTTATATTCATGCAAATACCAAAGAAAAGAAACCATATAACTTACTATCTGATCTCTTTGTCCTTACACTTAGAAACAGAAGACTAGAAAGTAGAGCTACTTCTCCAAAGCTCAGAGAAGGCAGGCAGCCAGAAAACAAAAAACCTTAGACACTCAATTCCCTCCACCCAAAGTTGAAAAAATCCGGTTTCCTGATTGGTCCTCTGGTCAGGTGCTTCAGGTGAAAGAGACATTAACCCTTAGCTATCTGTTTATGACACGCCCCCCAAATTGCAGACAGTGGGGAAGCTCACTGGCGGCGATTTCCTTCTAGAACTTGAAAATAAACAGATTAATACAACACATACACCTTTACATATACTCCTAAGTATATAACTAACAGACTTCTACATTTTAAGAACACTTTTTAACTAATAACCTTAGTCCCCGATTTGGACCTTAGCGTCCAAAATATGGGGGTTAGCATGAAAACCTCCAAGCTTAGTTACCAGCTTGGACCTGGTACCTGCTGCCACCACCCAAAAAATTAGAGTGTTTTGGGGCACTCTGGTCCCCCTGAAAAACCTTCCCTGGGGACCCCAAGACCCAAATCCCTTGAGTCTCACAACAAAGGGAAATAATCCTTTTTCCCTTCCCCCCTCCAGGTGCTCCTGGAGAGATACACAGACACAAGCTCTGTGAACCCAAACAGAGTGAATCTCCCTCTCTGTTCCCAATCCTGGAAACAAAAAGTACTTTCCTATTCCCCCAGAGGGAATGCAAGGTCAGGCTAGCAATCCAACACACAAATCTCCCCTTGATTTCTTCCTCCCACCAATTCCCTGGTGAGTACAGACTCAATTTCCCTGAAGTAAAGAAAAACTCCAACAGGTCTTAAAAGAAAGCTTTATATAAAAAGAAAGAAAAATAAGTACAAATGTTCTCTCTGTATTAAATGATACAACACAGGGTCAATTGCTTAAAAGAATATTGAATAAACAGCCTTATTCCAAAAGAATACAAATCAAAGCCCTCCAGCACTTATATTCATGCAAATACCAAAGAAAAGAAACCATAGAACTTACTATCTGATCTCTTTGTCCTTACACTTAGAAACAGAAGACTAGAAAGTAGAACTACTTCTCCAAAGCTCAGAGCAAGCAGGCAGGCAGACAAAAGAAAAAAAGACAAAGACACAGACACTCAATTCCCTCCACCCAAAGTTGAAAAAATCCAGTTTCCTGATTGGTCCTCTGGTCAGGTGCTTCAGGTGAAAGAGACATTAACCCTTAGCTATCTGTTTATGACAACATCAACTTAGCCACTGTCAACAAACAAAACACACAAACGCTGCACCTGTTGGAAAAATGGTCAACAATGAATTTTACCTGACCACTTTGGTGTAACCAGTATTAATCAGTATGGCATAACTTGTTCTTGTGGCAAGGAATTCACTGGTCTGATGTTCTTTAACTTTCTCTGATACTTCCCTTGTTTCTACATTAAAAGACTAATTTCCAAGCAGTGCTGAATACAGTTGGGAGGGAAATGGTTTTCCTGTCCTACAAGAGTTTGCAAAATTTTTCTGGTTCTGAAATGGGAAGAAAAGTCAAAATCTCAGAAAATATTTGCAAATTTATAATCCAAATATTTTTGGATTCAGGTTAAAATTGAAATATTTCGTTTTGTTTATATTGAAATGTTTTGCCTTAATTTTGCCCTTTTAATTTTTTAAACTTTTTTAATGTAAATCAACTGAAATTTCTACAGGAAAAGTCATTTTCAACTGAAAAACAAAATTTTGTTTTGAAAATATCAATGGGGCATTTTGACTATTTCAGAAGTTTTTTAGTAAATGTGATTTTTGAACCAGGAGATTCTTCAGAATCAATGCATTGGCCTCCTTCAAATCCTTCCTCAATACTCCCCTCTGTCATGATGCCTACAAAAAACTTAAGAGTGGTTAGTTATAAATCATAGATTATTAGGGTTGGAAGGGACCTCAGAAGATCATCTAGTCTAACTCCCTGCTCAAAGCAGGGCCAATCCTCAAATGGCCCCCTCAAGGATTGAGCTCACAACCCTGGGTTTAGGAGACTAATGCTCAAACCACTGAGCTATCCCTTCCCCGCCATGTGCTGAGACTGCTGCCCGTCATGCTGGCCAATATTGTCTCATTGTTTTCTCATACTCCTGTCTGTCTGTATCCACCTGTTGTCTCTTGTTTTATACTTAGATTGTAATTTCCTTGGGCAGGGAACTTTTTTTGTTCTGTGTTTGTACAGCACATAGCACAATGGGGTCCCATGACGAGGCGCTATGGTAATATAAATAAGAATTGTGTGTAACTTTCTTCAGGTGAATAGTCCCATTGACTCTTGTATATAAGTGTGTGCAGGTCTGAGGCATGAGTCTGGCCTACTTTCATATTTAAACACTGAGTTTGGCCTCAGTACTTTTGTGTACTGAGTTACAATAACAATAGTGCTATCCACTCAGGAATTCCTAGCTCCCAGTCTTGTACTCAGACCACTAGATTCTACCTCTCTTGATCTTGGGTGATTAGTGTGCAGTTTTCTGGTGTAATTAACACTAATGCTTAGGCTTTGTCTACATTAGAACTTTTGTCAGCAAAACTTTTGTCGGTTGAGGTGTGGAAAAAAAGCACCTCTGACTGACATAACTTTCATTGACATAAGTACTGGTGTGGACTGCGCTATGTCGGTGGGAGAACTTGTCTCTTTCACCACCAGAAATTGGTCCAATAAAAGATATTACCTCTCTCACCCGGTCGCTTGCAAATCTTTTGGTCTATTGTGAACTGTAGAGGGTCAGTTCCCTGGCATTTCCCTCCGCATCTCTACTTGATGTGTGTTTATACTGCAGTTCATCAGCGAGGTTTATTAGGAGGCTTAATTGGATTCCATTAGCATACATTTAAGCCAGTCCAAAGCAACTGAGAATGCAATCAATTAAAGCATCCAAACTCATTAATGATGTGGACACAGGATAATTTTGGTAGCTGGCTAATTACTCCCTTCGTTATGTAGAATTCATTGCCCAAGAATGACAAGAAGATGCATGAAAAGAAAAGAAATATCAGTGCAAAAATACACATTGTAACCCCCTCAACAAGGCAGCGAAGAAACAAGTGGTGATGTAAGAAAGCTTAATTTGCTGTTAAAACTCGGTAACATAAGAACTAACCCTGCACTTTTGCCCAAAACGCAGCTGGAACCCAAATATAGTCTTAACTTCATAAGATTTTAATGTCATTTTTAGAAAAGATATGGAGTATAGTAATAGAAGTCCAGAGTGTTTGAATGATGCATAATATCAGATGTCAGAGACTTCTGTACATTCAAAGATATTTCAGGAGGAGCGGCTTTTCTGAAGAATGTCCCCAGACCTTTTTCATGCAAATGATGGCTTGACTCATCTGGTTGAAATGTTGCCCCCAGCTCACTGCAGACCACCAGCACAGAACTTCCCAGCGAAGCAATTCATCGATATAAGTACAAGTGCGCTGTGGGCAGTGTCGATGTGATAAGAGTATGTCCCAAGGGGCACAACAAAATACACAGCAGTAATGGAAAAGGGTCATTAACAGTCTTCTGCGTGTGCTTTGCTTCACACAACACTGGCTCTCACTTTCCATTGCTGGATTTTCCACTTAGTTTTGGGGCAGGTCTACTGGAGCAGGTCAGGATTGGGGCCAGTAATCCTATTCTCACATTCCGCACTTTCTATTCCCTTTACATGCTTTGGGGCAATTCCTATGCTAGTTTATATCCTCTGCACCGCTACTGACTTCCTGGGCGTCATATGTGGCACGTATGACCACAGAATCTGTAGGCTCGACAGGTCCATTGCAGTATGCTTTCAGGAGCCATGACCAAAACCTTTTACCTGTGGCTGCTCAAAGGTAAGCCAGGCCATTTTAAGGACCCAGTCCTGCACTGACCTTTGGAGAAGATCCCTCATGCTTAGCTTCTCCTGGTCCAAAGGTGAAGGTGTGGGGGCGATACATGACCACCAAGACTCATAGGGAGAGGAACTCAAAAATGATGCATTCAGGAGACTTACAGTATAGTGGGATCCCTTCCTTTTGTGTAAATAACTCTTTAATTTTTGATGATAAAAATGAGGGTGCACTAAATTCATGTGGTGCCTCAGTCATTTTGGGACTAAAGGCAGGTATATCTATCCAATAAGGTACGTGAGAAGAATGGGACCATGAGCATTGATGGTGCCCCACCGGGGCTTGCAGATCAGGCCTTATTTATGAACCTACCTTCAGGCACCCACGTTTGAAAATGTTGGTCTATGTAAATAAATAAATAGAAAGTCAATGGTAGAGTCATGCATTGAACCCAAGTCTTCTGACTCCCAGCAACGTGCTCCAACCACTAGCCAACGTTGCTGTCAGGACTTTCCAAGTTGCCAGACTGTTTCAGTCAGCTGTGTAGTCATGCATTTGTCTTGTGCCCTCACAGTAAACTGGCTGTCAAGTAAAAAACTGGTCATGTTCATGGGGTTCCAGTGATGCCCAGCAAGGGTGATCACTGTGGTATGCAAAGTGTCTGTGATGCAAATACAGTACTGCAGTGTTGGGGAGCAGGGGTTGTATGGCCTCCCACAATAATAAAAACAAAGCTCATTTATGGAAATTACAGCAGGAGTAGGATTGGAAGGGAAGATCCTTTCTGTTCCAGTAGGCTGCTTCTGTGAGGTTGGAGTGCTGTGCATTTTAAATAACAAGCCATTTTATTTAAGATGTAGCTGAGTAGAGGCTTAGTGAACCAGCAGATTCCAGCATGGACTGGTTTAGGGGAAATGTGATTAAAAAACTGAGACTCCAAAGGCAGACTGTAATGCCAATGATAATTTCATTCAACGCGTTACATTAATAAGGACAGTGGCTCCTCAGAACCTTGGCAAATTGGAAATTACTTGATGCAGAAGCGATGCAGTGATAATTCAGTTAATATTGCCTGGGGAGATGGTAGTAAAACAAATGGGTTTTAGATTAGCTGTCGTTAAGCAAAACAGCTGTCTTCAAGTGTCAAATACTGTCCTGACTTTTCCCCCATGCAAAACCCGATGTCAGGGAATGACTGCAAAGGCTTTGCAAGTGTGAGCCAGGGCAAAATTTTGCCCGGTGATCTGCATCTGAAAAGCACAGCGGATCAGAGTGAAAGTCAGGGCAGCCGCTTCACTGGGAATGTATCAGTTTCCAATATGTGTCAGATGAAATGCTTATGCTGGCTGATATTAATTTCTGGTTCTGTAGGTACCTGGCAGTGCAGAAGCGAGAGCAAGTGAAAAATAATGGAGGAGAAGACTTGACAGGAACCCCCTCACCACACCTTTTTTTAAACTCAAAGAAGTTTAGCGTTTGGCCCTGGTTAAGTTATAGGCAAAGGCTCTGGCTGAATATTGAATCCAAACCAGCTCACCATGTTTGCTTCCTGAGCTGCAATACTTTAGGTCAGGAACCTGTATCTATTCCACTGTCTTTGGGCTATCACTGTTTGCAGCTGCTTTCTCCTTTACATTCTTATGAAAAGCAGGGAATAAATACTTCCTACAGCTAGGCTGCCAAGTGCTCCTGTTTCACAGAGGCATTTCAAGTCATTATTTTGACGCTTTTCGTCATTATCCATTACCTGGTGACAATGCAGGGCTAGGTGTCCTCTGCTTTTCAGCTTGGTTCCTTTTTGATGACTGCAATTGCTACATCTTCATCGGCTTACCACTGAGGCTGCATAACAGCATTAAGGGAGCCGAGGCAATAAAACAGGGAGGAGTAGAAGGTAGACTCTTGTCTGCAGCTACAGTTAAATATAGACACTGATTCTGTAGACAGCCTTTTGGGTAAATGCAGCTTTAAGGTGGATTGAGAGTTAACTGGTGTTCATCAGCTCTACAGGGACCAGATTCTCTTCTTGGTTTCACTAGTGTAAATCCAGATAATTGATGATATGTCAAGTGCAGGAGCCCTGGATTTACTCCAGTGTGAGATGGGATATGACCTAAAGGATTTAGAATGGGAGACCTATCAGAGAGTTCAGAGGGCGGCATTACAACCACCTAATGACATCTTCCATGTGTTGCTCCTGGTCCCAGCCACACATGGGAGGAATTGGCACAGATGTCTCTTTTTATCAATACCTCTGAGAATCACAGCTCTTCCTTAAGGGAACACACAGAACCAACCTGCCACACATTTTCCATCCAGGTGTTTGAGGAGAAGCAGAAATTATTTCCTATTAGAAAATACTATAGGTGGAAAATGACTCAGTAGGGTAGCTGCAGGCCTGATATGGGATATCTGGGTGAGCCTTGAAGTGAGAAGAGGATATTTCATGCTCAGTGCTACTGCAGGGCCATTCCTGGTGCATAAGGACTGCTGGCTGGGTGATGAGATTGGAAGGAAATAAGGACAAATTCTTGTTCCCCAGAGAGAGCATCCTAAGACTCTGTTTTGGACTGCACATGGAGACCCAGAGAAAACCTCAAAACAGAGGGCTCCATGCATAAGCTACGCCGCCCTCCTCTGTCTCCCTCCAACTATAAATGCAGAGTGGTCCGACCTGAGCACACATTCTTGCATGTGTCTACTCTGTTGCTGTTCCATTCTCCAAGTGCTCTGGGGATAGATTGTGCAACCCTTACACCTGGTGGGGGGAGTGCTCCCTCTGAAGCCAATACAAATCTTCCATGGCGCCAATGGGAATTGCAGTGCGCCCCATGGACTCATCACTGTGCCTAAGAAGGGCTGCTCCAATGAAGGCCAATGGAGGCCAGATTCTCAACACAGACTTTCTCCCATCAGGTTGAAATGAAAAAGAGATTTTTAAACAAATATATATTAGTAAATCCAATTCTAGTGGCAAATACCTAATAGTGGAACGGAGACAGGGTTTGTGTGTGTGTGTGTGTGAGCACCAGAATCATGGACTGCGGAGTCGCTGGAATGAAGAGGGTCACAGCTGACTTGCTTGCTCGCCCGAGTTCCAGGAATTGGGGAATTAAAGTGGGTCATGATGAGTGTGAAATTCCAGTAAGCATGTAAAATGTGATGACGTTGCTAATCAAGCCCTCTCACTGCGACTAAAATAAAAGTTCTATTTGATATTCTAATAAATTACTTGGGAAAAAGAGGCTGTAGCGGAGGAATAAAGAACAAATCAAAAGCTGGGGTGCAGGCAGAGATAAGAGCTTTGATCACAATAGTTTAATGGGTTTGGAAAGAGGGGAGAGGAGATAAAAGAAACAAATAAAATTGCTGAGGAGATTGGTTTAGACCCGCTGAGAGAAGCAGTCATTAATCTGGACCATGACTAATAGAATAAGAAGTTCTTACGTGACTTTATAGTGCTTGAAGAAATGGGAGCTTAGGGACCTGAAGACAAATTCTCCATGGAAGTAGCTGCATAGCAGGCAATGGAGTTACAGCAGGGTTGAATTTGGCCCCTTTGTTTAAAGGAACACTCCAGGGTAATTGGAAAGTTCTTCTAATCATGGCACCTAATTACAAAGAAGAGTAAATTGTTAACAACAAACAAAGCTAGTCTCCTAGAAAGAGGCAATGTGGTGCCTTGAACCCAGGAGACCTGGGTTCTATTCTTGGCTGTGCCTGCCGGGTGACACTGAGCAAGTCACTTCCCCTCTGACTGTTTTCTCTTCCCCCCTTTGTCTCTCTCATCTAGATAGGGCTTGATCCTGCACTCTTAATGTCAATGTCAAAACTTCCATGGTGCAGGACCAGACCTTCAGACAGTACGCTTCTTGGGTTAAAGGCTGTCTCTTAACACACGTTTGTACAGCATCAAGCACAATGGGGCCTCATCTCAACTGAGACCTCTCTACATGCTACCAGGATACTGATAATTAAAGGAAGGAAGCTACAATCTTGGCTAATTACTGCAATCCCCCTCATAAATATTAAACGAATATGCTTTGACTGTGTGTGCATCCCTTTTATGCTTTATATATTACCCCTTTTGAGCCAAGATCACAGCCAAAGTTTGAGGCCCTGTAGGTTGCTTCCATTAGAAGGAGAAATCGATGATGGAGCCAGCCATTTCCTTTGTTGCAATCTTGTTTATTTATAAAGATTCTACGTGAAGTCCTGTTTCCCTGAACACAGGAGGAATGAAGCAGCAGGAGACAGTTCCTTTCTTTGTAGTTCCAAGTTTGCCTTGCCAGTGGCTTGTGCGCAATGAGTTGGTGAGTCTTAGCCTTGTTTCTAGTGGGCCACGTGCCCGCATCCTGTTACAATTGCTACTCATTATCCCCTTTCTGGGCACTCTCACAGTATTGCCATCCCCAAAAGTACCCAAATCATGAGTTGGGCTTCAAAAAAATTAATGAGAAAGGCTTAAAATCACGAGGTTGTTTTAAATAATGCATTTTTAAAAACAGTTTTGAAACTTTTTAATAAGGCGAAGTTACAATAAAACATTGACATCTTACATCACACGTTACTTAGCTGGAATCAGGTTAATATTCAAAGAACCTGGCTAAAGCTTCTGGTTTCCTATTTGCCTTCTGGCTTTTGAGCCTTTAGGCTCTGCTGAGGCCCCATTTTCATGCTTCTCAGCAGCCATGAGGATGAAATATTTACATAAAAAATGCAAGCTGAGATTCACATGGCACTGGGAGCTCAAGCTTTAAGGGAAAACACCAATTATTGTGAGGCTTGTAATAAAATTGTGAGGGTTGGCAACACACTGCCCTCAGCAGAGGGACCAAGGGCTGAACGAGCTATCTAGTTCTTTCCCCCAACCACTCCGAAGAGTGGAGTCCGAGTCTTATACAGGTTTTACACTGGAATTAATCCTGATTTACATCAGTGATAACAGGGAAAAAAATCTGACCTGTGGGCTCTCAGAATGAAGTTAATACAGGCTAGGGAAACTTGGATACCTGTGTATGGCTTCTGGAGAGGCCTCAAGGCCTTCATTCTTTAGGGAGGCCTATGTGGCACCTTCACCAACATTAAATGGTCTTTACAAGCAGTGAATTACAAGCAACAGGGAACATACACAGTGTGATTGGACAGCTGCCCTGCAAATGCCATGAAAGGCCTAAACCTGCTAAAGAGAGAAGCGATCGGCTGACTAACACCACTTGTTCAGCACAGAAACAGCAATTAAGAGAGGACACGGTAACTGGAAAACTGATGTCAGGAGGCTGTGATATGACTCATTAGTTCAGTGAATCCAAACAACAGCAGCAAACCAATTCCTCCCAAATAATCCCCAAAATGATATGCTGTAAACTTCTTAACGGTGGTTCTGCTGCAGAAGAAAAATCAGTAGTCTCTGCGAGCCAGGCTATTCCTTTCAGCCTGCAAGTGTAGCCACCATTAGTCTAAAAAATATAATTTCATGCTTGGGAAGAAGCTGTTCTATGGCTTTTTGATGCCAATCAGGAGGAATAATGACTTATCAGTGTCTCCAGCCGTGAATTCATAGGAAACTTTCTTGACCTTGAAAAGGAAAAGAAACCCAAACTGACCCTCCTTGTGCTCTGAAGGTAGAAAAAATAGTTATGTCAAAAGGTTACAGTCACGTTCACTGGCTGCTGGGTTGGTTCCATGGGAGTTGGATGCGGTTTTATTCTGGAATATTGTCATTCAGTAAACAGTGTAAATTCATCACAAAAGGGGTGAATTTGTTCTGATCCCCTTCTAATCTAAATCAAAATAGGAAAGCAACTGGCTTGTTTTCCAGGATGGCTTTGAAGTTTGTTTACAACAGCAGATTTTTATGCCCCCCCACCCCATAATTATATTTTCCCATTTCATGGACTCATTGGTATTGGAGATGGAATACACCACCTGGAGTCACTGGTTACACCAGTACAAAGTGAATATAAAGCACTGCTATTCTGGGGCCCCATGTGCCATTGCTCTACACTTTGTGTACTCAGTCTAGATGCAAAGTGGATGCCAACTGGAAAGGTTTTTGTCTGGTCCATTCCCCAGCCAATGCACCATTCTCTGCGCTATGTTTTCTATTTGATCCAGTGGAATTCCATCAGCGTGTTGGGTCTTGCCTCTTAGATTGCAAGCTCTTTGGCGCAAGGGTTTTCATATGCTATACAATTGTACAGCCCCTAGTACAGCATGGCCCTGACCTGATTGCCCTCTAGGGAATACCACTATATAAATGTTATATAAGGATAACCTGAGGCTATGGGTCTGTATCAGGGGTGGGCCAACTATGGACTGGCGGCTGGATCTGGCCCTTCAGATATTTAAATCCAGCCCTTGAGCTCCCGACAGAGAGTGGGGTCCGGGGCTTGCCGTGCTCCGCACGTGCCACGGGTTTGTGCGGCTCCTGGAAGCAGTGGCATGTCCCCCCTCTGGCTCCTATGTGTAAGGGCAGCCAGAGGGCTCCACACACTGTCCCTGCCCCAAGTGCTGCCCCCGCAGCTCCCATTGGCCGGGAACCATGACCATTCATGGCACACCATACAATTTCCATGCCCAGATGTGGCCTTTGGGCCAAAAAGTTTGCCCACCCCAGTCTGTATATTGAGCTCTTTCTATGATTTTCCTGTGAATCAGTGAATAAGGTATATTTTTTTAATCACTTATTTTAAATCTTCCTTGTCTCTTTAGCCTACGAGCAATTGTCTCTATAAAGCATTTGTGATTTGCTTTGTAAAGATGCTGAGCATTCACAAACCCGTATGTGGAGCTCCCCTTATCTCAGGATTGGGTTATTGTCAACACTGAAAACCAATGATAAACAGAAAATGCATAGCAAATGTCTTATTTGTTGCAACAGTCATAATGCTTCCATTTGACATGTACAGCACAGGACCTCTTGAGACAGCTAAAGAATTTTAAAGGTAAAGAAAAGAATAGCAGTCAATAGTATTAATACAGTAATTATTCACAAACATTGCACAGCCATTTAGAATTTCCCTTCAATCTGATAGAAGACTATGTGTTAGCCAGAATTAATTTTTAGACTACCATAAATGTTAATAAAAGTGTGAAAAATAATTTAAAAAGATGCTGGATATTGAAGTTTGCACTCCTTGACCTTCCTTTACTTGAATTTCTTGGTCAGTTTTGCTCTAATGTTTGTAACTTGTTGCACTGAATCCCTTGATTTTGCTGTACACAGTACAGAGCTCATATTGTGCCATGCAATGCACAGCGTGTATATAAAAGATACTCAGAACATTAATTGGATGGTGCTGTATATGATAAACTTCTAACCTTCTCCTTTGTTCTCACATAAACAAAACCCATAACCAATGAATCCTTGGGCAAAACCGAACAGCTTAATGAACGCTGCACCCAGATGCCTCTCGTTTAATTTTTGTTTTTAGTTTCTTGAGTTCATTATTGTTTGTGTCAATTATGAGACCATAAGCCACAGTTTTCCAGGCCTCTTCGTAACGGGGAATTTCAAAATAATGTTGTGCAATTTGGTGAAATGTTTGGGCCAAAATTTTCCTACCGGGGCCATTAGTGATGCTGCACAAGGCCAGGGACTGGTTTAGTTGCAATGCCTGAATGTATTGTTTAACTGCGGCTTCTGCGTCTGCAAGTGATAAGAGTATCTGACCCTTTGAGCAGTGATCCTCCACCTGAGCTCTTAGGCCATGAGACTCATGTTTCTGGATCACTTTGTCCACGTCCTTTAAAGCCTGGCCATATTCCTTCAGCTGCAATAGGCAGGCAGCACGTTGCCGAAGGTAGCGTGGATTATTGTTGCTTGTTAAGATGGCCAGTGAGTAATAATTTAGAGCTGTCTCATAGTGATGGTCCTTAATCAATGCATTTCCTTCCTGGGCTGCTACCTATGGATAGAGAAAGTGCTGGGTAATTATTCCTTTAAAAATGAGCCAAACAAATAGTATTTCAGCTACTGTGCACATCCATCCATCTGTTTAGTCTTTGTATGCTGTGTTGTTTCCTCTCTGTAATACATTTATGGCTGAAGTTCTGTTTACTGCCTTTGATAGAGTCTGTTCCACACATGAATTAGTCTCTGCACGAAGGCTTTTCTCCCGAGCACTTTCAGTGCTGACCCATTTCTCAGTCCCATTGATACTATCCCTACCTTTACGCATGTGAGCATTCCCAGTGAATGCAGTGAGATTACTCATAGGCTTAATTTAGGCATCGTGCTGATTCAGGGCTTTAGAGTCTGCTAGCTTCTTTGTTAGCTTTCTACATCACAGTCCTTTGAGCCATATCTCCTCCGTAAGGCCTTGATTCACAAAAAAAGTATTTAAGCACTTTCTTAACTACATCCCTATGCATCTAAGCACTCAAGCCAGTCTTAAAGGCAAACACCAAATGCACATGGGCTGGGAGAGAACATGGGTATAATCATATTCAAATATCAGCCTGGAAGTCCCAATCATATTCAAATGTAAACTTGAAAGGAATTTTGGTCTTGGCAGCCATTCTCCTGTGGAACAGGGTCAGCTGCCTGCTCAGCACAACCATGGGCCCGGAGGTCACTCTGCAGGACCCTGCCTCTGTTCCCCTCTTCAGAGCCCCTTAATAACTCAGTCCAGAGGGAAGTTAAACATTCCTCTCCTGGAGTCTCGTTTCTTTGTTCCTTCCACGCTGACCTTCCCGGCCCCAACCCCAGTTCAGTGTCTCTGTCCCCTCCAGTGGGAGTCCTGAGCCCTTCTTCCCAGAGCTGGGACCTTAGCAACAGTCACTCCCAGGCACTTCCAGGCTGGACTTCAGCCTCCTGGCTCTGACTTCCCAACTCCCCTTGTGTCAGTATCTTCCCTGCAGGAGCCTTTCTGCAATTTCCTGAACTCCCCCTCTCCCTCCATCTTCCTGCTGCCCTTTACAGGGGAATTGCTTAATCCTCCATCAGGCCCTATCAAGGTGGAGCACAGGTGCGCTGAAGCTCTTTCTGTGATGAGGTTGGTGGGCCGCTGGCCTCCAGCACTTAAGGGGAAGCCACCTCGTTACCCCCTAAAACAATCCTCTACAGAGCGTGTGTTACTAAAGAGGTTAAATGATGCATTATTTCCATCCAGGTTGTCAAAGCGCTTTGCTTTTCTGTGCCTTGTTTACCCATCTGTAAAGCAGGAACAACACTGACCAGTGTCACATGGTATAGGGGTTTGTTCACATTTGTAAAGGTGCTCAATGTCTTTCATACAAAATTAGACCAGAAAGTCCCTCATGCAAAAGTCCTATAGAGTATGATGGAAAAGGACCAAATTAGATTTATAGAAATTGTTGCAAACCATAGAATTAAACAGAGCATGGTAATTTATCCATGGGTTTTTTGACTGCTTTTATAGAATTGATAGCAGGGGACATTTTTGTGCATGTTAAAGTCTATAGAGTGCTGGGAGAAAAAATAAACTACTGAAAAGTCGTAATGTTCCATTATACGGTGGACTTTCTCATCAGGGCTAGAGTGACCTCAGAGGCCTTGCCCATCTCTAACTTCAAAGATTCTATGGAAAGACTAATCAATAATATGTAAAGATGGACCCAGATTTGCACTTCTTGATCATTAGAGAAAGTTATAAAATGTCAGGATATGTCCATAGCAGAACAACAAGTCTTGGAGCCCCGCGCAGCTGACTTGGGCACATGTGGCTTGTGCTATGGGGCTAAAATTAAAGGTATAGACATTTCTGCTTGGCCCTGTGGAACTGGCCAGGGGGTGGGTCTCGGAGCCCAGGCTCTAACCCAACCGGGAACATCTACAATGCTATTTTTGGTGAGCCTGGGTCAGTTCGCCCAGGCTCTGAGATTTGCTGCCACCGGGTTGTTGGTTTTTTTTGCAATGTAGACACGCCTTCAGTTTTGTTCACTAGAGGTGTCATGCATGATTTTCAAGGATTCTAACAGGTTGTGTCCATGTAATCTTTCCAGGAAAGTATCTTAATTCTCTTCATTCTCAGATGGGCTTTTGGTGGTTACTGTGAGCTGTTTGTCACCCTTGGCTGATAACGATAATTACCTACTTGATATTTTCTTCCTGCCCCTTGGCTAAGACACTTTCCTGGAGTCTCTGTTTACAGTAGCAGCACAAAGGGTCTGTAAACCTCTTGTGAGGGCTGTCCCGTGGAGTGCTGAAAAGGTTAGCCTGGGATTCAGTGAATTTCATAGACTGTATTCCAAACATCTGCTGATAAACCTATGTTTTCATTTGGGAAAGAACGTGAGCTTAGTTACTTTGGTTTTTGGTAAAATTTCCAATGGCATTTGATAACTAAGAAGCCTATTAAAGGAAAAGTGTCCGGAAATGTAGTCTTGTATCGCTAATTCTATTATTAGTTCAAATCCAATCTGGCTTGGTCATAGGCGTTGACTTTCTAATGTGCCAGGGGTGCTCCCCCCGGATCTGCCTCAGGCCCCACCCCCATTCCATCCCTTACCCCAAGACCCCCCCTGCTCTGTCTCTTCCTGCCCTGTTCTGCCTCCTCCCCTGAGCATGATCCCCCACTCCTCCTCCCTCCCACCCCTCAGCGCCTCCTGCATGTCGTGGAACAGCTGATGGCAGAGGGCAGGAGGTGCTGGGGGACAGTGGGAGGCGCTGATGTGTATGTGGGGGCTGCTGGTGGGTGTTCAGCACCCACTAATTTTTTTTCTGTGGGAGCACCCTCGGAGTCAGCATGTGTGGACCTGGTGGTGACCACAAACTGTTACCTAAGCTATATGGAGAGACATCTTTCCACTGGTGAAATGATGAGCTATATGCCTATGTATCCGTTTGGTTGTGGGAGCAGTGAGGGTTGTGCAGTTTTGCAAGTTTTCTCCAGGGACAAGAATGCTGCTACCCAAAAGAATCAGGGTCTAAGGGTATGATGCTGTACTAACAAAATCAATAGGCACTTTGCCACTGACTTCAGTGAATGCAGAATCAGGCCCTATTTTGGGGCTGTGTACTTTTGTTACTTCTTTCTCAGTGTGTTTCTTCTGAAGTCCAGTTTCCTCCTTTTAAACTGCTATGTGCAGAAATGAAACCCCTTTAATGGAGGAAACGAACCATGAAATGCAGACAGAGCTATCTCTTGATGGAAACAATTTGCTCCTCTCTTTTTAAAGTGCGGTTCTGCTCTGAAAGATGACTGTATACAAATTACTCCCTTTTAGTCAATTGCTCTGTGCCTTAGGTGTAGACAGAGTTGTCTGCTCTCAGATTAGGGATAATAAAAAAAATGTGCTTCTGGTCACAGTGCAGAGCCAGCCCAGCAGTAGAGTGAGCTGAATTATTATCTGATTCACACACCCTCAACAGGTGGCAGCCCAGCTGGAAGGCCAAATTCTAGCTTCTTTCACACATTGAAGATAATGGGGCTGCAAAGATTCAACTGAGGATAAAATCCAATTGGCAGAATCTTTGTCACGAGTGATGATGCATGAAGCTGAAAAACCCTTGACTCTTAGATCTTTGGTTGCATTTTAAGTCAGGCGGTGAGAAACCCCTTCAACATGCCAAACGAAGGGTCATTGAGAGATGATTAACATGCATGCTCTTCACGCCACATTTACATCGTCATTTTTGGGACAGCTCCAACAAGACAGAGAACAAACAGATCTTCTGAGAACTGTTTGGATTTTGCTGTTTTCATCTACTCTCGGATGGTTTGCATAAAATTATTTAAGTAGTTCCTGTGCATTATGTCCCTGTCATAGTTTCAGGGCAACTGCATCTGTACTCCTCCTCCATGGTCCACCAAGGGCACTCCCTTTAGGCATCCAGCTCTCGGCAGCACCACACTTAGGTGGATGTCAACGTCACACTCAGTCCTGACCAGGGATTTTAAGTCTACACAGCTGCCTGTCTTGCACTCTGTTATCCCCAGCAAGCCAGTCTTCCTGAAAGAGCCAGCATCTGCGCTTTGCTTTCTCTCCCAGGGCAATGGCCAGTGTGTCACCTGCAGTTACAAGTTATCACACAACTCCTTCTAAGCAAGCACATTTATTAAGAAGGTAAAAACATCATAGAGAAAACATATAAAAGACAATAAAGAACCTACACACATGCTAAAAACCTTAACAGAGGTCACCTATCAGCTCCAACCTGGGGTGATGGTAGATTTTAGTCCTTAAAAACCAACAACTGGGTTTTCCTGGTGGTTACCAATTAATCTATCTTAAATCCAGAACCAAAACAAAGACTGGACAGATCCAGTCATTTCTTTATACAGCTCAGGCCTTTGACCTTGGCTTTCCTCTAACAGGTAATCAGCAGGCAATTAAGCTCTCGACAGAGCATAGCTTTAAACATCTGGGTTTTTGCATAACGGGAGTTGGGGAATTTGCATTCACCTTTCCCCAGAGATTCCCCAGGAAATCCACTTAACATGTATTGTCCCCAAACTATAGTCTTTGGAACTTAATAAAATAAGGTTTTGCAAGGATATTGCAGGAAACTGCCATATCTGTCAGAGTACCAACTATGCTGGTGCATTGTTTTCATTCAGCTATCTGTAGTGCTATACCTGAAGCAAAATGTGACAAATAATTCTGAAGCAACCATGTTAAGAACACAAAGGGGGAAATCTCCATGTAAACTCCCGTGTCTTTGTAGCGAAGTTGAAGCTAGACTGAAAAAGAAAGATTCGGGTTTCAGGGCAAACTGGCCATTTGATGGCTTTGCTAACCACTATTCTTGAATGCAAGTTAGCTATGAGCCCTTGTCAAAAGGAAAAAACAACAACAAACAAACAAACAAAAAAACCCCACAATACAATGACATGACTCAGAAGGCTGAAAGAGCCACATCATTTTTCAGGTTCAGAAAGATCAATAAGGAAAGTTCCATTAGAACTATGTGCCTCTAATGCATTTCTCATTATTGCTAATATTAATAAATGAAGCAGTGCTTTTACATGCGGTAGCAGAGGGAATACTTAAGTTATAAACAACATGATCACAAACGTAAGTCTTAGACCAGTCTTGGCTAAGAGCATTTAAGCCCTGGATGGCTGGTTTCATTAGTGGCATCATGAATTGAAGCAGATGTTTTAGCCTGAGTCAAAAGGCTGGCAGTTGGGGAAAGCATGTAGCCTTGCCAAGTGCTGCTGGTGAGCAAACCTTCCAAACAGTGGAAGATTTCAAAAGTTATGTCACAGCGCTTTTTGATATGATATAATTATTTCTTCAGTGACCTGGTTGTTTTCAGACTGGGCCAAGGTTGGCTGGCTTTGAACATTCCAGACACATGGAACCTCTGGGTGAGGTTGCTTCCTGATGAGTTTCTCTGAAATTTCTATCAGTGGCTCCACCTGCAGAATCTTTCGGTGGGAGATGGACTTGCTCACCTGGTCACAGGACTGGGTCCTCTCTTAGGCTTGATTCAAAAAGACTTTAGCTCATATTTAACTGTATGCACCTGCTTAAATCCCATTGGTTTCAAGATGCTTAAAATTAAGCACGTGCTTAAGTACTTTCTTGAACTGAGGTGTTAGGGGAAAAGGAGGTAACAAATGCTGGCCTTCCTTCTTCTCTTCCAGCAGCAGTTTTCATTACTTGGTGTGAATTCTAGTGCTAGTGGAAGGCTTTTGACTAACAGCTGTGGAAAATGGAGTCCTCTACTCCAGTGGTTCTCAAACTAGGGCCACTGCTTGTTCAGGGAAAGCCCCTGGCAGGCCAGATTAGTTTGTTTACCTGCCACGTCTGCAGGTTTGGCCGATCGCAGCTCCCACTGGCCGCAGTTTGCCGCTCCAGGCCAATGGGGGCTGCCGGAAGGGTGGCCAGCGTGTTCTTCGGCCAGTGCCGTTTCCTGCAGCCCCAATTGGCCTGGGGCAGCAAACCGCGGCCAGTGGGAGCCACGATCGGCTGAACCTGCGGACATGGCAGGTAAACAAACCGGTCTGGTCCACCAGGGGCTTTCCCTACACAAGTGGCGGCCCTAGTTTGAGAACCACTGCTCTACTCATCCATAGTATATATACAGCATAAGCAAACTTGCCTCCCACCCAACATTTACCCACTTTTAGGGTAGTTTTTTTGTTGTGCACCCAAAAATTCCCTTCTATGGAAAGCACCAGGACAGGGCCTATTAGGAAAACTTATTTAGGACTTCTGTAGTCTATAAGCCCTGTACTGGCGCTCTGAATTTCACCACCAGTGCATGGCTTTTTTTGAGGACACTGCCAGTTGTGATGGTGATTTTATATCACATTGACATGGCTCAGTCAGGAACTGGGTTGAAACCCCACTGCCTCATTTCACACAGGTTACTGCGTGGGCACTATATGGGCATAACTTGCAATCATTGCCAGCCGGAGCTGGATTAGAACTGGTTATTACTCAATGAACCCACTTAAAAGATGCGTCAACATCAGTGGTCAAATCCTAGAGCCTATCAATACTACTTTTCCTGATATGGAACAACTCTCTGCTCCTAATGGTCTAGGCAGTATTCAAGGCCAGTCATTCCTATATTAAGGATGTGGAATTCCATTTATGACCATGCTCATCAACACTAAGACTCACATGCCTGTACCTAGAAATGCATGACTTGGGGCCAGATACTCAGCTGCTGTAAATCAGTGGCGCTTCATTGACTTCAATGGATCTGGCCCTAAAGGTGCCAGGTGGTTTATCTGAAAACATGTCAGACCTCTGTTTGCCTATACAATTTAAAGGTCACCAAATGTGACATATTCAGAGCTGTTTTGAAAGCATCTATCCAATACACTGGGATTTTCTTAGCTGCCAGATTTTAACAGAAGGTCAAGATAGAACCAGGAACCAAAAAACCCCGCAGCATTATGTCAGGAGCATCCTAACAGGACAGAATTTTCCCCTTGAGTGCTAGATCACATTGCCCTAAAAAGCACAGGGCATTTCTTTGAAATACATATTTGTACAGTTAAAAGACAATGCTTCATCCTTTTAAGGATAAATATTTTCTCAATGACAGAGAAACCACCTATGCACGTTTCAGTTGCTGTCTTGAAGACCTTTTCCAGTTGGCTCCAATCTTTATTGATTAACTTTGCATTGAACTTCGTCGAGCAGGAATCAAGTTAAGCTCAATACAGCAGAGGCAGCTCCGATTGTTAAGTGAGTTTCTGCTTTGACTCCTTCCGACAGAAAGCAAGTATCCCTGATATTGCTGGATTAAACCAGCTAGTTGGTGGGAAATTACGAATTACTCCCCTCAACCAAACTCACCGGAAGAGTTTGTGAGAACTAAATTATACTATTCTGTTTCCACTGCTGGAATAAACATGGTGATCGTGCTCTTGCAAGCTGCCTAGTCTCTTATTTATTATAACGGAATGGCAGAGGGCCCATTTGAATGTACAGTACAGATAAAACACACTAATTAGCAGCCCAGTCTGTACAGCTGCTTCTGAACAAAGACACTTATAGAGCAACCACAGAAAAGGTGTGCAGAAAACACCATGGAAAGCAGGCAAGTTGCTTTGCAGTCAAGAAACATCTTTCTTTTTTCCCATCACCAACCTGACCTCAACTGTTTAAATGTTTGCATCAGGAAAAATTAGGGTGAGAGCAGACTGCCAACTCCGTATGCATATAAGCTTCTGTCCTCTTTCAGATTGTTGTTAAGGCCTTTGGCTGAGATTTTCAAAGCAGTTTGGGGCTTTGAATTTCAACAGGACGTATGTGTCTAAATCCCCTAGATTGCTTTGAAAACCAGACCAAAACCTCTGTATTTCCCAGTGACTAGCACCGCTCTCAAAGCCAGTTCTGAGTTTTCCACCATGCACCAGTGTGTGGAGTGGGCCAGCATGCTGCCTAACACTGAGAGCCAGTTTCAGATGTTGCTGGAATCACACCGGCTCACAATAGGGCTCCATTAGGCTCTGAAAGTATTGCTGTGGGGATGCAGTTGCACATAGCTCAGGGGAGAAACCAACAGCTGGTAACCAGCAATAAATTTTTAACCTCTGACATCAGAAATTGCAGGATCGGACAGAGCAAGCTCCTTTTCTCTGACCTTCTGGAGTCAAATAAATCTTTCAGTCTCTTAGGCCCAAATGGCCTTTCTGCTATTTTCAGACTCCTCAGCAGCGGTATTCCTTCTGTAAATACCTTCTGTAGTGGGAAGGTTTTATTATTTGTAATTACTTTGCTTATTAAGTTTTTGCTAAGTGTCAGGAGATCTCTTTTCTCCATCCTTTTTCATGCAGATAACTTTTAATTTGTTTTTAACTTGTTGGACCAGACTCCAGGATAATGCTCACATATTTCTACAGCACCCTTTATCCCCAAACACTTGTGCAATAATACTTTTCCTTCTGAGTAGTTAGAGTAGGGACTGGGGACGGGGGGTCAGGACCCCTCAGCTCTATTTCCAGCTCTGCTACTGATTCCCTGTGTGACCTTGGGTGACTCACTGAATGGTTCTATGTCTCAGTTTCCCAGTTTATAAACTGGAGGTAACAATGGAACCAACTCACCAGGGGTTTAATTAGGATTAACTGATTCATCTCTGTAAAGCACTTTGAGGTCCTCTTTTACTTATTTTAGCACAAAGTGTGTCCAATTGTTTCTGTGCTTTTACCAAGAACTCCCTTTCACACATGGGTATTTAAACTACCATGTGTGCCCAACAAGGGTTTACAGGTAAAACACCTGGAAAATAGCCCAGTGGGCATTTCAATCACTGAACCACCTGGGGGTGCTTAGTTCACAGGTTTCATTCTGGGCTAATCACTAATAAAAATAATTGCAGCAAGTTGCAATCAAGACAAGTGTCCTGTGAAAAGACCTCCAGGTGGCTGAAGTCCAAATGTGCACCCAGTTCCACCATCCATGAGATTACAAACAAAATATTGAGAGTCTAGTTTTATTTTTAATACTCCTATCAACTTGCTTCTTTGAAACCAGCCCAGCTGCCTCCTATCTGGCAGGGGAGAGGAATATTTCAGATTAAATCAGCCACTGGCAAAGGTTTTGTTCCAGACCCATTGCTAAAGCTGCCCGCAAATGGCAGAAAAAAGCGTGTTCTCTCGCTTCTGAAGATTTCATTATCTGTAGCACCATTGAGTGCCCCAAAAGTCAGGCAGGTTTAAACTGTGCAAAAAGAACATTTTTCTTATCAGCAACACGAAGGAACTCCTGTGCTTTCAAAGCAGTGAGCAGGGATATAGCTATGAGACTCCCATACAGACAGAGTGACCTGGCCACTCAGGGAATTCAGCTGTAAACCTTATCTTCACTGAGAGGCACCTTCTCTTGGGTCTCCACAGAAACACTTGATTGCACCTTTATCATCTTTATATTGTTGATGGTTGCAAATTGCTTTTAATATTGCCTAGCTCTTCCCCCAGCAGAGTGAACTTTGTATATTATCCAGAGGAGAAAGGCTTTTTTCACGGTAATGGAGCATATCTAGGGACTGGTAAATTAATACTTGTTTACTTATGTCCTCCTGCTGGTTCACTAAAATACATACAAAGTACTCCCCTCAAGATGCATTTAGAGTATCAGAATGTTCCTTGTTGTATAACCCAGGAGAAAGCCTAACAATATAGCAGAGCACACACAAACCACAATCCACAAATTGAATAAAAGGCAGCAAACTGATTCTGATTAGGAAGGAGCATTCTCAGAACACAGAGATTCTGGGTAATTGGAATTGCAGATGCTCAAGTGAATATTAGCGCTGCTCATAATCAGACTGACCTTCTCCTGGTTTATCACTTTTCAGAATAAGTGATGCCTTGATGCGTGCAATACCTTGGGCAATGGTCTTGTAAAATTTCTATTTATTGCTCCATTTCACCCTCCCACTCATATAGCCCTTGTCACCATAGTATTTGAACTAAACAGGGTTAGAGTTGGTCAACACTTGGAGTATTTGAACTACACAGGGTTAGGGTTGGTCAACTCTTGGAGTGGAGACTTCCAAGGAATTCCCATGAATGGTGCAGGAAGTGGTGCTGGTGACTCAGTATAAACTGAATCAGGATCACTGATTATACTCAAGCAATAAAAACAGTCATTGGGTTCAAACTGAGACTCAATCTCCCCTCCAGAATCAAGAAGGAGGAGGAAGGCAACTATTCATTCCTCCATTATTTAACCCCTTCTCACTCCTCTGCAAACTTGGCCTTCTGCAAATCACAGGGCCCAGTGCTAACTAACAAAAAAACTCCATATGTTACCCACCATGCTGAGCCTAATTTTGTCTCTTTCCCAAGCCATTAGCAAGTGCACAAGGCTCCCAAAATGGATCTGTTTATTGTGGCTTTAGAGGAGGCATCAAAGAAAGATGTACCTGAGAGAGGTTCTGTCGTTGCTTAGCGTCTAAAAAGTTCAAGAGGAATCCCAGCTCCCCGTGGCCTTTCTCAGCTAAAATGCTTAAGGAGTGAGCAGCCGGCAGCATGTTTCTCCTCTTCAGTTGCAGCACAGCAAGTTGAGCGTTGGCAGATTTGTCGGCTATAGCCTGGCCAAATGACCCCTGAAGATGTAGAAGGGCATCCTCATATCTCCCTGTTGGTCAATACCAATAAAGTGACTAATTAACATAAACCCAATCCAGAAAGATACACCAAGGAAACCTACAATAATTATACCAGTGTTACAGCCAAATCACTCTATTGTTCTAAGCTGGCCCTAAGGGTATTGATTTTCACTTTCTACTTGCAATAATCAACTTTTAGACTACAGCAACAGATGTTAAGCATTTGGAGTTCTTTTGTAAGTGAGTTGGTTACTATGGAATAACTAACTGAGAATCTGAAACCACGTCTGATTGTCTTGGGTCTTCTAAACATTTCCTTTGTTTTCATCAGTATAAAAATATGTGACTTTCTCCATCAGTTCCCTGTGACTCACTATGATCTGACTCTGATCATGCCAGCTCTAACCTGTTAAGTTTTGGGACTGGAAGGGACTGGGTCTCATCTGTGCTCAGCACTGAGCACCACGCTGGCACTAGTCTGATGCTACATAATCCCTCCTTTCTGAGCAGAATTCACTTCAGCTTTAACTATGGAGAGGCCACTGGCCCCCTCCATAAGAGTAAATACCAGCGAGCCTGTTCAGTAGTTAGGTTGGAAGGTCTCAAAAGAAGGGCCCTGTCTGAAGTGTAGCTGGTGATGGCTTCGGGGTCAGCACTGGTGATGACCTTGCATGGTGATAATAGGAACCGTTCCCATTCCAATGCTCTCTTGGAAGAGATATAACACTGAAGTCATGCCCACTGAAGATGTCATAGCCTTTTCCGAAAAGGTGGGGTGTTAGCCTCAATGCCCAGTCCCAGTCTAGTTTGTGTTATCACCTTCTTCTGCCTCCTTACATTCACCTGCAGTTCCAGGGTGATGAAATATTCTGACATTTCTCTCCTAAACGGTTCTATAGTGTGGCTGTGTAACATTTGCTGCCTTCCATCCCAGGAATCTCTACATTCCCACAGTAGGCAAAGTGATTCCTGCATGCAGCATGTATAAAGTACTTTGGGGGGACACAATGATGCATAGCATCATGGTATCTATATCCGAACTCTTACAATTAAAATGGCTTGTTGAACAGGAGGAAGAGAACTTACCACCTGCAATTAAGATGTCTGTATATAAGATGTGACATCTTGCTTCCTTGCTGTTGATTTTAATTAAAGATCCACCAATCACAATGAGATCCTTGAGAGTCTCTTCCTTTGGAAGATCCTTATCGGCAACAAGTTCGGTTAACACAGTCCTGCAGTGGTCAAGTAGCCACTGGGTGATGAGCACTTGGGCTTCATGCTTTAAAGATAGAATCTCTGGGATTGCCACTGCTGCATCCTCTTTGAGGGCTGAAGTCAAATCCTGCACTGCCTCCTACATGGAAAACAAGAGCTAATAATATAATAATAATAATAACAACAATAATCATATAATAATGTGTTAATAATTGGCCCCTCTCTAGTGACCTCTATTCCCAAATCTGACACTGGCACACTGTGGGATCTTGGGCAAGCTGCTTAGTCTTATTGTGCCTTGATTTCCCCATCTGCAATACTGGGATCATACTATTAATAACCTCATAGAGGGGTTCTCAGATTCAATGAACTACTGCTTGTAAAGTGCTTTGAGATCTTCAGACATGAGGTGCAAGAGAAGGACAAAATGTTATTTCTGAGAAACTAATAAGCTACGTAACCAGAGCCCTAATTTTGCAACCAAGAGATAGAAGGAATAGAAGTTCTTACTAGTGACCTGCTGAGCTGCTTCCTAAATGGAGCCATCAGCAGTGTGGACTTCGGGTATGTCCACAGTATAACTGGGAGTATCTCCCCCAACACTAGCTTATGTCTATCTAGCACTAGCAAGGTTTGAGCTAGCATGCTAAAAATAGCAGTGTGGGTGTTCCAGCTTGGAGTCTCAAGCCTAGGGGTGACGGGGTAAGTCTGCAGTGTAGACATACCCTTAGTGTCTGACATTCTACTGTGCTCCAGGAGGCCTGATAGGGTTGTACATGGGAAAGAACCAGCTAAAATACCTCACCACGGTGTTCAATTCCATTCAATGGGTCAGCTCATTGATCCAATGGCTGTAAAGCCTACCAGCTTTAGAGATCTTCACCTCACTCACACTTTGGGTAGACAAGGAGAGAGGAGGAAATACAGCATAACCATGTGAGTCAGATGGTGTGTCTGATGACCCTGGATTCATTAGAATTCCAGTCCTGGTAGTTTCTCTCTTTCTCTCGCTCCATCTCCCAAATCTCAATCTGACTCCAACCAGACACCCTCTCCATCCCCACCGCTAGGAGAGATATAGTAGAGGACAAGGGGAATGAGTAGCAAGGAGCTTATTCCTCTGGTAGGCTGGAATGGATTGTTACTCCACCATGCAGTCCATTAGAAAAACACTGTTTGAAAAGTTTAATTAGATTGAACAAGACCATTACAGTTCACTTTTATGCTCCTTTAAAAAAAAATTCCAAAGCCAAAATGGTATTTAATTAAAGCTTTTTAAATTAGTTTGTAAACCAAAGAAACAAATGCCTTCCATTTCAATAACCCATTCAATAAGTAATCTGACTGGCAAAATTAAAGCCAATTGCTTATTGTGATGTGCCTGCTATCTCAAAAAGCAGGCAAGCAAGCAACCATGGGACTATCATTAGGATCCACTGGGGGCCTCTTATGTGGAATATTTTGCATTTAAAGGCCAATTAATAATAACATTTTCTATATCAATTCTGTTTAATATTCACACAGAAGTTTTTTGAAATCACCTTCATAATGTTCTCCTTTGGTAGGATCTGGGAGGGAGTATTTCTCCTCATCATCTCTACACTGTCCTTAATACATTCATGGAATCTGTCTGTAAATGTAACCTAGCTCTGTTAGTCCCAGAACAGAGAATGTCCGGAGTGCTACGTAATGGTACCAGTCCAGCCATTGATCTGTGGGAATGCTGCATGGCGATTCATGCAAGGGACCTGGGAGTTAGGACACTTGGGTTAAAAGTTTTGTCCATCACTCACTATCTAACATTGTTATCAAGTCATTTAGTCGCTCCGTGCCTCAGTTTACCCCTTTTGGTATACCAGTAATATCTGTCTACCCCAGAGGGTTGTTCTGAGGCTTACTAATAGTTTGTCTACATTGAAATAAAAAAACCTATGGCTCCGAGTCTCACACCTCAGGTCAGCTGACTTGGGCTTGTGGGGCTCAAGCCACAGGGCTATCCAATTGCAGTGCAGATGCTTGGGCTGGAGCCCAGGCTTTGAGACCCTCCTCCCTTCCAGGGTCTCAGATCCTGGGCTCCAGCCAAGTCCAAACATCTAAAATTTTATAGCCCTGTAGCTGAAGTCCCGTGAGCCTAAGTCAGTTGATTTGGGCCAGCCATGACAGTGCCACGGGTCTTTTATCTCAGTGTAGACGTACCTTTAATGCTTTCTAAGAGCTCTAGGAATGCAAAGTATTGCTGCCCCTTCTTCTGCTGCAGGAACTGACTGTGATCAGAGTCTAAGGCAGACAGCAAACTCAACTGCTGTTGACCCAGCTCCCTCTCCAAGATCCTGCCTACAGACCCTTGTACGATTAAAAACTAACAGCAAGATAGCATGTCTTCCCAAGACTGAACATTTGCTCGCATGCTAAGAAGAAGAACTCGTAAGACCACGTGTAAGCACCTTCTTGTGATGCTTGCCATGACTGTATTAGTCCTGTCAGAAGTGGAGCTAGTGCACACCCCAGCTTTAACTAGATTCCTCCATGGCAATTGCACTGCTACACAAAATGTGCCTGTCCTTATCTGTGGTGATTAATATAGGAAGGCTGGGAATGATGTAGAAATGGACAGTTCCATTTGGCAAGCTTAGCCACCTGCCATATATCCTCTAGCACATTTTAATGAATGATTTCCATGCAGTGTGTCCATATCTGGCATGTACACATAAGAGCTCATACCCAGAGCCCAGGAGAATCTTATATGGTATGGGTGAAATTCATTCCTGCACAGGAGTCAAGCACAAGTCCTAAATATCAGTTCAATTAACTAATTAAGTGGGGTATAGGTCTTGCATGGGGCGTCTGCATAGGGGTGACTTTAACCCTTTGAAATTTTCCTCTGTGCGTATCATTTTGCAAAGCTTTGCAAGCAGATGCTAAAGATCGCTGGTCTCAGCAGGTAAATAATGTTAGGCAAGCTGCTCTCTATGGCTGCAGGGTGGCCCTCTCATGAAACAGCTTGCAGGCTCAAAGCCTTAACAAATGTGCTCCTCAAGTGTGAGGCTTTTCCCCTTTTTTGTCTATCCAGCACTGAACATACACTCTGAGCTTTAATAATTGTAATAATATTTCTTGCCTAAATTGGAGATGAAATCCACTTGTTCCTCTGCCCCTGGCTTACCTAACGTCCACATGAGCGTTTTGCAAATTGGGTTTTAAAGGAGTTACAACAGTGCAGTGAATATGCACATTTGCTGTTTTATACTCTGAACATTTGGGAAACGGCAGGCTTTTAACAAGCAGTTGAGATGACCACCCAATGGGCTATGAAACCTCTTGCTGAAATTGAAAGCAGCCCTTCCAAAGACCTTGAAGGGGAAAAGCAGACAGCACATGGAGAACTGGAACAGATTGAGCTCTAAGCAGTACTACTAGCTAGACAGCAAGTCCAGGGATTTGTTTCTGAAACTTCCTTATCTTAATGGCATCTTTTATTTTCTTTCTCTTTCCTCGGCCTCAAGCCCTTAACAAAATCAGTACATGCTGCATCAGTTCCAAGCTTTTATCCAGTAAAGGATCAGATTAGGCAGCCGGTTTCTATTATTTTCCCCAAGCTTTCTTTTACATGGACAGGCACATTCACTGTAACAAACAAACAGCAGTTCAGGATTGCTGGATGCCTATCTCTGTACAGCCACAATTTGTACGGAAAGGGAGCGTGATCTAGTGGTTTGAGCATGAGACTAACAGTCAGGAGTTCTGGCATGGAGTCTCTTCCCCGCTATCTTGCTGACTTACTTAGTGACCCTCAGGCAAATTACTTAACTTCTCTGGGATTTCGTTTCCCCATCTGTAAAATGGAGAGTTGATTAATTAACCTCTGTGGAACACCTTGAGCTACTGGGATTAAATGCTTTATAAATGCAAAGAATCATTACTATTGAATATGGGTATTGGAGTTGATCATGATATAATTTCTAAATACTTAGGCTGGGACATAATCTGGCCCTATCACAGCCATGCAGGAGAGTAACGGGAGAGTGAAACACCTCCCCCCTGGCCTCCCTAGATAGCTATGCTAGCACTCCCCATATCAAGGCTGGGCCATAGGGATGAGGGGATAAAGGAGGGGCTGCCTTGACCTTCTTTGAGCAGGTAGATGGGGAGGGGCTGAAGGTAGTTGGAATGTGAGTTCCTTTGCCTCCGTGTGCCAGGCAATGGAACTGGCAGGGCATGGTGAGGAAGTCAGCTGCACCAGTACAGTGGTGGTGCAAATGATTTCCCCATGGGAGAAAAAGAGCATCAGGAAAGGAGCTGAGACTGAGTCACATTTACTTCCCAGAACTCCTCCTGGGGTGCTACAGATGTGCACTGCCCCTTGCCCAAAGCATTTAGCAAATGTGCAATCTCACCCTTCATAGCTACAGACCCCTGGGGTTACAGGGCCACAGCTGCAATAAAAACGCTAATGATATGACTTTAAAATTTCCCACTGATAACCCCTTAGATTACTAATCCTAACAGAGTGGTCAGATTCTAACTGATATAATAGTTTAGCATCCAATTCTACAGCACTTACTGATGTGTCTAGTTCAATTAACTTCTCAGCCTAGAAGTATGCTTCTGAATATAAATCACAAAAAATAAGTTTCATAAAGAGTCAGTAAATATTCATTTGAGGGCTGCAGGTCTGTTTAGTTCCTATTTGCATTTCACTCCTGTTGCACAATGAAATTAAGACTACTCAGTTTCACACTTGTTTACAAGATTCTAGTCATTTTCACTTTCTAGTTCTGGCACTCTGAGGGTTGCACACTGATATTTAAAGGGACAGGACATCAGAAATGGGAGCTATGTTTTGGACAGTCATATTTGACCAAAATAGCTGAATGATTAGTATAGATGAAGAGGGTTGGCACAAGGTCATGTAAATCCAGCATCAGTCCTCAGAATAGGACTGAAGAAAGTAGACATACATGGTGCAGAGGACTTGTTCTCACACCCTCTACATAGGGGTGAATTTCACTCCACCAAAAGAAATTACTAAAGCAAATTCCACTGTAATAATCACTCCAGTTCTTCAGAATTAAAAAAACAAAGAAACAAAAACCCTTAAAAATATTCCGCAGAGCTAATAGTACTGATATCAACACATGGGGAGCTACACAGTGACAGATTTACAGGGATCTCCTCAAACCTAGGCATCCTTCCTCAGAGACCTTAACCTTCGTTGTCATCTTTTTAACATTATTCCTGGAGTCACCACTCGTTCAAGCAATAGCTCCCTGGATCACAGCACAGTATCTGAAATCAGTATCGATAGATGCCTTCCAGCTATTTGTACCACTAATGGGTAACAGTGCTGACAGGGACAATCTACACCAAGATGGTGGCAGTTTTGTTATATATTTTTGAAGGTGATTGATTGGGTGAAATACCTAAAAATCAGTCTTTGGACACAAATGCCACTTGTACTCAAAATGAGACATTGCAGCCTGCTCGTAAGTGTTAAGAATGTTTGGTATGTTAGTTCTTGACTCTGTGAAAATACAAACATCTCTGAGCATATGAAATGCGGCAGAAGGAGGGCCACTAGATCAGCTTAGGCCAGCATCTTGTTTTAATAACAGAGGGGCTATTGGCTAAAAAGGGATTTTAAGATTGTCAGGAGAAATCACGTCTCTACAATGTAAACCATCTAGGCTTGGCTGCTTCTGATTACAACTTGTTTGCAAAGTCAAAGGATATTAAACCTGCTTCTAATGAATGTGCATACAATGTTCCCGATGTTCATTCACTTGGGAAAGGTTTTCGCATGGATTGATAACTGCTGTCCAAGCCAAAATAAACATGGACACTCTGGGTCACTTTCAGGGGGCTTTATATCATGTAGTTCATCTCCTGACAGAGACATTTTTAACTTTTTACAAGATTTTACTCTGACGTCAGACAGGTGGTTCTGCTGCACAATACCCTTGGTTAGGGTGTTATTTACTTATTTGCAGAAAGGTGGCATGATTACAAAAAGGGGAATTGTTAAAGATTAGAAGTGGACAACAGAGAAATCACAAAAGAGTCAGGACATCTGGGTTCTATTTCCAGCTCTCCCATTGACTTGCTGCGCCACTTTAGGTGAATTAGTCAACATCTGTGCAGTGCTTCAGACATTGCAGGTGGAGTTTCAAAAGCATTTATCATTGATCACACTCCACTTCCACTGAACTCAACTCCCATTAACCTCAGTGGGAGCAGAGTTAGGCCAATGCTGACTGCTTTTGAAAAATGCCACTCCTAAAGCACTATGCAAATGCTAGGTACTACTAGATATAGTGGGGAGGGGCAAGCATCTTTGCTTTTTTTCATTTCACCTCTCACACGTAGGTTGCCTGCTGAATTTTGAATACTCCAATCACCGAGTTGGAATATCTTTGATGGAGGCATTCATATAAATTATACAGCTACTGGAGGGGAGCGAATTCACAAATGCACCCATGAATCTGAAATTTCCAAATTCCCTCTGAATAGCCAAACGTTGGCTTAGCTCTGTGTCTGACCTGGGGAAAGTCACATGGTCTCTCTGTGCCTCCTTTTAGAGATTTAGAAAAAATATGTCAGTACTAATACAATATTATTGTTATTATTAGAATTGCAGGATTACCTAGGGACCCCAATCATGAACCAGGACTCTATCATGCTAAGCATGGTTCAAAAGACAGTCACTATCTGCAAGAATTTACAGTCTAAGCAAGGACCTCATGAGGGTGTTGTGAAGCATTCTATAGAAAATATTGATGGAGCCAAACCAAGACCCCAGATCCAAATTCTCCTGGGAAAGAATTCATTAAGGATCCTATTTAGAACCTACTGAAATCAAAGGAAAGACTCCCATGGGATTTGGCCCACACTCTCAATACTTCACTACCAGTATCTTGCTCAGCTCTAGTCAGACTCATCGGAGGGGTTTATATGAACTGAGTGTGTATCCGTGTGGGGGAAGGATCTTGGTCTATTCCCTAGTGATCAGGTGTCCATATCCTAGCTGGCCTCCTTCAGGGCCAAGAATTGAATAGGCCATGGAGCCTGAGTTATCTTTGCCCCACTAGAGGTGGTTTTTTTCCAGCTGAAGGTTAAGGAACACTGGTTAGGCAATATGTAGAGGGCTTACATGGATGCTGTCTAGGCCAATGCTGACCTGTGGCTAAATCAAGGATTTTAGTGTCTAGCTTACTCAATCTGGCACTATTCAGCTATGCACAAAACTTGACATAAAGCCTATGCTTTGTTTGACTACATACATGGCAGCACATGGCTAGAAGTTCTTTCACGTTTTTGTTCTGCAGAGCAAGTTGTTATTTCATCAATGAGAGAGAGATGTTCTATGGACTCTCTATCACGCCTCTGAGCCTCCTCTCTGGTATTTCATTCTGCAGCCTACAGGAAGGACTTCATGGGATAGTTATGTGAGAACTACATGGGTCTACACCATACTCAGCATGAAGGAAGAAGCAGCACAGGGTGCATGCTTAGCACAGCCAAATGCCTGCACTGGGCAAAGCTCTCCTTGTGCAGAGGGTCAGCACAATGCCTATGAGAACAACTCCGCTCCTTAAACTGGCACTTGAGTGAGCCTTACGTGGGGTCTGAACCTGGCACGATCACTTTGATGTGTGGAATTGGTAGGAAAAAAGGCTTCTCAATGCCCTATCACACACAAATAATCACTTTCCATTCCCAAAACCCAGGATATGCCCTGTACCATGCTAACCACTTCTTTTGGATGGATGTTTAAAGGAGAGATCTGCCAATAGCCCGGCAGGGTTTGAGACTCAGATCAGAGTGTTGCTCAGATAGAATAATGTTCTTGATAAAGTGCTTCCCTGGTTGTGAGACTCCGTGCACTGGAAGAGCAGTCACAGCATTCCAACAGCCAATACAAACAAGATAAAACACTGGAGGAAAACGAGGCAACTCCTCCATTGCACAGAGTTAGGGAAAGGAGCTCTGCGGATGCCAAAATAATTGGATAAATAGACAGAAAAATATTCCTGATGGAGGCAGGAAAACACATTTAGACCTAGTAATTCTAAGCACATAATTCAGGAAGAAATTGCTGTCATGAAACAGTTTCTGTTCTGTTCCTCTGGTATAAATCCAGAGGCAAGCCACTCAGGCCAATGGAATTACTCTGGACTTACAGAGGAGTAAATGAGGGCAGAATTTGGCTCAGCAGGTGTAAACTGACATAGTTCCAATGAATTCAATGGAGTTGTGCCAGTTTATAATTGACAAGGACCTGGCCCAGTACCTCCAATGTTGCTTAGTTCAGTGGTGCTTTGAGATCTATTGATGGAAAATGCTATATAACAGCCGAGTATTATTATTATTATTATTATTATTATTAATACTGGCTCTGCAAGAGGCAGATGATGCAGGCAAAAGTCTGACATGTGCCACTTAGCTTGAGGGTAATGTATGAAGCCCTGAAGTGTGACATACCACAAATCAGAAGTGGTTATGCTGTGTAGATGCAGCAGTGTTGGCCATATTATGGTTTGGCATCTAGTGCTGCTAGCCTCTTTTTCCACTGGAACAGACAACGTAGCAACAAATGTAAGAGGGGCTTTTTTGGAGCATTGCATATGATTGCATGGTAGTGACGCAAATGAGGCTATGACTACGGATTCTCATTCCTCTCCTCTAGACACAGGCAATTGAGTTAGTAATTGAGGGGGAGGGATAGACATGCACACAGGAAGAGCAGGATACTGCTTTGAGCAATGGCTTTTATCTTGCATCACATGCTGCCTGAGAGCAGCATGTTTCTGCTCTGGAGCCTAGGCCATGAATGATCGGGGCAACAAATCTACAGAAGTACCCTGGGCCACATTGGGTCAGGCCTTTTGCATGCAGCAGAACTTTTGGATAATCTTAACGGGCGTCTGCACACATAGTCCACATATTTTACCATTTACAAGACATTTTAAGGTCTTAAAATCATATTTCATCTTCTTGGCAGTGCTAAGTGCAGCCCACACATACAGAGTGTGGTGCTCTGGCCCCTGTAGATATTGGGCCACGTGTAGCGGCGAATGAGCCTGCTATGATCTTGATGCTAACATATCCGCCTCTTTCCACTCACACAGTTGAGGCTTATGCTCAGATCCAGAGATGCTCCGTTCAAGCCCCATTACTAACAACCCACCCAGGACATTGTGTAATATAGTGATTCTCACCTAGGGGTATGTGCACCCCTGGGGGTGGGCAGAGGTCTTCCAGGGGGTACAGCAACTCATTTAGATATTTGCCTAGTTTTACAACAGGCTGCATAAAAAGCACTAGCAAACTCAGTACAAAGTAAAATTTCATACAGACAATGACATGTTTATACTGCTCTGTATCCTGTACACTAAAATGTAAGTGCAGTATTTATATTCCAATGGATTTATTTTCTAATATGGTAAAAATTAGAAAGTAAGTAATTTTTTGGTAACAGCGTGCTATAAAACTTTTTGTATTTTTATGTCTGATTTGTTAAGCAAGTAGTTTTTAAGTGAGGTGGAACTTGGGGGTACGCAAGACAAATCAGATTCCTGAAAGGGGGTACAGTAGTCTGGAAAGTTTGAGAGCCACTGGTGTAATATATACATGGACTTAGGCCCAGGCATCAATGCATATAGAGCCCAACCTTCACCCCACTTCAAATCGATGGCAGATTTCCCATTGATTTCAGTGGGGGCATGGTCAGACACATGAAACCTGAGATCGGTCTTACAAATATTTTATATTTACTGGGCAACGTGTGACATTAATCCAACACAACAACAATACCTTCTGCTGGTTCAGGGCAAGGTAAATGAATCCCCTTCCACTCAGGGCCTGTACGTTTCTAGGGTCCTCCTTCAGGATGGCATTAAAATCAAAAATTGCAGTTTTCTTCTGGCCAAGGTGTCCATAACATCGAGCCCTGGTGAGAAGGGACTCTTCAGCGTAGCCACCTGGGCAAGAGAGAAATGTGCAAATCAAACAGAAAGGATGATACAGCCTTCTAGTGAGAGAGCTCCAAAACTGGGACTGTGGGTGAGATCACACCCCAGGCAGCGTGCTCTGCTCCACAAGAGCCCTATTTAGAGGACTTAGGTGGTACATGGCTCTTTTGCACCCTTGTGTGGCAGGATGTAAGGCCAGCCAGCTATTGAGCTCTGAGTCTGGGGTAGAATAGCAGGAGATTGCGATGGGGCTCGGTCCCCAGTGGTTGGAAAGCTGGGCAAAAATATTTAAGCAGAATGGTAATTTAGAAACCTATCCAAAAAATGCAAAATTCTCCCCAGTGCACAAGAACCTAACCACCCCTTTCAAGCCCTCAGGATCTAATCTTACTTCTTACTGAACTCCATAGGAATTTTGCTGTTTGATTCAGTGAGACCAGTATCCAGCTCTTAGCAGAGTGTTTAGTGGTTCAGCGGGGCCTTTCAGCTGCACTAGGGGAATTAAATGGGACTTAAGTGGTGCATAGGGCTGGGCTGGCTCCCCACACAGAGGTGACTTTCACCCTTCAAGACTAAGTGTATGAGGGGCACTAAAGAGATTATTTTGCACGTGAAGCGCAGCAACATTATGGCTCCAATGTTCAGACTCATATCAAGTGGTTTATTTGCACTCAACTGTCAAATACCGATGCTGCAATCAGCATTTGCATCCTGTATTTCCTTGCGCTTTATCATGTCGCTAAGTTTAGTTCTGCCTTCCTTATGCTGAGTGGCATCCGACCCTGCAACCAATACCATGTTCTCAATAGGATGGCTCCAAGTGAGCAGAGACTGCCCCTTAGGCAACTGAGACTTTACTCTTCACTTTCCCAGTGACTGTTGCTCTTTGGAGTTTTTATCAAGTAACTGTCCAAGGTCTCTTGGACGTCTCCTCTGAAAGCATAATTGGTTCTTAATGTCTATTTGAACAGTGTAATTTGTTTTGATAATCTCCCCCAACCTGATGTGTCTGAAAAATAAAGGAAGGAAAATGGTAACTTCCCAAGTGAAATTTCTAAAATGATACTTCCCCAATGGACATATTCCTGACCTTCCTCCCATGTTGCTGCACTTGCTACAGTTACGATAACTGCAGGGGACTTGAAACCTTGAAAACATGTGGGGTCGGAACTGCCCCGGCATGGAGAGATGCAGCTGTTTGGTTTCTGTCAACTGCAGCATTTTGAATCAGCTGTTTGCTGCACCCCTGCCATCCCTGCTGCACACAGATAACACGTGATGCAGCCAGTTACACAGAAAAGTGATCATGTCTCTTGTGAGCTTGGCTGTTTGCATTTTCTGTCTCTCCAACTTTCCATATGGAAATGGTCCTTGTACTGAGGCTGAAAAGCCAGTATCAAAGGTGTGGGTTAGATTGTGACTTGGACTCACATATCAGTGACGTGGGGTAGGAGCCCCCCTACTTGCGGAAGCTACCTGGACCTAGGGCAGTAGATAGAAGGGGAGTGGTTGGGATGGATGGGAAATGGGCAGAGCCCCCTATGCGCTGGCTGGCACGAGGGGGTGGTATATGCCAGCCATAAATTACTACCCCCTGGAAGCAGCAAGGATGCAGGCAGAGAATCGGGATTCAGTTGGGGATGCTCTAGTCTAGCTGAGGTAAACAAAAGTGTTCACAACCGTTCCACCGCGCTAGAGATAGTGGCTAGGTTCATATCCCTATGTTACATCATGATAATAACCCAAGGACGTGGAATCTCCGGAGCCATTTCCCTGTAGCCCCTCACGCAAACTCTGATTGTCTCAGCTGCTAACCAAAGCTGCTTTCCCTTAGCGACAGCACTTTTACTAATGGCATGTTTCTTGCACTCCCCTACTCGATGCCTTGGCCGGGATTCGTACATCAACAGAATCCTCGTTCCCCAGCAGAAGTGGAGAAACCAGGCTTTGCACATCAGGCAACGAGAGAAAGAAGACTATGAGTCTGAGGCAGAACTCCAGTTAAATACAGCAGTTTAAATCAACAAGCGGCCAAGGTCTGCATTACCCAGAGAATGGCTGTCTAACCTTCGGAGGAATAGGCGTGTCCCAGCTCCTTAACTGTAACATGAGGGGGGATCCTTATTTCACAGTTGTCAAAATTAATTAATGCTTGTGAGGTACCCAGATATTTAATTGATAACGGCCATATAAGTACCTAGGTGAATAGCAGCTATGTCCGAAGGGATCTTGCCCTACGCACACTTGTAATGATAGCTGCAGTAAACTTAGCCATTAACATTATGATTTATTTCACCCGTTCCGTAATAAAGGAAATTAAAAACTGTGCACAGCTTCAATGCTTTCCCTTAAAATGTTTACAGCATCAGCCTCTTGGACCTCAGTGATATTTAACCAACAATTATATTTTACTCAGTAAAACAAAACAAAGACACTGGTGATCAAAGGAGTTTAAAAATAATAATAATGTTTTAGCTTTTAAAAAAAATATTTGCTTTTAAAGCATGTACATGGGGAAAATAAGCTTTCGCCAAAGTTATTCAAAAGGATAGAGGATGATTTACTCCCACCTAGTGGAGATCTACGTATGGAGTGCTGCAGGACAAGTTTTATTTAAAGTTGGAGGCATTCAATTTTAGTTAGATCAGTGTGAGCAGATCCCTGTGTCTGTGTGGATCCAATTACAGGACTAGGCCCTGAATTTGTAAATATGGACAAATTACTGATTTCGCTCTTCACCCAAAAAACAACTTTACCTGCTTTGTAAAGTATCTTGAGATCCTTGAATGAAAAAGCAACATGCAAAGTATTTTTGTTCTAATTTGGCTTTCAACAACAATAGATGATGCTCATGCAAAACCCTCTAGGCCGCCTCACAATTAATACAACTTGCAGTAACCTAATGATGACCATCCGGCAGTTTTAAATAATCATATGGGTTACAAATGATTGCAGCCAGCCAACAAGAGAAAAGCCCTTTCACCACACCAGAGACATACCCTCAGCCTTCCCACAAAGCATGCCAAACAACTGGATTTTGCATGGTGTCCAGAAGGCCATTGAGCCTAGACTATATTTGACCAAGGTGGGGACAATTTATTGTTATTACTTAAAGGGTGGTCCCACAGGTGTAGATTTGTGCGGCTTTTTTCACCTGTGTTATGTTTTAAAACAGATATATAACAATGGAAAGAATAATTGTATTTGAAAAAGTTCCTTAGAGGCAGCAATCCTTGTCCTTTTGGTGGCTAGTACATAACAAAAAGGCCTAGCTCTTTTACCCATGGAGCTTAAAGACCTTTACAAAGGAAAGTAAAAATAACTGACACTGGGGCACAGAGAGGAAGTGACTTTCTCAAGGTCACCAAGCAAGCAATGGGACCCTTGTCTGCCTTTTCTAGTGCTCAGCCCACAAAGCCACACTGCACAACTCTGCATTTGCCAAGAACTGTTTGTGAAAGGATCTCAGAGTGCCACAAAAGTCTTATCTGAGCCTGATAGCACCTATGACAGGTCTGCAGGTCCACCCATTTAAAGCCACTACACTGAAACCAACAGCTTAAAAATAACGTGTACAGTAAGTCAGTGGCTGAGCTGGCATAGAGCACAGGAATCCCACAAAGGAAGTTTTGTTTTCGGTGATGCTGTTGTCACACAGAATATTGAATGCTATTACAATTCATTTCAAAGAGCAGCTGAGGATGGAGACCAAGATGGAAAATATTTACTAACTCATCCAAGTCCAACGCTCTCCAGCTACCTGCCATTATCATAACATGTCAGTGTTTGAAATGTCCTGTCAAAAAGCCAGAGCCAGCTAAAGACTCCTGGTGAATAAAATGAGATAGCGCTATATAAAAAAGGAATATTTTACTTCTCAGACGAGCCTTCCCACATGAAATGCTTTGCCAATTAGTCTTGAGAGAATAATTTCAGCATGCTGTATGCTGGAGATAATCAATTTCTGAAAGTGACTAAGAAGATATGGGAAAAGGCACCTCTAACAGTGATCTATGAAAATAGATAGTGGCTGCTTTGCTTAGAGCAGATGTGTAGCTGCAACTTGTGTTATAATCTAGTGCTTTGATTGCAGCAGTGCGCTACATTCGCAGTCAGAAAGAGGAGCCCCAGTGTGCTCGGCGATGCACAAATGCAGTCCCTTCGCCAAAGAGTTTACAAAGACAAAAAGAAAAAAGAACATTGTGACAAAGATGGAGAAGGAAGGCAGAGGGTAACACCAGTAAGATCATGCAGTTACATAGTTCAGTCAGGGGCCCAGATTGCTAGCTCCAAATAAAATAAACAAATCGATACACAGTGGATCTCCCCAGCTAGCTGTCATTGCTTTCTGATTATGGGCAGGTGTCCCAGCAGAAGTGGGTCTCCTGAAGGGATTTGAGGGAGGAGCTTGTAGTTAGTTACGTATGAAATTTTCAGATGTGGCCCATGTTTTTTGTTGGCTTATTTGACACCCAGAGTCTCTGAAAAATTGGGGCACCAAAGTCAGCAGCCACATTTGAAACTGTTAGGAGAGAGGTGCATTCAGTAGAAGTTCTGAAAACCAGGCCCTAAATCTCTGAAGCTGGGCACCCAGAACTGAAGCACTCAGAGTTAGTAAATCCTCTAGAAAATCTAGGCCTAAGGGAAAGACTCACATTGACATCATTGAGCTTGAGATAAGATCTTCAGTAACCTGTCTAAGGCCATACATGCAGGGCGGACCTGGAAGCAGAATGCAGGTCTCCTGGGTTCCAGGCTTGGGCCTTGTCTGATGGAGCACACTACCTTCCTCATGCATTAAATACATGGATACTTTCTTTTCGCTGCTTAATTTTTATTGCTTGTAATTTTAAAGGTAGGGGAGATTAAAAGGGTTAAAAAAATGTTTTTGCTTGACAGAAATGACCATCCAAGAGACTCAGAACAGACAATAATCCCATTGCTTAATATGCCACTAGAAAGTGTTCGGATGTCATGGTGCTGAGGGCGATATAATAACCTATATAGAAGAAGAGAGAACCAAATTCTCCTCTGGTACAAATGAAACCAGTGGTGCTTGGTCATTCACCCAGCAGAGATCCTGGCTCTCAGTTTGTTTAGGCTTAGAGTTTTGTTGAACTTCCATCTTTGCGTTCCATTGGCCCTCATTTTGGTGGGCTGTTGGTCAGTTTCCATTTCATGTTATTTCATTGGATGGCCACTGTTTTAGTCAACATTTGCCAAACTGACAACTAGCAAGACCTGCTTTTCAGAGCAATGCAGCAGGCTCACAAAGGTGACAGCTGCTCTTTTGTGGCTGTATTTATTTATTTACCAAACCCTCTTAGGTTATTTGAGGTTCCCTCAGAAGAGGGATTGCTTAGCATTCCTTTTCTGCATCTTTGTCCTTGAAAATGTCTGCACGCAGTTAAGAGAAATCCCACAATTGCTGTTGGTTAGGTTTCTGCTGTTTGTCATGAAATTGCTTTGATCAGACAGTTTGAGTTGAGTTTCCTAGGATACCTGGAAAGCTTCTCTCTAGTAAGTTATAATGGTCCCCTCTCCTCCTTCACTCATTGGTGGGAACTGGACCTGGACCAGTCAAAGGAAACAGTGTGGTGCTGCAGCCAAAGAAATCAGAGATGCTGTTGATATTTGGAACCAAACCAAGAGGGAATGACTTGAAAGCACTTCTCCATTATTCCCTAGCAAAGAGCAGCGTTTCTTTCTGGTGCATAGCAAAGGGAGACACATTACCCAATGTAGCTCCAAAGGGGCATGATATGGCAACTTACCCAGTATGGCCAGGCCCCAGCTAGTTAGGAGGACACCTCTGAAGGTTTAGTAGATATAACGTACAAGTGGCAGCACACTGGGAGAAAGAATATCCTGGATGAGAGGGGATACTGGGAGGCAGAAGCAGAGTCATTTAGCAGTGAAAGGAGTTGGTTGGATCAGATGGGATGGAATCAGAAAATGCACACTACTCTGCTTTGGATAATAACCCAGACAGGGTTGTCTCACTGTCTCCCCATATAATGCTGTAGGTCAAGACATGTGAATGTGTGATATTAGGATTCCCTTTCCTGTGATCCCAAAAAATCAATCATTTGGCTGTGAAATGTACAATATATTCATCTGAAGGTTGCAGAACATGAATCTCTCATTCATTCACACACCTTCTTCCTTTCAAAGCAATTTTGATAAGCATCTTCATGTACTAAGGATTGTGATCAATAACAGTGGTGCCTGCATATTGGATCCATTGTAAAAAAATTTTTCCTTGAGAGGTCAATGAGTGCAGCCTTTTGGACAGCTGCTTGGAGAGATATGCCAGAGGATGCCCATCTAGCAATTCCTTTTCAGTTACAAGGCTTTCACCCTCAAGATATGCTCCAAACTTCCTCACCAAATGTTATTAATATTTGTGGGGCTGTAATGATCCGCACCAATAAAAGACCATGTCCATTTCTTAACAAGCATCTGCACCAGCAAGTGGGAAGCTGATAAGCCAGAATGCACTGGCTGGAGAACTGAGCTACCTCAAGGCAATTAGCAGTTTTCCTTTTCTTTTCATGACTTCTCTTCTTCTAGATGCTACTGTCATAACATTTGCTCTGAGTGAAAGTCAGATTTCCATAAGAATAGAGTTCTGCTTAGAATGTGCCAGGGACGTTTCCAGATTAGCTCAGCCCCTCTCTTTGGGGAAAGCTGAGATAATGTTTCACCTCTAATGCCTACAGCCAGGTGGTGTATAACCTTTTAGCAAGGAATGCATCTGAAACACCCGCAAACTCATGGGAGCAGGGAAGCTCAGCAGTGAGTTAGCGGGATTTGGGTGGCATTTATAATATTTAGCATAGGTTAACACAGAGGAAACAGAACATATCCCATCAACATGATTAACATGGGAGGTTTCAGGGCACTAAATGGTTTAGCAAACTGAGAATGGGATGTGGAGCCCTCTCCAGCTACGTAGTCTGGCCCAGACTAGAACTAATCCAGAAGCCATTCCAAGCCACTTGCCATCTGTGTGAAACAAACCCTGTGTGAAACAAGGCAGTGATCATAGGGAGAAGTTTCAAAAGTGATTTTAGACACTAAGGACCCCACGTCAATAGGACTTCATTGTAAAATTTTCAAATGGGCTTAAAAGACATAGGTCCTTAATCCCACTGGTGAAGTGGAGCCTTAAACCCTGGGCTCCTCAGTGACATACTTTTGAAAATTTTACTCTATAAGCCAAAGTGACCAGAAGACCACAGCCCCAAAACACCATTACAATCATTTATGAGAACAGCCAGAGTGCATCAGAGCAATGGTCCATCTAGCCCACTATCCTGGCTTCTGACAGCAGATGGTGCCAGATGCTTCAGAAGAAATGACCAGGTGATCCATCCCCTGTCATCCAGTACCAGCTTCTGGCAATCAGAAGTTTAGGGATTCCCACAGCATGGGGTTGCGTCCCTGACCATCTTGGCTAATAGCCATTGATGGACCTATCCTCCATGAACTTATCTCATTCACAGGTTGACATAACTTCCTTATGTTTGGTTAAAACTTGCTGCCTATTAATTTCACCAGGTGACCCTTGATTCTTGTGTTTTGTGACCAGGTAACTAACACTTATTCACTTTCTCTGCACCAGTCATGATTTTATAGACCTTTGTCATATCCTCCCCTTAATCATCTCTTTTCTAAGCTGAAGAGTGCCAGCCATTTTAACTGATCCTTGAATTATTAATTACTTATTTTACAGTAGTGTCTAGAGGACCTCATTGTGCTGGGTGCTGCACAAGGACACAGAGAAACTGTCCCCTTATAGAGCTAGCAGTAGACATAGACAAGATGTGAGAGTGGAAAAAGAGGTGAAGTGACTTACCCAAGGTCACGCAACAGGTCAGCAGCAGAGCTGAGAACAGAAACCAGATCTCCTGAGTCTTAGTGTGCTGCCCTCTCTGCTAAGGGATGATGCCTCCCTGCTGCTAGCCATGGCTGGGTTCTGCAGGGGAATTTCCAGATGACCAGAATAACCAGCACGACTTTTCACAGAATCATAGAAATGTAGGGCATTTCAAGAGACATCAGCTCCAGCCCCCTGTGCTGAGGCATGACCAGGTAAACCTAGACCATCCCGGACAGGAGTTTGTCCAGCCTGTTCTTAAAAACCTCCACAACGTCCTTTGGAAGCCTTTTCCAGAGCTTTACTCCCCTAATATCTAACCTAAACCTCTGGGAACTACAGGGAGCCCAACCAACTAATTTCATACTGGCACAAAGTAGTTGTTGGATGTTAAGAACTTTGGTCATTGTCTATCTGGGCTACTTCAAAGCCAGTAACTTGGAGGAGAGTGATCATGGCATACAGAACCCTTCCTCTGATCCACTTACACCCCCTCTCTGCCCCTGTAAAGATTTTGTTTGCATTTTATCATCATATTTAGAGGGAAACAGAAATAATGGATGAGGATTGACGTCTGTCCACACACTGGCCTACTCCCACAGAAATAAACCTCTCATAAGCCTACCTGATGCAATGATAGCAAAGGAAAGGTTGGCAATAGCTTCTTTGACGTAAGTATCTCCCTGCTTATTCTTCAGGATGGTCATAGCCCTGGAGTGGCAGTGAGTTTGCATCAGCTTCCGATCTTCATCTTTGAAAATATCCATGATCAGCAGGAGGCAGGAACTGTCTCCGATTTGGATCACTTTCTTTAGCAACTTAACAAGGGCAGAGAAAAAGGGGAGGAGGGTTACATTGACATACATGGAAATCAGAAAGGATCAGAGGCAGCTGGACTGTGGGCACAGACACGGGTAAACACTCCTGAGTCTAACAGTCTGAGATTGAACTAGAGCAGTATTTTTCAACCAGGGCTCATGATCCCCAGGAATGGTGATAAAAAGCAGTGAGGGGTGGGGTGGGTCACAACGTGTCAACATTTTTATTTCAATTCTAAAGCAAGGAAAAAAAAACATTTTCCAAATAACTTCAGTGTAGCCCAAACCTTCGAAGTATGTGAGCTCAAATACGGGAGTTGTAACTTTGCCCCTTTCATATCCACACAGGAGAGCTTGCTGCCTTGCTCTCCTGCCAACCCTCACCCTTCAAGGTCAAGTATTCCCTGTCAATCTCTTGAAACACACACAAAAATAAATTTGATGGGCTTTGCATTGCTGTGGTTAACACACTTTTTACTTTCCTCTTTATAATAAATGTAAAGGGGAGGGATGACATAAAAATGTTTGACTTTCCCTAAGAGACTGTCAACCTGGAAAGGTTGACAAACACTGAGTGAGAAGGATCTCCAGTCTCAAAGTAGACTCCACATCACGAGGAAATAACCAGTTTGGCAATACAATATTTGGGCGTTCAAATGCAACAGCATGTTATTCTCAGGATAATCTCATATCCTAGAAGAACATGAGAGTAGCCATACTTTGGGTCAGACCAAAGGTCCACCTAGCTCAGTATCCTGTCTTCCGACAGCAGCCAATGCCAGGTGCTCCAGAGGGAATGAACAGAACAGGTGACCATCAAGTGATCCATCCCCTGTCGCCCATTCCCAGCTTCTGGCAAACAGAGCTGATGGCAGGGGCGGCTCCAGGCACCAGCACGCCAAGCGCGTGCTTGGGGTGGCAAGCCACTGGGGGTGCTTTGCCGGGCACCGTGAGGGCGGCAGGCAGGCTGCCTTCAGTGGCTTGCCTGCGGAGGGTCCGCTGGTTCCGTGGCTTTGGTGGACCTCCCGCAGGTGCCTGCCCGAAACCACGGGACCAGCGGACCCTCCGCAGGCACGCCGCCGAAGGCAGCCTGCCTGCCGTGCTTGGGGTGGCAAAATGCCTAGAGCCACCCCTGGCTGATGGACACCATCCCTGCCCATCCTGGCTAATAGCCATTGGTGGCCCCATCCTCAGTGAATTTATTGTGTTCTTTTTTCAACAATGTTGTAGTCTTAGCCTTCACAATATCCTCTGGCAAAGAGTTCCACAGGTTGACTGTGTGTTGTGTGAAAAAAATACTTCCTTTTGTTTGTTTTAAACCTGCTGCCTATTAATTTGGTGGCCCCTAGTTCTTGTATTATGAGAAGGAGTAAATAACACATCCTTATTTACTTTCTCCACATCAGTCATGATTTAACAAACCTCTATCATATCTCCCTTAGTTGTCTCTTTTCCAAGCTGAAAAGTTCCAATCTTTTTAATCTCTCTCTGTGCGCACTACTTTCTCTTGCTCTGGATGGACCATGAAACATGGAAACAGCAGACATTTTGAAATAAAGGAAGGAAAAATGTTATCCAAAATTCCAAGCTTTGGAGTAGATTTGCTTTGAATTTGGGGAGAAAGCTTGGGTTGGTTCTTATTAGAGATGGTAAAGAAAAGGGAAAAGAATTGTGAAAAAATTCACAACATTCAAAGAGAGCTGAACCAAATCATAATGGCCCCAAAGAGATTCGGTCTGATGGAGAGACTGGGGGAAGAATCTCAGTTACTTACCTGGACCACAAAAGCAAAAAACAAGGAATTCATGAAAAGTCATCAAAGAACCACCCCTGGTTAGTACTTTTCACAGCTGAACTGACAATTAGGGTAAATGTGTAGGTCCAATTATCACAACAGAGGGATTCTTCCCTCTAATGTCCCCTATGGTGCTGAAGGCCACTGTGCTGCTATCTTTTGGATGATAACACATAAAACCATCATTAAAGATCCCATTTACAGTATTCACAGGAAGAACAATGTTCTGGCTAAATTCCAACTCAGAAAAATCACATTTGGCTATGGTCAGTTCTCTGAACACTTTCAGCCAGGTACTGTATTGACTGTTCAAAAAATGGCTGTGCTCTGTTACATTTCGCCACAGATGAATGCATTTTAGTGGTGGGTGACATGAACTTCATTTCATTCGCAAAGGGCTTTTGGGATGGAAGGTTGCTGGGTAAAGGTCAGGTTATCTTTATTACCTCCTTTTAGAAAGTGTGCTTTCCATTGCACCAGAAAGGCAAGTTCACAACTTGGATAGGCATTTTTTCATATAAAACATGGCGCAAATAGAATAAAGAGGCATTGAAGTCAAAATGAATGTAATGATTTCAGATGCTCCCTTCCCCACACCCCTTAGGTACCAATTCTGATGAGAAAAAGCTGAACTAGGCTCCGTTCTTCACTGCCATATGCATGCAGCTGGGCATATGTAAAGCAGATGTCAAATCTCACCACTCCAGGATTGCACCTACCCTATACACTTCTGCAGTGATAGACACTTACTGCAAAACAAGTGCAGGTGGAGTAGTGCAGGCATGTGAGCTGCCACATTATGAGGCAGGTGGCAGTGAAGAAAATTTGCCACTGTCTTTCAGACACTGATCTTCAGGATTTTCTCAGTGTTTCTGATGGCTATCAAAGCTTGCAAGACTTGGAAAATTGTGGAAAGGAAAGAAAAACTTCCACAAGAAGTTTTATGCCATCAGTTTCAGAGTTCAAGTGTGATTCCATCATGGAATACGCTCCCTTGGGTAACATGTCCTGGCCAAAGAGTAAAGCAATGGATTTTCAACCACTGTTTTTGTGCACATCCAAAAGGGGGGAAACGTGGTGACTCCAAATAACAAGTACATTAAAAAGTTTGTTCAAAGTCAGACTTTCCAAGGACTATATGTGAACTCTGATGAGTGGTAGCTCTCACATTCTCAGCACATAGCACAGAATTTTTATACTCCACAGGGAAAAAATAACACATTTGGTTTGATGGAATACTTTTCTCCTTTTCATCTGGCGGATTTATTACACAGTTTAAAAATGCAACAGTGTCCTCTGCTGGCAAACTCCGGTCATTTAACTGTTTAATCTTGGCAGTTATATCTGCTTAGCAGAAATAAAAATTCTTGAATCCCTTCCAATTTAACAAGCAATCTCCTTACGCCCACAAGCATTTGTCTCTTTTATCCAAGGACCCCCAAACACTTCTGCTAGTGATATTATATTAAGCTGAATATTTTTTTACTCTATTTATATTTTAGTGGCACCTGCAATATGCTTGGCTCCACCGAGATCTGTAGGAAGACACACTTTCTGACCAGGGAGCTCCCATTCTAAAGCAGCAAGTCTTATTAATTATCATCACATTTGGATCAAATGAAATGCGGAAGTTACAGAACTTGTTAAAGTTCATGCAGCAAGTTTTTGTCCAGGAATCACAGGGGTCCTGACTCCTAGAGCTTTGCTGTAGCCAATAGATTCAGTGCCACTGCTACCACTGTGCATCAGATCATGGCTACTGATTTCCTCCTCCATACGTATATGTGCCACTGATGCTGTACATTGTTAGGAAGTTACAATGAGTGGATGTGGTTTTACTGTGGCAAAACACTTCTTCCTAGAGTTTCCAAACTTGGTTTCAGCGGGAGCTGTGTGTATGCAATGAACATGATAACCAGTCTGCAGGTGCTGAGAGAAAGATTCTGAATATCAACTTACCTTGGAACTTGAGTGCTCTTTAAGACAAGCCGTTACCTAAAACCAGAGAGGGGAAGGGACTTCTGGTTCTCTTAGTAAGTACCAACCAGGGTCAGAGCAAGAAATGGAGTTCTTTGTACCTCAACTTCCTAGTCACTCACCTTCCTGGTAGCTTTTCACCTGATGGGTCAAGTATTAGGTTTCCTAGGTTGGGTAGGTGAGGGAATTAGACATTCTCAGATTTTAGGTGAACGTAGGATTTAAACTGCATTTCTCAATCAAGGATTTCCACCTGTGAGTAGAGTGAATCCAGAGACTTGGTGGCAGACAGTAATTTTTTACCCATCCACTAGGGAATACATTTCATAAGATTACTGCTTTATTTACAGGGCCATAAACACAGACATGTTCTCTGCTTTTGAGAGACATGAATCCGCTAGCCTGTGAGATCCTAAAGTAAGGCAACAGTTTGCAGATCTTCTTGCTGCCTCATGTAGCCACCGGGAAAGAGTTACAGAGACTCATTAGCAAGACTAGGTAGCTGCAGAAGAAAGGCAATAGCTATTTCCTTCCCTTTTAAGGGAAAATTACCAATCCATCAATGATATTACCACCACAGCAGCACATTCAATCATGCTCTATCTAGTTAAAAGGCTCTGATGAAAGGTGTCATTAAATGCAATGTGATGAATGGGCTGCATTTGGTTGTGTCCTTGTACAGCCTGTGTTACAATCCAAGAGCTTCCCCTTCCAAGCCTGAGTTTGGATCATAAAAGTTCTGTTAGTGGCTGGGATACTTAAATCTAATTTTAGCTCTGAACTTCACCATGTTTCCAACCCTGAGTCTCCTGCTATGGAGTCTTACTGCACATTAGAGATTTTAATTTAAGAGGTGAGATGCACTTGACCAGGATTGTATTATTTTTGGTCACAATAAGAATGTTATCCCACATGTGCATGGCACTATTTGTGCCAAAGGCTCCACACTGCTGGGTGAAGGGACCTGTAAGTAGGTCCACTGTAACTAGCCACAGGGAAGTGACGAAGCCCTGGAAATTCATCTGAAGCTTTGCACTCCCCAGAATTAGAGTGGGTTGATAAGTTTTGAATTTGAAAATCTCCAGCAAGAAAAGGGACTAATTTTTCACCAAAATGTTCATGAAAGATTAACCCATTTCCCAAGCAGCTCGCCCCAGAACTTTGCCAATTTTCTTGTCCCAGATCACGACGCACAAATTGTTCATTTCTTGCAAACACCACTCAGTGCATACATACGGCATCCCTAACATCAGCCAGCGAGAACTGTGGACTCCCCAGTCATTTCACCCACAGGACTTCGTCTTGCCCGCATTGCCAGCCAGATACTTATTTACCTGAGTCCCATCATACAAGAAGCCTTTCTTCAGCTGCAGTAGCGCCAGCCTTGCCAGGATGGGAGATCTCTGGGGATTCCTAGAGAGGGCGACCAAGAGGATTCTGTGAGCTTCAACCACGCGATCCAGCTGGTACAAGGCATCGGCACCCAGGATCTGAGAAGCTTCATCAGAAGGGTCCAGCTCCATCAAGAGAGAAGCCAGCTGGTGAACCCCGAAAGCATCTCTGCATAAACAAAGGAAGAACTGCTTGTAGTTCTGGTGGAGCTTCTCTATCGGTCAGACAGTGCAACTGGCTCTGAATGAGCCCCGTACTACAATGGCAGCCAAATTTCACTGTCTCCAGCAACAGAGAACTTCCTGTCACTTAAACATTTGAGCCACATTGTAAACGTTTCATCAAATGCCTATTTGTAAATGAGCTTATAAGTACAGGTAAAAGCCTGGCTTCAAAAGAGGGTACAGGTCCATGATGGGGACTCCTAGACGCTATTCAATACAAATAATAAAAATAGTAGGTATAGAAAATCATGTATTATCTCAGTTGAAGAACTCTCTCCTGCTAAAAATTGCTATAAAACACTAACACATGTACATGGGAACAGCCTTGTTAGACACTCTCCCGCTTTAAGAACACTGGAGTGGGACTTAGGAGATCTGGGTTTTAGTCCAGGCTCTGCCATTGGGTGACTATGTGGAAGTCATTTCCTTTCTGTGCCTCAGTTTCCCAATTTGTAAATGACACTGACCTGCTTTGTAAAGGGCTTTGAGATCTACCAAAGCAAAATGCTTTATAGACTTAGCTATTATTAATAAGAGACCTCTCTAAAGTATCCCCAATTGTATAGGCCAAACTGTGCTCCATTTGTCACCAAATTTCTAAACTCATTTCTTTTCCAATCTTTAGAGCTGGTCAGAAAATAGTCGAGTATTTTCCAGGAATAATGTAGAAATAAATGAAAAAAATAGTGGTTTTGAAAATGTTTTACAGCAATTTTCTGTTTTTTTGGCTGAAAAACTGAAAACTGGAGACAAATGTTTTTGGTTTTCAATTCATCTTTGAAAAAGTCGACAATTTATAAAGAAATAAAATTTTTCACAACCCCTTCCACCCCTCCCCCCTGCAAAAAGCCATTTTTCATTAAAAAAATCAACTGAAAAATACAACCAGCTCTACTAATCTTATTTATAGCACCCTCCCTGGAAGAAAGTGGAGCAGAAGCTTAAATGGATTTAAATGCCATAACTCTGCTTTGATTTGTTTTTCCACTTAAGTGTTACATTCATTAATTTAGCATTGGACAATGGTACCAGACTGCCAGCCCTGGACAGGAACTTACTCTTTTATCCTCAAACCAAGTGCAGCACAGATAGCAGAAAATCAAGCCTCACCGTCAGTCATTCATCCCTGATCTGGTAGGACCTCTTTTAGAGAACTTAGGAGAGTTGTCTCCATGGCTCATTCAGTGCTTGAACTCTGCTGAGACTTCCAGTGAGGGGGCCTATTAGCACCAAGAATGACTGACTGTTTTGGTGATGTGGATATCTACTCCATGAGAAAACAGAGTGAGATCCCTCCATCTCATTTCATAAAGGACACTGAGCATCCCTCAGATGTTAATGGCTTTTTCCCACTACCAGTTTAGGCTGGGTTCCCACCAACTGGTGACCTAGACATGAAAGGGTCTGTATTCCATTCCCACCCACCTGAACAATCAACCCGCCCAGGCCATACCCTTCTTTTGTCAGGAATCCATTCAGTCCTGCTCCTTTCTTTTGCCTGAAGGCTGAGCTGCCTTTTGGAGATGTTTTTTTCTGGAGTATCTTCTGCCCTTCTTCCTGGAGCACCTTCAGGAGCAGCCCTCTTTGGTTCCAGGGCACATAGGACTTGACAGTGAGGATGGTTTCGTCTAATCTCAGTCGACAGGCAGTGATATAATCCAGGGCCGTGAGGTAAGGACTGCCACCCAAAATCCGGATAAGTCCCCGCCCGCACAGGGCTTTCACACAACTGTTGGGGTGTGGGGAGTCATGTTCAATGACTTTCTGGAAGTCCAGCAGGGCTTGCTGACAGTCACTGGTGTGGAGGTAACAAAACCCTCGCAGGACTAGGAGGCTGTTGTAATAAGTATTCTGGTCAGACTCCAAGAGGTGGGTGCAGATCTTCAGAGCACTGTTGACTTGCTTGCTCAGCAGTTGGCAATCTGCCAGTCGGACACTCAGCTCACGCCTGGACCCTGGGGCGATCTGAATGAGGAACTGGAGAGTGTGGATGACTGGGGAAAGCAGTTCTGTGCCAGCATCATCTCGGAGCTCAGGCCGAGTACGCACAGCTTCTCTGTAAGCCGCAAACTCTACATCCAGGACAGCTCTGGCCTGTTCTTTAATCCTCTCAGTGTCGCAAGATGAGAAAAGCTCATCGAAGTGCTGCTTTGCTTGGCCAGGGTTTATCTTGAAGGTGTCTGTCAAGTCCTGCATCATCTCCCGTGTCCGCCCACCTAAGGAGAAGTAAGCAGCGGCCCGGCCTAGGAGGACACCCAAAGCTCTCTCATCTCTGAGCTTGCTACCAGCAGATAAGGCCTCCATAACCTTGCTGTAAACTGCCACACACTCCTCAAATTTGTGTTTCTCATAGAGGTATGCAGCCTGTGCCAAGCATACCTGGATGCCATTCGGTGCCACGGCAATGAGGAAGTCATAACAGTCACCCAACTGGCTATCCAAAGCCCTGCTATCTGGACCCATCTCCCGATGCACTGAGAGGTAATCAGAGAAGGTCTGGATCACCAGTGGCAGGTGTTCCCTCTGCCTGCTGCACATATATGCCACCGTCTCAGCCCGGTGCATCACAAAAGCTTGGATATAGTCCACAACTCCGTTCCCAGATTGCGTCCCCAACAGCACCCAGGCCAAAGCCCTCGTCAGGAGCAGCTCCACTGAGTGTTTGGGATGAATGCTGAGCAGGGCATTGCACCGGCTCACCACATCTTCATAGCGCCTCTGCCTGAGCATGGCCTCTAGCTTGACTACAGAGGAAGCCAAGTTGTTGGGGCTTAGGGTGGATAGAAAGACTGCAGCTATTCCCACATTGAGTGACACAATGGCCAAGTTGTTGCAGTGTATCCTGGGAATGTGACTCTTGCCTGTGCACCACGTCTCCAGGGTAGCTATCACTTTCTCCCAGGGCCCCTTCCCAAGGGACTTTACTTTCTGCACTGCCAGGAGTGCACTGCAGCTGAATGCAGCCATGTAGAAAGCTGTGGCTAGCGGCAGCTCATCCATAGCTAGGTGCTGGTCCCCTTCCTTGCAGAGCTGTGTGGCAAGCTCCTGAGCTGACATTCTGAACACAGAGGCATTTACATCTTCAGCAAGTGTGGTTTCACACACAGCACTTTCAGGTGCCTGTAGAAAAGAAATTAGAGCAGTTAGAACTAAGCACATTGCCACAGCTCATGGGTATCCATTGTTTTTTCTAAGCCATCAAATTGACAGACACAAACAAGGGCCTCAGATGTTTTGAAGGTCACAGAGTCGTACAAAGAGCAAAAAAATTGGTCACTGAAAAGTATGCACCTATAACCAAAAAAAGGTCCCTCCCCAAAGAGCTCACGATCTAGGGAGATGACTGTAGACCTTGGGTGGATACAAGAATCAGGGGGAGCACAGAATATGCTACACAGATCTACATGTGGAACAGAGAGGAGAAATTTGCCCTCAGTATTTAATGTTGAATTTTGTTGTTAAATTCCATTTGACAACATATATGAAATATTTTCAGCATCAAGTATTGGAGAGGAGGAATTTAAACATACTTGTGTAATAAATAAACGTATCATTACTCTGCTGCTGTCTTCTAACTATCTCCCTTCCCCATCAAGCACATCTTTCTTTAGCCTCCAAACCATAGAGGGCTGTTCTCTCCTTTTCCCCAACCATGCTTTTGGACCCGTTGTATTAATTTAGATGGAACACATGGGCCCAAAGAGTCAAAGGTGTTAACATAATCCAGTCGCTGTCCAACATTAAACAGTTTTAAATGAAGTTTGAGGTTTGGGATGCAGAGACCTGAGCTTGGTAAACCCAACATTACAAATCATTTAAACCTTTTATGAAAGATACAGAAAGCAAGAGAAAATAGTTAAAGCATTGGAAAGGTAAAGTATTAAGAAAGGCTTTCATTTTTAACAATACCTCTTGCTCCCTTTCCTTTTGCTGGAGAGAGTTTTTAGAAGAAGCCACCCTCCCCATGTTTGACAGTCTATCAGGTGGTATCAAAGACGGCAATCATAGGGGAAAAGAGAAGAAATTAGCTGAGATGGGATGGAGCTGCTGTTATTGCTGCTGTTGTGAAGGGCCAATCCCGTTTCCTAAGAAGATAAAACTAGACAAATGCTCATGAAAGTGGAAAGAAAGGAACAGCAAAGCTGGAAAATGCAGCTTCTGGCTTTGGTATTGCAGGAAAACCAGGCCCAGCACATAGTCTTATCAGCCACTCCTGGCAAACAGCACCACGCCCACAGCGGAAGCCTTTGGGACATCAGTCTCGTATCTCACCCGAGAGACAGCAACCCGCCGCAACGGCACATCAGTGAACTAGTTCAGGTCTAATTTCTGAATCCCCAGCTCTCAATAAATTCATCATCCCTTATTGGCTTCCATGAGAACAGAGGCTACACAGCACCTTTTACCTGACCAGCAAGCGCAAAGATATATAGCCAGCTTTGGGCCCGCAGAAGAAACCATTTGGTGCCCTGTAGTTGGTGCCTTTTATAACTTGTTTCCCAAAACATTTGCTGCATCATCCAAACTGAATGTTTACAATTTTTTTTTTTAAAAAAGAGGAAATAAAGTGGATGCTCAGAATGCCAGTTCTTTGGTGCTGGGGCTGTCTTTTCATTTTGTGTGCGTGCAGCGCCTAGCTCAATGGGGGTTAATGTCCAAATGCCCTTCCCTGATTCAGGTGTTTGCTCTGTCCAACTCTGCTCTGATCTGTGCTCCTCCCATTCCTTTGTCTGACCCCCTCCCTCCTCACCCCACCTGCACCATCAGACTCCTTCTGACAGCTGGACGCTGGGAAAGAAACAACCACCCACTCCATTGCTTTGCCTGCTGTTTGCCATTCCTCAGACATTGTAGCTTTGCTGGGCACGCGGGGAAAGGGAGGAGGCAATTTGAAGCTTGTCTTTGTTTCTGAAGCTGGGGGGTTGGGTGTGTGTGTGTGTGTGGGGGGGGCAGACTATTGGCACAAGCAGTCAAGTCTGTGTGGATTCTCCCCAGCTTTGGGATTGGAGGGGATTGGGGAGGGGGGCTCACATTCTCTCCTCCCACTACAAAAAGGTGGGAATCTACAAAGGTTAGACAGGGACCAAACCCAGAGCGGCTCACTCCCCAGACAATGGGACAGAAGAGCAGAGGAAACAAAGGGCAGGGGGCCGGGGGAGAAGGGCACAAGCAGAGCCTGGGAACTCACGTCTGAACACGTTCATGCGGTGAAGGTGCAGGGTGATCTCGGAGATTCCTTGCGGCTGCACTCAGGAGAAGTGTCTGCTGCTGGGAGAGATGGGGTGAGAACTGGCTGGCTCGGTTCATCCTGCCACATGCCCTGTTACCCAGGAGACGGTAAACACTAACACAGGCTTCTGTTCCCGCAGGCAGGGGATTGCTGCACAGTGCAGGCACACAGGCCATGGCTGGCGCACTGGAGGGCTTGAAGCCTGAACTGCCAGATCTATCTATCTATCTATCCCTACACACCCCATCTATCTATCTATCTATCCCTACACACCCCATCTAACTATCTATCTATCCCTACACACCCCATCTATCTATCTATCTATCTATCTATCTATCTATCTATCTATCTATCTATCTATCTATCTATCCCTACACACCCCCTCTATCTATCTATCTATTGATCCTTTCAGTCCCTTCTAACCCTATGATTCTATCTCTTTGTCCTATTAGTCTCATGCAGTGTAGTTGTAGCCAGGTTGGTCCCAGGATATTAGAGAGACAAGGTGGATGAGGTAATGTCATTTATTGGACCAGCTTCTGATGGTGAGAGAGACCAGTTTTTACCTCACCCACCTGGTCTCAGCTAGACATTGCTGCTGGGCTGATGTAGCTATGCTCTAGCTGCAGTTCCCCCCAAAGGAGGTGCTTCGCTGTCATGGTAGAGGCATGTCATTGTTTCCCTTCTGCTCCCCATCTGGAGTCGGGTGAGACAGTGATGAAGTGGTGCCCAAAGTCATTCACCAGGGCTTTGCTAACTAAGCTCCCTGACATGGCAGCTCTACGTCGCAGAAGCAGCTCGCAATGTTATGGAGGAGGAAGTGTCAGGCCACAATACGGCACCTTTCTGCTGAATATCGCAAGGCATTCTGTAAATGTGGGTCATTCAAATCCCACAGGGAGTTGGCTTCCTAACTTTCTTGAGCTCCTATGAAGATGCCAGCCTCTGTCATTATTCAGGAAAAATACCCATTGCAATCAGTGGTGGGGTCTGGCCCATGAAAAATGGAGAGGGAACATCAAGATTTAGTCGAGGATAAATGGAAAAAAATTAATCATTTTTTAAAAATAAGGTTTTGTTTTAAATGTAACCATTTGGTCTCACCCAATATGACCATTCTTAGGTTCTTATGTTCATTCTCTGGCAGATTAGACTGAAAACACAGTGTGCAGTCTGTGGATGGGCAGCCAGGAAGCGAACCTGACATGTAAATAGAAAATGAAACTGACCATTCTATTTTCACTGTCCAAAATAGTGAAATGTGGAAAGGGAGCTAACAGATTCAATGGTGCACAATGGATTTTGGATGTTATTAGACACCAGTAAGGTATATTTTTCCAGATGTGGCTCGCCTGACAGTGCTCGTATAAACCAGAACTGATTCTGAAGTCCAGGTTTTCCTTGATCTGTATTCTTTGACATTCAGAGTGGAAAAAATTCCCTATGATGAATATAGATTTTTTGACAGTTTATTAAGAGATTGCCCATTACTTGGCTTTGATTACTTTCATTTTAATTACCCTAATGAGCCATCAAGAAATAATTTAGTACTGCTGTCACATCAGGCCATAGGTGATATTGCTAGGAAAGACCGGAAGGCATAAAAAGGAACAGTTCTGCAACAGAAATCACATTAGCAAGGACCGAGTTGATCAAACACATGGGCCTATCGCTCCTCCACTGTGGTTCGAGCTCAGCTTGTGGGAATGAACACAATGAGGCTGGTGCTCTCGATGGGTTGTGGTCCATGTTTAAAAAATCATTACCCATAATTTGACTTCTCTGTGTGAGGGAGGGAGGTTTCATATCACTGGTCTGCGCATCGCTTCCAGGGACATCTTGTCCTGTGGATACAAAGCTCACAGAGAAATACAATGTCGTCCATTCATTAAAAAAATAATAATCTTAGCACCAGATGAGATGAGGGTTCCACTGTGCTTGATGCTGTACATGCACATAACAAGAGACAGTTTAACAATATAAGTGGACAAGACTGGAAAAAGGTAGGAGGGAATAATAGAGACACAGAGAGGTGAAGCAATTTGCCCAGCATCATATACTGAGTCAAGGGCTGAAATAGACCTCAGGTTTCCTCGCTCCCAGTCCTATGTCCAAGACACTGGATCATGCTGCTTCTCCCGTATGGTAAAGAATTACTGTGATGCAAATGCTCAAACCAACACAGAGAGAGAGCAAGAAGAGTGTTTTTCCAAACACTAGTTAAATATTAAATACTTTACAATAACTTCTCCTGTTGTTGTAGCCAGGTGATTAATTTTTAAAGGGGGCTGGAGGGGGTAAGGAGTACAGATGGCATGCTAGCTGGAGTGCCCTTGCAAAGAGTGCTGTTCAGCAGCATGTGGATGGAATTACTTTCCTCCAAAAAGATACAGGCTGGGTGCTAATAAGAACTTATAATCATGATTGTTGTATTTGTTTCTGGAGTGTCCGCAATGCTGGACAAAGTGGGGGGGGCTACATATAGCAGGACCTTGCCTAGAGGGGTTACAAGCCAAAGGCACAACAGAAGCTTTACAGGAGAAACAATAGAACTCCATCATGCATATTTTAGACAGTATAATAAATCCAAATGCTACAGACATGGATGGGAGTGGGGATAAAACTCCATGATCTTTGGGACCAGAAATACAGGCCTCTATTACTTCAGCTGTTACTGGTTGTAGGGCTTTTTTCCTTTCTAGAGGATGTGGCCACTAGAAGGTGACAGTGACCCAATCATCGTTATACCGACAAGGTGGATCTTCAGACATTTTTTGAAGCTTAAGTGGAGGTTGGCAGGAGTATGGAGAGGCACTAAAGACATGCACAAAAGTGAGAGGGTGATAGATAGAGAGAGCGAGGGGATGTACTTCGGGGACCTAGACCTTAGCCCCTTGAAGACAAGGGAAAGAATCCCACCCACTTTAAGGGATTCTGAAAACACTTTAGTGTCAAGTTAGGGGTGAACTAGACCCTCAAGACCTGAACAAGGCTTCCTGTGTGCATGTTCGGCATTAGTAGCACAAAAACATATAGTGTGTCTCCTACGTATTTGCGAGAAAGATGAACAGTGTGTGCTGAGGAATGGACTGAGGAGGAAAGAGTGAAGAACTTCAATACATTTGATTTAGCTAACTTGTTAATCAGGGTAGCTTGACAATTGCATCTATGTGACAAGAAGAGTGCAAAGTCCAAGGAAAGGTAGAAGTTCCTTGCTTGGTGCAAGAGGTTGTAATCTAGGAGCAATGAGCTACATTTAGAAAAAGAAAACATTCCAAAAATGACTTGTGACCTGTCAGAGTGAGATTATCAATTGTGTTGCTTAGAGTCAAGGGGCCAGAGCTTGCTCTTATCTACACCTATGTGAGGGTTGAGGACAATGGAGTGACTCTGGTGTCAGGGAGAGAAGGAGTTGGCCTGTATTGAATAATAGATGCTAGGTGACTGAGTGCTCATGACACTGAAGTCAAGAGGCTCTGCTGGATGTCACCAGCTTTGAAGCCACATGATGAAATTTCATCCGCAAGTGTGTTCAGTTCCATGCTCACTGCCTAGCCTGAGAAGTAGATTGTGGAGAACTTGGATGTAAAACGAGCTAGGGAACTCCTTCCTTGTTAAGGAAATCGGCACCCTGAACATCTTCTCCATGCCGGCCTTCCTAGTGCTGTTAGAACAGGAGACTAGGAGTCAGGACTGCCGAGGTGTATTCTCGGCAGGGCTGGCCAAAATTTTTTGAATGAAACATTTTCTTGTCAGAAAATGGGGTTTTGCTTAAATCATAATGTTTTGTTGGGAAAATAAAAACTCAGTGTTTCATTTCAGCACAAAACCAAAGGTTGAAATATCGGAAGTTCCTTGTCTTGATCAGCTCTTCTTGTTTTTCCCACTGACTGGCTGGTCGCTGTTGGGAAAGCTGCTTTACCTCTGTGCTCTGAGTTATGTGTCAGAACAACAGGGACAACAATACATCCCTGGGGCATTTAAAGGTGACTCAATCAATGTTTGTGAAGTGCTTTGAGATCCTTGGCTGAAAGCTGTTCCGGAAAGGAGAAGTCATATTTCATGACTCAACCCCAATTTCTCTGCAATGTTTTAAAACTTTTTGTGCTGTTTACACTTCAGTAAAGCCCTGTAGGAGTGGTATTTACTGGATGACTTGTCTCATTCAAAGTCCTCTGCTCCCACCGTCTGTTTTTGCCCTGTCAGCTGATCCAGGCACTCCTGTTCCTTATGTACATTTAATCACAAATGAGTCAGTACATGAAACAAAACTGATATATATCTATAGCTATATATAAATGGGTGAGAGAGAAGGAAAGCAGAAACCCTTTGCTATTTCCCTATGCAACTGCCCAGTAACCCACCTCTTTAGCCCAATTACAATTACAATGCATATGATCCAAGCAAAGGATGGAAGGAGGTACTGGTGAAGAGCATTTGAGCAAAATTACAGTTATGGTCACTCTGTTAGAGAGAAGTAACCATTTTATTAACCTTATGGAGATTAAACAACAACAGCACAAGCCCCTGAGGGTCACCCCAAAGGCTTTGCTGGTGCAGTTGGGACACAACGACGCAGCAGCCTAAATTAATTAGCTCCCTGCCTCCCAGTGCTAATGGGAGTGAAGCAGAGCTCCCAATCAGCCAGTGAGGAACCCCTTCTCATCCAAGCTGGGTAAGGGGTGGGGTTTGATCTTGGAAGAAAGCCCCTGGTTTGGTCCCAGTGTCTCCATAGACTCTGATAACAACTGCTGAGTGATGCTCATGCTGATTTGATGCAATTGCATGAGATTGCTGAATATTTGGCATTTTAGTTCCTGGGTGTCCCGGCAAGGCTTAGCAGTAATCAGTGATCATCTGTAACCACCTTGCATTCCAGGACCAAAGCAATTGTCCCTACTGAGAAGAAAAAAATGAGCACTTAATTCTCTGAGCCTCCCTTGCCTTGGTGGAATGGACCATTCTATTAACCCTCTATTCAGCCAATGGTCAGTTTTTCATCTCTTTATAGTTTTTGTAAAACATGATCCAGTGTGTGGAAGCTTGGGTCGTTCCACAGTGTGATATGACTCACCTGATTCTTTGGGGGAAGCATAAAGTGCATTACAGATGGATTGGCACCTCCACAGTCATCACTCCTCACTCCCTTCTTCTTCCCAATCCCCACTGCTCTAAAATCCATGTATGTAGAAATTCCTGTTTGAAATCTCATGATCTGAGCTGTTACAGTGGCATTTCCCATCCGGTTCTGCAGAAGTGAGAAATTCTGGGTCAGTCTCATTCCCACGGACTGAGAAATATGCAGACATTGAGGAACTTTTATGAGTTGAACCTCAGAGCCTTGTACCTGGCATTTATCTACCTAGCTTGCGCCTGATTTTCAGAACTGCTGGGCACCTACAACTCCAGTGGAAATCAATGGAGAGGAAGGTTTTGCCCTGTGGTTCAGGCACTGTGTTTGGGTTTGGAAGATCTGGGTTTAACTCCTGGCTCTGCCACAGGCTTCTTGTGTGGCCTTGAAAAAGGCAGTTAATCTCTCTGTACCTCCATTCCCCCATCTGCAAAAAAGGGAGAATTATCTTTCGTATCTACCATCCTTTGCCTGTCTTGTTTATTCAGTGTGTAAGCTCTCTGGGGCACGCTCAAGTGTGTGTGTGTGTGTGTGTGTGTGTGTGTGTGTACACGCATGCACACAAGGGGGCCCTAAGCTTAAGTGTAGCTTCTGGACATTATTATTGTCAACATAAATAATGTTTATGTTTACAAACCCAAACTGGGGACTCAACTCCTCTGCAAATAAGTCACCCACTCATCTGAGCATTGCAAGACCAGAGAGTGAGGAACTGGTGTTAATCAACTTATTTTACTCCTTACATTTCAATATTGAACTGCCAAACATTTTTCTCTCATTCTTTCCCTGCGCTGCAACTTTATAACCAAAAGGGATAGAAAAGCATGTGACTGTTAGGGGTAACTGATTTGGTTACACTGTGTTCCCAACTTATATTGGTTTGAACTAAGTTTATCAATCAGGCATGGAAACATTAATCACCCAGAAAAAATAACACACAGCGAAATGACTTTTCAAAATGTCGTTGGTATAATTATCATCTTGCCCATTACATTAAATGCCACCATTTATAACTGTAATGTTTAAGTATGCAAACAGTAATTAACTTGGTAATGAACTGAGGACCCCTGTGCCTCTCCTCCCTCAGCTAATTTGCATGTTAATTATCATTAGCGACTTGGGAAACAAGTTATAAACAGCTTAATTAGCAACTTAATCATTTTTACAAGAAAATGCGCCACACTTTGATACATGAGCAAGAGTTAGATTAATGAAGTCAGACGAGAATGTTTTTCCAGTGTTGTTCCCGGACACAGCGCGCTGCTTAGAACTGGGAGACCTGGATTACCCACAGACACACACACACATCTCAGGGGTTCGGGCTTCATTTTACAAGCAGGCATTGTGTAGGCAGAGGGCTTTCTCAGCATCTGAGGAGGAACTGGCCTACTTCTCCATGTTGGAAAACAAACAGTTCATTTGCAACCATAAATAGGCCATGGTGGAGTTTGGCGCTTTGTGATAACAGGCCATAGAATCATGAGACTTTGGGTCTCAGTGACAGTTGTCTGTTAACTGTGTTGTTGCCTGTCCTTTTTGCTGTCATTTGATTGGCAGACTGCTGTGAGATGTCTGCCCCAGTCAGCATCGTGTTAGATACATTGGGTGTGCCTGTGTAGTCCACACCCACTCAATGTGGAGCTCTGTCCCCGTCTCCTGATGGATGGGCCATATGTGGAGACTGATGAGCCTGTTACAGCCTGGGCTAATGCAGTTGCATGGGGTGGCTCAGGCTGTCAAGGTCTGTGCTCTTACAGCCAGAGGTCCTAGGTGCCCCACACACAGGTATAGCTTCCCATTGGGGTACTGAACTCGATCCCACTAAGGACTTTTATTGTACGTACATACGGCAGCACAGCAGGTGAACGCATTCTCAATGGCTATAGCCTGGCATATTTCACAGCACAGCCAATGCCAGGGTTGCACATGGAAAACCCTGATCAATCCAACAGCTTAGCTCAGGGGTCGGCAACCTTTCAGAAGTGCTGTGCCAAGTCTTCATTTATTCACTCTAAGTTAAGTTTTCGCATGCCAGTGATGCATTTAACATTTTTAGAAGGTCTCTTTCTATAAGTCTATAATATAGAACTAAACTAATTGTTGTATGTAGAGTAAATAAGGTTTTTAAAATGTTTAAGAAGCTTCATTTAAAATTAAATTAAAATGCAGAGCCCCCAGGACCAGTGGCCAGGAGCCGGGCAGTGTGAGTGCCACTGAAAATCAGCTCCCGTGCTGCCTTTGGCACACATGCCATAGGTTGCCTATCCCTGGCTTAGCTGATAAATTCTGCCTTGATTTGCTAGTGCTTGCTACATATCAGCACAGGGGATGTATAGGTCTTCTTCTGAAGCAGCTGAGCTGCTGTGTTCTTCCCTGTGTGTCAGTGCTAAGCCAATAGCCAGGAGGGCAGGAACTTACCCACTCGGGAGCGCCTCTTTTGGGATAAGACATAAACACTGAAATGTGGGCCAAGATTTTCCAAAATCATTTCCAGCCCTTCAAAGGGGCCAGATTTTCAGAAAGTGCCGAGCACACATGCTGTGCAGATTAGGGCCTTTTGCAGTCTCTCAAGTTGGGCAGCTAGCAATCAAAGGTTTCCAGTTCACTAGTCTCTTCTGAAAATGGTGGCCAATAATGCCTCCTTGTGGATCATATCTAGGGGGGTTTAGGGACCAAATAAAAGCCAGAAGGCAAATGTCACAAAGTGGCTAGTTAGACACTTTAATAACAAAGAAAATTTGTTTATTTGATGGAAAGTTTTGAGGCTTTTTTCCTCCCTTAAAGTGATTGATTACGAAAGAGGCAGCATTGGGAATGTTATTCAGAAACTTCTGATTTCTACTTCTTTCTCTGCCACTAATGTGCTGTAGGGCCTAGGGCTAGTGATATAGGTCTCTGCCTCAGTTTCCTTATCTGAAAAAAGAGACAGGCAATTAGATCTCCTTGTGGAAGGTATTTTCTGTGAAAATTTTTGAAAGAAATATACCTACAACTTGCATTTTTTGATAATATTATTTGCTGACATTTTTTAGTGTGTCAATGAAAAGTTGCAAACCAAACTCTTTTGATTTTCAGGGTTTTTTTCTCTCCTCTCCCCTTAAAAAAGGGAAATTTTAGAAAGAAACGAGTATTTTCTACATAAATTTTTGTTTTAAAAAAAAAGAGGTAATTTTTCATCTCTCTCACAGAAAAAATTCAATGAAAAAATTCCAACCCGCTCTAGTTGCTGTTATTATTACTATCATTACAATGGGGATGGATTTAATACGAAGGAGAAATAATTAGCCCAGTTTGGTCACATTGCTAGGGCCACAAGCCCCCATTTAGTCTAGACTAAGGCAGGGGGTTGCCTGGCATTGCTTTTCTCTGTGTATGTGATAAGGTGTCTACCTCACACAGGTGAACAAAAGGATAATAGGCAAGTAAGAGCCTGATTATCCCACCAGCTTGATTTGTTATTTGACCCAGCTGGGCAGGAGTTGGGGCTTCTTCACAAAAGAAGAAGTGAAAGCTACAGAGGAGGGCCAGGAGAGTGACCCAGGACAGAGACACCCAGGAGAGAGGAGGTAAGGACTTCCCTCTGTATGGGAAGAAAAACTGAAGAAGGCCCCAGGGATGGAATTAAACCTTGTGGTGGGCCTGGAAAGGGGGCAAGGCACAGAGAGGCTGTCCTGAGAGGTTGGTGTTCCAGCAGAGAAGGAAGGAGCTGGGAGGATCTAGGGTGAAGGCAGAGACCTGGGGACCAGAGGAGCGGCTGTGTTAAGCACAGGCTGAGGGAAGTCACACAAGGGGCTTGGTGGTAGGAAGTGGCCTAGGCAAAGAAGGAACAGACCTAGTTGCTCCGTACAGGGTCCCAGAGCTAAGAGTGAGTCTGGATTCCGCCCCCAGCCCTGAGGAAGGGGTGTATGAGTCTGATGGAAGGACTATTGAGCCTGGGGGTGTCTGAAGATGGAGTGTCAAGCGTGAGATGAGGAATAGCCCAAGAGGGGGCAGAAGGATCTGTTGCGTTGGATGTTTTGTTGTACTTTTGTTATCCCTGATGTGGAGCTGACCTGAGTGGAAACTCTGAGTGTGGAGTGCCTGCCAGCCTGGACCTTGCATGGTTAGGTAGAGTAGTGATACTCCTTGGTAAGAATGACATGGGAATGAGGGAATTCAGACAGGTGACTTTCCCTGACTGAATTTCTTCTTGTTGTGACTAAAGGCTTTGCCTAATGCAAAGTATAACAATGCCAGGGCCATCAATATGCTACATGCAGTGACTACATATTTTTCATGGGTATCTGCAGGGATAAAACATGGAAGTTTTATCTTTAAAAATCTCAGCCCCCCAAGAACCTGAGCTGAAGGGGACTCTCTGGCCAGTGTAGCAGTATTAGTCTGTTATCTTTGTGGGCAGCTGCTAGACAGAGTCTGACATAGTTAAACTGGTCTGAAACTTTCCATCTAGTATGGTGTGTGTGCACAAACCCATGTGCACCTGTGTTTTGGACATACACAATTGTGTGTGCTTTGTGTGTGTAGTAAGGAGGTGAGGATGAAGAGCAGAACATGTACTTCCTAGCCACAGCCATGTTTCCTCCTAGGAATTCATGTAAGGCTTGTTCTGCTTCGTTTTACTCCTGAGGAGAGGACCTTCTTTGCCAACATTTCCCTTGTATCCCATTTCTAGACATTGTTAACTTGCTGGGAATTCTTCTTTCATTGTTTCTTCTTTGTTATCTTTAAGTGGGCATCTGACTATGAGAATATATAAAGGTGTTTTTTTTTTTCTAAATCAGAGCTTTGGACCTCACTGCAGCTACCCCATTTTACTCCAGCTGAGCATCTTTACAGAACTGGCTAAAATACCCAACGTGTCCTTTCTTTGCAAGCAGTGGATCTCATGTAAAACCTGGAATGGGTTTTATAACTGAATGAATAAACTCGTAAACCCTACCTCAATAGTCAGATGAAGACTAGATAGAGCTTTCCTGTGGGCCTTTATGCTTCTAGTCACCTTCTTGCTAGGTAATGATCTCCAGATGGGAACTCTCTCTGTTGCTTATGTAATGAATAAACGGTTGCCCTGAGAGATTTTTCCATGTTAATTTGCCAAGAGGGCTTTGTTTCTTGATCAAATGAACTAACGTGATGAAGGGGTGATGGAGATATTTGTTTGCAATATCGTAAAAGCATTTGGCTGCAGAGGAACCGTGGTGTTAGACTGGGACGTTTGGTATCTGACAGGAGCCATAGTCCATTAGGGCCAGTCGCCAAATCCCACAAAGTTAATTTCACTGCAGGCTTAAGCCAAATTCAAGAATTCTGTTTTCTTGAGTGCCAGAGGAATCTAGTGACTCAGTCCTTGGAAATAGCTAAAGTTATTAAAGGTAATATGTTACACAACATTATCAGCTCAAACGCACCCTGGTGTTACTCCATTTTGACCCTTTTGACTGACTCTATACTGAATTGTATCCAGTAGCAGTCTTCCCTTTGGGGGCATCTGAAGGCAAAGCCATGATCAGAAAATAAGAAGATAAAATCACCTTCACCCATTTCTGTGCACCATTCACAGCTGTTACCGGGATCAAGCTTCCTTCTTCCAGATGAAGGATCCATGGCAGGGTGCTCCGGGTGGCAGGGTACATATTTCAGCCAGGGCTCCCACAGTCACAGCAGCAATGGAGTTTCTGGGAGGCACCCACACTGGGATGAAGAGAGTACCACTGCAGGAGTACTTTGCCAAGTGCCCTCTTTCAAGTGCAGCTAAGGGGGTTACAGGGACTCACTGAGCAGCAGCCAGCCTGAAGAGTTGTGGAGCTATCAGAAAGGTTTCTGATGTTTTACTCTAGGGCAGCTTCATTTGCAGTGTCTATGCAATATAGATAATTTTGGAATCACGACCTGTTCCCAAACTGGAGAACTGAATGCTGGATTCTAGGGAAAACTTTTTCATAAGTTCTGAGTGTGAAAGTAAAGTAGCACCAAGTGACTTTGCTACTGAAAGAAAAAAGACACCACCATAATACAAATGAAAAATAACAACAATTCGAACCCAACAGCACAAAGCTTGGGGATAGTGCAATTTACCTGCTTGCAGCTACTGGAAAGGCACTTCAAATGGGACATTCACAGAAGAAGTGATGGGATAAATAGTTAAGTAACATTAAACTAATGGGTAATATCACCAGATGCTCACATTGTAACATGTCAACTGAATACATTAATTTTGAGAACGAATTGGTACTTAACTATTTTCAGTGGGTTGTGTTATGGTATATCTGGTATCAAGATAATCAAGATACAGGGATTGCATATACTGGTAAATAAGGTGTTTTGATACCATAATGACAGTATAGTATAGATACCTAAACAGACAGAAAAATCCCTTGTATGTAAATTGATTGGCACTGTAAATCCATGGTAAGTGGAGAATAAATTCCTGGTGGAGAAAGTTGATGCCATTTCATATTCCCTAGTTTATGGTGTGTGAAAAGAAATATCTGAATTTATACAATTAACTAACAAGCTCTAAACCTTTGGGGCAATGTGATTATCTGTTCTTTTCAAGCCTGGATTGTACTGTAGGTAATTCTCTGTGAATTTCATCCTCTGGTTATTCTAAGCCATTACCAGTAGAGGGTACCAATGCACTGTTTGTTTTTATACAGATAGTCACCTTTGGAAATACTGAATCTTTCCTTTGTGTGGCTAAGCTGGAGCCAGCACAAAAGCAGAAAGCTGTTACCTTATGGGGCTTGGGAGTTTTGCTCACAGAATTTGCATCAAATGGCTGGTTGCAGGACCCTAAATATGATGGTCAGAACGGAGGGGTTTGTCTTGGAAACCCGAGACTCCAATTCTTTCAGACTTGGAAATTAATTTAGTTTTTGTCCTTTTCTAAATCTGTGCTGTGGGGCATCACTGGCCTGCCCCTCTGATCTCTCTCTCGTATCACATGAGTCACGGTGCAGGGTGACTTTCTGAAATTTCCCAGATCAAATTCAGCTCAAGCAGGAGCCTGGCTTCTTCATTGAAGAGTGTATCAATGGGCTTGAGACACATGTGTGTGCCCAGAGTAGCATGGGGAAGAGTTTCAGAAAATCAGGCCCTCTTGTGGGATGTCTACTCTTTTCTACTTCCAATCAGTTGGGAAATATCACACTAATGGAATTTCTTATCATATCAGCTTCTAGTACTAGGTGGAGCTCAAAAATGAAAAATAACAGGTGAAGAAGGGGTTAACTGAACTGTATGCACCTCACAAAAGTTGTGATCTGGAGTTTAGGTGAAGGTTTCCAGAGAACTAGTGCTAAGTGAGCTGGTTCATCCCAAATTAGGACCTAGAAATTCAGCCAGTATTTTGTCATCTCAAAGACCATGTAAATTATAATGATCAGTGCAGAACATCTCTGAAAAACACTCAGGTGATCTTCAGTTTTGTATTCATAAGTGTCCTGTTCCCAATAACAGAATACAACCCTAGGTGGACCTGAGGCATGGGTTTGTAATAAAGCGTAAATGCTAACTCCTGGTCCAGCTCAAGCCAGAGGAAGCTTTGCCATTGACTTCAGTGTATCCAGGCTCTGACTCCTAATTTTGGTCTCTTCTGTTAAGAACAGTAGGCATTTGAATCCATTCAAGATCAGCTATAGCTGTTCACTGGCATCTGTGTAATGAGCTGGTGGCTTTGGTCTACTGTGGGCAGGTATAATTGAATGTCACAAGAAACCCACCCCCAAGCATTGTACTAATACAAAGCACTTTTCATCCCAGGATGTCCATCCACTTCGTAAAGATGGGTTTTATTATGCTCATTGTACAGATGGGGAAACTGAGGTGCAGAGATTTGCCCAATGTCACATGCTGCATTAGTGGTAGACCTGGGAAGCAAACCCAGATCCCCTGACTCTCAGTCTGCGGCCTTGTTGCCTGTATCATGTTGCTTCCCTAGCTCTACAGAGAGGTAAAGAATTGAATGGGTTTGGCCACTGAATTGGCCTCTCTGTTCTAGGGCTAATCTCTCAGGGCTGGCATGTCGTGTCAGGGAGAAAAGGTTGTGTTGCTGCTGTCTGTGATCTGTTAATGAACACATGACATTAGCTTCCGCAGTTCACAAACTGGCACCTTTCATGAGCACTAAATTAAAATATTATTATTGCACCTTCATGTTAGGTTAATGCCCAGAGTCTTCAGCCAGGCCCAGGCCCTGCCCTATGAATATAGAAAAAGATGGCCTGTACGCCAAAGAATTTACATTCTGAGAAGGTAAATGATGTATGAAGGGTGCGAAGAAGAGGAATATAATTCATCTAGACATATTCATTTGCATTTTGTAATGTATTATTGCTAGATAAAGAGTCCGCTAAATGCTGAGAAATGACTTTTCTGCATCATGCAAGAAGGTACGAACCTGCTCCTCAGCTGGGGGAAATCAGAGCAGCCCACTGATGCCAATGTGTAAACCAAGGAAGCTTCTCTGGTTTACACTAGCTGAGGTTCTGGCCTGGTGTGTGTTGCCTCAGTCAGTGGCCCACAGTACTTCCTTGTGGTGCCCTCCAGAATGACATGCGGTGCCCAGAGAGCATCCCGCACTGCGTTCCACACGTTCTTGATCAGCCCATGTAATCAGCCAGTGCTGCTGAATGTTTCCTTTGTTACCGAACCAGGGGTGAACCTCTCCACCTTAATTTAAAGCCATGAAATGACAGCTCAGGGTTTCAGCATCCTAATTTAAAAGTCCTCTTCAAGGCATTTATGCTTAAGCAAATAGAATAATCATTAAGAAAAGAGACAAGATGCTGATAGATAAAGGTGCTCAGTGGATTGTTTCAAGTAACCTGTAAATGCCAGGAGAAAGCCCCTCTGACACCTAGCACAAAACCAGAGGCTGCTTCGCTAGAGGATCCACCCTGGAGTTTTCTTTCTCATTTTCTCCGGTTAGCATTTTGGCTCATCAAGATGGCTGCTGGTAACCAGCCTGGATCTTTTGTTCCTAGAAGTGTAAGTTGTTTGCCCTTGCTGCTTGTCTTGGCCTGATATTGTCCTTTGTCTTTGGGGCAGTCTTTGCTTTGAGCACGTGCAGTGCTTACCACAATGGGGCTCCAGCCCTTGGTTGGTGCTGCTAATAAACCCGTTGTGGCATCCCGGCTGGCTGGTGTGGAGATTTCCAAAGCAACATATTTCCTCAACCAGTTCTGGACCTGATCCTGCAAACACTTGGTTTCAAGAAGCACTGTATGCTGAATAAAGCAGTAAGAGTTTGTGAGATTGGGCCCTTAAGCCCTTCTATTTCCTGCCAGCTGAGCAGAGGTGTGAGTACACCAGAGGGAGCTATTAGGAAGGAGTCGGGAAAAGGAGAAAAAACAAGAGGGTGGGAGCACTTTGGACTCCGATTGATTTCACTGGGCTTTGGATCAGGCCCTTTGGGAGTCTGCTCGACACAAGTCAGATATTTGGAATGGCAATATACAAAACCCATAGGAGAACACTTCAACTCCTGGACACGCAATCGCAGATTTTAAGGTAGCCATCCTGCAGCAAAAAAACTTCAGGACCAGACTTCAAAGAGAAACTGCTGAGCTTCAGTTCATTTGCAAATTTGACGCCATCAGCTCAGGATTAAACAAAGACTGTGAATGGCTTGCCAACTACAGAACCAGTTTCTCCTCCTTGGTGTTCACACCTCAGCTGCTAGAAGAGGGCCTCAGCCTTCCTGATTGAACTAACCTTGTTATCTCTAGACTAATTTTGGCCTGCATATTTATACCTGCCTCTGGAAATTTCCACTACATGCATCCGACAAAGTGGGTATTCACCCACAAAAGCTCATGCTCCAATACATCTGTTAGTTTATAAGGTGCCACAGGACTTTGTCGCTTTTTGCTTGAATAAAGAATCTAATTTAGTTGCACTGGCTACACATTTGCTTCACCCCAACTCCACCAGAGAGCTGGCCTCTGTACACACATGCCTACAACTAGGCAGCTGTTGCCTTCAGGGTTGTTCACCAACGCTCCTGGTCTGACAAAAAAACACTGCAACACCCTTTGATGTGTCCTGCTTGTTCCTAGAGGCAGGACTGTGCTATGGCCATTTCCTTCTGCTGGCCACCAGTTGACTGCTGATCCTTCATGTGCAGCCTTCCAGAGCAGTGAGCAGCTGTTATAACCTGCCCCCCAACACATCACGCGCACACGCACACACACACTCCTTTCCCCAGCAGTCAAAAGAGGAGGAGATTAAAGAGAAGTAAAATATCAACATTTTTTCTTTTATTTTTTCCTTCTTTCCTTGGCCCAAACCAGATGCTTGTCTTCATTCCTCTCTATTGTGATCATGCTCAGAGGCTCAATCCCACTGTTCTAGACACAGTGCAAACAAGTCCTTGCCCTGAACAGCTTACATTTTAGGTGTGAGATGAGATGCAGGCGGCTACTGCAAATGGGGGGAGCACAGAATAACCGTGAGCTAGGCATGCAACAGTCAGGCCTTTGTGGGTATTTGGAATCAGCAGCTGGATCTGAATCCTCCAAGGTGGCCCTCTCTGTGCCATCAGACATTATCCTGAGTTTAGTCCTGTTCCAATGACCAATTCCATCCTGAATCCAAATGTGAGACCTTGAGCTATCCTTTGATCTCTTGTCTTGTTTGTTGCATGAATTGGGATTGCAAAGAAACAACAGAACATTTAAGACAACAGCCTGTTCATTGTACTAGGATGTAAATACTAAAACAGTGGGGAAAACAAACCTATGAATTGATAGATGCCTGTAGTTTATAAGTTATTAAGCACTAGGTAACAGATTTGATTAATTTTGTGCCTGGAGGGTTTTTTCTTTTCCTTTTTTAAGAATTGGCGAAAACAAAATATTTTTCTAATTAAATAAATCTACGGTACCCACTAATGGGGCCCGTCTATGCGCTTGTCACAGGGCACTGGGAGAAGTGGAATAATGATTTTATTTTTTCATTAAATAGAATTATAGGCAGTTACTCAAAGCAACTGTGAGCCTAATTGAAAGAGAACCATTTCTTCTTAATTTACTTTCCTGGTTCCGGATGATAAAAGAGTGTGTTCGCTGGAAAATTAAATAAAAAACACAATGCGAGGAAGCATGAAATACTGGTGGGCAGGCACAGGTGGGATAGACGAGCCCGCTGCTAACATGACTTCCTTTTAACTTTAACTCGACACTTTGAGTGAGTTCAGATACCAGGGTTTCCACTGAGAAGCCATGCTCCCTGCTCCAGTCCGTTCTCGAGGTTTTATTCAAGCCTTCCCTCCTTCGCTTCAAAGCCAAATTGCTCAAGTCTGAATTCAGTCATTCCCCCAAATCAGCCATTCAATACGGTCACCTCCTGTGGTGGTGAGCCTAGAGTTAGATTGTGCCTTGGACTATGCTCCGGAAAATGGCAGTCAGAGGAAGTGAAACCCCTCTCCTCCTGCGTTGCATGGGTTACCCTACCCATATCTTAGCTCCACATGCCTAGGAGTAAATGGGGTCACTCGTGGCCTCTGAGGAGCAGATGGGGAATGAGTGGATCCTTGACTCCACTCTTCTCACACTCATTGCTCTCAGCTACTGAGGCCAACATTGTAACCTGCTGCTGGGGTAGGCCAGCAGGAAATTACTACCCTGCACGAGTAGAATTGTGACTCGGAGGGGTGCCTATAAGGCACAAGAGTATGTATCTCCCCTGTTTGGGACTGCACCTAAAGGCACAATCTGCCCCATGGAGAGCAGATGTGAAGTAGTGGTCAGAGCAAGAGCCTGGGATTCAGGACTCGTGGGTGTCAATGTTTTACTTGCTGGGTGGGTGGCCAAGAGCTAGTGAATTGCACTATTGGGAAATGCAAGTCAGTGTGCCGGGGTCTATTTCTTTTGCTGTTCTCGAAGCCCTTCAGTTCCCAGCACAAGCCTGTGGCTGTGCAGGGCCTGTACCCTGGGAGCTCTCTTCACCCTTGCAAATAACTCACAGGATGGCCCAATCTCCCCTTCCATCACAGGGACTGGAGTGGGGAAGGCATGATCATTTTTATCCCCTGGCAACTGGGGCACCAGAGAACATTAGGCTGGGCTTGGCGGTGCACTGCTGCATGCAGGCATGCTTCCCCTTAAGTGAAACTTACACGCTCAGAGAGCCTGAATGTTGCACCAGCACTTGAGTTTACAGTAAGGAAGTGGGAGCTAATTAATTCCATTGTGAGGGTCCCTACATGGCTGGTCTACTGCTGGAGATATAGACACATCTGCTCGAGGGTCACAGAAGTGAACAGTGGCTGCAGCACTGACAGGAGAGTCTGTTTCCACTAACTGTTCCTGCTACTTCTTACACTAAACACTTCCTAAAGAAGGAATCAGATAATGTTTCCCTGTGACTGCTGTCAGACTTTCATGGGGCTGCCATTTGCTCCATCTTTTGGACCTACTGGGTCCAGGATGAGATTAAAACCAACCTCCAAGGAAGAGAGATGGCTCCTTTTTTCTTTAGGAGATTAATTTTTGCTCTTCTGTTAATGAAATTGAAGAGGCACCCGCTCATTCCAGGGCTTCGAATGGCCTTGGGTCTGGTCAGCCTATCATGAAGGGACGTGGGAGGGAAAGAAAGAATTAACACTGGGATGACCAGACAGCAAGTGTGAAAAATTGGGACAGGGTGTGTGTGTGTGGGGGGTGGTGGTGGTGGTGGTGGTAATAGGAGCCTATATAAGAAAAAGACCCCCGAATTGGGACTGTCCCTATCAAATCAGGACATCTGGTTACCCTAGTTAACACAGTGAGGCTGAGAGATGCAAATAACATATGGATCCTTTTTTGCTTTCTAAAAGCTAGCCTGAGGATTAGGAAGCAGCTCTCGGGTGGGAACCAAATATTTCATTTTTATGGGGATTGCTGCAAGTCTGAAATGGAATGAAACCCAACGCATTCAAAAACATTTCACTCAAAAAAATTCAGAAAAGAAAAATCTTTTTGGGTCAATTTAGATGTTTCCTTTTGATGAAACTGAAATGTTTTATTCTGATTTTGACTAATATATATGTGTGTGTGTGTGTGTGTGTGTGTATATATGTATATATATATAATAAAGATTTTGCATGAAAAGTCATTCCGAACTAGAAAATTGAATGTTCTGTTCTGCAAAGGCAATGTATATCTTCTTCCAACTCTTTCAGTTTCTTTTGAAACAAACTTTTTTGTCAAAATTGTCATGTTTCACTTTTGACAAATCAGCGTTTTCCACTGGAAACCTGTTCCACTGGAGAACTTCCTTTTTTAGGAAGCTTTGGGATAGGGATGGGGGAAGGCAAGCAGCTTAGCTCAGATCATGAGTAACATGATACTGAACTTCCATCTCTAAACCAGTAGTTTGGATCTATTGAGATCAGGAGTGACCACATGTCATTACCATTTGGTGGCCTATGTGAAAAGAACAGTAGGTTTCAATCCCTGTTTAATAGGGTCCTATAGAAATTACATTAAACCTTCTTTGCTATTGTATTGGGCACAGGGCCGGCTCCAGGCCACAGGGCGCCAAGCGCGTGCTTGGGGCAGCACACTGCGGGGGGCGCTCTGCCGGTTGCTGGGAGGGCGGCAGGCGGCTCCGGTGGACCTGCCGCAGGCTTGGCTGCGGACGTCCGCTGGTCCCGCTGCTCCGGTGGACCTCCTGCAGACACGCCTGTGGCAGCTCCACCAGAGCCATGGGACCAGTTGACCGTCCGCAGAAATGCCTGCGGGAGGTCCACCGGAGCCACGGGACTGGCGAGCGGCAGAGCACCCCCCACGGCGTGCCGCCGTGCTTGGGGAGGCGAAATTGCTAGAGCCGCCCCTGATTGGGCAGTCTGAAAAATCTATGGAAAGGTTATAATTTTAAATTTAAAATCTATACACTTTTTCCATATGGAGAATGGGTGAGCATGGCATCAGAAAGTGGAAATTCCCAAGAGACATTGGTGAAGTCTCCAGGCCTGTATGTGAAACTCACTTTTTTTTTCCCCTCACTAACTTTTAAGTTCAGCCAAATTGACTTCAGATTTCCAGACCTTTGGAGAGCTGCTAGTCATTAGTTTGATCTCTCCATGATGATCATTACAGTAGCACCAATGGAAGTCAGAGCCTCATTGTGCCTGGTGCTGTACATACACCTAGTAAGTCCCTGCCTTAAGCTGTTTATGGTCTATCCAAATAGATGAGCTGGGCAAAAGGTAGGAGAATAGTAAAAAGGTAATTGTTTCCTGTTACCATTAATAATCATACTGAGCATACCATACCATTTCTGAGCATCCAATCTGAAAATGCTCTGACGAATAGCAATCACCTTGATGTACCTGATAAATGCCCCTTTCAAAATAAGGATTTCTGCCAAACTCTTTAATACCTCCTTAATGTGAAGTGACATTTTTCTCCATCGTAATCACTGTATTAAAGTTTAATATGAAGTATTAATAAACCATACCATTCCTAATGGCAAGTGGCAGAATAGTCTGAACATGGCTGCCGTGCAAAAGATATCTGTGTGACCAAATCACAGAGCTTCCCTTTCTGTGCAGTCCAAGGGTAGGGGGCTCCGCTGCTATTTGGTGATCCCAAATAGTGTGCTCTTCAATGCACAAACCTCTGTGTGAAACCACGAGCGCACAAGCCAGTAACTTATTGGTCATTTGTCTGTGGGGATTGTTCTTGTCTTAGAAAAAATGTTCCTCTTATTCCACTTAGAACTCAGGTCACTCAGATAAAGGAGATGATCCAAAAAAAGACTGAAGTGGATGCTGTTTTCTGCCCCTGTGGATTTTTAAACCCTTCATTTAAGGCCCAAAATAGAGGAAGAATAAAGGGTGATTTGTCTCCCCAGCTGTTCCAAGGGGGAAAAGCAGTAAACGGTGCTTGAGTCTATTTTCCTGAGTAGTTAATGTGACTAATTGCTGGCATGCTTTGCCTTACTCTGTGTGTGTGGCCTATTGAAGGCCTATGGGTGACATTAATGGACAGGGCACCGCCAGGATAAAACTCGTAGGACTGAGGCGGTAGTGGAGACTCCCTCACTTACCTGTGATTAGCAACCTCCTAATGTTAAGCAAGCCACACCCCAGAAGCACTTTAAGTATATAGGGCTAGGTATCTGGAGTGGCCACACTGTGTTTGGTGCAGCCAGGGAGGCGCAGGGGCAAAGCTGTCTTTAAGCTTCCTGCTTCTGGGAACTGCCCCCAGAGAAAGTTAGGGCAGCCTGTTGTCTGCCATGGCCCTATGGGCATCCCCAGCAGCTGGTGATTAATGGGCATTATGGGGCATAGGGGTAACTGGGCGACATCCCCTTTCCATTTGGAATATCCTATGGAGAGTGGGTTGCATAGAATTGCTATACTCGGAAGCTGTGGATTCTTCAGATGCAAGAAGACTATTTGAGGCTGAATTTACTTTCTGTTATGTGGCACAAAACAGCAAACAGAAGAGGGGTAGGATGGCCTTTGTTATGGTGCTGGGCTGTGGCTCAGGAGCTGTGGTTTCAATTCCTTCCCTTACCACGTACCTCCTCTGTGACCCGGGCATAACACTTAATCTCTCTCTGCCTCCATGCTCCCATCTTCTGCCTGCATCTTGCTTCTCTTTCTCCCTCCTTTGTGGGTCTCATCTAGTTAGGCTCTTTGGGCTGCGAAGTGTCTTTGACCTTGTGTATGTACACAAGGTCCCTAATCTCAGGTGAAGACCCTACGGTCTACAGGAACATAAAATTCTCCCAAATCAAGAGAATAGCTTTTTTAAAAAAATCACATTTTAAAGAACACTGGGTTCTTTTTATTTACCTTCTGGATTTTCAAGCCTCAAAGTTCCAGTTTTCAAACTTTGTTTTGTGCCCATGAGAGTTAGAAGATCCTTTTATTTTTAAGTGAAAGTTGCAAGTCTCATGCAATCCCAGGACTCTAGCAACCAGCACTTCTAGGGACCCACCAAATGTTGTGAGGCTCATAATAAAATTAGTGGATCTGGCAACTCTAAAGTCCCAGTTCCACTGAAGGAAAAGGACACGGGAACCAAACATTACTGTTCACGTTTGTTTTCTGTAGTCACCCCAGCTCCTTTGCTTCACTTTGTTTTAGCCTGTTCTGAGGATATAAAAATATCAGAAGCAGAGACCTGCACAATCGACTATTTTATAGACTCAGTGGGGAAAATGGTCTCACATGCAGATAAATCTGGGCTAGGAGGAGGGAAAGGAGAGAGAGAAAATAAAGATCCAGGTCTGGGACTGCATGAGCGAGAGTTGCTGTGTGAGCGTAAAGGGTGACTTAGATACTAGAGGGATGGCATTGAGAAGCGGCAGGCGGAAGGAAAAAGGGGAGGGGGGCTGAGGGGAAAAGCAGGAGACATGGTAAGTTAAGTAAATTCACATTTATTTCTCCAAGAATTTGCTTCAAACGCTCTTCCTGCCCTCACTGAACATTTGCTGTTTGGACGCCATCCACTCGGGAGGAACAAAACCGCTCTGTGTTATAGCACCAGTGGCCAAGGTGAACACCAGGTCACCGGCAGGCTGCTGCCTTCGGTGCCTGTGAGTGCACCTCTGATAGAGGGGTGAATCCATGGGCATTCAGCCCCCCACAAGCATTCCCTTGGGCTCCATACTGGGCCTACAATTCAGTCCTGTAAACTAAACCCTAATGTTAATTACTATCCATCTCCAGTCCCAAGGAATCTGTTACTAGCAGCTACATACTGCAGAGACTAGTCACCCTGGACTTATTATGATTTAAAATCTCTCCACAATGGTTAATGCAGAATGGGCAAGCTAGCCCACCACTCTGTAATTCGATATCCTCAAGGCCCGTCTGATGCAATCAGAGAGGATAATGCTGCAAGATAGTCCCTCATTTAAATTAGGCCCCTGAATATCAGTACCAATGAAAGAGTTTTCAACACCAGGGAAGACAAAATTATTTTTACCCTTAGCCTAACCTCACCTTCCCTGCATGGCAGATAGCAGATATGCTCCAGCTTATTGAAACTACAACAAACCTATTGTCTGGAGGCAGTCTACATTCAAATGAACAATGAGAGACATTGTTGGCGATCTGTTACTGGAAGTTTTAAAATGTACGTTATGTTAGTATAGCAAAGAAATACGACATCTGTAGCGTAACTATGGAGATCTTAGCACAATGTCTCTGGGAGCAGCCTTTCCCCACACATAAACTACTGTGTGTAGGCCTCTGTCCTCACTTATATGAATTCAACCTCTTCACTTCTAAAGGAGTGGTCCCTATGTGGGAGAGGGCAGAACGGACTCTGTTGAATGTATCCATTAACAGGCAACACAACTCAGTCTTTGCAAAGTCAAATATGGCAAGGCACGCTGTGCTACCAGGCCAAGAGCATTGTAATTTTATTTTTTTGAAAGGCTAAATCCAAATAAACATTTCTAACACAGCTTATAAAACAGACTTACACCAAAGCTGATCAAACCAGCTGTGACAGTGGGACATTTCTTTTCTTTTTCTTTTTTAATATTGAGGCCTGGTCTACGCCTAAAATTTAGGTTGACAAGGCAACATCAGTCAGGGCTGTGAAAAATTTCACTCCCTGAGCATCATGGCTAGGTTGACTCAACCTGCAGCAAGGTGAATGGAAGAATTCTTCCATCGACCTAGCTACCACCTCTCGAGGGCGTGGATTTACTATAGCGACAGAACAACACCTTGTGTCACTAACAAGTGTCTATGTTACAACAGCCTAGCTGCTGTGGCACTTGTAGTGTAGACATACACATATGCTCTGCTGACTACAGTAAAATGGCTATTTGGTGTTCCAACACCAATGCCAGACCCCAAAGGACAATTGTCACACGAGGGGCCAGATCCTCAGCTGCTGTAAGTCAATATAACTAGGCTGATTTTCATTCCAGCCACTGAGGCAAATACAGTGATGGATTGTAAAAGTGTCTGGATCGTTGTTTTGTCCAGCTTATGGGTATATGTGTTGGGAGGAAGAATCCAACTTCATGTAAGGTTGTAAAAATAAATGACAACACTTAGCCTACTTCCACACTACAGCTTTAAATCGATATTAGTAAAATCGATTTTATAAAACAGGTTTTATAAAATCGATTTTACGCGTCCACACTAGGGCACGTTACTTTGGTGGTGTGCGTCCATGGTCCCAAGGTACCATTGATTTCCGGAGCGGTGCACTCTGGGTAGCTCAGTAAAAGAATAGGACCAATAACTTCGATATCCGTCCACACTAACCCTAAATCGATTTAGTAATATCGATTTTAGGGTTAGTCCTTTCGTTTAGCTGGAGTACAGAAATCGATTTTAAGACCCCTTAAAATCTATTTTAAGTGCCTTGTAGTGTGGACGGTTACAGCGTTAAATCGATTTAACGCTGTTTAAATCGATTTAACGCTGTAGTGTGGACCTGGCCTTAGAGAAACAAGGTAGGTGAGGTAATATCTTTTATTGGTCCAACTTCTGTTGGTGAGAGAGAGGCACTTTCGAGCCACACAGACCAATGAGAAAGTTTTCTTACTCACCTTGTCTCTAATATCCTGGGAGTGACATGGCTACACCCACACTGCAATAACAACCTTTGTGATTTATACAGCCTTTCTGCCCATGGTAAGGGGTGATAGAGCCCAAACTGAGCAGCGGGACTTCAGCCCTTGAGTGCAAGGCACACACCTCTGCTGCTAGAAAATCTACCAGATAACAGCTCACTGCCTGCTGTGTGCCAGGCCTGCAGTGCTGATGCCCCCTCAAGGGTGGCTCTAGAATAGGGGTAGGCAACCTATGGCACATAGGCCACAGGTGGCACATAAGCTGACTTTCAGTGGCACTCACAGTGCCCGGGTCCTGTCCACTGGCCCGGGGGGCTCTGCATTTTAATTTAATTTTAAATGAAGCTTCTTAAATGTTCTAAAAACCTTATTTACTTTACATACAACAACAGTTTGTTTATATGTTATAGACTTATAGAAAGAGACCTTCTAAAATGTTAAAATGTAACACTGGCACTCGAAACCTTAAATTAATGTGAATAAATGAAGACTTGGCATGCCACTTCTCAAAGTTTGCCCACCCCTGCTCTAGAATTACCAGCCTACTGTGGGACATAGCTTCCATATCGGTGTGTGTTTGGCTTATGCCCTGAAAAATGGGAGTTTCTGCCACGTGTGAGCTTTTATCCTCTTGTGTGCAATTAAAACCAACAACTTCGGGAGACAGTTTTCTCAGGAACTGGCCCAAGACTGTGGAATGAACTTGCCCAGGAACGAAGGTCCATCACAAATCTCCCCCACCCTTTCCTCCAAGTGCAAGGCACAGTGGTTTGACCAACCTTCTCTTACAAACCTAGAGCAATAGGTGTGTGCATTAAGGGCTGACCTAAAGTTTGTTGAGGCCCGTGGGAGTCTTTCAATTCATTACAATTGAGTTTGGATTAGACCCTTTATTTTTTTTATGGAGGGTTTTCCTCTTCCTCACCCTCAATTTTACTTTCATTCCAAAGAGCTTTAGGAAAGTTCAAAGGGACAGCAGCTGATCTGAACTAATGGGAATCTTCTTTTAAGCTAATCTGCTGGAACCAAGGTTTATTATTTTTATTTACTATTTGTATTCTCGTAGTGCGTAGGAGCACTTGTCATGGACTCAGATCCCATCGTGCTAGGCACTGTACAAAACAAAGGACAAAAAGACAGGCACCAGCTTTGTGCTGTGTTGGTCCCAAGTCCCCTCGCTGCAGTTTTGAATTCTGGTCTCTATCTGGCAGCTCTTCTCCCTATATTGCTCAGACAAGTCTCTCTTTTAGGAAAACCAATTGGCTACTAGGCAAAGGTCACTGCAACAGCACATTCTGGTTTAATGATGCAAATGGATGGGAGAGGTCACCAGTCCAACACTCCCAATCACCACACTGGAGCCCCAAACTCCACATGCCAACGAAAAGCATCGAACTCTCAAACCCAAAGTCTAGCAATCATCAAATCAACTCTGAACAGTGTTTTCTGTAACTTTTAATAAACTCCAGTATTTCTACTCTCGGCTTTTACTGGGCAAGATGTAATTTTCCAATAAACACCGTCCCTTCCAAAAAGCAGCACTTCTGAACTTTTTCCAGGATCCAAAGGCTTTGGCGACAGCCTCAGCAATGGGAATCAAATTGTAAAAACACAATCCCTCCTTTCGCTCCACGCGCGCCAGTGTTATTCCAGGGCTGAAATGAGAGGCACGCTCACTATTTGTTTCTGCTTCTGTTGGCTTTTAAAAGCACGGGAAGGTAAAGGAGCTGGATGGTTGTTACTTTCACAGCTTGCTTATGTACACAGTGCCATAACCTTTGTGTCTTGCTGTGAGCAGCTGCACTGCGATTGTATTAGTCTGACTGTAAACTGTGCGGTAATATGTAAAACATATTGTGAGTGATGATGACTAATTGGAGAACATCTTGCAAGACATTCTAAACTTGCGTAAAATGTCATCCAGCTGTAGGCTCTGCTCTGTCCTGGATGGGATCTGTGTTACTCAGTGGAACTGGCTGGTTCATCAATAGCTTTATGGAGATTGCAGAGTGACTGAGGGAGGAAGGAAGCAAAGAATAACTCGTGTCTTATCATGTAAACACTTCCCCACTTCTAGAGACTAGAATCCGGTAAGATACCAGGCAAAGATTTTTTTCAAAGGTGACTGGAGATTTTTTTGGGTGCTCCACTTCAGACAACACACAGGGGCCTGGTTTTTCTGTGAGGAATTTTCTGCAAATCAGTCCTCTTTACTTCATAAATTAAATTTAAAAAGTACGAGTTGCATTGGGAGAACTTGGGCCCCAGATTATATTCCCTGGCCCCAGTTCCAGTGGGAACAGAAAGGAATGGCACTAGAAAAAAGTCCAATGTCTGTCATATTGTAGGGGTTAATATCCACTGAGCCACCGGCAACTGTTATAGCTATTGTCTGAAAGCCAGTAAACGCTCGAGGACAAGCATTGGCTCTTTGGGGAGCACGCAAGACACTGATTGCCAATTCTTATTTTGCAGAAAACTTAACTTAGTCCTAAATGCCTCATGAAAATGTCAGTTTTTCAACAACAACAAAAAAACCCCCCAGAAGTGACAATTTCAGTTTTTGCAAATTTTTTTTGGTAAAAAGTGGGGGCGGGGGGAAGAGTTCAATTTTCAGAAACACAGACCCAGTTTTTTTTTTTTATTGTGAAAACCAAATATTTGTTACCAAAAGAGGACTCAAATGTTTAGACGAAAAAATTTTCAGTCAGGAGATTAATTACAGATTGTCTTAACTGTGTTAAAATGGTGGATCTTTGTACAAGCCTATTCTCACCCCATACCGTGCACGCCCACCATCCTACAGGGATAACAACATCTGCACACATCAGCTTGCACACCCTCCTACCACACGGTGATTGCAGCCTTGTTTATGGAGAAAGGAATACACACACAGCAACATTCTCTTCCCCAAGCACAGGCCTTCCTATTTCTACGCATGTGTGCACACCATACACATCCCATCTCATGGTAGTATTCTCTTTCCTGTGGACAAGCCTGCGCATTCGCACACACCCTCCTACTGTGACTTGTCCCTTCCCATGCACTCTCCCCATGGACACTCCAGAGCAGACATCCCATCAGTAGGCCCCTGGATATTCGGGGAAGCTCACAGCTGAGACTATCTTGACTGCTTTCTCAGTATTATTCTGAAAACCCTTCAGATCTTATGTTACTTGGTGATAAATTGTCATAATAAACTCTTCAATAGTATGAAGATAGGTCATTATTCATCATTGCAGGGCTCTGAAAAGATCATAAATCTGGAATAAAAGCCATTTGTTTGGTTTGGAGAATCCAAACCTTCACTGTTTGGAAGGATTCATTTCCCCCATCCCCCTCAGTTAATCATTCTGTAAGCCCTCATAAATATCACAGTCGGGGGATGGGGAAGTTACTCTTGTTGTGCCATAAAAAATACAATGCCATTCTATGAGTTTTTACTTCTCAGCTAGCGGGTAAAAAATTCCAAATTCCAAAGAAGAAAATGTGGAAATGAATGTGATAAGAGGAGTTTCCAGTGCATATATATGACAAACAGCATGCATGTGTTCATGTATCCATGGAAAGAAACTGATTTTTTCCCCCTTTTCTATAATATAAAAAAGTATTGCTAAAACCAAGCATTGTTTTAAATCTCAAGATTTTTAAGTTAGTCTCATGATTTTGGGGGGCTGATTTAGGATTTTACAAACCATAAATGTTGGGTGCTTTTCATTGACCTTCTGGTTATTGAACATATGGGATCATGTTTTCAAGCTTTTTTTCCACAACCACGAGGGCTAGAATCGTGTGCTTTTTTTTTCTTTAATGGCTGAGGTTTATATGCAATCTAATGATTCCAGGAGCTGGGGCTTTAAGAAAAGCACCAAATATTGTTAGATAAAATCAAGAAGATTGATAATGCTGGAAAATTAATGAGTTGGAACTTGTATGAAAGAGAGAGGGTTACAGAAGTAGCATAAATGTTTATTTAAAAATCAGAATGAAATAAGCATCCATTTTAGCAACAGACTAGTAGCATTTATCAGAGCCAGGCATCCTGTGGGAAGGTACCACACAAGTGTAAACCCTAGTGCAGGGGTTGTCAAACTGGGGGTTGTGAGGTTACTACATATGGGGGGGTCATGAGCTGTCAACCTTCACCCCAAACTCCACTTTGCCTCCAGCATTTCTAATGGTGTTATAAATTAAAAACATTTTTTTAATATATTTAAGGCAGGGTCGCACTCAGACTTGCTATGTGAAAGGGGTCACCAGTAAAAAAGTTTGAGAGCCACTGCCCTAGCGAGTGTTTAGGGGACCTGTACTATAGTGGCCAGAGGAGGCTGTAATAGATTCTTAGAGAATACGAGTCAGTTACAGACCCATTTACAGAATGGCCCTCCATCTTGATGGACAGATGAGGTGTTGAACCTCCAGATCTGAAAAGGTAAGTGGCTAAAAGTAGCTCATGCTAATAACAGACTCCTGTCCGCTAAAAACTTGGCACAGAAAGGGATCTGTAATGCACTCATGCCAGTAGGTTACTCAAATTTGCCACATACGGCTCTGCCAATGCACCTCAATCCTGATCTGCTCTGACTTCTACCATTGCACTTCCAGATAATCCTTGTGACCTAACCCGGAATTTGAACTTGACTCTCCAGGGGCTGATCTCTTACAACTCTCAGCAGTCATTCTATCCACATTCTAAGCTAGACTAGGGCAGATGCATTGTTATGAGAGAGTTTTAGGCTCAAGTCAAAATATCTGAGTCTTCAAGAGGCAAGGTTAGAGATTCAATTGCATCATTATTTTGATTTGTTTTAATTTCCCAGCAGGATTCAAGAATTTTTTTCAAAATACTTGTGGGAGGAGGGGAAGGCAGAAGGGAGCAGCTCATCATCTTTAATGTTGCAACCCATCTTATTCAGCAGGATGGAAAGAAATAAGAGTATCTGGACAGAGCTCAGTTCTGTCTCTGTCTGGAGGAAGACCTTGCTGAGCTTTACCTGATCTCTATCATCTCAATGCAACTTTGGAGTAGCTCCATTGAAGTTAGTGCAATTACTTGGGGTTCACTGCAGTGGAACTGAGATCACAATCTGGCCCAGTCTATTTGCAACTGTTTATTTGTGGGGCCTTCTCTTCACCCATGTCATGTGAGGTGAAGGGGAACTATCTCCGCGACCCTTTCTGAGTTCCTGGTCCATACAGCTACACGGGTTTGCTGAGGAAGGAGGTAGGGTAGCACTCTTCTTCCTGCATCTTTTTATTCCATCCTATTCTATTCAAGTTCTATTTGGCCCTCCCTACCGTGCATTAAGCAGCATGACTAGCATCAGTAACACCTGGCTTTTCCTCTTTCCGTCCTTCCCTCTCCAGAGGGAGAAATTGTGTGGGTGAGGATTATTGTTAAAAATAATTGAATATATTCGCTGGAGGCTGTGCTGCAAGCCAGGTTCCACTAGAGTGCCTGACACGTGGAATGAAAGGGGGTGGGGACTGTGATTCCAGACTGAGATCTTTGTGATGTGGACACCTGCTCACCCAAACCTGCCAGCCCTCTTATATAGGTCGCTAATAGCCATCAACAGATTTTGGCCTCTCCCAGCCTCAGCTGCATGGGTTGGGCTGGTAACTATCTGTAACTATGGAGACCACAATGACCACTATTGCAACCGCACCTGTCCTCCCCACATTTGTCTATTTATCAGCTAGCCCGACATTGGTTAATACAGAATATGATGTGCAGGGTGGCAAATGGAAAGTTTTTGCTGCTTTGTTTAAAATGGGAAAGGTGCTGGTGGCAGTGGTCGTGGGGGAAATGCCATTTAGGGAAGTGGGTTTAAGGAAAAATGAAATCCAGAGTGAATTCTGCTCAGCGGGGTTTTCTGTTGTGGTGCTGAACGGCCTTTCTCCTGGCTGCGCAAGGGAAGTTCAAGTGAATGTATTCTGGGGAGCAGCCACTGGGATTGATTTATGCACCTAGCTTTAAACCAGAAACTATATAAGCAAGCTATAAATCATGGTCTTGGAGGGACGCAGAGCTATTGCCTGGGACTCGGCAAGTGATGGGGAGGAAGTTTGGGGGGTGGGGGTGGGGAGGAAGAAACAAAGAGAGGAAAATTGTCTATTTTTTAATAAATTGCCTGAGCTTCGGAATTAGTGGGTTAGGGTTTGATTTGGGATTAGAAGCCGGCTTGGGAACCAGGGAGTGCTATCTTTGCCTTCATATAACCTCATTAACTCAGTAATGTTAAACACATTCTTCAGCAGGTCTCCCTGGTTCTGTCTCTCTGTGGTTTGCCTTCCTCCCAGGGTAGCAGAACATCTTAGAGGAATCTCTGTGAAACCTTCCCAGTAAATGTTAGCGAACCCTTCTTAGCTCTTATTGTCTCTACCTTCAGATATCTAAGCAGGTATACACTTAAGTCCAAGATAAACACTTCCTGGGCCCTCATTTATTGCTGATATAAACTCCTATAAAGCTCACCACTCTGCTAGCTATCATGCCCTCTATCGCCTTTTTGCAAAACGTAATCCATAAAATGCTTTCATGGTAACCTTATACATCGGCAACCAGTGATAACATCTCGAGGCCCCCGTGACAGACAGGAACTCGCAAGCATGGAGTTAATAATGCAAACTTTCAAAAAATGAAACTGGCAGAAAGAGACGAGGAGGGGAATAAAAGGGGCCGGTGTGGCTGTAATTGGGACCATGTGAGCTTCCTTAGAGAGGGATTAGGGGAAAGAGACAGGCCTCGCCCGCGAAGATTAGTTTCAATTAGACGGGCTGGAGGCGAAAGTCAGGACTTGGTGAAAGATTAAAACAAGAAGGGAGAAAGTTTCCATTGCTTTTGCTCGGGGCCTGCACAAGAGGTTTCAGTGAGATCATGCTAATTGAAGGCAAAGCCTGCATGGAAGTTGGGAAGAACTCGAATTAATTGATTCGATGCTGCAAGATATTTTTATTTTTTTTACCCACAGCGGTTTTATTTTATTTTCATCGTTCCTTTTTTTCCCAAAGAAGGAGGGGAGAATTGTATCCAAATCTCTGTAGGACTAAAATGAAATAGAAGGGAGAGCTCTGGTCCGCCATCCCTTGGCCAGTCAGTCGCTGATGCACCCGTTCTCATGGTCTCCTTTCAGCTTAGCATCAACTGTTTGGACTAAATTGATGGTGTCGTCGGTACTACCATACAGCTAAGCTCCTTGTTTCACACATTAAAAAGTCTGTTCCCTTGACAGATTTGTTTTTCCCACAAGGAGATCTAATTTAGAGCATTATTCAAAAGTGCTCTATAAAACTAGAGTAAGGCAGTCAACCAGGCTTGCATTTTCCAGCTGCAGGGCTGGGTAAAGGAAGATTATTCTCTGGTCTCCCCATGCCTACCATCCTGAGCATCTCTTCATTAAAGGGCTAAATGAAGAGACATGTTAATCTGCCCCAAATGAGACCATGAGATGCTACTGTCCTAGCAATAGGACAGCCTAGTCCTCTGGTTTCAGTAACAAAGGAAGTAATGGAATAATAAAATCTAGAGGTGGAGAAGATGCATTAATTCACCATGTCCCCATCCAGGACAGAATTCCTAGTCAGAGATTCCAAGGCCAGAAGGGACCATTGTGATCCTCTAGTTTGACCTCCTGTATAAAACAGGCCACAGAACTTCCCCAGGATAATTCCTAGAGCAGAGCTTTTAGAAAAACCCTCAATTTTGATTTAAAAATTGTCAGTGATCACGAATCCACCATGATCCTTGCTGAATTGTTCCAGTGGTTAATTTCACCCCTTGGTAACAATTTACACCTTATTTCTAGTCTGAATTTGTCTAACTTCAACTTCCGGCCATTGGATCATGTTAAACCTCTAACTACTAGACCAAAGAGCCCATGTTCCCCATGGTAGGTATCTCTAGATTGTAATCAAATCACACCTTAACCTTCCCTTTGTCAAAACTAAATAGTGATAGACTCCAGGAGCTCAATCTATAAGACATGCTTTCTAAACCTTTAATCATTCTCGTGGGTCTTCTCTGAATCCTTTCCAATTTTTCAACTTCCTTCTTGAATTGTGGGCACCAGAACTGGACACACTATTCCAGCAGTGATCTCACCAGTGCCAAATACAGAGGTCAAATAACCTCTCTACTCTGACGAGTGCCCTTTTAGCCACAGCTTCACACTGAGAGGCCTCAAATCTTTTTCAGAGTCACTGCTTTCTAGGATAGAGTCCCCCTATCCTGAAAGTATGACCTACATTCTTTGGTCTTAGATTGCACCCAGTGCACAGAACGACCTGGATCACTTGGTATCAGTGATCTGTCTCTTCATTATTTACCACTCCCTCAATTTGTGTGCCACCTGCAGACCCTATCAGTAATTATTTATTTTCTTCCACCTCATTGATAAAAATGTTAAATAATGTGAGGCATCTCTGCTTAGAACTACATTTTGAGACCTATCCATTAGCCAGCTTTTAATTCATTTAATGTGCGTTAAATTTATATCGTTCTAGTTTTGTTGTGATACCAAGTCAAATGCCTTACAGAAATCTAATTATATTATGTAAACACTATTACCTTTATCAATCAAACTTGTAATCTCATCCCCCAAAAAATCACGTTAGTTTGATAGGATCTTTGTTCATAAATTCATGTTAATTGGCATTCATTATATTATATTCCATATCAGCTGCTCTAGTATCTTGCCCAGGATTTATGTTAGACTGTCAGGCCTGTAATTACCCAGGTCATCCAATTTACCCTTTTAAAATATTGGCACGTTAGCTTTCTTTCCGTCTTCTGTAACTTCCTTACTGCTGTAAGGCTTATTGAAAATCAGCATTAATGATCCAGCAAGCTCGTCAGGCAACTCTTTTAAAACTCTTGGATGCAAGTTTTGTGGACCTGCTGATTTAAAAATGACTAACTTTTGTAGCTGCTGTTTAACATCTTCCTGAGATACTAGTTGAATGGAAAGAGCATTATCAGATGAGACTGCATCATATGTTCCTTCTCCCAACACAGAACAGAAATATTTATTGAACACTTCTGCATTTTCTGCAGTATTAATGAATAATTCTACTATTTCCATGTTCTAGTGAACTAATACCATTGTCAGGATGTCTCATGTATCTCTTTGCTTCCCTTATCAATTTTCTACAGTTATTAGCTTCTGATTTATATTCTTTAGTATCAACTTCTTTTTTCTTCCATTTGTTATATATTTGAATTTTTTATAGCTGCCTTCTCTTCTGTAAATCAGGTTGTGTGTGTGTTTCCCCCCCCCCACCTCCCCTGGCCAATACAGCCTTACTCCTCAGTTGTGGGATTGTGGGCATCTAGTAAAGTGTTCTTAAAAAATTTCCAGTTATCATTCACATTTTTCTTATTAAATTCTTCTTCCCAGCCATTTTGGCTCATAATTGTTTTCAGATTTGTGAAATTGGCCCTTCTAAAGCTGTGTGTGTGTGTGTGTGTGTGTGTGTGTGTGTGTGTATACATTCATTCCTAGTTTGGTCTTTATTCTGTTTTCACATTATAAATTTGATCAAGTCATGATCATTTGTTCATAAGGTACTATTAACTTATAGTTCCATGATCAGTCTCTCTTTATCTGTCAAGACTATGTCTAAAACTGAATTCCCTCATGTTGGTTGCAAAACTCTTTGAGCTATGAAATTGTCATTTATAATATTTAGAAATTCTGAGGATTCTTAAAACTAGCAGCATGAGACTTACAGCATCTGTCACTCAAATTGAAGCCCCTCATAATTACACAGCATTTTTTCCCTACTCATTAAAGACAGGTGCAAGAAGCTGGTCATCCTGATTGCTGGTGTGATCTGATGGTCTGCAGCAGACATTAATACCCTATCTTGTGCTTTATCTATTAGGACATTGATCCAAAAGCATTCAAGATAATTTTCTTCTGAGTTACCAGTGTCTCAGAAACAGGTAATGACATTTTTGACATAAAATACCACCTCCCCTCCCTTTTAGATGGATCTATGCAGTCTATTCTTCAGGGCTTTGTTCACTTTTAAATGACGTGAGTGAGCAATGAGGATTCCACCACTTCCTCTGAGAGAGACTGTTCCAAATCCTAATAGATCTCCATGTTAGGATTTCTCCCCTCCACTCCTCTCCAGATAATACTGCAAAGCTATAGCGAAATTTGCATCTGATCTTTCTATATTAGATCAATATTATTATTCCATAAAGTTTGCCTCATAGGGATAGGGTACGTCATCTTCTGCCAGATTTCTGTATCAGAGTATGGATTTTTGTTTGATAAAGCTTCAGAATTACAATGACTAGTCAATTACAGTTAAATGCATTTTCACAGCCAGCCAGAAAAACATTTGCACTAATCAAAAACATCATAGCAATAGGAATTCCCAAAGAGATTTTTGTTTTATGAGAATGTTCTTTCCCTAGGAAGGTTAGAAATGTATTTACTGAACAGCCATGAGTACAATCTATTAAAGTATGATAAAAATAATTCATTTGCTAATCACAGTGGTTTCCATCTTTTACAGATTATAGTTGATCCAAAATTTCTGTGTTTAAACTAATATTGATAATTGGCAGGGGATTTCAATCTTACCTACTTTAATGCTGTAATAATGGCTTTGCCACCATCATATGCCTTTCAAATACGCAGATTTTGTCATTTTACTTTCTTAGTGGTTGTCACTTTTCAGATATAATGGAATTACATGTTAGGGACCAATTGCCTGCCATATAAAATCAAAATGCTTACTTGTACTGTATCATTTAGCCACTAGATGTCTCTGGCTAATGTATTGAGTTCCAGGTAGGGCATGATCCCTGGCAAATGAAGAAAACCAAGATGGAACTCAGGCTGCTGGAAAAGTTTGTGTCTATAGTTGGTAGCTGTATGCATTAATAGATTCCTCCTGTTTAAGACAGACTGTGATTCCACATGTCCTGATGTTCAGATACTAGAATGACTCCTTTCAGTACAGGATCAGGGAACGGTGCCAAGGTAGCTTAAAGCCACCTTTCTAGTCCCTATCCTCAGCCATGCCAAGTGCTCCCCATGTGTAGCTGAGAATTTGGCCTCCATTTTTTTTAGCAGATTTTTCCAACTGTGGAAATGACCTTATAGGCATTTCTGTAATGAATATTGATAAACACTGGGATGTGGGAGTCTGTTGCTCTCTGCAAAAAATAAAATATAAAAAGTTCTATATAATACAGGGTTATTGTTCAAATTTAAATCTACTGAGCAGAACAAATCGACCTCATCTCTTACCTCTGTGTGGCACCTAACTAAATATTTTTTGTAATTCCCATATTTCTTTAAATGTAAAGATTGAGAGCATTCCAATTTCCCCCAGATTTTCCCATCCCTGGTTTCTCTCCCCCCCCATCTTAATTTTATTTTGATAATTTTTTAAAATTGAGGTGTATTTTTTTGGGGGGGCCTGAAATTCTTGCACAGAGACCTGATACATGGGTGTTAGGAAGGAATGTTTTCCAAACAGTGTAGGAACCATTAAAAAGATGGCTTTTCTCTATGCCCCTCCCCTCCCTGCAACTAATAGCACACAAATAGCAGTTTATTTTGTTTTGGCTGGTCTCCACTATTCTAGGCAGGGTTCAGGAAATACGTTGATTTATAGGTTGGGCATCCAAAGGTAGCATGCTGCCTGTTTCCTTAAGGGTTGCCGACTGGTGACATTTACTCAGTCTGAGGCATGGTATTTCAAATTGGAAGTATTCATATTTTATTCAGCTAACTCTACGTTTAGACTTTATAAATTGATTTAGGACTGAAATAAGCTCCTTTCATGAGGCCTGTTGAATTTAGAGTCCTTGTTATGACAAACTCAAATATATTCTTTTACTTGAGTGAGTTCTTTACTAAGATAGAGCCAAATTCTGCTGTCCAATACTGCCGTGAGCAGACCCATTACATTCAATGGGGCTATTCACGTGAACAGGATTTGGGACCTAATCCTGCAAAGCTATTAGGAATGTACTTAAATCCCGTTGAAGCCTTGGTGCCTCATGCTGTTGTTCTTGCAGGATCATTGACTATACAGTACCACACCAGCCATTGGTCAATGAAGTCCTGTGTCCTGTCTCCTGCAGATGTTTAGTATTCCAGAAAAGCCTAGCTCTCCAGCTGAGATTGGTGCCCCATTGTGCTAGGGCCTGTACAGACAGGCAGACTGAAATGCTCCCAGCCCCCCAGAGCTCACACTCTAAACAGCCAAGGCAGAAAAAGAGTAGGAGAAAGAAAGTGTTATTTCCATCTTACAGAATAGGAAGTTAGCACACTGCTGTGGCCAATTCCTGATGTGTTGGGAAGGCCAAAGCCCTGCTGAGGTACAGAGAGCTTGTCACATGTCATGGAACTGGCAAGATGGTAAAGATGTATTTGAAATAGTAGGGCACCAATATTGATCATTATAAAATTCTTTGACTCTTTGGACATGCCAAATCCATCCAGATACAAACCTTTGATGCTGACTTTATTAGGTAAAACCCATCCATCAGTTTTAATAGCATGTGCATAGGAACATGTAGAAACTATGGACATACTTATTATCCATAGAAATGTCTGATCCTTTCTGGAATCCTCCTAAGCTCTTGGCCTTGAAACTATATTGTGGCAGTGAGTTCCATAGGTTAATTTTGCATTGTGTAAAATATGCATTTCCTTGTTTACATTTTAAATTTGTTGCCCTTTCAACAACGTACAGTAACCACACAGCAGGTGTAGAAGGGAGATGAGAAATGAAAGGGTTAACAAACAAACTGTAGATAAACAACTGTCTGACAACAATAGATGCCCAATGATTGTTAAATCTCAATAAAATATTGCTTAATTGACATTCAATGCCTATTTAGGAATCTTCCTTTAAAGTCTTATATTCATTTCAGTGAGACCTGGAACTTGCCGGATACAGTCACAGCATTAGATAACAATGCAGCTGAATTTTAGAGCACAGGATCTCATTTCCTGTCAGGATGGAGAACATTGTTAGCATGGCATTACACGTTTACCTGTCCCTAGATCCAGCAGTCTCCCCAGGAAGCCTTTTCCCATGGGAAATCCTAGTTCAGCTTTGCAAACTCACAAGTGGAGCTGGCTCAAATTTTTCATCTGAAAGTTTTTAAAAAGAAAAATGACCTTTTTTTGAAAAGGGAAATTTTCATAGAAGTTTTGTATTTTGATGGAAAAAAAATTGTTTTGATATTTGGAACTTGAGTTGTTTTGTTTTTCAGTTGTCTTCCCCCAGTCCTCTTTCCATTTTGTCACTGAAAGAAGTGATGGTAGCGGGGAGGAGCAGGAGAAAGAAGGGAGATGGGGGTGGAAAGAGGAAATAATCCAATCCCCAAAAGCTTAATAAACAAATAAATCTGAGATCTGGTTTTCCATGCTTCAAGTCAAATGTTTCGCTTTTCAGGTTCCTTGTCCAGAAATTGAATTTTTTTACTTTTTTTTCCCCATGAAAAATGTAGAAAAATTTCAATTTTTTCAGTGTCTTTTACTGAACATTTTGACCAGCTCTCCTCCAGAGGTTTAAACGTGTAAAGAATTAATGCTTGTGAATAATTCATAAGTTAAGTCTGTCAACCCTCTAAACAAAGACCCAAAGAAGAGCTCTCTAGCTTGAAAGCTGGTTTCTTTCACCTGCAGAAGTTTGTCCAATAAAAGATATTACATCCCCATCTTGTCTAATCCCCTAAATGTTAAGAAAATTGTTTCAGGAGAGAGGCAAATGGAGGTAATTTATATACTTAAGGTCAGAGAGGCAGGACCAAGAACAAAGAAGCCCTGACTTCCCATCCTATGTTCTAACCATTAAGCCACACTTAGTAGATAATCTTAGTCTATTGGGATATGACACTCACACATCAGTTCTGTTACTATGTTGCCTCTCACCCAGTCTTCCTCCTTTATACTTCATTGACCCAGGTGTAATAAATTGATTTGGATCAGTCCAAATGGGTGCCATTGACAAGTGCACTATTCTGTTCCCTTGCCTGCAATCACTTGTTTAAAAAAAAAAAAAAAAAAAAAAAAAAAAAGCATCCCTGTGCATTCCAGGATGCTTCTTACTGTTTTCAGCCCCAGTCCTGTGAGTGACTTCTTGCAGGTGGGATCCCAGTCAGTCGCACTGAATTAAGACTGTCCTTAACATCTTGCAGATGAACAAAATGGGATCAACAAATAGGCATTATATAAAGTTCAGATGACATCCTCTGTTACTCAGTGCATCCACTAGGCCTAAATTAGAGGTGACAACTGCTACTTTGCCGACCTAAATGCTGCAAGGGTCACCAGATGAAAATACGAAGAAAGTTGTTGGCAGCTGCCACTTTGCAATTTCAAATGCTGCATCATCAAATTCGTAAGTTAGAAGTGTTAGGTAATAAAGCAAGTCCTCACTCACCTCTCCAGCACCCGAGTTCGTGCGGAGTTGGTATGGGGCACACAATTCTGTCAGAGACCAGACACCAATGCGTTGATCAACGGGCTCACACTATCCTTAGCTCTCAAAGCTTTAGATTAAGTGTGGCCCCTTTATTAGGGGTGAGCATCAATATTTATACACAGAAGTAAACAAAGTGATTAACAAAAGATAATGGTCATGCATAATCAATCAATATTTTACAGGAAAAGCAAGTTTAACAAGTAAATGCATAGAGATAAAGGCTAATGGCTACTTAATAAAGGGGGTGTCATGAGTAGTTTGCAGGTCAGTGCTTTGTTCGATAAAGGGTTCAGAAAGGATTATGCAGAGACGGCCAGTCTGGGTGTGTTTTGGCTCCCCAAAGTTCACCAAAAGTTTAGACCCAACATTCCTCCATTTGTAGCTTTGAGATAACTATTAATCAAAAAGCTACACCCTATTTCAAGATCTCAAGGGCTGCTTGGCAATTTCAGCCTGGGCCAATTCGAAGAGAGTAAGGCTTTTAGCTGAAGTGGGAAAAGAATAAACTGACTTACATGAGTTTATGAGGGAGGGGACACACTGAATACAGCAACACAGTATTATAAGGACTACTATGGCCCCAACAACACCCACCAAGAGGTTTTTAACCCACCCAAGTCCGGGCAGCCAATTCCATAAGGCTCCCCACCAATCATAAGGTGGCTGGCCAGAGGAGTAGTTTTTAGCCATTTCCCTTAGGTGTTTGGTACGTTGAAAAGTGTCAGAGTAGGTGTCATTTACAAAAACACAGCATTCTTCATTTATGAGGGCGCAAGTTCCTCCCTGGGCTGCTAACATCATATCTAAAGCCATTCTGTTTTGCAAAGCTAACTGGCGCAGCTGGGACATTTCCCCGGCCTGATTTTCAAATAGGGTTGCAGTTTCATTTGTCAAAGATTCTAATAGTCCCTGTAGGCGGATGATAGCACCCTTCAAGCTAGTGTGACCAGCCCACCGCTGCCAGGACAAACCATCACGGAGATTAATATCTCTGTCAGTTTCACGGATGTTACGAACGTGGGGAAAATGAGGGGGAGTGAGGGAGATGCGAGAAGGCGGTGCTAGCCATGCCAAATAACATGACCCTGCCCAATCAGGGGAGAGAAAATAATAAGCCTTGGGCCCGCACACCCAGTATGTTCCATATAATGCGTTTTGGGTATTCCATTTCTCAAAGTAGGAGGTAACCCACCACCCGTTGTACCACTGTTCCCCTGGTAACGCAGAGGGGTCGTTGTGTGAACTGCAGAGGCACAATTTGGTAGTGTTGTCCTCAAAGGGCAGTGTAGTACTGCTTGAGCAGTTGTAGAAGGCAATTGTGTATCCTTTAACAATTAGTTGGACACCCTCGAGATCTGAGCAGGGCTTTTTAAAAACTGACTCTGAAAACCTGCCCCTCCATGAAAAAGTTGAAAAGGTTGGATCGGGGTGAGGGATCCACATATGGGATAAGTGGGATGCGCAAGGCTTGAAGCCAAGATTTTTACTAAAGGCGGTGCCATTAAAATATATGTTGCATTTACTTGTTCCCACAAAAGTTGACCCTTTTTCTTTAACAAAACACAGTGATCCTGTTTGATTGGTTACCCTGAGATATTTGTTAATTGGCACTCCTGTTTTGTCCCATGTAAGATTGGGTTGGACTGGATCTTTTATTCTAGTCGGTGGCATCCAAGTCATATTAGCAGTGGTTAGGGGAATGGGTGTGAAGGGGAGTCCCTGTGCTGCATTTACTGGAAATTGAGTACATACCCAGCAATCACTTCTATTTCCTAAAATACGAGTTTTAACCTCGTGGGAATATCTAATAAAAGCATTATCTTCATAAGCAGAAAATAAACTAAAAAAGCATAAAAAAAACCATACAGTTGTCAGAATAAAGGGTCCTCTCATTTTTTTCGAGTCAATTTAAGTCTAATGTCTGAGAGAGGTAAGCTGGTCCACTGGTCGAAGGCAGTGTCCTCAGTGGTGACAAGAGCTGCTGGTCCGTCACTGTGGTCCACTACGGCTGGCTTGACGTGGGAGTGGTGGATCCAAGATTTGCGTCCTTCCAGGAACACTGCAGTCTGGGTTGTCAAAAGAACCTGGTGGGGTCCAGTAAACCTTGGCTGGAGGGTGTCGTCACGAACGAACTTTTTGGCCCAGACGAAGTCCCCTGGTTGGAACGGGTGGATTTGTTCCTCCAGCGGCACGGTCTGGGAAAACTGCGAGGCTTTCCAAAGGGTACGAAGGCGAGCCTGTAGGGAGAGAAACTGACACGCGGTCATATGATCCCCTCCCAATAGTGAAACATCAGCACGTGGTAGCGCCCCGCCTTTGAAAGGGGGGTGTCCATAGAGCAGTTCAAAGGGGGATAATCCCAATGCGCGGGTTGGGCGAGTACGAAGGTGAAACAGGACCAAGGGAAGTACCTGAGGCCACTTTAATCCTGTTTCCTGACAGTATTTAGCCAATGTAAACTTAAGTTCCCTATTCATACGCTCAACTTTCCCGCTAGACTGGGGGTGGTAGGGTGTATGAAAGGAGTGTGAAATGCCCAGTCCTTGTTCTAAACGGCCAAGGACATGACCAGTAAAGTGAGGTCCGCGATCTGAGTCGAGCACAAGAGGGATGCCAAAACGGGGTACAATATCTCTAAGGAGAATCTTCGCCACTGTGGCAGCAGTACAATTAGCAGTAGGAAAAGCTTCGACCCAGGAAGTCAGAGGGCAAACCAAAACAAGGAGGTGCTTTTTCCCAAAAGCCTTTGGCATATCTGCAAAGTCAATTTGAAGATGTTGAAATGGAGCAGCAGGCGGAGGTCTTCCACCCTTAATTTTGTTAAGAGGCGGAGCAGGTCCATTACGCTGACATGTGCTGCATGCTTTCACTATTGATAGGCAATAGGGTTGAATGCCTGGAGCATACCAAAAGCGAGCGATAGTGTCCACGAGGGCGTGCGTGCCGTAGTGACCCCCTTTATCATGGTGCCAGCGAACTGCCACGGGGTATGTGGAGCGAGGGAGGCAGGCTCGGCCATCTGGCATAAGCCAGGTCCCTTTGACCAGAGTGGCCCCGAGGCTTTCCCACGATTGTAGTTCAGCAGCGGGTACTGGTACGGGGTGCGGTGGAGTAAAGGAGGAGGTTGCAATAGCCAATGTGGGCATGGCTAAAGGTAAGGTGGCAGCCTTCTTGGCGGAGGCGTCAGCCAGGGCATTCCCACGGGTAACGGGGCTACTATCTTTAGTATGGGCCCGGCAGTGAACTACAGCCAGGACAGAGGGTTTTTGGAGGGCGTCCAAAAGCTTGTGGATGAGGGGGAGGTGCTGAATGGGTTTACCGGCAGCTGTCTGGAAACCTCGAAACTTCCAGAGGTGGATATGACAATGCACAACTCCAAAAGCATATTTGCTATCAGTAAAAATGGTAACGGTCTTACCAGCGGCCAACTGGCAAGCTCGGGCCAGGGCATAGAGTTCAGCGGCTTGGGCTCCCCAGTTGCCTGGCAGTGAGGCGGCCTCTTGAATGTCCCATTCAGAGGTGACAGCATAACCAGTGAAACGCTTGCCATCAACATAGAAGGAGCTTCCATCCGAGAAGAGGATGCAATCGGGGTTGTCCAGTGGCACGTCAAACAGGTTGTCTCTTATCTGTAAGATGCTGTAAACTACTTCCACACAGTCGTGCTGATCCTGGAGGACTGGCAGGTCAGGAAGCAAGGTAGCTGGATTAAGGGGTCCACACCTTTCAAAAATTAGGTTAGTGTCTTCTAAGAGTTCGGCCTCTAGCTGTTGCTGACGATGGGCCGAAAAGACTTGGGTTGTGCCCCTACGCAGAAGGGCTGACAAGGCATGAGAGGTCCAAACCGTGGTAAAATGACCCAGGGTTAGGCTCTTTGCCTTTGTGATCAGCAGGGCAGCTGCTGCCAGAGTCCGGGTGCAGGATGGGGTTCCCTGAGCGACAGGGTCGATTTGCTGAGAGTAAAAAGCAAGCGGGAAATGGTGGGGCCCGCTCAGCTGGGTAAGGACACCACTAGCAATTCCGCCCCTCTCGTGGACAAAAAGGTGAAAGGGTTTGCTGTAATTGGGGGGGCGGAGAGACATGGAGGAGGCCACACTGTCCTTCAGTAACTGAAAGGCTTGAATAGTGTCTGGGGACCACTGCAAAGGGTCAGGAGCAAGGTTAGCAGTGAGTCGGTGGAGCGGTTTGCTTAACTCCCCGCAGGACGGCAACCAGGGGCGACAGAAGCCAATTAATCCTAAGAAACCTCGAAGTTGTTTCTTGGTGTTCGGTAGAGGGCAGTTTTGAATAGTCTTTATGCGGGCTGGGTCCATCTGTCTTCCCTCTGGGGTTAACATGAAGCCCAGATATCGGACCTTCTGTGAGACCCACTGAATCTTTTTAGGGTCTACCTTGTGGCCTCTGGTGTGTAGGTATAATAAAAGTGCCTTACCATCGATGCGGAGGGCAGCTTCTTCGCGATTACCTAATAGGATGTCATCTACGTATAGGACCAGTGTGGATCCCTGCGGACTGGTGAAACCTTCCAAGTCGTGGCGGAGGCACTGGCTGAAAATCGTGGGGCTGTCTCTGTAGCCTTGAGGAAGTCGTTGCCAGACATAACTTTGTCCCTCCCAGGTGAAACCAAAGAGATACTGAGAGTCTGGGTGCACAGGAATGCTGAAAAAAGCTGATTTTAAGTCAATAACAGTGAACCACTCAGCATCCCAGGGGATTTGGCTGATGATAGTAGCTGGGTCAGGAACTACTGCATGAAGAGGGACCACATACTGATTAACAACTCGTAGATCCTGTACAAAGCGCCAACGAACAGGGTCTCCGTCCTTTTTAGGAGGCTTTTTGACAGGCAGTATAGGGGTGTTACAGGGAGTGCGCTGAGGGCGGACTAGCTTTTGTGCAATGAATCCCTCGATAATGGGGCGGATGCCCTCCCGGGCTTCCAGCGACAGGGGGTATTGAGGGACTGACGGGGGGGTTAAGGAAGGCTTCACCTGAATCCTTACGGGCTCTGCCGAAAGGAGCAGGCCAACATCAGTGTCAGAAATTCCCCAGAGGGTTGAAGGCAAGTCAGTGAGGTCAGGGGAGAGAGAGGGGGGTGTTTCCCAATTACCCTGAGTAGGGGCCGAATCTCCTAACACTGTCATCAATAATCCTACCCCTTCAGGAGTGCAGGTTAAAGTAGCCTCAAGCTTACAGAGTAAATCCCGGCCCATCAAAGGGATCGGACAAGCTGGGGAAAAAAGAAAACGGTGAGGAAAACATTTATCAGCATAAACAACATTCAAAGGCAAAGTGAGTTCCAGAGACTGTGGGTTGCCCTCCACCCCAGTCGCAGTTTTAACCTCAGAGGATAGCCAGGGAGAGGGGGCATGATTTAAAAGAGAGAAAGTAGCCCCAGTATCAATGAGGAAAGAGACAGGCAGTCCCTGGACTGAAAGGGTTAAACGAGGCTCTTTGCTGGGAGGGGAGAAAGTGAGAAAGGAGCCGGCTAAAGACATTAAGGAAATAAGACCATCACATTGTTTGCCTTCGCCCCCGGGGTACCGTCATTGAGGAGGCTGAGTTTGCTGCGGCTGCTGCTGTTTCCCGTAGTTGATCCAGGCCTGGGGAATGGGCTGAGCTGGTGGTGCAGGGGTGTATTCCTCACTTGTGTAAGCATCTGCGGATGCAACCAGACCCTCTGGGCGTCCCCAGGGGCATTCACGTTTAAAGTGACCGGGCTGTCCGCACTGAAAACAATTTCCTGATGGCTGGGGTCGCCAGGACCCTCTTCCCCGAGCACCCTGGAATCCCCTGCCACGGCCACGGCCTTTGCCTCGAACACCGCCGTGAAAAGCTAAAGCCATCAGCTTATATTCTTCCTTTTTCTCTTTCTTTTTACTACTTTCCCTTTCTTTCTCCCAGGCAAAATCAGCTACGTCCAACACTGAAGTGACTGACTCACCTCCCCAACCAGGGCGAAACTTTAAGAAGTAATCCCTTACAGGGGGCACCGACTGATTCACAAAAAATGAAATAAGAGTAGGGTGGTCTGCTTCTCTCTCAGGATCCATCTGAGTGAACATTCGGGCCCCCTCCAATAGCCTCGACCAGAACTTTCTGGGCGGCTCATCAGATTCCTGCCGAATCTGCATGAACTTAGCCTGATTAGGCGAGCGGCGAGCCATTTCCTTGAGTCTCTCTAACAATCGCTCTCGATCTGTTCGCAGCTGAGTCAGCCTTGGCTGAGTCCAGTCTAGGGGATTCCAGCCAGCGGCCAGATCCCGCCTATCCATCCAAGTATGATTAGCTGCATTGCTATCTCCCCATGTCCTTTCTGCCATCCACAATCTACTACGTTCCTCTCCGGTCAAAACTCTACTTAACAACTGATCCACATCCGTATAAGTAGGATTATAACTTAAAAACAATCTTTCTAGAAGTTCTATGATCTTTCGGGGATTTTCCCCAAAAGACCCTGACAACTGTCCCCACTCTTTCAAGTCCCATTCTAGCCATCCTTTATATTCCACAATATTAGCATGTTGTAACCGTCCATCATTGCCCATATAAGGTTGATCGTGCACCTGTAAAGGCATCTCTCTAACTATACTTTTATTACTCACAAGAGATTTGACGGGGACATCCTCTGGGCTATCCTCAGGGGGGGGGCATGCACCCTGCCGTACCTGCTTGGACATTAGCCTAGTAACCACTCCTCCCGAGGTTTGCCCCTCCATTTCCTCCTCATCCTTCTGCAGAAATTCCAATCTGGTATCCTGCAGATTCCCCTCTGCTACAAGGAGAGAGTTCCCCTGCGGAGGAATAGGGGCAGGTGCAGAGGGGACCAGCTGACGAGTCAAAACACGCCGTGGTCTACACCCTTCATCGAAATAACCTGGAGGGGGTTCACTCTCGGGAGAGTACCTGACTGCCATAATTTTTAAAGATTTCCACAGCTCTGCTGCTGTGTCCCAACAAAACCAGTAACATAACTGTCCCGGATGGTCTTTTTCGATCTGGCTCTTTACTCCTCTTAAGGCAGCCTGTTCGAAAGAGCCATACGAAGGCCACCTCATCTCCGGGTCGGCCAATACCGCGGTATACCCAGTCCAATTCCTTACACATAGTGTGTACAACTTCTTCCTAGACATTCCTGTCTGTACTGGGAGTTTCCCTTCGTTCCATAACTTATTTACAATCCCCAACGGACTCTCAAGAGGCACGCTAGTCCCTTGACCCATGGTGTCTGACAGGAGCCCTCCAACTGGCGTTTACCCTGCTGTCCAGTACACGACCCCTCAATATTGAATTGGCTGGGAGAAATCTCCTGTGGCGCCTTGCCAATTCATATATGAGTGGTCTGACCACTGGACAGAGGTACCGCACCAGAAGGAATCCCGGACGAGCCCCCAAATTGTTAGGTAATAAAGCAAGTCCTCACTCACCTCTCCAGCACCCGAGTTCGTGCGGAGTTGGTATGGGGCACACAATTCTGTCAGAGACCAGACACCAATGCGTTGATCAACGGGCTCACACTATCCTTAGCTCTCAAAGCTTTAGATTAAGTGTGGCCCCTTTATTAGGGGTGAGCATCAATATTTATACACAGAAGTAAACAAAGTGATTAACAAAAGATAATGGTCATGCATAATCAATCAATATTTTACAGGAAAAGCAAGTTTAACAAGTAAATGCATAGAGATAAAGGCTAATGGCTACTTAATAAAGGGGGTGTCATGAGTAGTTTGCAGGTCAGTGCTTTGTTCGATAAAGGGTTCAGAAAGGATTATGCAGAGACGGCCAGTCTGGGTGTGTTTTGGCTCCCCAAAGTTCACCAAAAGTTTAGACCCAACAGAAGCATTTAAAAGACATGACCCTGTTAGTTTATCATGATGGAATAGAGCAGAGAAATGCCAGTTTAGCACTATACTTAATTCAAGCACTTTTCCATGTGGGGACCTGTAAAATCTTTCCATAGGAAATGCTAGAATAAGTAGGACTTTAATTTAGACACTCCTTTCTGTGAGACAGGACAGTCCTTGTTGTGCTTGGAGAGAGTTCAGCATGACGTCTACTTCAGAGGTGGCCGATTCCTGGCCATGTAAAAATAAAAGCAGCATAGCAGAGGGGAGACAGATTGTTTAGTGGAGAGAAAAAGAGACACTTGGTTAAGAAATAAATCGCCATTTGGTTTTTGGACTAAGAGTTTCTGCAGCCTTATGCAATTAACGAAACCCTAATTTAAAGGTGCAGTTAGACCTTGGCTGATTCAGCCCTTACACATGGTATCTGGCCTGCTAAGAGAGGGCTGGTGGGTTCCTCTCTCAACTGGAGGGAGAAATTATTTCAATTGTAAACTCTTTGGGGGTAAGGACTGGCTTTGTGCAGCACCTAGCACAATAGGGCCCTGACCCATAGATGATTAGTAGATGTAATTTGTACTCCAGTAGCGCCTAGAGGCCAACCTATTTACCACAATGCTATCATCTAGGGTGAAATTACCATTCAATATTAACTGAAAGCTTCAGCCTCTTATGAATGTGCCATAGCAGGATAACATGAAGAGGAGTAGTTGTGAGCTGTTGGACGGAGGTGGTATGGCTTAGGGGACAGAGCACTAGACTAGGAGTCAGGGCCACCTGTATTCTGTGCCCAGCTCAGCTGCTCCTGAGCAAGCCATTTCCTATGTCCGGTGCCTCAGTTCCCATAAACTTATGATTGTAACCTCCTTTTAGATCTCCTGCTGAAAAGCACTAGGTAACAGAAAATATAACTACTGCTTATTATACAGGAGGAGGCTGCCAGTAAGGACTCCTAGGTTCTATTCTATCTGCCACTGCCTCGATATGTGACCTCTTGGTGCCTCAGTTTCCTCGGCAGTCAAGTGGGGGTATAATAACACTTACCATTGTAAAGTACTTTGAAGCTGATAGGTAAAATCACTGAATGGGTTTGATCCTGTTAGCTGCTGAGTGCTCCCTGGAAAGTGCTCAGAACCTTGTAGAATCTGGCTCTGACTTGTGAAAGTGTTGTCAGACTGCACGATCCTTAAGTTCAGACCCAGACTCACACTGAGAGCCAGCAGAAGCTTACTTGGGTTCAAGAAATGCTAAAAATGGGGGGATTTGACCATTATTATACTAGTTTAGTATTTGAGACCTGCTCCTTGACTAGCAGGGCAACACATTGCCAAGCTGAGAGTTCAGAGCTGCACTCAGACACATTCAAGTGCCCCTTTAGGAAGGTAATTTTAGGCTCCCACATTTGCAAAATGGGCTCATTCATTTTCCCTTTGCAAGGTTCCTCCTCCTATTGTTTCTTCTCCCCTTTACCAGTCAGTAAAACCGATACCACTGCAATAACTGAAACAAATGGTCTTATCTCCCAACAAAGCGTTTTGATTCCTCATATATTTGCTTTGTCTCCAATTGGATTACGAAAAACAATAAAAGAAAACCGGGCTTGTATTGTAACACATTCCTTGGGGAAATCTTACAACTTCTGCGAGTCCAATTCTGCAGTCTCAAGGGAGGCAAAACTGCCCGCTGATCTCTGGATTGAGGTTCAGAGTGACGCCCTGCTAAAATTTTTGTTTCAAAGATCTGTGAGGAGTATAACATAAGGAAAGACAATGAAATGCAAACACTAAGAAGCCTGATGCTGCAGTGAGTATACAGCTCATTGTAGGATCAGGGCCTTAGTCTATTGGAAAATAACTCAATAATCCCTCTCCCTACTTTCCCAAAGCCTTCAGATGTAGTCCCAGTTCTTGAGGGCATGGAGGGAACAGCTGCGCGTGATCTCTTCACAAGTGCTGGGTAGCTGGTAAACAAACTGCCTCCGCCCCCTGCCAAAAAATTATACAAAAATGTATTCATTTTCCTTGCCGACGAAGGGTAATGAAGAGCACGTGCACGCTGCACTGAGAGAGAGAGAAAAAATGACAAATTAAATCATGTCTCGTTTGACGACCCTTTAAGTGTAACAGATCTGCACTTGTGCTTTCTGACAGGCGTGATTGATACAGCGGGGCACTCGTCAATTTCTAAACACACAGACTGAACAAAGAGTCACTTCATTCTGGCCCTTGTAGTTTACAGGCAGCCCAGCACTGTGCTTGGTAAGCACCCCTCATGCGCTGGTGTTTTAGTTGGCAATGCACTGAATCTCTCTGTTTGGACAACTATATTTATTTTTATGATCCTTAAAATATTGTAACCCAGTCAACTCAACAGTCATTTAAGGTAATTTCTGGTCTGAACAGAATCTATTTTTTAGGCTACTTTACAACATGCATTTGCAGTGGTTCAGATTCTTTGTCCAATTTTCTTTATTTCTGGGCATTTGACATTACTTTTTAGCTGCAGATAGACAAGTTGCATATGCATGGCTGGCATTTTCAAAACTGCCTTAGGGGTTTAGAGGCACAGCTTCCATTCATTTCCATGGGGATTGCGTGTCTCAATCTCCTAGTCTGCTTTTGAAATTCTCAGCTATAGGTAATTCTTTAACATGGGCAAAACAACATATTTTCCCTAATCTTGTTCTCTGAAACAGCTGAACCACTTTAGCTGAAATGTTTTAGAATAATTCAGCCTGCGGCAGATATCCCAGCTTGGAAAATTTCAGGCCACGTGGTTAAAGTTTGGCAAAGTTTTATAAGCAACTGACAAGAGGGATTTATAATGGGAGGTGTCGGGCAACCTTAATAGGCATTGCTGCCTGAGCCAACTATAATATAGCTAGGGTAGAATTATTAAATGGGCCCAAGGAGTTAATTCCAAGGCCAGAAGGGACCATTGTGATCATCTAGGCTGGCCTCCTGGATAACACAGGCCAGAGAGCAGAGGTGGGCAAACTGCGGCACATGGGACTGTCCTGCCCGGCCCTTAAGCTCTCAGCCAGGAAGGCTGTCCCCCAGCCCCTCCCCCACTGCCCCCTCCCCCACAGCCATGCCGCCGCGTAGGCGGCGGGGTTGTGTGCTCCTGCCAAGCAGAGCTGCAGTGTGTCTGGCTCCGGCAGGGCGTCGCGGCTGCCAGACATGCTGTTCTGAGCAGCATGGTAAGGAGGCCAGGGCCGGGGGCTGGATAAGGGGCGAGGGGTCCCCAGGGGGGCAGTCAGGGGACAGGGAACAGGGGGGTTGGATGGGGGTGGGGTCCCAGGGACAGTTAGGGGTGGGGGTCCCAGGAGGGGGCAGTTAGGGGACAAGAAGCAGGAGGGGTTGGATGGGTCAGGGGTTCTGAGGGGGGCAGTCAGAGGGTGGGAAGTGGGAGGGGGCAGATAGGGGGTGGAGGCCAGGCTGTTTGGGGAAGCACAGCCCTCCATAGTGAGCCCTCCATACAGTTATGCAACCCTGATGTGGCCCTTGGGCCAAAAAGTTTGCGCACCCCTGCCATAAAGCTTCCTTAAAATAATTACTAAAGCAGAGCTTTTAGAGAAACACCCAATCTTGATTTTAAAATTGTCATTGGTGGAAAATCCACCACGATACTTGGTAAATTGTTCCAGTGGTTAATTACCCTTTGTGTCAAAAATGTGCACCTTATTTCCAGGCTGAATTTATTTAGCTTCAACTTCCAGCCACTGGATTGTGTTGTATCTCTGTCTGCCAGACGGAAGAGCTCAGAGTTATTGCTAATCTCCCACTGAATCTCAGTGGGGTCTGGATGCCTAACGCTCGACCCTTTATATTTACCCACCTTTCTTCCCAAAGGATTGCACAACATTCATCAAACTTCTTTCACACGGGTGGAATAATCTACCACTGACATGCAGCCACTTCTGGGCAGCACTTGGCAGCTACTTAATATCAAAACTTCTTAATGATTTAGGACAGGAAGTGAAGATGACTACTTGTATCCAATTGAAACAGCTGGGAGAATTTTATGTAGCTAGAACAGCTGCACTGAAATTTGGTCAGTACAATCCTAATCTTGTGGAAAACGCCACAGAATCTTTAATGGTTTTAATCCTTAAGGATTTTCGTTGGCTTCAAATGACAGCAGTCGCAGGGCACAGTGCCTCAGCCTCATGCTGGGCAATTTGTTCAGTAATGAATCAGAGAAGAGCACCACCTGGAATCACTAGAACCACTACCAGAAAGTACCTAGGTATTCTATGGAGGTTACCCATCCAACTGCAACACTGCTTGCCCCTGCTGAGCTTGTCCAATCATAGCTCAGCATGGGATAGCTACATACTGTTGGATGGGAAATCCTACTTTTCTTGTCATTGCATGTTATTTTCTCTGTTCTTTTTCAGTCAAATGCATGTTCCAAATTGCATATTGTACGGGATGTTACGTAAATTTACTTAAAGGGCAGAAAACACTTTTTGCCTCCCATTGTTAAGATTTTTTTTATTGTTACTTTATAGTTTTCTCCTTTTTATTTGATTTTGGCTGAATAGAAGCAACCTACAGACCTTAGCACAGTGGAAGAATAGTAAAGCAGATACTGCTCTTCATGTCTAATCTCGCTGAGTGAAGCAGCTAGTGCTAAAATGACCATTGTCATGTCTATTAGATTGAGAGAGAGTCATTACCCTGGTGCCATTCATAGATTTTTAGTACCAAAAAGGAACAATTGCTCTTCCAGTCTGACATCTCGTACAACACAGGCCAGAGAATTTCATCCAGTTACTTCAGTAATGAGTCCAAAGACCTGATTCTTTTTCTTGTGCTACTTTTTTGGCATGGTTACAATTTGATTTTTTTATATGATTTCCCAAGCAAAGGGGCAAGAAGATATGAAAAATTCTGGCTATCACATCCAAGGTCTATTTTTATTGGAGGAAATAATAGCTCAGGACACAAGCAAGATGTTGGGGAGTCCACCCTCTCTAATTCACGGGTTTGATGCCCGCCCTGGGTTATCATAAGAGAAATTCATTATCATCTGATAGGTGTCTGGTAGTCTACATGAAATGACTCCATGGTCTCCTGAGTTCCTGGTGGTCTACTTTCTACATCACGCTACCACAAATGAAAACTTTTTTGGCAGTCTCAGATGATAGACCCTGTTTTGATTGGGACATAAGTGATGCTGGCTCGCTGCACGGGGTGAATTTCACCCACTAGGGTTTCCGGCTATGTTTGTCTCCCCAGAATAGTGTCCTAGTCTCTTAACTCCAGTATGGGTAGATGCAGAACTCTGTTTATTTAGACTTTTTTTAACCTGACAGTTCCAATCAAGCTAATTCACCTGAAACAGACCAACCATCCTTTTTATTTATTTTAAACTATTTTACCAAGGTAACCCAATCCAGGCCATCTCCATATCTTGTTTACAAGGTCGGCCTTGGTGACAACATCTGTCCTGTGTAAAAATGTCCCCCCCCAATCTCTCCTCCTCATAAAGACATCAAAAATGCTACTAAAACACCCACACAAGAACGAGCCTCCAAAGTCATTGCCCACACACCCCAGGGAAGGAAGGAGTCAGAGAAGATTTACAAAAGACGCCCTTTGATTCACTGTGTATGTGTTTTTAAAAGGGATTCTCAGAGCTGTGAGTGAGGCCAAGGATGTGGTGAATGGAAGTTGTTGGCTATGGTTTTCTTCATGCTCCTTGAGCTCTGGGGCACTGGTGACCTAACTAATGTTGAAATGTAAAACCAGGCTGGTGTAACACACCGAGCTGCAGTGGCTTCTTGGCAGACAGAAGAAATCTATCTATCTTTATTTAATGCCATGTGCTCCTAGCGATAAGAGCTGATTGGCTAAATATTGACTGGGGTTCCATTAATAACACCATTTCTCACAGGACCACACGGGTTGATGACGATTCTATTGCCCAGTTGTATACTGCTGGCCTTCTGGAACTTGTAGTGCGCTCTGCACCCATATATGCATTATATTTGACAATGGATGGTATACTTTATACCCCTGACTTGTAAAAGGACCTCAAGTTGAACTCCAAATTTGTACCCTTATACATATGTGGGTGCAAATAATAGCAGGTATATTTTTGGGGAACTTAGATTTGTAATTACCTGGTTTGCATGTGCAAGCAGGTAGTTCAAGGGTGCTCAGCTGCCAAAGTGAAGCAGCAAAGAACAAATGCTTGTGTGCAAATATGCCTACAATTATTTGCCACACAAAATATATGTTGGTGCAAATTATGGATGCTGCTTTTCAAAATCAGACCTTCTGATGAAGCAAAAGTAAAGCTGCCTTTGAGGCAACATGCCATTAAAGCCGCACATTACATAATGGGAGACTAAATTGCATGCCTGTGAGACGTGCTACATGAAGCAGCATTTATGAGTCAGTAGCTCTGTCTTCTCTGCCAGTCAGTACTGAACTGAAGCATCAGAATGAGAGTTGCAAGGGGGAGTGGAGGGTGCTGTGGGTTGGCAGGCTGGTGCCTTGGATACTTATCCAAACAGAGCTTCTCAACCTTGTGAAACTTGCTTGTCTCTAGAGAAAGTCTGGACATTTTTTAGTAGTCCTTTGGAATAGATTTCACTCTGATGCAAACCTGCCGTGACTCCACTTAAATGAATGGACTTACTCCATGTTCATGCTGGTGTAAATGTGAGCAGTGCACGTGGGCAATATATGGTTTGCTATTGACTATAAAATGATAAAATTACCCAAAGATCCAGAACGAGATGCTGACATGAAGTCACTAAAAGGACAATAGCAGAAGGAAATTTAGAAATATGGCTGCAATTTGTGCTCAATTTCTTGATGTGAGTGTGATGATACATTGTAGTCCCTAAAAGCAGAGGAAAGCTGAGCAGCTCTCATTGAGATGGCTCCTCTTGATCCTCGCTGATCCCTGAATGTTCTTGTGTTTCAGGAAGTGGTGGGGGCAGGGGGAATTGATTTGTCACTTGAGCTAGTGATGACCAGCAGAAGCAAAACCTTTATTGTTTGCCATTGTTTCATTTCACTGCTGTACAGTGTGAGTCTTCAAGTGCATTTCAAGCTGGTGGAATGCTCCTGACTGACAGCCTGCAGAATGAAGTCCTGTTGATCATCAATCAAGTCGTGCAGCGTGGGTAGCAGTAGCACGCTTCCTCCACCGTTCCTTGCCTAGCTTTTGCCCTGGAGGGAACAGCTCTTAGGGATCAAGATGATGGCAGGCACTGTGTGAGTTATTTCATCCTTGGCCTCTCTGCTGTTGCAGCAAGAATAGAGGCCAACTGTAATGGTAAAAGACCTCCCACTGCTGACCTCTCCTTCTAGCTGCAGAATGAGGACAAGGCTGAGCATATACAGGTTTTTATTGCTGGTGAATTCAACCAGCAGGCAATTGCTACTAGTCTCTGATGGAGATAAATACAAACACAAACCAACATAATGGCTTGCATTTATTTTATTACAATAAATTATTACAATATGTAAATGTATTAAGCACAGCCCTCAGAATCTTGATCCTCCTTCTCATCATTGTTTGGAAATCCCTGTACCTAAAGTTCACTTGCACTCCCAATCACTAGGATCTCTCTCCCTAGAGAAGCCAGAGTCCTGCATGCACCTTCATGGCAAATGCAGCAGTACACAGCATTATCTTTGTTATGTGTGGAAGATCCCTGAGTGTAAACCTGGCAGTATACAAAGTACACAGCCCTCTCTTGCAGCTGCTGTTTACAGCTAGGGTAATGTAAAGCAAAGAGGTGTCGTTGCGGTTCCTGAGGAATCCATAATGGCAGATGAAGTTTGAAAATGGCATCTCAATCCATTATGCTCAGCACCTGTCCCTCATGGGACTGAAGTGCTGTATCCATCCACTGGCTATAAATGAAATACATTGTTTTATAACATTTGTATGCATACACTCATGATAACAAATCCATGGCCACTTTGATTATCATGCACACCAGGGCTGTGTGGAACTTCATATTGTCAGAGAGAAGGTAACCCAGGTCCTGCTACTCCAAAACCAGAACCCCTTACCATGTGAGCTAAGAGAGAATCTCCATCAATGGTTATTAGAGTATGACCCTGACACAGGGGGATAGTTCTGATTCCATCCAATAGAGGAAAGTGGTGACACACGCCAACAACCAAGATCATTACAGTATCACAGTGTATCTTTCCTGTATGTTTTAACTTTCATACCCTCATTTTTGTGCTTGCAGGTAGAGCTGGTTGAAAAATGCAATGACTTTTCCTGAGAAATTTTGGGGAAAAAATGATGATTTTTGAAATTTCCAGTGAATATATTTCAGTTTCTTGATGGGAAAAACTGAAACCGAAAATCAAAGAAGAAAATCTTTTTTTCAATAACTGAAACCGAAAACATTTTACTCAAACCCCAGAATATTTACTGAAAAGTTTGTCTTCTGTTTTTTCATAAAAAAGACTGAAAATTTAAACCAAAATGAAAAAGTTCTTTTTGGTCAAAGATCTGTTTTTCATCGCAGAAATGTTTTGATTAAAAAATGTTGACCAGCTCCAATTGCAAGCTTTCTGGTTGCTGCCAGGACTGGAAAGCTTGCAGGAATATTGACAGGTTGACCCAGTAATGTTTCGAACCCAGCCAATGCATAAATCTCATGAGAACTATTGTCCACACTTGCCAATGCCCTCAAGAAACAACTTTAAATATACTATGGCTAGGTCTTGCTCTGTGCTTAAATGGGGCACATCTGCTCTTGTTGCTACGCTCCCGTCTATGTGAAAGCAGAGATCAAATGAGATAGCAAGGTAAAAATAGATTGATCTGAGTAGAGTGAGTGAGAACTTCTGAAAGGAGATTGTTTGTTAGATACTGGCTGCTTGGAATAAATCCAAACCCAGTTGTAGCAAAGAGAAATTGGTTTTCTGCTGTACTGTGATTTCTGTAATGCAAACCTGTGTGTGTGTGTGTGTGTGTGGTATGTGATTGTTATTATGAAATGTTTTTGCCAGCACAGTAGCTTGGACGCTAGGGAATAATGCATTATACACTGATGCTTTCCAGGACACTGATTCCTAGGGGGTTCCGGTGGGTTGTTTCCATCATACACTGTGAATTTCTGAACCTCAAAGCAGTAAGGTAAGCTGTGGTTTCCCATAGGGCATTGTCTCAGCACTACAAGGTTAAGATCTTTCCATCCCTACTTCAGAGGAAAGCCTCCTCCTTCCTAAAGTCCTCAGGTTACACCTGCCATCATTGCTCTTTGTGTTTAAACGCAGGGGGTTCACGTTTCAAACAATGGAAAGTATAATGGGAAAAGCAAATCCCCATTCTCTGTTACAATATAACCCTGACCTAGAAAAAGGCTCACTCCTTACCTAAACCCTTTGCATGTTAAAAGAAAATGCCCCACGAAGATTAAATGCCTCAGAAAAGGAGGGACCTAAAGGGCAACCCCTCCACCCCCACCAGGCTTAGAACCTGTCAGGTTTAAACTAAACTAAGTGGGGGATGGTTGGAGCTTGGATGGGAAACACCCAGTGAAAACCCAGGTGCCATAGGAATAGTGTTGATGGTACACTGGGTGGTACTCTGAGTCAATAGCACATCAAGTATCAGAGGGGTAGCCGTGTTAGTCTGGATCTGTAAAAGCAGCAAAGAATCCTGTGGCACCTTATAGACTAACAGACGTTTTGGAGCATGAGCTTTCGTGGGTGAATACCCACTTCCTCAGATGCATGTAGTGGAAATTTCCAGGGGCAGGTATATATATGCTAGCAAGCAAGCTAGAGATAACGAGGTCAGTTCAATCAGGGAGGATGAGGCCCTGTTCTAGCAGTTGAGGTGTGAGAGAGGAGAAACTGGTTCTGTAATTGGCAAGCCATTCACAGTCTTTGTTCAATCCTGAGCTGATGGTGTCAAATTTGCAGATGAACTGAAGCTCAGCAGTTTCTCTTTGAAGTCTGGTCCTGAAGTTTTTTTGCTGCAGGATGGCCACCTTAAGGTCTGCTATAGTGTGGCCAGGAGGTTGAAGTGCTCTCCTACAGGTTTTTGTATACTGCCATTCCTAATGTCTGATTTGTGTCCATTTATCCTTTTCCGTAGAGACTGTCCAGTTTGGCCGATGTACATAGCAGAGGGGCATTGCTGGCATATGATGGCCTATATTACGTTGGTGGATGTGCAGGTGAATGAACCAGTGATGGTGTGGCTGATCTGGTTAGGTCCTGTGATGGTGTCGCTGGTGTAGATATGTGGGCAGAGTTGGCATCGAGCTTTGTTGCATGGATTGGTTCCTGAGCTAGAGTTATTATGGTGCGGTGTGCAGTTACTGGTGAGAATATGTTTCAGGTTGGCAGGTTGTCTGTGGGCAAGGACTGGCCTGCCACCCAAGGCCTGTGAAAGTGTGAGATCATTATCCAGGATGGGTTGTAGATCCTTGATGATGCGTTGGAGGGGTTTTAGCTGGGGGCTGTATGTGATGGCCAGTGGAGTCCTGATGGTTTCTTTCTTGGGTTTGTCTTGCAGTAGGAGGCTTCTGGGTACACGTCTGGCTCTGTTGATCTGTTTCCTTATTTCCTTGTGCGGGTATTGTAGTTTAGAGAATGCTTGGTGGAGATTTTGTAGGTGTTGGTCTCTGTCTGAAGGGTTAGAGCAGATGCGGTTGTACCTCAGTGCTTGGCTGTAGACAATGGATCGTGTGATGTGTCCAGGATGGAAGCTGGAGGCATGAAGGTAGGCATAGCGGTCGGTAGGTTTTCGATATAGGGTGGTGTTAATGTGACCATCACTTATTTGCACCGTGGTGTCAAGAAAGTGGACCTCCCGTGTAGATTGGTCCAGGCTGACTCGGTAGAGCGTTGTAGAGAAGGGTGCTACAAGTAACTTAGATATAAAGTAATATTAGAGGTACTGATGGCTTGTGGTCATGAATGGTACTATGGAACTTTCTGTGGAGTAGGGATGTTAACAACAGCATCTGGCATAATTACGAGGAGAGTTTTGGGTAGACAATATGCAGTTTCAACTTGATATTATAAACTTCTTTGCTTCCAAATTGGTTTGATATATGCCATTAAGCAGCTGCCATGCTCCACTCCAGAGGTGGCAGCATTTAAATGTTGGGTGAATTGATCTATATATTGATTCTAACATATTTTATTATTATTAATGACATAAAACAAGAAGAAGTCAGCAAAATGAGTAATCTCTCCTCAAGGATAGGGAGAAACCGGTGGTTTGTAGTTTTGTGAAATCACCAGACCTTTTATGTATTCATTCATTCATTCCTGTATTAGCCTTTGGGCAAGAATGCTCTCAGACAAGGTTTATTGTTTGCATAGCACAGGCTTGAGCTCAGAAGTATATTATTTTTCAAACACGTTTTCCTAGAAAATAATGAAACAACTTATGGGGCACAAAAAAAGTTCATGAAACTTCTGGAAGTTTTGTGAAACCTGGGACTTAAAAATGTAAATCCACACAGAAACCCAGAACTGTGTTTTCCAGAGCCAAACAAAGCTTGAATCTCAGTTTTAAGCTTGTTTATAAATCTAGCAAACATTTTTCATATGGATCCTAAATTCTGCAAACAAGTTCTTTCCACCCACGTGTTCTTTCCCTATACCATGTGCGTCACATTCACACTACTGGGACCTCCATGCTTCTGATGAGGCTGCTTAAACCACAGGAAACAAAATTCTCCTCATGACTCTCCTCAGCACTATGGGTTAATCATTGAAACTAGAAGTTCTCAAACTGTGGTCTGAGGAGCAATTGCTTTTCTCCCACAAGGAGATTGCTGGTCATGGGTCCAACTCCTCTTTCAAAAGTTCTGTAGATGCAGGTGGAAACAAGGGAGCAGAACCATACTATTTGTGAATAAACAATTGCTGTTATTGCCAAAGGGCTGATTGCAAATGGGACTGGGAGGCTAAGGGAGGAGGTCTGTGTGATTATGAATGAAAGAGGAGATGGGTCCACCAGGTGATCTATTAGGCTGTGGTCCATGCCATGGAGTAGCTGGTCTGAATAAATGCCATGCACCTGTGACTCAGGCAAAACCATCTCATTCTGCACAGCGAGAAAGTGATCAGTTCTGTGTTGCTCAGCACAATATGTAACAGGCCCTGTCCTTGACTCGTGATTCGACATGGAAAGCCATTTGGAGTCGATTCTACTCTGTTTGTTAGAGACTTTCTGAACTGGTTGGCCACTGAGAGAATCCGTGAAACAATCAGCATGATTAAGACTCTTCATCAGAAAAGAGCATGTAAGCAACAGGGCAGGTGTTCCTGACATTGAGCATTTGCTGCTGGCAAGCGGAGGACATTCACACATTAGCTGAGACCTTTCTCCTTCTGCAGATAGCTACTCGTTGGAAATTGTGTGTTTAATTGCTGAGACTCCAAACAAATTAAAATTACGTCACCAAATCAGTGATTGGGCTGGCATCTTACAATGTCCTGACACTCCAGGGGCCCCGAGCTCACTGTAGAGACACAAGGTTTGCTGCTTTCTGCCTTTTTAGTGTCCCACGTGCTTGAGTTTAAACAGGCAAAAGCAATTCTAAAAAGTGCGTGATCTTCATAGAGGCTTATCAGGCCAAACCTGCTCCCACTGGAGTGAATAGGAAAATATTCATTGACTTCAGTGGGGCACGATCAGACAGCTGAAAACTATCCTCTACTCCCTCCCTTTCTAATCAGCCTTTTTAAAGGAACCATTTATATTTGACTGGAGCCCTTGAGGGCAGGGATCTTACTTGAAGCCTGCTTGAAAATAGGGCTGTAGCTGCCTTGGTGAATCCAGATACTATGCTGATGAGGGCCATATAAGTAGAAGGATACATAGATGGATGTTTGTGTAGGAGAATAGATAGATGCCATTTAGCATCACCAAAATTTCATTGCAAAAAAACATATTAACTTCAGCAGTGCAAAATGTTTTCCAGGAAAACCAAATTAGCAGCATGGACAGATGTGATACCTGGACAAACAGAACATTTTATAACCTTTCATTAGAATCTCTCTCTGTATTGTCCATCTTATCTATCTCTCCATTCAGTGATATCAACCTATAATATCTTGAGCTTCTCTGGGATAAATTCTCATCGGGAATGGGCATGGGTGTAAGTGAGAGAGAGATGGATTGTTTGTTATTTTGCAAAGGACTGTGATGCTTTTGCTGCCCATGATTGATTTGGGACCCTGGTTTCCAAGAAAGCAGGCCTGTTATTGGTTTGGAATCCTCTCCATTTATCAGCAGGCAGTAGAAGCTCAGTTGGTTTAGGTCCCACTCCAAACACCAGTTATCTAAGGAAGTGAAAATGCTCTGAAAGTGTAGGAGCCCTCAGGTTAATTCAGTCTGGGCCTGTTTCTAAAGTCTCTCTCTTTTCGTCTCGGGAAAGCAGTCTCTGCGCTAGCACTTCCCCTCGGGGAGAGGTGTCTGGGATTTCAGCCTAGCCATACATCTCTGTCAAAATCTCTATGAATAAATTAACCTTTTTAAAGATTAGTGCACCTTAATACTGCAGGGTTTAAAAAAAAAAACAGAACAAATGCTAATAGTGCCTTGACAGACCTCGCCAGGTTTTGTGCTGTGGATCATCAACATAGTTATAGTGGTGAACGCTTTAAAGGCACAACTATGCAAATATGGACCAGTTGGCCTAATTCTTTCTGTGGGTGGGCTGGGGAGGATGTGAATGCAAATTAAAACCAAGTCATTGCTGGTGGGTAACCTTCATTAAAGCTAATAATAATTAATAATCCTGCCTTCATCATCTCTAGCACATTTAATCCAAGGTCCCCCCAGCACTTCACCCATATTAATTAACTGAGAGCAAATTGTCTCATTTGAGGCAACCAACTTTGAAAAATTGTGCCACTCTATTGAACACCCAGCAGCTGAAATACTGGACCTATATTCATTTCTGAAGCAATGGGACTCAAGGAAGGTTCAATTTATTTCTTAATCTGTATTTCACCTGGCTCCTTTCCCCTTGTCTTTGGCTCTTTTATCCAAGTCTCTATTTCAGTAGGATGGACCAAGGGAGGTCAGGAATCTTTTGCGCTAGTCTCTTGCTGTTGAATTATCGAATTGATCTGATCTTTTCCAGGCACTCACTGGGGGCCATTTCAAAGATGATGGGGGGATGTGTTTTGATTTTTGAACATTTTGAGGTGAATTATGGGGAGGAAGCTGTCTGCTATTGGAGGAATTAGTCCAATTCCTTGTCAGATGTGCAATCCCATTAAAAATGCATTATCTGTTTTCAAAGCTTAAGTCTGGGTGTTGGTTGAGAGTCTTTAAAATATTATTGTAAACTTTCACTGAGAAAAAGAATCGCTGAGTCTTTCATGAAGGCTAATCCCACTTCAACTACCTTAAACCATCCACTTCTGGGGTGGCCTTCTCAAGCAATATCAAGCAGGAGCAGACGTTGAAAGTATCTCATTAAATTATTCAGTGAAACTCACACTGGAAGGTATATGGATTTGTTTTTTAAGGCATTGTTAGCAAAACTTGACTTCTAGAATTCAGCTGATTTGTTATGATAATGATTTCGCCTCCACAGACCTCTAGAAATCACCCTTTGTGTTTCCGTGAATGACATTTAGTGCCCGGTGTTTGAAAACCCTTCCAGGACCAAGCCTCCAAAATGTGTTTGCACCTGCTTGAGTGTGCAAATCCCCCAGAGGATGGATTCCCCTCGAGCATACGTGCGTATTTTGCAACTGTATATGCTCCTTTTAGAAACATCCCTTGAATATATTGTGCATGTGGGAAACACTAAGAACACCTTTTGTTTATAAAATGTTTGTTTTAGTGTCTCACACTTCCTAGTTTATTACTATTATTTGCCTTATGTAAATCAAATGTGCACAAAAATCTCACCTGCTCCTCATATGTTCATCACTCTGACTCATCATCACAAGCATCCAAACTACTCAGGCAAAAGACTTGATTGGGCATTCACTCATCCCCTGGCTGGTGTAATATTATTCCCTATGTTGAATGTCTAGAGATTTGTTCAGTTGAGCTTTTAGTGTCTTAAACAATGGGGCCTCCCTCACTTCTCATTCGCCATCCAACTGTTCTCATCCTTAAGCAGTTTCTCACGAAACACAGCTTAGCCCTTTCTTTTTTTATCATCCCTTGTGTGTGACACCAGACATCATTAGCAAGATAATCCAGTTTTGATGTCGTCTTTAGGGTTGAAAGTTCTAGCTGAGGTGAGGTCATGTTTATGATAGCCAAGCCAGTTTATTCATCAATTCAATAGGAATGTAAGAAATTTTAGTTTAGTCCAGTGGTTTCCCAGACTTGTTCTGCCACTTGTGTAGGGAAAGCTCCTGGTGGGCCGGGCCGGTTTGTTTACCTGCCGCATCTGCAGGTCCGGCCGATCGTGGCTCCCACTGGCCACGGTTCGCTGCTCCGGGCTGATGGAAGCTGCTGGAAGCAGTGTGGGCTCTGTATATGTTTAATAATGAAGAAAGTAGGGTGGCCACATCTTTAAAGAAAGGAAAAAGTCTTTGGCTTGCAAGGGACTCCTGCGAGGTCCAGGCCAGTGCTGAGGGGCATGTTTCATGCTACTTTGTTTTCCTTTTCTGTTAGAAGAGTTGGCAGAAAGTAAGCAAATTCCACCGGTCTGGCTGAACATTGTGGCATGATCCAGTAACCTTATTTCCAGACTGGTTCTCTGTCAGGTCTATGGGTTTCTATAACAACTCAAGTCCTTCTGCATCACAGTAGGCAAATAAAACATAGCACGGTCCTGGTGTTATCTCTTGAAATACCAATAATGTTATAGGTTCGAATCCCTGCTAAACAGCATTGCCAATCCACCTGTTAAAATATTTTTCAAACAATGTATTGAAATAACTATAAAAGCCCTAAATATTTTGGGTAATATGCTGTGTTTGAAATCTTTTTAATATGCTTTGATTTTATTTTTAACTATATCTGAACTCACACCATGGCTTGAAAACACTTGCTGAAAGTGAAATAAAGTGAACAGAAAGGAGAAAACAAGCCGCAGCCCGACTTTTAGCTGATCCATATAAACATTCAGTCCAATGTTTTACAAACCCGCATTTAGGACAGCCCCTGTTCAGCTCAATAAATCAAGTGAGACCAGAAAAGATTTTCACACCCTTCTCCATTTTGGGGTGATTGCTGGGTTTGGTAATGACAGAATACTGAGAGAGGGGTTGCCCTGCTGAAATTTCCAGCTGCATTTTGCAGACACAGGAGGTCTGTAAGGTTTGGATAAACTTTGCACAAGCATCTAGAGTAAAACCCTAGCCCCACTGGAGTCAGTAGAAATGCTGCCACTGATTTCAATGGGGGCAAGTTTTCACCCCTGAATTTTTTCAGGGTTCTTGCTTGAGCTGAAACAAACTTCTGAACCTTTTGCTGTTCACTCTGCAGTCCTACAGTGATGTGAATTTCAATTCTGATTGAAGTCAGTCTGTCTCATTATGTAATCAACCATCCAGTTCCCTTCTCTCCCTACGTCACACTGAGCAGCCACTTAACTCACGAGAAGTCCCAGAGATTTCACTGGCTTTGAGAAACCCAGCCAGAATCTTTATATTTGCTTCCCACAAATATTCTCTAACAGTCACTCAAAATTTGCTATTCCCACAAACATTCCTCCCACCAATCTGTGCACTAGAACAGTGGTTTCCGTCCTTTTCCCGAATCTGACCCTCTGCTACAAAAGGGAAAAAGCTTTGCCCTTTCTGCTTCTATCTATATAATATGAAGGAGAGAGTAGTCATGTCCCCATCTAAATGCTCACAATCTCCAGGTTGCAAACACATGCAGTAGAATATTCATGGAAAATGACCAGAAAAGGAGGATGACCACACGTGACTCAAATTCATCCCAGTCTTTATCTGAAGGAACATTACCAGGAATGTTTTGAGATATTTGGTGAGCTCCTGTTGTCGGATGCCTGCCAAATGCCATCATGGGACAATGGAACTTTTGGGAATGAAGTGGGCAACAAAACCCTCCCCCCGTTTTGATTCTATACCTTGATGATAACTCAGTGTTTCCCTCCTGGGATGTTTGTATGGCTTTTGCTGCAGTGCGTCTGCCTTGGGGCAGTCCTTTGTTGCAATCACTGGAATATGAAGAGGTGCCCATTTTACAGTTCGTTGCACAATAAGTCTCATCTACCTGAATAACCCAGTCACTCAACCTAGACCTACCTGTATGCAGAAGTCCAGCATCCGAATTCTACCTGGATAGGCATGGTCTGTAGAGCTGGTCCAAATTTTTCAGGTGAAACTTTTCCCTCTAAAATTTTGGCTTCTTGAAACTGAAACTTCCAATTCCAGCAAACATTTTGGATTTGCCCCTGGGAAACGTTAAAATGAACATTTTTCATTTTGAATCAATGTTCGGAAACGAAATGGCCGTTTTTGTTTTGTTTCACCTTAAAATGTCATTTTGTTTTGAAATGTCAATTTGAAATGAAAACTGCCATTTCACATCACTTCCAAACTTCCTGGGGGAAAACTGAAACTTTTCCACTGGAAAAAAAATTGAAATAAGGATTTCTCATTAGAATTTCTTGGAGGGAAAAGCTTGGTTATCTGCTCGGCTCTACAGGTATGTCGGACAACACAGCAGGTGCAGTCCCATGTACCTGGACCTGCCTGGTACATTCAGAAGCACAGTAGCGATGTGCATCATGGACAGACCAGGGGCTTTTAGTATCCTTCAAAGGCTTAATAGTATCAGAGAACCAAGCAAATAAAATCTACTTGGTATCTTTGTTCCTTTTACCGCAACTGTTCCACACTTTCACCATTCCTCCTAATGTTGGTATCTACTTTCCATATACAATATTAAAAGGAAAACCCAGGGGAAAGAGGTGAACGACCCACCTGTATTATGATGGCATTACAGCCCTGCTATATATGCACAAAGACAAGTGCATTCAGATTTAACCTAATGGAAGCACCTCAGATTCCTTCCCCATCCTTCTCGTCAGAGGAAGCACACATGGGCCTCTGCCTTTAGGTCTTAAGCAGTCCCATGGGTTAGCTTATGTACCATATGATGCAGCTGCAGGACAATTTGGTTTAGGTTGTTCTGGAGCTAAGAGAGTTGTGGCTGCCTTGACTTTGACATTTCCTTGCTATTGTGGGTTTATGTTGGAATGTTAATGTTGTTTTAATAAAGTTGTGTGTGTTTACTGTAAATAGCAGGGCCTACAGAAAGCCCCTCGCAACACTGTTCCTACTGTGAGTGAGGGATCCCTCTAGCCTGAACTAATTTAGAAAAGTATTGGCCATCTGATTTCAATATTCCCAAGCAGAGCAAATTCATGAGGGGATTGGTGGCCAGTTTCAAGAGTCTGGCATGTATGGGGATCACTTAGCCAACAGGGAGGTGTTAACTGGAAGAGGAAAGAAAATATCATGGTGAAATGTTTTCATTGCTTGGATAGTCAGAAATCAAGGACTTTTCTGAGTCTCTGAAGAAACAGGCCTAGAGATCAAATGTGAGAAGGCAGGTATGGAGTGAGGTACAGTATTCCCAGAGCTAGAGTCACTCCAATTATGCCATTCTGCAGCCAACCAGAAGGCCCAGAGATATAAAGTCTGCCAGTAGGGAGGCTGGTGGTGGCATAAAGTGACCACATCCCCCTTTTACCAGAGAGAGAGGGAGGACTGTCGTACATCGGATTAAACTGGAGGCACTTTTTAAAGAAAGTAGCTGCAACCTGTAGTCCTGCTCAAACAGGCTTCTGCACAGCTTGAGTTCCAGCTTTCTTTTCTATGTTAACCCCCTCCATGGAACTCAGAGACACCTAGTGGCTGAATAATATATTGCAAGCAAACATATCATTGCCATGACCAGTGTACCACCATATCTGGGCAGGGCTGGCTGTGAAAGGGTGTGGCTAGAGAAAATACTGATTCAATATCTCCCCCAAAGTGGGTTTCACCAGTGGAGTTTCCAGTGACAATTAAAGTTGCTACTTCCTTTTTGGACCTGAGTATGGACAATGGTCACAACACTACTCTCTATCCCTTGGGGGAGGGGAGTGAGTGCCCCCTGGCAGTACAAGGGGCTTTGGTGGCACAAGAATATCTTGCACACATCACTGTGTCATCTTCAGGAAATCTGGCTGCTCATCTGACATGGAAATCCAATGAATGCAGATCACATTATACAAGGAAATATTGAGACAAGGGAGCCACATAAGATTGCCGTAGTATGCATGTGTGAGAGTGAGAGAGATGGATGACTGGGGGAGGGGGATTCACGTTGTGAAAAGAAGAAGCAAAACAAAGACCAGAGGGAAAGTTCCTTATGGAAAAATTCTGCAGAATTTAATAGGAATGAATCCATTAGTGTTATACAGAAATGTAATAGGATTCAATAGAAATCACCCTAAATACGTATAAAACTTAACAAAGAATGCAATCCTTTCTAGAGCTGGTTTGAACTTCTTATACAATTTTATAGCAGGGATATAATTTTCTATTATATACTATACATTCAAAAAACATGTAGAGAAGTAACACAAATATCTTGCTGTCTTCTTCCCATTGTGTGCGGGCCATCACATAAATTTAGGATAAACACTTAAACTACCTGAACCACAGCAAATCATCCCTTGGTTTCAGATTCCCACATCACTAATTAATAGGGCTGCTTTATCCCATTCACACTCTTTGCAGCTCAGACTTTATGTGACTACTTGTTTTTACTTTACTCAGCTGTTCCTAACTTTACAGAGTAGAGGTACCCCACTTTGGGTCAGTGGCAGGCGTTAAGTGCTATTGGTCACCATATGTTAGCATTATTAGTGTGTTATTAGTATGCTCTTCTACACATCTGAAATACCACTGATCTTCCGCCCCCTCTCCAAATAACAAAATGAGCCCAAATTTTGTTTTGCCAGTTGCTGCCTCCTATCACTTTCAATGGCCTCTTCCCAAGAGGTAAGAAAACAACCCTGTGTACTTTGCACCAATGGTATTCTGTTGTTTTGGCTTTCTGTGAATGACTGGTTTCAGGTGAATCCGTCAACGGGACTTGCCAAAGACCAGGTTTTGGATGTTTGCTTTGGGAACATTTTGTGGTTGGATGGCTGTGCTCCATTCCACATGTAAATATGGGCAAAAATTCACATTCAGCCGTCCTAAACCTCTGGACCCCGGTCAAATAAGCTATCCCCTCTCTCTTTAATACATTGAAATTTTACATCAAGCAAAAGGACTATTTAGTAGCAAGAATGCCCAAGTCTTGCCAAACCTCTGATTTGATTTGATTTTTTTTCCAGAAATGCCTAGCACAAGGACTGAACCTTTCTTTAGAAAGAGATGTAGGACGACGGAGCTTATTTGACTCTTGGGCTGTCCGATTTGGAATGATGGCTTCAGGAAGGCTGTCTGTTCCCTTAGCTTCACCTGAGGCCAGTTTCCACTCTCACTTAAATGTGTATAAATCACTGTAACTCCATGGCTTCAGCAGAGCCACACTGGTGTTACTGAGTCTGGAACTTGGTCCCTGGACGGTTTAAGGCCTGATCTTTCTTCTCTTAATCGTAGGACTAGTCTGAGTGATGGCAAGAGGACTTACATTGGTCAGAGGGGCCCAGTATCCAACAATGGGATCCACAGTGTGCTTAGCACTGCTGAAAAATGAAGCTCTGCCGGACTCAGGCTAGCTGAACTGCGCACTAAGAGTGAAACCCAGAGGGCCAGGCCCAAGCCTGTGTGCCTCTCAAATCCCAAGGCTTAAATAGGACGATAGTGGCACTCAGGCTTTGGGCTTGGACTTCTGCACAGGCATGAATTTCACCTTGTATTAAGCTGTTTGTATTATCTACCTGTGGGAATTAGCGAGAGAGACACTGAGGCATCACCAAGTGGAGCAGGTAGCTGGTCCATCAATTTTTGCCTTGTTTTCTGAAACACATTCATTAAACATTACCAGGCAGTGTCAGACAGGAAGGTGTGCTGTGGAAAACAGCTTTCCCTGCAGAATTGACTTCTCTATGCCACAGGAAGAGGCCTGATAAGAAGGGGCTTAACCCTGCAAACCCTTACTTGCACAAGTCATCCTCACTCAAACAAGCTGTCCCATTGTATTCAATGTTGCCATTTCAAAGGAGTAGGGGTTTGCAGGCTCAAGCCTGATAAAAGGCAGACTAAAACTGGATCAACGTGAATTACAATCCTATTCAGACCCAGGGCTTGGCTGAAAAGGGATATGCTGCCTTTTCTCTCTGCAGAGCAGTTTGCAAGCCCGCATGGTGAGACGTCTCTTGCTCCATGTAGAAGGTGTGAAAGACACTAGGACATAGGTCTCATTATGACTGGCAGCCCTGGAACATGGAGCACAGGGGCTGTTTTAATATCAGTATGACAGTCAGGAAAAAGACCTTTATTCGGAACGGAACTCAGCCCTGCTCTCAGTGGGAGCAAAGCACAAGGGTTTGTTCCTGCTTCCAGCATGGCTGCATTTGTACCCCAGTGTGTGATGGAGGTGCTGGCTTCAGTGTGTGCTGGCGGCATTTTCTTACATCCTCCTGGTCTTTAATGTTTCTGCGGCAAACCCCCTTGGCATGTAAGTCACTCTGCTTTTGCACACCCACCAATTGTCAAATCAGTGCACTGTACTGCTTAGTAGGGTGACCTGACAACAAATGTGAAAAATTGGGACATTTGGTCACCCTACTGCTCAGCCACTTACACACACTTATGACCATCTGATACCCATAGTGTAACTCATATAACTGCTGAATTTGGCCCAGAAACTTCCATAACACCTGCACTTCTTTACTCCAGGAGTTCCGTTCTCTCAGACACTGGGGTCCCTTCCAGCAAAAGGCTCAGAAATGGCAGGTTTAACCACTAGACCTGCTGCTCAGCGGTCCAGGTATTCCTAGATTAGAAGGCACCTGCTGGAATGTTGAATGCGCCAGGTATACAGATGTTCACACACAGTGGTCCATGGAGGGCCACAGGTGGTCTGCAGATCACTTGCTCGTATTCTGCAGACTAACTGACCACATGGTGCTTGCTTTCCTCCTCACTTCCACCTGCTAAGCTGCATTCAAAGACAGCTGAAATATTTTCCTAATATTACTTTTGTCTATAAATAGTTGCTGTAGTTGCCAGAGGGATGTTCCAGTAGCTGATCCAAGAGACAATCTTTATTGAGATGCGATATACACTATTTAAAAGAAGTTTGAGTCCTTGTGCTCACATTTTGTTCATGTCACTGGAAACAACTGCAGACTAGTAGAAGGCAGCAGAGAACTGGCAGCGTGAGGGTTAATTAAAACACTTGTTTTCTTGGTACACTGCTTAGCTAACGCACAAACTTTGAGTGCTGAGCTGAGTAAGGTGGGGGCAGCATTGCATGCTGGATAAAGTTTCTAAGCTACAAAAATATGCTGAAGCCTTCTGAAGTGGAAGAGCTTGAATTAAATGGCCAAGTGGCCTTTAACAGACTGTCTGTAGGAGAGACCAGATCCCAAGTATGGCTGAATGCAGCCTGATTTTATACCTTTGGTTACCCTTACCCTGTAGTTGCAGGTTTTTATTCACAGTGAACTGAGATCATTTCTATTCCTTGATCAAGGCAGACACCAGCACAAGCAAATGCTGTCCTTAATCTTTAAAAATCCCTCCATAAATCAGTACGTAAGCTCAGGGTAGGCCTGGGGATCTCTGAAAGGTGGTGCCTGGTGTTGCACAACAAGGGCTTGCCTGTTGTCTTTCCTCTCTGGCCAGGTCTGACTAATTCTCTGCACAGACAGTGCCCAGGGATGCCAGAGATGTGGCTTTCTGTAAGTGACTCTCCCCCACGTGAAAGGGCTCCCTGAAGCAAATGTGGTTTTGTGTGTGTGTGCGTGTGTCTTGTTTCCTTTCTGATAGACAGGAAGCAAATGTGTCTACCTAGGCCTTATCTAAGCAGCTAGCTCGATGCTAAACTTTCCCTTCCGTTATCATGAGTCCTTCGAGAGAAACTCTTCCAGGACTTTCTGACTCACATCCTGGAAACTTCTTTTTCAGTCCCTTGGCTCTTGGTAGAGTTTTTTTTCCTCCCCTCGTACTTGGACGTGCTGGATGCATAAGACAGATATGGACAAATAACCCAATCTCCTCTTGCTGTCAGGCTGTGTCTGGATTCTCTCCGAAGGACTCTGTGGTGCATGCCTGACATCTTGGATCATTGGGTTGACGCCGTGTCAGCAGAGAGGTAGAATTTGGCCCAGATTTTCTGCTGCACAATGGAAGGGAGGGAAGCTGGGTGTGGGGAGGCTAGGGGGGAGCTAGTTATACTTTCGGGGTTGTCTGCCCTGCTCTGGCACTGGCTACCAACACACCCCCTGCACCAGGGATTAGAAAGAGGGAGGTATAGGAGACACATATGCATGCACTATGCCTGCTGTTGGTTCCTCCACACTAGGGGTATCCCTTGGTGGTATGCTTCTGGGGAGCAGAGAAGGACAGAGGATTGGCCCCTGTAAGTCTTTCCAACACACAATCCTATCAACATCATGCAGGTCCATAAAGCAACATGTAACAAAATCTATTGAATGAACCCCCGTGGTAAATGAAATCAGTGCCTGGCTATGAATGAGCACCTCTAGCTTTATTCATAGCAGCTCCCTCACAGGTGGCTCTCAGCTGTCTCTTTCCTCAGGTGTTTATAATTTGACTGTGAAAAATTGGCTCTGGGCTTCGCAGAAGAGTTTGGTTTTTTAAACTGGAGTAAAGACCTTGATAAACAGCACCTGGACCAGAGCAGGATCTCCTGCTGTGGAGTGAGAGAGGACGATAGATATGAGTGTGTGGGCCACAAAGAGAGAGGAAAGGGGAGCAGGCTAGCAGGTTACCTTCTGAAGAAGAAGGAAGTGGAGAAGGGTGGGAAAGAATCTGGAGGATGGAATATGCCAATCGTCCACTCTCTGAAGACTTCAGGAGGGCAAAGGAGTAGATGGCCTCTGTTCCCCTCTCAAGACATTCAGAGTCAAGGGGGAAATCTGTGGCCTGTTAAGAAAAGAGCTTGTATGGAGTGATGTAGGCTGGCTTCACTGCTCATAGAGGTTTGGTTTTCTGTTTGCTGTGGAAGATTTGCAAATCCCTATTTGTCTGTCTTATAACCTGGGTTGGTGTCTAATATGTATGTGTGGCTTTAGGGCCACTAGGGTTCTTACAGGACAAACCACAGAAGGTCACAGTTGCTTCAATGATGTTTTCAGTCCCCCCCTGGAAAACTGTCTGCCTTTGGAATTGAAAGTTATCTGTGCAGTGTCCTCTCTTGTTTTCTCTTACTCTCACACATGCATGAAGCGGTCATCCTGAAAGCACCTTCTCCCAGAACATAGAAGAAGCCATAGGATATTGCTGTGTTCTTAAGGAATCTAATGTATCACAAACCATGAGTTATTCATATTATTAAAATTATGGAAGAACGTAAAATGTGGTTTCTTTGTGCATGGAGCAGTGCGCTCTAGTGGTAGTGTGCAAGCAGAATGAATGTTGTTCTGTGGGTTTGGGTTATTTTTAAACATTTGCCATTTCATTCTTGGTTGTTTCGTGGACATGTGATTTCACTTTCTGTAAATTTCTTTTCCTTTAAATGGTTGGTTTGGCTTTGAAACATGCAAATATTCATATTTTTAATGTGATCTTTTAAATCAGGATTTCAGATTTTAGAAATGCCAAGGTTTTCCTTAAAACAGGACTATTTTTTTTCACAGAAAACTGCAAAATTATACACATTTTTCCAAAAACCAGACTGCTTTGTGAATTCTAAATGAAAAACGAAAACCTCCCATTTCATGGTTGTCTAATTTGACTGTGAATATTTAGCAGAGCTCATGGTATTTCTTTCTATCCTGACTGCCTGTTTAATTTGTCATTCTTCATTTGCTTTAAGTGGCATGAAATGGAGATGCGCAAGTCAGCTGAGCAATATACATTGCTGGGATCCAATACTGGAGGCTTTTGGAACCATTACTTAGTTCAGAATTACGCAACGAGGTTTTAGACCAACTTTTTCAAAATTAGCTGTCTAAAGTTACACTGCTAAAGGGTGGAATTTTCAGAAATGCTTGAGTGACTTAGGGGCACAAGTGAGCACATTGAAAGTCAATGGACTTGGGGTCCTAAGTCACTTACACTCCTTTTGAAAATCTCACCCTCAGGCCTGGTATATGCTTAAAATTTAGGTTTAAATACCTCTGCTGCTTGGGATGTGAAAAATCCACTCCCTTGAGCATCGTAGCAATGCTGATCTAATTCCTGTGTAGACGGTGCTAGGTCATCAGAAGGGTGCTTCCTTCGACCTAGCTACCGTTGCTTGGGGAGGGGGTGTTCCTGCAGCAATAGAGAAACCTCTTCCATTGCTGAGGGCTGTGCCTACACCAGGAGGTTGTACTGGCATCGCTTACGGCACTGTAGCTGGACTGCTTCAGTCTCTGTAGTATAGACATGGCCTTAGTTCATATTTAGGCACCTCAAAAAGTTACCTGGTTTTAAAAGTGCTCAATATAATGACTTTAATGGGAGCTGCTGAGTGCTCAGCACTTATGAAAATCAGGCCATTTATTTAGGATCCCAACTTTAGCCATGAAGTTTTTGGCCTTAGAACAGATAGATGATGGCTATGTAGGTTTTATCTTGACGTTACTATTCCAGGCTTTGCCAGTAGGTGGGGTTCCAACCCTACCAAAGAAACCAGGGAAACCTTGCATAGATCTGCTTGTTATTCCTGCACATACACACACCGGCTGGCCACATCTGGAAATGTTTGATTTGATATAGTGTCGTTTTACATTGCAGAAATGAGCGTAAGCGGTTTTTTAACCCACCAAGTGAGAAATGTGATCTGAGTTTTACTACCGACCCTTTAAATAAAAAACAGATCGCTTATTAAACCATTATCTATCAAGGATATGGAGAGAGTTAGAAATATCCCAGGATCAGAATCAAATTGAAATTGACACGTTTCTGTCTACTGTCTGATACTAACTGTATGTTTCATTCTTGGGGGAGAGAGAGGGGTTGGGCTGGGGTGGCTGCATAAGCACAGTCTTGAAATCACCTCACAAGGGGAAAAACAAGCCCAGAATTTAACCAGAGATAGGATAGGCTCACATCCTATTCTTGTATCCGTGTGTGCTTTGACCATTTCCATTTAAGTACAAGCATTGCTCATAGGAAGTCTCTGAAATGTATTATCATGTGCTGCCTGTTATCCAAATTGGGATAAAATCCTCTCTTGTGAGCTCTTTGAGTGGTAAGAGATCAGAGGATACCAACTCCATTCCTGTGTTTCATTTCTTGGAAGAGCAAATGTATTGACAGTTGCATCTACTATATGTGCATAAGAGCAAATTCCTTGCTGGTATAAATTGGCATGACTCCACTGAATTCAGTAGAGACGAACCCTCTTATGCTAGTGGGGAATTTGGGCCTACGTGCTTTTGCTTGAAGAGGAATCTCTGCTGATCGGGGGCATTACAGATACCAGTTTAAAGGATGCTTACTAGCTGCTACATAAAATATAGACTTGTAGAGAGAAACCTTCACAAAACATTAGAATGTATTACTGGCACGTGAAACCTTAAATTAAAGTGAATAAATGAAGACTTGGCACACCATTTCTGAAAGGTTGCTGACCCCTGTGCTACAACTAAATCATGGATTCATTCACCCAGATATGCCCAATTCTCAATTCCTACACAGATGTGAGTAAACTCCCAGTTACTCTAATGCAATTGCTCATGTGAGTAAGGCCAGAAGATTTTGGCGTTGTGTGCATTATGACAGTAGGCATCTGAAATTAAACCGTGATCAGATTTGAAATGGATTTTTGCCATCATGTTGCATTTAAAAGCTCGTGTTACTTTGGTTGTATTATATAGCACTGCACTCGACTGAGTTGATGTGTCATAAGCTGCCTAATGTAACTATATACTGCATGAATGCAACAGAATGCCTCAGAAAAGTGATATTTCATGCTCAAGAGCTAACACTTGGGCAAAGATTAAATCCACTAGAAGTGGGTATGTCCAATTGTTCGTTTGGATTTGCAAATAATTCATTACCCGCATTATCTTTGTTTGAAATGTTCATGGCTTGTGGTAAATCATTATGGCCCTGTTTTAAATCCCAACATGGGTTTTAGAGCCAAATTCTCTCTCTCTCTCTGAAGTAAATGGGAGCTGCGCTCATGCAGTGTCTGGTGTGGCTGGAATAATTGTTTTCCTTCATCAGTGGGCATTAGCAATGGGTGGATCTGAACCATTTCAGAGAGAAGGTGCCAAACCGTGGGCTGTTCACTGCTAGCTTGTGCTGAATCACTTTTGGTTTTGAGATCTCACAAGGCCAGGCTTTTAGATGGGAGTGCAGCCAAAGGCCGTGTGGCGTAGAGGAGTAAGCTGGGAGTCTAGGGGCAAGTCAGGATCTCCTGAGCACTAATCCCAGCTTTGCCACTGACTCAGTGTGTGGTCCTGGGAAAAATCATGTCTCCTCCCCAGGCCTCAGTTTCCCCAGCTGCACCATTGTAGCTGCGTTTGTTAATTCTGACAACAGTTAATGCTTTTTAACAAACCAGCTCTTGAAAACAGCTGAGAAAGCCCAGGTTCTGATTCTGCTTTCAAGTACATTGATTTAACTCCATTGGAGTAGTTCCTGGTTCACACCAGCAGAATCAGACAAGTGATTGCCAAGTTTTCCTGCCCTAGTGGGTCCCCACAGTGCTAGTGCCACTCAAGGAGACAGGACATCCTGCATGCAGCTGGGCCTCAAGCCATTTAAAGGTAATGGAACAGATAGGCCACTTTCAGAGGCTGCCCAGCGAAGGGAAGATGCTCGTTTTAAGCTTTTGCCTACTCGAATGCCAAATAAATCAGTCGGACTTCTGTATAAAAACAAACCTGAAGCTATCTGCTAGGCTGGCAAGTGGAAAATCTGTTCTCCAGCACCAGCTCACTGTGTGACATGCAACATTTCAAAGCACAAATTGACCTTTCTTGGAAGTGATAACCGAAATAACATTTCACCATTTAAAATTAGAGACACTTCAACAACTGTAACAAGTGTTGCAAGTTTCCCTCTTATCAAGTCGGTGGAGGATTTCTGATCTCTTCTGTGTTGAATCCTTGATTGGTTGTCACCATTCTTGACATGCCCTGTTGCCTTCCATGGATTGGCCAGGGGCAGATTTATATCCTCCTGTCACAGCCAATAGAAATAAGGTGTTTCTTGAGTCACTGTTTAGTTACAGTGACAGAACCCTGATTGGGTGAAGCGTTGTGATTTATGGGTTTTTGCTGAGGAGTAACTGAGTTTTATCAGAACATAATGATGTGGTACTAATGCTCATTGCGAGTCAACATGGCTGACCAGTTTTAAAAGGTCAGCTTTTGACCTTGTCTATGTTTAAGTAGATCTTATTGTACTGTAGGTAGGCTGAGGTTACGGATTCACAGAAAACAAAAGCCCACATTGTATCTTTCTTTGCCCCCTCCCCTCCATTTTGTTTTAAAGGTCTGAATGAAATATTTTTTTTTCTTTTCAGGTTGATGTGTGTTCTCCTGTTCCCAGTGCATTAATGTGATTGGATTTTGGATATGATGGCCCCTTACACATTCCAGAAAGAATGTCAGTTTCTGTGTGTGTGTGTGTGTGTGTGTGTGTGTGTGTGTGTGTGTGTGTGTGTGTGTGTGTGTGTGTGTGTGTGTGTGTGTGTGTGTGAGAGAGAGAGAGAGAGAGATATGTCTTTGAAGAAAGAGATGACAGCAAGGAAATGCACTGAAAGAAGTGTCCAGGCCCTGGATCATCTGACAAAGATTGTCCTGCGGACATATATCTTTGTATATATATATTGTATATCTCCTGTTTGTGTGGTTTTAGGGGTTTCTGTACTTATGGAAAACTTCCCTTAAATGCAACTGGGAGAGGTGTACATGCAGAGAGAGCTGGAGGTAGAAACTTGAATTGCTACTTTTAATAATGGGCCTGATCCAAAGCCCACTGAAGGCAACGGTAGCCATGCAAAATGAACTTCAGAGGCTATCACAATATACCTTCTCATGCTCCATTCTGGCACCATGCACCCCTATAACCTTATTGCCAGGAATGCTATGGTGCTGCATTCATTGCAAATAAAACAAAATCTGTGTCAGTTAATAGTACTTCCTTTCCTAAACCAGAGACCACATTGAGAGTGCCAGTCACACTGTCAGAGCAGCCATCCTCTTCAACCCTGGTTTAAAATGTTACTAAATTTTCTATTACAAGCATCTGGTTGGGCAAATAATGGAGATCTCAGAAGCTCCATTGTGAAGGGTAACAGACAATCTGATTGTCCCAAGTGTTGCATTTCAATGGGATATGGGTGTCTTTCTTCCTTAGGCTCCTTTGCAAATCTCACTCTAAATCTTTCACTAGATACCACCAGGGTTATTGACCCAGATGTTTACAGCTGTATTGGTAATGTTACCAGTTCCTGGGCAATGCACTGTTTCTACAGCTGGTTTGTAAGCCATTGTGCTGTCAAAAGTTTCGAAAGATAGTATATGCATATAAATCTCAATGTAGCAAACATACCCCAGTACTAATTCACAGGCTATCGACACCGTACAAATAGGGTAACATACTAATTTTATGAGTCGTTTTTGTATCACAAAGAAAAGGAAAAACTAGACACCTTTCCTGTGAGGATAAGTTTGGAAGAAATAACATTGTAATTTGTGCACTATACATACATAACATTTTATAGCCATTATTTAATGCCTTTTACACTTCAACTCCAATTTGCCCATGAAATGTGTTTGCTCTTTATGTTTCGGCTTGGATTTTACATTCAGTTTCTGACATCTCTCTTGTTATACTTTTGCCATGTCCAGGTAATGAGCTGATTCACATCTGGTGCCAATTAGGTGAAATTCCTTGCTACTGATATTATGACTGCTGTGGATTCTCTGAAAGGTGTGATTTTAAGGACCAGATTCTGATCCAGTTGTCGTAAAACCAAAGCAGATCCTTTAGCATCAGTGAAGTTACTCTTCTTTATTCTTTATATTTTTCTTGATTTAAAATGTGGATTTATAACCAACAGCAGAGCCAAGCCCTAAATATTTCTCTGTTCTTGTTATGTTTCTTAAGGGGAACTGATTATACTACATGTTGCCTGGTTATGTGGTGGTTGTGGTTTCACTGTGAGCACCTTGAATGAAACTCTTTCGCAGTGCAACTCCTAATTTGGTCCTTTTGATACATGTGAGTGAATGTCTGTTAGTGACTTATGGAGCAGGACATTTTACCAATTCTGTTCAAGTTGATTTTTAATGCACTGCATATTTCTTTTAATCATCATACTTGTCAAAAGCGAAATTAGAGATCTAAAAAGGAGTGTTGTCTAATGGTTAGAGCAAGGAGTTGCTGAGTCAGGATTTATATTCCCACCTCTGCCCCTGGGATGGCCTTAGGCATGTAACAAAAACTCTCTCTTCTTCCTTGTACCCAGTTGTAAAATGGGTATAATAATACTTTCCTGGTTCAGAAGGCATTCTGAGAATTAATATTTTTAAAGCAACTTGAGAGCCACCTATGAAGAGTTTCTTTCTGAATCATATTCTTACGTTTATATTGTAAATAGATGGTTTATTTTGAAAGGAGAACAAGACACTTCCAGATGGAAAATGACTAAAGGGCCTTCTTGCAGCATATTTGAAAGATATTTAAAAATAAGAATTTCCTGTTGAAACATTAACAGGTTTGTCACTCTGTTAGTCTAACAAGCTATGTAACTGCTACAAGGAGGGGTTAGCAATTCAGCATGGATTTGATGAGTTCACACTTTTTGAAGGGGCCATTCTGGATATTCAATACAGATTATCCTGAATTCCTTTAAATTATTTTGCTTGATAATTAACCTCAACTGGTCATTCACCAGATAGAGGTGAGAGACATTGCAACGTGGGCCTTGACTATTCAGGACTAACCTGACTGGCATAAATAACACACCTAGTTATGTAAAGAACTCCTCTTTCTGTTTGGCACCCATGCTGTTTCTTGCAGAGGAGTTTAGAGGTCTATCCATGAGTGTGAAGGATACAGCTGTTTTCCACCTGCCTCCCTTCAACCTGTCCCAGAGATGTTGGGAACCAGGAGGGGACACCCATGTCAGCAACCCTGAAGAAAGAAGCACAAAACAACCTAAAAGAAACTGGAAATTTGAGAAAGGGAGACAGCTGAAATAATGTTCTCATGCTTGGGAATCCACTTCCTGTGCATTGTAGTTCATGTCATGTGGATGGTCATATTCATTTGTCTTTCACTGTGAGTAGTGCAGGGCAAACTGGGTCTGATTATATAACCAGTCTGACGTTTTGCCCACAATTCCAATATGTTTCAGTCATGACTGACAAAGGGGGAAATACTAAGTTCAATCAGGTTCAGATAAACTAAAAAAAAACCCAGCAACAAAAAAGAAACCCTGAGCCCCTCTGTGGCTTATTTTAAGCTCATTCCAGAATGCTTGGCCTGGAAAACAGTCTGGAAATCTGATGAGAACAGGTTTTTTTCCTAGTTTTGACTTTGGTCTGAAACATCATGAAAGCAGCCTTATTCACGGTACTTTATTACATCTACCTTTTAGCTCAGCTGAAACAAGGAAATGAGGGGACTCACGAAGATTTGAAATGAACAACATTTCCAAATTTTTGGACCCTCAAAAATGTTTTGGTTTGAGTTTTGGGCAAAGCTCATTGTGGTTCCTATGTCAGTCAAACAGATTAACAATAGAAGGTCAAATTCTGATTACTGACAGGCAATTTCCCATTAATTAGCTCGAGTTCGGACTGTAAAAGCTGAGTGCAGATATCTTGTGTTAGCCCATTCATCATAATCAGCATTTGTATGGTGCATTTCATTATCAGTATGAAAGCTCTCTGTAAATGCACTTGAGTTTCATTAGCATCATTTTACAGATGGGGAAATAGAGGCTAAGAAACTTGCCCTAGGCCACACAATGAGTCAGTGCCAGAGCTGGGAATAGACCATAGCTTGTGTGATTTCTAGACCTATTCCCTATCCAGTGGATCATGCTGTCTTCAGCTCATACACCTCTAAATAAGACATGAGGCCTTTGCTGGTGTTTCAGTGTGAGTTCATGACCCGCACCTTGTCTGATTTTACAATAGCTTCATTTCATATACATGAGTTGCAAGCACCCTACACAAAACTGATTATAATAATTAAAGTAATAGATGTTTTCTAGAGAATAAATTATCTGCCAGTGGCTTAGGCTTAACTGGGGAGTTATTGAGTTTCTTACCATGACAGCTGAAAACATAAAAGAGCAAAGTCAAACAAAATACCTTGATAAATGATCCCCTGTAACAACTTTAGGGCAGGATGTTTATATTATTTTTACAATGTATTTCTTCCAAAGGAGAGTCCAGCCCAATGCAGAGTTATTTTTGATGGTGTATCTCCTGTGACTATATGGCCATTCCCTGCAAGCCAAAGTGGCAAGTTAGCATGAAGGCTCCGTTTGTCATCAGTAGGGTCTGATCTGGAATGGCAGGTTCATCAAATATTGCAGGATTATAGGCAGTGGATCATTTGCTTCTGTCTTTGGAAATCACCACAGATCATGGCAGGGAAATTTTAAATGTAGCCTTGTCGTGTCGATTCCCCACGGGCTGGAACTTCTCCATACAGCAAGAAAGGGTTATGGTAAACTGCATATCTGATTACATCTGAACAAAAACTAGATGGCAGGTAAATTGCTACAGTGCATGGTGAGAAGGGAGAGAGATTCCTGCTAAACTCTAATTGGAAAATACTCTGCATCCTTGCAGTGTATAAATCAGAGAAGAAGGCATTCTCTCCCCTCCCCCCACAGCTTCTGCATGATGCACAGTAGCCTGGAAATCTCAATACCACTCTTCTCTAGGGACTTTAGATGCAGTGTAGAATCTTGACTTGTGACAGAGTGTTACATATATTGACAGTAGAACACTGTGCTCCTTGCACTGCAAGCGCGTGAAGTGTCTCCGTGGGGAATCCAGTTTCTACATTAAGAAACCAGGGCTTGTTTTTCACAGACGTGTTGGTGCTTTTCCCATTATATGTCCATGGTGTTGTCTTCGGCTTTGAAAAATTACATTTCTGTGCAACGAGGAGCTGTAGTGAGCCTCTCCCCTGCTGCCCTCCATGCCTTGGGGCCAAAAGTCACATGAAGGGCATAAGCCTGATCCCGATGTTGGGTGCAAAACCAGCGAGAACAAAGAATGCAGGGAAAGAGATCAAAGGAATCCATAGTTCTCTTAGTTGAGGGGGAGAATTACTCTGTGTACCAAAGGATAAGGCTATGTTCTAGGGGTTAGAGCTGGGAATGGAAATTCAGGAATCCAGGGTTCTCTTTCCAGCTCTCTCTCTAGTTTGTTGCTTAATCTTAGGCACAGAGGTTAGGTAACTTGCCATTCTTGTCCTATCTGTAAAATGGGACAATAATCATGAGAGAATTAATGTCTTGGTTTATTTTGAATAACAGGAGAGAGAAATGGGCCTGCTGTGTTTGTAGTCTCAGGAATTCTTCACCTCTAGAAACACCCCACTTGAGTATCAAATTCAGATCCATTCCCAAGGTTAAGAAGTAAATGGAGCAGAGTCTCTTTGCTCATTCGTAACACCACCATCTTTTATTCTAAATTAAGATGGTGACTTTGTGCATAAGATGAAGTTCTTTAGTTTTTAATTTAGTACCAATCTCTCTCTCTAGCTGAAAGGTGGGAAGTTCTAGGATTAACATTTAACAAGAGAGTCTTGGGTAAAAGCAATCCCTATAGAGAAGGACGTCTCAGGAGGCAGGTGGTGTAAGCAATCCAGCTCAGGGACTGTGATGTGTATGTATTTGTACCTAGCAGGGGGAACGAGGAGTGAAAATGCACAAATCCTGCACTGTGTTGGGGAGCATGACAGAACAGAGGCAGATGAGATTCCTGTATTCCCAGGGGAAGGCTTCAGTGGGACAGGTTTGGGACTTCAGTGTTGCATGGGGTCTTTGAAGCATATCATTCTGCACAGGCATGAATTCATCCTAGGGGAGCAAATATTTCCACAGTGAAGTTGTTCTGGGACATCAGGAGGGTTCCATTGTATATTGTATTTTGTTTGCTTTTATTCTGGAGGCTTTCTCCTAGTAAGTCCTAGACTTTCCCTGCACATTCTTTGCACACATTATTGTCTGCGTAAGCAACATTGTGTTGCAGTAGTTAAGTGATGCGTTTCACATGCTGCAAAGGCCTATCATTTTCCAGTTTATATTTTTGCATTCCAGCCCTGATCCTATCTGCTAATATCATATCGTATTTTGGCTTCACTCCCTGACAGTTTGATGTCCCAACTTTTCCTTGTTAGCACAAGGAAATCACAAGCTAGTAGGGAGTGATAGCCAGCAGGTCTGGGACTGATTACAAACAAAAATCCCAGATACGATCATAAATTTAACCCATCCCTGTGATGTGATCGTATCAGGATTCAAGTACGTCTAAAAAGTTGTTTCCGATTTTCAGCCCTTTCATATGGTTTCCATACATCCTAGCTGTGAGCGAAGCACGCTCATGGTGAACTCTAATCTGTGCCAGCCCAGCTCAGGAGAAGCCCTCATTTCTGTTATTATTGTATTATAAAAACGGATAGAAATGATTCAGACAAGATGGACATTTCAAGGGGGATCAGTTCAAACACTGGTGAGATAAGACTGACTTGATCATAAGAAAACAGCCTTTTCCCATTCGGTTCCTGAGTTCAGTTGCATTTAAACAAATTTATCCCCTGGTTTAACCCCATCAAAGTCAAGGGAATTGTACCCAGGATGAAACTGGTCCTAGATGCTTATACCATTTGCAAAAAAGAGAAGAGCAATCTAATTGAAACAGGGATGGGTCAGTTCCTGGAAAAGCAGAATACATAGTATTTAACTCCCCTCAATTCCTAATGCATCTTCCTTACATCAGAAGAAGAGATTTTTGTTTCCTCTTATAATGGTTTCTGTGCTATTCTTTACCTCTTTTTACATATTCAGAACATCTGAGCGGCCCATTTTCCCTCACTGCAAATGACCACTGGGTTCCAGCCCCTGTGCCTGAAACCAGACTGAGGTTTACACCTTCTGCAGTGCAGGCGTCATTGCTCCCCCATCTATCCCTGCGCCCCACTGCTATCAGGTGATTTAATGTTACTATTCCTTTAACAGCCTCATCGCTGTTCTGGCTACACAGTAGTTGTCTCCCGTGTGACTGTGCCTGGGAAAATCTATTACTGGGGTGTCATTAATCTGAGGCTGCCGCCTCTGGCACTTTCTGACTCTTCTATTTAATGGGCCTCTGCTTCCTGAGCTCAGGAGACATGCTGTTTTCCTCTCTTGATCAGCTTTGTTTAATTATCAAAATATTTGATGCAGAAAATTGACATTAGTTGGGAAGGTTTCTGCCTTCCTCCTTCTCGTGCCCTCCCTCCCTGCCTTGTAATGACATTGAGATCTTCCACGTGTACCACCTTCACCTTAAAATAGCAAATCACTCGTACAATCATTTACTTGTCCAGGCACTAGCAGGATTAGCGAGCCACAGGTAGGGCTGCTGTAACCCCTTAGTATACACGGTGCAGGGGCTCACCAAGCGTGAAGACAAAACTGCTGCACAGCAGGGATCCCCAGCCATAACTTTATCTTGCATTGAATCCTGGTAGCTACAAATACAGCCTGTGAACTGAGCTACCATTTTCAATGAGCATGCTTGGGGTCGATTTGCCAGCCTGTGCTTTGTCTGGACTGCCCCAAACCTGAGTCCAGTGCCACTATCCGCTTCCTTGGACAGGTTTATTAATAAACAGAAGATGCAAAAAGGCTCAAGAATACAGACTGCTTGGGAGCAGAGAACTTTCTCTGCAGCAGGGAAGAGAGGACACCAGGGCTTCCCTGACCCCACATCTCTCCTGCCTGCTGCCTCTGCAGGGAACTTTATATCTAGCTTTCTGTAGGTCACATGCGAGTCTGTTTTCAAGGGCCATAACTAGCACATAGGGTGCGTGTGCAGGTTCCAAAGTGTATCAAAAAGAAGACCAAGAGGTGAATTGATTGCAGTGTATAAATGCCTTCACAGGGAGAAAATACTGTGCATTAAAAGGCTTTTTGATTTAAGAGAGAGAGGCAGAGCAAAGACCAATGGCTGGAAGTTTAATCCACACAAATTCAAATTAGAAACAGAGCACACATTTTTTGTAACAGTGAGGGTGACTAAGCCTTGGAACAGACCACCAGGAGAAGTGGTGGAGTGTCAATCTCTGGATGTCTTCAGGTCAAGACCAGGTGCCTTGCTGGAAGAGAAGCTTTAGCCAAACAGATGGTACTGGACTCAATCCAGGGGCTACTAGATGAAATTCTCTGGCCTGCGTTGTGCAGGAAGTCAGACTAGATGATCATGTGGTGCCTTCTAGCTTTAAAATCTATGGCTGTATGAAAACCCCCAAGACCTAGTGCCTGTTACAGGGTGAACCCAGCTTTACATGACTCACATCTCCCATTTTCATAGGTCATGATTCCGGTCTGAGTGTCTCTGTCTGGTTGGTTGCCACCTGTATAGATCTGTTTTCTGTGGCCTATGTGTGGTGCCTAATAAGCCAGAAGGGGAAACACTGAGATTTATGGCTGCTGAGGTACAAGAGGGAAACACTTTATATAACACTAGAAATAACCATTGTCAATATTCTTTCTTTATACTCATGCATTTTTGCTAGATTATTCTTTGATGGAATGTGATATGTAATCTATTGCTTAGATCGGCCTTTATACCACATGACTGGAGGTTAGCTAATTAACACCAATCTTTTTTTAAAAAAGGCTACAGAGGTGAGTCTGGCAATCGCAAGCCCATAAGCCTAATTTCAGTATCAGGCAGATTGGGTGAAACTATAGTAAAAAACAGAATTATCAGACACATAGATGAATATATTATATTGGGAAAGAGTCCGCAAGGCTTTTGTAAAAGAAAATCATGCCTCATCCATCTACTAGAGTTCTTGAGGGAGTCAACAAGGATGTGCATGAGGGTGATCCAATGGATATAATGTGGTTGGATTTTTGAAAGCCTTTGACAAGGTTCCTCACCAAAGGCCTTTAAGGAAAGTAAGCCGTCATGGGATCAGAGGGAAGGTCCTCTCATGGATCAGTAACTGGTTAAAAGATAGGAGGAATAAATAAACAGTTTTCACAGTAGAGGGAGGTAAATAGCATGGTCCACCAGCAATCTGTACTGGGACCAACATGTTCATAAATGATCTGGTAAAAAGGGGGCAAACAGTGAGGTGGCAAAGTTTGCAGATAATACAAAATTACTGAAAGTCATTAAGTCCAAAGCTGACTGTGTGAAGAGTTACAAAGGGATCTCACAAAACACAGTATTTGCATATGTTGATGAGGCTTGTATGCACACAGGTGCTTTGCATAAAAGGAGAAGATGTTGAATGAGAGGCTGACGGTAACTGGCAAGGCAGATGGCAAGAGATGGTGGCAGGAGGACAGAAGGTGCAGCTGAGAATGGGGCGGGGGCCAGGGAAGACAGCAGGGATGGGACATATACAGAGGAGCCAGGGAGAGAGACCCTAAACAGAGTGCGACAGAGAAGTCCTCATCAAGCAGGTTACCCCGTAACAGGGGCCAAGAATGGAGCCTCATGAGCAAGCTGAAGTCCTAAAGCGAGGGTGCTTGAACATGGCTAAAACCATTCCAAAAATTCCCTCAGAGTCCAAGACTGCCCTGAGGCCACATGGAGCATGCAAAAACGTAGGCTTTTGTAGATGTGGTGCATACTGTGGATATAGAAGTAGGGCCTAGGTCCTTTCCTTTACACCGCTGATGTAGCTTCATTGAATTAATTGGAGTTACTTCTGACTTACACTGGTGTAACAAAGGGGAGATTCAAGCCCACATGATGCAGATCCATATGTGCTGGTGTGATCTTCATGACAGCGAAGGCACAGGTCCCACTGCCTGCTCAAGGGATGTCCCCACACAATTAAGCAGATCATGCACCTGATCCCATCCTCTTCCTTGGCTTCTGTCATGGATTGGCCTCAGAGTGGGTTCTGGATGCAACCAGAATTGTAGCCCATGGACTCAAACTTTTTCCTAACCTCCCACACTTTCTCAAATAAAGGGGAAACCATCTGGTGTTTCATGAAAAGCCTGGCATGTTGTTTTAGTAGATTTCCTTGGTTTGAATTATTTTGTGTATAGTTAGAAACATATCAGTAACATTTGTGGGTTCTCTCCTTATTTGCATGCTCTAACCATGCACATCTCCAACTGGGGGCTTCACATCAGGAGTAACTCTGGTTAAGTCAGTGGAGGTTTACAGTGGTATAAATCTGGAGTAACTCTATTGAATGCAGCCATGTACATAACAAGCCTATTGTATGAGACCAGAATCAGACTCATTATAATTATCTATGGATTATCCCCTCTCTGCTGCCTATGGATCTTTTGTGAAAAAGCCTAGCTTGTACTTGCTGTTCATTATATCACAGAGTGGGCATTATGGAAAGAAAGATCTCTAGTTCCTTCCAAACAACAAATTAAAATTACAATAATAAAGATAAAACTCGCCCAGGTGCAAAATGAGTTTTCAGATTCAGATTTAGATTCATAAGCACAAACCACCAAGAGTTTCTTGGTTTCTTCCTAGAGTGCCCCAGGCAATAGTTTTTTATATATATTTCTCTGTGGTCAGAAGTCAGAGCAGTCCAGTGCTATCTAAGACCTTGACTTTTTTCCCTGACAGCTACAATTATTACAGCCCGGGGGACTCATTTTCTCAGTCTGGCCACCCGCTGACCTAGCCTGCAACCAGAATACACTTTAAAACAAACAGCAAGGCCCCCCTTCTTACTCTCATTGCCCCCCCCTGCTTCCGCTCTCCCAGCTGTGGAATATTTTTACACCGCACCCTTACAAAGGGACATTAGCCAGTACAGCTGAAGGCACAACTGCATTATCAGCACTATTCCCCCCACCCCTCAAAAGATAAATTTTTTATGTTGTTATTTTCTTCCCTTTTGTATTTGGCACTCGATATTTACGTGATAAACTGCAGAGCTGCTACTAAATGGGCCCTGGTACAACTTAATAAATATATAACAACATCCAGCCTGCACTGTATTGCTTCTTCCATGTCTTGGTCTATTAAGGATTTTCCTAGATAATGTACACTAAATAAGGCTCCTGTTCTAGTCAAGTTAGTGCAGAAAAAATACTGTTTTCTGTGCAGAATTATTTGTGCATTGAAGTTATTAACTAAACAGGATTACATAGGGTGGGAAGAGTCTTTCCTTTCTGTCTGTCTAATATGCACACACACACGTAGTATGAGTGTATGTGTATTATATATTTCTCCAGCATTATACATGAACAAAGAATTCACAACCAACAACTTATTTGTTGACTTTTGTCCCTTTTTCCTAAGCAATAAAGGTTCATGAGCAACACCTTGATTTCTCTTAAGCACGTGTTTAATTGTAAAAGCTTAATTTAAGTGTTTTGCTGAATTGCAGCCTGAGTCAGAAAACAAGCTCTGAATCTATAAAGGCCCAAATGCAGGGCTTCTGGCTTTTTTGATCATAGATCCCAAGGGAGGAGGTGCAGCATAAAACCGTAGAGACAGAAGCTTAAACTGAGGTGCAGTCCTTTCCTTTAATGTGCATGAAGTTTTCTGTGACCTCCATGTCATTGTTCAACATTTCTTATGTTAACAGTTCACAGGCATAAACAGGAAGAAAACAGGCTTGTCCAGGATAAAGGTCAGTGAGATGTAACATTTTATAAGGAGTGATGGAAAATATATTCATCCATCAGGCAAAGTATAGCAACCATAGTATATTTTACCACACTATTTTTTTTATGAGGGAACTTGTTTAAACTTAAGAGTTGCTAATCACTCACTGTATCAAACATACTTTCTAAGTTCAATGCATCCTGATCCACTTTCAGTAAATATAATCAGCTATGTGAAAATGGCATCTCTTGAGGAACATTTAGGGTTCGGTGCCAATGAGACTTCGTGTGTGTCAAATCAGATCTAGAATGCAACAAATACAAACCAGTCCATCCACTCCCTTGTCGTTCACTGCCACGCTGGGAAAAAATATGTTGTTTGTTTAAATATTGGCATCATCCATCCAATTCTGGGGACTGTAGTAAATGTAGGAATTGTTAGTACCATCCCAGTAATGGAAAATGTGGAATCCAACAGGATCCTGAATTTGATATATTGAATGGGAACGACGTACAAAAAAAATCATTATTTTATTGTTTTAATTCAAGTTCGAAGGCTTGCAAGTGGATCATTGAGTGGAAAACATATTTATATAGAGTGGGGTTTTCTGAAATTTTAACTTTAGAGCCACCACACTGGAAGGATGCAATGCATATTCATTTTCAGCATCTATAGACCTAGCTTCTGCTGCCATAACTCCTTTGAGTCCAGTGAGGTTATGCCAGTGGAGAAATTGGACCAAGATATTTGATTTTTGTAATAACTATTTTTTGAATTTGAGTAGGAAGACACTTAGAAATGCTTAAGACTCTGCATTTTAGGTCTATGGTGGGATTTTTTCTTTTTAGTGAGATGTATAGGGGGAGGGATAGCTCAGTGGTTTGAGCATTGGCTTGCTAAACCCAGGGATTGGAGCTCAATCCTTGAGGGGGCCATTTGCAGATTGGCTCTGTTTTGAGCAGGGGGTTGGACTACGTGATCTCCTGAGGTCCCTTCCAACCCTAATAATCTATGATTCTAGGTACTGTATCTTCAGTAAATAGGTATCCAAAGCAGAATCTTATTATCTTTGCATGTTTTACTCTGTGTCCTAAGCAAAGAAAAAATGTTGCCACCAGTCTCAGAAAGATTGATGGAGGAACACCTTCATTCTACATGGCTTGATTTTTATATGGTCCCAATCATAGTACTGGATCATCTCACAGTCATTAATGGTTTTATCCTGACAACACTCCAGTGAGGGACAGAAATATTAGCTCACTTTCTCCACGGAAAGAAACAGATGCACAGGATGGGTACATCAGGTGACTTGCCCAAGGCCACACAGGATATCTGTGACTGAGCTGGGATTTCAGTCTCAGTCCATTAGAGCTGAAAACATTTATATGTTGAATATATATATAAAAACCACCCTTCTTTTAATGAGATATGGTTCTTCCCTGCATGTTCCAGGAGTGTCACAAAGGCCCATGCTGAGCACTTGGTCCCTGGGTGAAGTCCTTGCTATCACCATTCCAGCTTGCAGAAGGGAAAGTTTCTGCTCTAGACTCACTTACTTTGGGTGCTGGAAAAGTTTACTGAGGCTTTGGGTGGCTGTTTTGAGATAGTTTAATTATAGGACTATTGTGCTTGGAATGTTATTTGACCAACCTGACTACCCCCCAAATCCATAATTTAGCACCTGGGTCTGCCCAGCTGTGGCGGCTGCTGGGTTTTCGCACTGCCATTGGAGGTACTGCCTATCAAAGGGGTGGCTCTTCTGGGAAGGATGCTTCAGCACTGACCAATCAGCTTTGGCCAATGGTATAATCTCACTTCTGCGCAAGAAGAATTTTTTGCTTTCAAGATAGCGAAAATCACCAGACTCAGAGGCTCAGAGGAGTGGGAGTTGGAAATGACCTGTTAGAGAGAGAGATACAAACTAGGAATAGTTCTAGTTCTCTCTCTCACACACACACGTTCTAGTTTTTTATGCACTTTCCATTCTTTCCCCCGGATGCTTTGACTCCCTTCCCTCGAGTCGTGCCCAGATGTGTCCTAATTGCTGAAACGACCGGCACAAAGTGCCATCCGCTAAAATAAAGTGAGACGAGCTCCCACGCGCTGCGAGAATTTGCACCACAAAGGCGCGCTCCAAAGAGTTGTGCTTTACAGAAGCCTCAGCAAACGGTTGGGAAGGCTCCCCCCAAAACCTCGCAGGCTCCTTCCAGACGCACCGCCGGGCCCCGACCCTGGGTACCCGGTGACGCCGCCCTTGCACTCCAGCGGGAAAAGCCCGCGGGAATCTGCACAGCAGCTCCCCTGCGCGTTCAGAGGCAGGAAGGTTTCGATCCCCTGAAAGGGACCCCTTTGATGTCCTTCCTCACCCTCCTGGCCAGCGTGCTGAGCCTAGCTGGGGAGCGATTGCCAGGTGCCCCGTTCACCCCACAGAGCTGTCAGCGTGGCCGCGGGGGGGTTATCTGCCCTGAGCCAGGAACTGTCCCCCCCACCCCCCCATGAGCACGGAGGCGCGCGGTCCGTCATCTGTTTAGAGCCCAGCCATCCCAGCCTTGTCTGAAGCCTTTCTCTTGAACTCCCGTGCCAAAGCCGGCAAGATTTACTTTGGCTGCTGCTGGCCGATGGAAAGCATATGAATGCGTGGCTGCCTGCCAGCCACGGGTGAGCTGGGCAGGGGCTGCGTGGAACAAACGGGAGTGCGCGGGGCAGACGTGCCTCAAGGGAGGACTTGGCATTTGCAGAGCTGGTTTGAGGTTTAAGCCAGCAGCTGAAATAGGCTCAAGAGGTAAATGCATCACCTGTGCGGGGCTCAGCACTCAGGGGCCGCGTCCAGGGCGCGCAGCGTTTGAAAATGACGCGCACGCTCGGTGCACTGGGCAGGCGATCCGCACCCCAGCGCCTGCACTGAGCCGCCAGCGGGAGCGGGGAAGAGAGCGGGAGTTTGTTAGCAAAGCGCAGCGCGTCCCCGGGCTCCGGCTGGGCTCGCGCCATGCCGCGCAGCGTCTGTTGGCGTGCAGATGTTGCCATCACTTTGTTACGGTACAATGTGACACCCACACCCGGCTCCCCGCCGCATCCGGGAGGGGCGCATTATCTCTATTAATGTTTCACCGCAAACATGGCGCGGGTAGGATTCAGGGGACTGCAGTCTATTACCATTTGCACGGTGACTAGCGCAAGAATTATGACTACGTGTGTTCGCTGCAGCAAAATTTGCCCTCGGGCGCGCTTTCTCTCTCTCTCTCCCCCCGCCTTTTTTTTTTTGCTTATGACAATGTTCCCTTTTTCTCCCTCCTTCTGTTTTGATTTCTACTTAAAGTTTTATGGCTCTGTCCCCTCCAGGGTGCTATTATCTTGTATGCTAATAGGGCTATGCATATTCTATTAGCGTTGTCAGTGTGAGATAAGAGGCACATTCTGTAAGGAGCACTCAGGGGGTAATAATCACAGCAAGGGGGCTCGGTGTTACTACATAATCAGTCATCTTCACATTTCAGTGGAGCCTGTTTATGCACTTCTTCAGCTGCGCAGTTCAGGGGCTGAAAATTGCTGAATGTTTAGGGAGCCAGCTGCAGAGGAACAGGAGATGCCTTCTCAGCTTGTTGCTTCCAGAGGCAAGATGTCTGGAATAAGTTGGATCATAAGTTATAAGGCAGCTGGCAGTTGAAATCAGGCTCTGATCCGTGTTTCAAGTAATGGAAACAGGTATCTAGGGTACTGGTGTCCCTAGCCTCTGGTTGCCAGAAGCTGGGAAAGGGGGCCGGGAGATGGATCACTTGATGGTTACCTGTTCTATTCACTCCCTCTGGGGCACCTGGCATTGGCCACTGTTGGAAGACAGGATATTGGGCTAGATGGACCTTTGGTCTGACCCAGTATGGCCGTTCTTATGTACTGATTTAGGTGCCATCTCTACCGGGTACACTTCCTCCTAGATCTCTCTCCAGATCACAAGATAAATTAGCAATTTTTACATTAAGTAATCTTGCCCCTTTGGCTAGAGAAGTTAATAGGCCCATCAGCTGGCAATGGTGGGAAAAGACGCCGAGCAAAGTGGATCGCAGTAACCCTTCCTAACATGTTTTTGCGAATTAAACTCATATAGTCCGATCTCAGCAAGTGGATCCCTGCATGGCCCATGAGCTGATGCTGCATAAAGATGGTTAAGTTAATAGTTTTGGCTTCTTCAGCTGCTGCTGAGGCTAAAAGCCTGAGCCCCAGGGTTCCTTGGTTTGGGAAGTGACAGCTCTTCCACACAGACAATCCCAGTGCAGCCAATGCTTTCAAAATTGGCACTCAGTGGACTCTGTGCATCTGGGTCAGACTCCAGCCCAGTGTTTGAAAAAGGAAACTGCTCAGTCTGGATTTGCCCATCTCCAAAATTCAGTGCCTGGCGCATTGCCGTTTACACTTGCAGGTATTCTGGCTCTGCTCCAACATTTCTCCACTCCACGATTTTGTAGGGAGCCCGTTACACATTGGAAGAGTGTCCACCACCACCAGGCTTTTGGGGGGAACTTCTCTGAATAGGGCTGAGAGGCAGTCCCAGGCCCTTGTATGTTAATTTTAGGAATGCGTGTTTGGCTTTTCAAAGGGCCTTAGAATACATTACCTGGGGGCACCTCATCCTGAATTATGGGGCCTGTCAGGTGTAGTTCAGAAATCAGGTTCACAGTGAGGGCTGTAGCTCTGTGTTCACTGGAAGAGGTTCCATTGGGAAATAAGCACCACCAGTAATTTAGGGCCCGATTCTGCCACCGCTCCTCAGGCTGAGCAGCACATTTCTACGCAGACAGATCCATTGATTATAGTGGGACCACTTGCCTAACAAGTTACAGCTCAGCCCAGGTAAAGGTGGCAGAGTCAGGCCCTTATCTGTGAAATTCCTAGGCAAGGGGGAAGCCATACAAAGGCCCCAGAGTTGTAGGACATGTTGCTATACATTTGGCAAATGCTTATGCAAACCACATGTTGTTGAGGAAGGCAAAACTATATCCTGATTAGGAAATTGTCAAACATTTAGAGAGAGGAATAAACAGGTTTTGGGGGGTGAGCAGGGAATTTTTATAGTTTCCTCCCTAAGAATAAAGGAGCAGCCATTCTGTCATGAGGAGTATGTTTTAAACACCCTTAGGTCACTTGCCAGTCGGCACAGAAATCTAAATTGCTACAGGTAAAGGTGCACAGTTGTATGATTTAAATGTGATCATTATTGGGAAGCAAGAGATGTTTGCTGATTACACCTGAGCAACCATAATGAGGAGGCAGGGAGCCGTGTTTCCAATCAGACCTATTGTACTTAAGATTACAAGTTAATATCAGCATCCTCTACTTTAACAATATTTATCCTTGACATTTCCAGACATATGCCTCGCGCCAAATGTATTCAGCTCCATCTCCTGAGGGTCTTGAGATTAAAACCCCTGCTTCTCACCTTGTGATCTGGCATTAATAGCTGATAGAAAACTCACAGACATGACTGACATCTTCCTAGAAATGTGAGCCTGTGGAATTAATGAATGTAGTGCTGGAAAGCAAGGGTCAGTTCGAAAATAGGATTTCTGTTGCCAGCCATCCACTTCTGGACTGGACAATCAGGGATGGTTGTTTTTCCTTAGCACTAAGTGAAATTGGTTTGGAGAAGAAAGCTGCCTGGAAATATGCAGTTACTTCTGTGCCAGCATTGGAGGTTGATGGACAGGGTTGCTAGCAGAAATCTGGCTGACTTCTTCTCTCCTAACCCAATGGAGCAAAACCCTATTCCTCACAACTACTCTAGCCCCTGTCTGTTCTTGTGGCTTTGCATTGCTGTTAACGAAGTCCTTATCAAATCTGGGATTTCTAGGGGACCGGATGGCTCAGGGGACTGGAAAGGAAGTGCTCTAGTAGTGACCTCAACAAAAATTGGGAAAAATATTGGATTTTGGTTTTCGTTTTTGCTTTTCTCTCCATTTCCTCTATCCTTTTCCAGTGGCAAAATGGAAAAAAGAAAAAATAGAGGATGTGGGGAAAAGGAACAGTGAGAGGAAAACCCCCAAACTGAAAAATTTGGAGGGTTCCTGCTTTGTTGAAAACTGGAATATATGCACAGAAGATATTTTTTTCAAACTTTCCGACAACAATACTTACCATTTTTCAATGGTAGCTCTGCCATCTAAATAACTGCACTGTCTCTCTGTCTCCAGTGCACATATCATTGTGGTTTCTGGACACACTGTGACTATTCTAATGTTGACAGATGACGTCACCCCTCTCTTTGGTCTTTTCAGCTAAGATAGAAGACAAACACTAATAACCTGGAATAAGCAAAGGAAGAGGAATAAAACAAACTCTTGTGCATTTGCCTCCAGTTTTCACTGAGCTAAATCAAATTAAAAAGAAATAATCTGGGTCATTCACAAAATCCTAACAAAAATTAAAATACGGCCATAATCATTTTACAACATGCAGTCAATTCCACGCTGTGTATAATAAAGTCATTCTCTCCACTCACTAAAAGCACTCACCAAAACCCACCCTCATACCACAGCACAGTGCCTTCAATTGTGAGAGAACAGGATCATTCCTTCCCTTCTCTGTTAAGTCTATTTATCTGTGTAGCCACTTTCCAGAGACCCCCTTTTTAATACCACGGCTGTGTTTGCTGATGTAATGCATTGCGATAATAAACAGTCCTTGGCTTTGGGTGCCACTTATAGCTCAGTCTCATTAAAAATTAATCTGAAGTTTGTCTAGACTCTGGCCACTAGCTCACCAGTAACTTCTTGCACCATAATGACAAGACCCCTCTGGCATTGGCATCCTCCTTATAAAGGCAAAGGATAAGTTGCTGGCTGGGTATTTTGTCACAGGCCTTCTCAAGGAATGAAAAAATCTTTCTGGTTCCCGGGTGGCCCTGCAGTTAAGCACCAAGCCAAAAATAAATGTTTATAATGCATCAAAAAATAGACCATTATTAGCAATTTAAAAAAAATGTTTGTCCCAGGTACACAATTATATTAATTTTTCTTTGGCCATGCTAGAATTATAAGTGTGTAGCAGGGGAGATAGTTCTTTTCCTTTCTGTATCGTCCCCGTATGTATGCAGCTAGTCACTTTAATTTAAAGAGGAGATAAACATCCCACTCCTAGCTCCCTTAAGCTGGAGTCCTAGGTCTCAGAGTGTTTCAAGGAAAGGCTGGAGTTTAGTCAAAAATAAGTTGAAGTCAGTGAAAACAATAGTTTTAAGTAACCATTGTTTTAAAAAAAATTGGGTCATATCATCTTTCTTTTTAGTGTGATAAAAGCAGCAGAAAACCGGATTTAATTTTATCTCTGTCTAATCGGTTTTGTCAGGTTGTCCGTCACCCTGGTAGCTGAACACCTCGTGTGAGAAGTAAACACAAAGCAAACTTGCAAGCCCCACTGTGTAGCCTTTGATATCTTGAAAGGTGGTGGGCCTGCCTAATGTGCCTTTGGACTTCAAGCATGATTGTCAAGGTCATGCCCAGCAGGGCTGAGTTGTAGAAATTCCCTATAGAAACCGGGATGGTAATAGCCAATAACTCCAAACCCAGTCCAGAGCTGAAAGTCATGCTGCTGGAAGATAACGAGGGACCCACATTCCCTTTAATTCCTGAGAGCCAACTCATTTTGATCAGTGGAGCACATGAACATTGCACGGAGAGCAATATGGAAGCAATTACTTTAAGAGCTGTGTTTTGGGTAATTCCCAAAGAGACATCAGACCCTATATTTATGAAGCCTATTGCATCGGGCCCTAATGAAGCAATTAAGCGAAGGGTCCTCTGCCTTTGATCTAAATGTGGTAATTTTTACAAAAACATCGCCAAATGATAGATACCCATAACTCAGAGTCCTTAATTGTACTTAATTTGTTTGGAATACGAATGTGCATTTAATTAAGCCAGGACTTTGTCCACATGTTTCAAGAAGGGCTGTCAAGGAAAATTAAGACCCAGTTTGCTTTCAAAGTTACTGGTTTTTATCAGGCCAGGACAGCGATCTTCGAACAGAAGGTTACAGATAATTAGGCAGAGACCTCAAGCCAAAAAAAATGTAGAGACACTGTACAGCTGAGAAAGAAGAAGGAAAAATATCCTTGATGAAGAAACATAAGAATTGGCTGCTCACATAGCTAGGTCATGCATGGCTGGGATTCGGTAAATGTAACCTGTTGGTTAAAATGTGTTTTGCATTCCTAAACTCTGGGAGCGTGGCTGGAAGCCGGGTGCTGTGTTTAATGGCGTAAGTGATGGAACACCAGGATCACAATTCATGCTGCGCCAAAGAGCCTCTGCGCGGGCGGAGCAGAGGGACGGGAAAGCAGAGCTGGCCCACTGCGTTTTGTTTGTTTGTTCAGATTTGTACAAATCCAAAAGAATCAGGGGGAACAAGTGAAAGAAAAAGTTATTCTGTCTCCTCCACACTGTGAATTTCTTGGCTGGAGTTTAGGGCCCAGTGCTTGCCCTTACTGAGCAGCACTTTCATACGGGGATGGGGAGTATCCTGTCAATTCTGATGGGAATAGTCATCAAGGGCAATAACTGTCCAACCTGCCCTGCAGGGTGGCTTGGAGCTGCATTGTCCCAGGAGCAGCCTGGAGAACTAACTGCGACTCAAAACCACAATCCCTCCCCTCCTTGTTCTTATTAGGGAATATGTTACTGCATTCCTTTTTGTGGAGCAGCAACTCTCTACTCTGTACCCCGTCAGCTATTCCCAGACAGCAGGTTCGGGGCCAAAAGCCAGGGCTCATTCCACTTTCTACCCACTTGCTCCCTTCCCAGGGCAGGTGAGCAGCCCTCCTCCGGAGCTGTCTTGCAAGACACTCGTGCATTTGGCAGCTCTCTCACTCCTTGTGCATCCCCATGTGAAACGTCACATAGGAGAGGGAAAGAGTGAGAGAGCCTTTGACCCCTTGGCCTAGGAGAGGTGCACTGGGGTGTGAGTCAGGAGACCATGCCTTCTTGTCCCATCTCTTCTATGGAGTACTAACATTGCTGTGCATTTCACACCTTTCACTACATACCAAGGCCTGTTCAGAACTCCATCAACATTTCAGGGAAGCTGTGGTGTCTAGTTGGGGGCAGCAAAGAGCTGTGAGGCTGGAGAGCCCTGTCTTCTCTTTCCAGCTCTTCACTGGCTCATGGTGTGACCTTGCAAAGGCCACTTAATTTCTCTGCATCTCAGCTTCCCTCTATGTAAACTGGGGATGAGAATATGTTCCCCCTTTCTGAAATTGCTCTGAGATCCTCAGGTGTAAGGCAGTTTATATAAGTGGAAGGGTTAATATTAATTATTCTTATCACCATAGTTACCACATGTCACCAAAGGTCTTGTTGACCTCAGTAACATTGCAGGGATAGCCAAAAGTATAACCAGGTTAAAAAAAAATTAGGTGAATTCACAGAGAGGTCCATCACTAGCTGTTTGCCAAGATGGTCAGGGGTGCAAACCCATGCTTGGGGTGACCCTAAACTTTTAAATGTCACAAGCCAGGAGAGATAGACAGGGGTGTATGTCTCCAAAATTGCCCTGTTCTGTACATTCCCCCTCAAGTTGTGGTATTGGCCGTTATCAGAGACTGGATATTGGGCTAGATGAATCGTTGGTCTGACCCAGTTCGGCCGTTCTTATGAGTGTATCTTCACATGCACAGTCTGCTGTATCTCTCCACTGAATTGTAGCAAGGTGGGAAGATTATCAGTGTAGGGGGAAGTTAAGCCTGTTTATGAATAACTTTTTGATTTGCCACCTGTGCCGCTATGCAGAGCAAAACTTCCTGTTTCCACTTGGCAGATCCTTTCACTGCAAGTGGAATTTTGGAGGAAGAAACCCCCACAATCATGAAAATGCTGATGCAGTGGTGTACAGTATTTAGATCCTCTTCCTCTTTCCTCCGCTCCTACCTGGAGCAAAAATAAACAGCTGGGGTCTTGTATGCCCAGTCTCAAAGAAAATATATTTTAATAATGAATGTCTTGATGAGGACAACACAAGTGAAAACAATGAAAACGTCAGGATCAGATATTGTATCTTCCACTTTTTGTGATTCTTGCAAGAATGAAATTTGTTACCAACCATTCATAGATTCATAGACTCTAGGACTGGAAGGGACCTCGAGAGGTCATTGAGTCCAGTCCCCTGCCCTCATGGCAGGACCAAATACTGTCTAGACCATTCCTGATAGACATTTATCTGACCTACTCTTAAATATCTCCAGAGATGGAGATTCCACAACCTCCCTAGGCAGTTTATTCCAATGTTTAACTACCCTGACAGTTAGGAACTTTTTGCTAATGTCCAGCCTAAACCTCCCTTGCTGCAGTTTAAGCCCCTTGCTTCTTGCTCTATTCTTAGAGGCTAAGATGAACAAGTTTTCTCCCTCCTCCTTATTACATCCTTTTAGATACCTGAAAACTGCTATCATATCCACTCTCAGTCTTCTCTTTTCCAAACGAAACAAACCCAATTCTTTCAGCCTTCCTTCATAGGTCATGTTCTCTAGACCTTTAATCATTCTTGTTGCTCTTCTCTGGACGCTCTCCAATTTCTCCATGTCTTTCTTGAAATGCAGTGCCCAGAACTGGACACAATACTCCAGTTGAGGCCTGACTAGTGCAGAGTAGAGTGGAAGAATGACTTCTCGTGTCTTGCTCTCAACACACCTGTTAATGCATCCCAGAATCACGTTTGCTGTTTTTGCAATGGCATCACACTGTTGACTCATATTTAGCTTTTGGTCTACTATAACCCCTAGATCCCTTTCTGCCGTACTCCTTCCTAGACAGTCTCTTCCCATTCTGTATGTGTAAAACTGATTGTTCCTTCCTAAGTGGAGCACTTTGCATTTGTCTTTATTAAACTTCATTCTGTTTACCTCAGACCATTTCTCCAATTTGTCCAGATCATTTTGAATTTTGACCCTATCCTCCAAAGGATACATACATACAACTTAGCTGTAGGCCTCTCATAGCTATTATAAATACCATGGTAACTCAATTGTGATTGAGGCCCCATTGTGTTAGACACTACAAACAGATATTACGAGACAATCTCTTCCCTGAGGAGTCTGAATAGACAACAGAGCAGACAGAGAAAGAATTATGATCCCCATTTTACAGATGAGTAACTGAGGCATAGAGAGATTAAATGGTTTATCAAAGGTCACACAGGGACTCCCTAACAGAGCAAGGAACTGAACCCAGATTTTTTGATTCCCAGTCATAACAGCAGCTCTTTTTTAAACCTTTCATTGACCAAACACAGAGCTTCTCACTAGCATGAACTGTAGATGAATGAAGCTGTGAGATGGTATCTGACCTCCTCTTCTTGGGTGGCTCAACAGAAACATTGGCACAATACCCAGAACTGCATCAGACCTAATTTAGTATAAAATTAGCTGACTTAATATAAACATAATAAAATAAATCCTAAGGTATAAAAGTCCCCTTGGCTAGTTTGCTAGATACCCAGCAAGGATTTATGACATGCTGTCACGAGAACGTTAGAAGAACATGTAGTGCAGGCATGGCCTGCCATGGGACCTTTGGTCTCTCTGTGTGAAGGGCATCTGACTTTGTTGGCCCCCCTGAAATAATGTTCTGGAGGGGAGGGAATGAGGTGAGAGAGCAAGGGGTAATAAATTGCTAAAGGTGAGCAACAACAAAGACAGGGAGAGTCCAACGTGACTGTAAATGTTTGAAGGGGTGACATCGTGCATTCCAAAGCTACTCAGAGGATTTTTATGTATCTGCTAAGCACATTGAATTGGTTTCCAAACACAGCCCCAGAATACAATTCTTTTCATGGCAAATGAGTATGTCAGCTGTTTCACCCTCTTACCAGTGTTTAAAATTTTTACAGCAATAACACAGAATTTGAAAGGACACGAGAGGTGGATTTACGGGTCTCCTGGGAAATCAATTGTTTCCTGTTTCAACAGCTTCTTCATCATAACTTGCTTTCTCAGCCACGGAGTGATGTTCTATTAATCTCGGTGTGCAGAGATTACAGTTAAAAGCAGAGCTGAGTTGAACCTCAATTTATGAAATAACCTCCTCTGCCTCTTGAATAACTCCATAGCAGTGGCGTTTTGGATTGAGATCTACTATCAAGTACAGGACTATGTTCCTATTCAGCTTGTGAATAATGCCCATAAAAGAACCTTTCATGAACCATTCAGTTTGTGCCCACACATTTAAAATCTGTCTGTCTATCATAACTCTCAGCTGCACTGTCCCCTTGGTATCGAAGCAACAAAGCAACCCTTTGTGTTCAAGCTGCAATCTATTGTGTGCAGTGATATTTACCTATAAACATTTGTGCGTCACACCACAAAATCGGAATTTGATTTTAGAGTAAAGTGTGTCAGATCTTATTTGATATGGGATATATCCATGATTAAAATTAAAATCACGTCTCACAGCATAGGGAATAACATCCTAGAGCTGGGTATCATTAAGGGCAGGGGGAACAGGTTTGGGAAAAAAATCTGCTCCTTTTCCCCCACCAGGAACGTTTGCCTTTTTCTGGACACAAAAGGAAAGAGATATTTAAGATGCTTTAATGTTCAGATACATATTTTCCATTTCCAGGTATTGACCATGAGAGATGCAGTGCACAGATTAGATATACACCACTACCTCGATATAACACCACCCGATATAACAAGAATTTGGATATAATGTGGTAAAGCAGTGCTCCGGGGGGGACGAGGATGCACACTCTGGTGGATGAAAGCAAGTTCAATATAACACGGTTTCACCTATAGTATGGTAAGATTTTTTGGCTCCCAAGGACAGCGTTATAGCGAGGTAGAGGTGTATTACAAAGTATAATGTGGCATACTGGCCCTTTAAGACTGGATGGGGTCCAGAAGACCCTATTCCAGGAACACTGGAATAAACAGTGGAAAATCCAGGATACTGTCCCTTTAAGGGCCCACAATTAGGACCCTTGTAGTTGTCAGGTGAGGCAGGGCTTCCTTTTCTCCCAACCAGTCAGGGGGAAGCTCTCCGCGGTATATATGCTGCCTTCTCCCTCAGAACAGGAAGCATGCTGACGGGGAGGAGGAAGCCAAAGCTAGAAGGCTGAGATCTGGCTAGGAAGCACAGGATCGGTGTCTCCATGAAGAAAAACAGACAGAAGGGCCAGATATCTCATGACAGAGCCTGTCTTGCCAACACAAGTTGTTCCACAAAGCATATGAACTTCACATACTTATCCAAACTGCACCCAATCTCTGAGCCTTTGGAAGTTTGTCTTTCACATTTAAATAGTCAGTGCTGGCTGATTTTGTTTTACATGCTGCTTGGCCCGTGGCTGCTCAGACTGAGGTACCATGACAGCCAACCTGTCTGGCTTAATGGCCAATAGTTCATGGTAGTTTCAGATGAAATCACTTAGCTGTATTTCTCCTTCCTCGGAGAACTAGCAAATTGTGAAGGTGTAGCTTCTAATTGGTGCTGACAGGCCAGACAGTTCATCTTTGACTCTGCTTGAGAGGTAGGGCTCTCAGAGACAGGCAGACACTCATTTTGTCTCTTTGTTGTGGGCTCTTCAGTTTCCAGTCCATTAAAACTGACATATCCAATACATAGCCTGTCTGTCACTGCTGTCCTTAGAGCGGAGCATCTTCCTTCCTGCTGTACTTGTGCCATGTCCTCATCCGGGCTCTGTTAACATATTTCAAAAGTCCCCAGCACACACGGGGCCTGGGCATCTCCCACTGAAGCCACTGAGTGCCTTTCCATTGGGAAGTGGAACAGAATCCAAGAGCCCACGGTCTCCAGCATTCACAATGGTTTGTGGTCCATGGTAGCATCCAAACAAGCCCTTTCCAGGGGGAAATATCTATATTTAAAACAAATCTGCTACATGCATGTTTCCGAGTCAGTTAAAATAGGTGGATGGGGAACCTCATTGGATTGTGATGTAATAATAACAAACCTTGACCTCTCCTATAGAGCTTCTCATCCATAGCCCTCAAGACACTTGATAAAGGAGTCAGATGAGGAAACATGTGCCTCATCTTGGAAAATAAACATCCTAACAGACAACATTGTTATGATGCCAGCTGGCCAGAAGGAGGAAGGCAAAAAAGATGTGGCAGCCATGGTCACCAAGAACATTTTGTTCTTGTATTGCTCTTTTCATGTAAGCATCTCAGAGCACTTCCTGTACGTCAATCAATCAATCCTCACACCTGGGCTGGTAGGAGGTGGTATTATCTCTACTCTTCAGGTGGGGAGGTGACAAAGGAGGGCCAGATCCAGATGTAAAGTGTTTGAAGTCAATGGGATTATGTGCAGATGAACTATTGTGAGTATGAGCAACAGCTTGTGTCCTTAAACGACTTGGCCAAGGTCACTCAGCAAGTCAGTAACAGCGGGAATGGAACCCGGGAAAACAGATTCCAAGCCCATCACTGAACAGCACTAACTAAAATAATGTATCTATTTCACAGCTGGAATTTAAGCAAAGATTGAACCTTGTCAATCTTTTTATTCTTCTCTCTTCCTTCTTCTGGGGCCTTGGCCAAGAACTCTAACGTCCTTTCTGTCCCCTGCCGACTTTCCAAAGAAGAAAGGAAAGAAGTGAGAGGGAAAATAGAGCATAAGCAAAGTTCTTGGTGACCCTGCTGCCTTTTCCCAAATACAGTACTTACAGTACCTGACCCTAGAATCTGAACTGCAGAGGAAAGTCAAGCTGTTGTGTGACTCCTAGCATAATATTTATATGTTTTTAAAAAGTATTCACCCATTTTAATATCATATTGGAATGAAATTCCTTTTTTCTAGCCCTATAATCCTCTGGTTCATTCTGTTATGTCAATTTTAATACACTTTATTGCAATTTTGTGTCTGATATTCCAATAATTATCTTCCTAGGATTAATCCCTATCCCACAGCAGTACCATTAGGAACGCTACATGGGAGTCTTAAAACAGTTATTATTTATAGCATGCACTCTTTTCAAGTCAGAGAAATCATTATTTATAATTCACTGATTGGAGAAACCGGGGAAGTGATTTCCAAAGTATAGTACATTACTCTGCTATGGTTTTGTCTGACAGACCCGCACTAATTACTCTGTGTGGTTTTGATGTATAGCCAAGAGCCAGTTGTAGAAAAATGTGTATCACTAAAGCTTGGGTCCCCAAAGCCACAAGTAAAACAAACAGTAAGAGATCCTTATCAGACTCAGACCCGTACTAACCGTGTACAAAAAATTCACTTTTTTTTTTAAAATTCAGCCAGTACTTCTGTTTGTACTTGGAAACAGTCAAGTTCATGTAGTTAGTGCTTACGGCGCATGCGTCCCAAATCTGCCTTTTCTGTCTTCCTAGGAAGAGTAAATCCAAAGAGACCAGCCGGGTTTGCTGCTTTTACTTGTGGCAACAAAGCTAGTTAGGACACCTGGGTTCTGTTTCCCCCTCTGCCAGTGACTCATTGTGTGACCTTGGGCAAGTGTTAACCTCCCTGTACTTCAGTTTACCCCTTTGTAAAATGGGTGTGACAATAATAGTTACCAGTCAGGGCATTGTCGGGATATTGGTAATGGTGGTATAGCAAATTGTGAGCCTCAGCTAAAAGGGGCTATGGAAGAGTAATTTATTTTTATTCTGATTCACTCCAGATCTTTGCAGAACTTATTTGAATTGTGAAGGAATAAGTTGAAGGGTTAATTAAGATCCAGGGATAGATTTAAAGTCAGGAGTCAGTGTTACAAATGCAAAGATTATCATTATGTCTATGGCCCAATCCAGCCAAGCATTTAAATCTGTGCTTAGTTTTAAGCACGAGTAGCCCCATTAATTTCTATTGAGACTATATCAATGCTTTGCTGAGCTAGGGGCCTGTATCAGCACTGATGAAAGAGAAGAGAAGTGTGTGTGTGTGTGTTTGTGTGTGTTTATGATCCCAACAAAAGCATAAGCACAACAAGAATACAATATATAAGTCACACAAAAGAGTGGAAAATTCATCCAAGATCCAAATCAATAAACGTAACAGGAGAGAAACTACAAGCTGTGCATTTCCACAGAGTCTGAGCTTTTGTGGGATGGATAGAAGCTGCTGAGCATGACCTAATGCCGGGGGAAAAAAACCCAACCACAGACCTCAGCATCTAAACAGTATGAATATTGAACCAGAGGTCCTTGAGTAATTGTCCTTTCTTCACTCGGGGGGTGAAAAGGGTACATTAGACATTCGCTACCAGCAAATGGCACCTGACATCTCTTTAAGTGAAAGTCAGTTTGGAATTTTTTTTAATGGCCAAGCATAAATCTTTTAAATTATAAATCAATAAATAGTTAATTCAATAATAGAAATCTTTTAAATATTTAATGAGTCATATGCAGAATGGCTCTATAACTGAATGTTGATGGAACTGTGTCAAAGGAATTTGAATCAAACTTTTCCAAACTCCGTGTATTAAAATAGTTATTGATTCAAATTTAAAGTACTAGGAGTGTAGTAAAAATGAGATGGCAGCTGGGGTATGTGCAGCCTACATTTTCTCATCTGAATCTCAATAAAAATACTGAATTCCTGGGTGTTTTCAGGTTTTATAACCACTGCTACAAAGAAAATTACAAAGCATCTATACCAAGTTGACATTTTTTTCCATATGTGCATATTAATTGAAACTCTCCTTTTAATGATGTCTCACTTTCTGAATCAAAGTAACAGCCATTCTGCCTCATATAAAAGAGGGACTCTTTGAACTAAATTCAGCCTTGCTGCCTGTATATATATCTCCCACTGAAGTCACCGAAGTTTTTAATATGTACCAGCATTTTAAAATTAAAGCCAACGGCCAGTTATGCGAGGGCTGACTTTGGCCCTTTACCTTAGATAAAGAAGGTTCTCTATCGAGGTAGGTAGGTAGGTACACTGTTTTCACTATTGTTAAGTGAGCATTATAGAGTCATTATAAAGCTACACAGATATCATTACTTACCCTGAGCCAGAGGTCCCGCACGCATCTAGTGCACTCCTGTATTCTAGTGGCCTGTTTGGCATATTCAGATTCTAACAGCTTCTAGCCCTCATAGTTATGAAGTTACTTTTCCAAACATGAGCTGAATGTAACCATTATAGTGTGGTGTCTTCCTATCAGCTACCTCAATGATAGCTCTGAGATGTGTGAACTCCTTCATTCTCTCTTAGCCTCAGTTGGGTGTTGATTCTTGAGACTACTGATGGCACTTAGCATGTCCTATTTTAATGCTGATCTTTTTTCAGATAGGATGGAGGATGAGGCCAGAGGGGCACCCATTGCGGGAACTGAGAGTCGCTGCAGTGGAGGAAATACAGAAGAAGAGACATAAAGGCAGGGAAGAAAGGATGATGGAGAAAGGAATGAAGTCCAGGGCAGCAACAACACTGGTGCTAAGGCTGAGTGGTTTTCCCACAGAGCAATGCTGAATGTGTCTTAATTATAATGTGGATAATGAAAAGTTTAGTCACTATTATAGGCCAGAGCTATATGTTACCTAACTCCTGATTTTATGCATCTTCCCGTTTGACACATGGGACTCCCATTTTCGACTGAGGGAAGCATGGATTCCTAAATGTATGCCTTGATCCAGGGTGCGCAATCAGACAGGGAATTTGGTCTCTCACAATGTGAATTTTACACCCCTATGCTAAACACTTATCCTGTGGGAAAGCTCGTGGTTTTGGCAGGAGGCAGCAGAGGATGGACTGGGGAGTCCAAAGTCTTCTCCATTCGTTATTCCTTTTCCCCTTCTTAAAGTTTGAGTCAATCAGCTGGGAGATTATGGCAAGTAGAGTTGACAGAACGCATGCAGGCTGACCTCCTGCCCTTTCTCTTTCTCATACGGAATTGTTCCCCAGAAAAACAGTCTGAGTTAAGTCTCATTTGAAACTGCACCCAGATCATTTAAAGAGAAATATGGGCCGTTTCAGAGCATTCCTGCATCCCAGAGAATTCACTGAAGCCAAGGTTTTCTTACTCCCCTTCTCTCACTGTGCCCTTCACTTTACTTCTGCTACTCTAATAATTATAGCTCATGTTCATCTTCCAAGTTCTTTGCAATTTGTAATTAATTACTGCTGGAATAGCAACATTAACCCAATTTTACAGAAGGGGAAACTGAGGCACAGGATGGTGACTAGACTTGCCCCAGGGAAGTCAAGGATTAGAATACATAAATTCCTGTCCCCTAGTCCTTTGCTTAGGCCAAGAGACCAATGCTTCTCTCTCTCCTCTGATATGCTTTGGATTCACAACAGCTGGTGGATCTTGTCCAAATCATACTCCAAACTGGACATGACCCAATTCTTCCCCTGGTGGGCTGACTGCCCCAGTGTTCCCAGCAGCCACCTTGAGAGATGGTTCCACCCCTCAGCTCTTATGCCAATAATCCAGAACCCACCTGCCACTGGAATTGCCAAGGATGCTAGGTTTTATGTGCCCTCTTGCATGTAAGGAGTATGTCCATATTCTCTGTCCGTGCAATAAATGAAATAGCAATGTTTGCTATGTGTGTGTACAAGCCCAGTGAGGCCCCAGTCCAGAAATTTTAGAAACAAACCACTTTTCACAATGCCTGTTCGCCATGATTTGCTCAGTGTTTCTAAGACACTAGCTGAACTAAAATATAATATGTCCTTTGAAAAAGGCAACAATGGAGTCCTCATTATTGCCCATCTGAAATAATAATAACTAATTCAAAAGTGCTTTAGAAATATTCATTTTTTTAAGCTTCTGACACCGCTGGGAAATAGCGGAAGGTTACTGCACCCATTTTACAGATGGGTAAAGATAGTTATCTTCTGAAAAGGGCATAGCATAAGTCAAGGAATTCATTTGACTCCCTTACAACTGTAGTCAATACCAACCAAAATGGTTCATTACCTGAAGTGGGACCTGTTGTTTGCTTCATAAGTGAAAATATAATCAGTTCTAGCTGGTTTGATATTTCTAAGGGATCAGAGTTTCGTTAATATTCCACACACCTCTCCTTTCCCTGTGTATGTATCTGGAGGAGCTGTCTGCATATCCCTGTTTTTTCCACAGGATGACAGATTTTGTAACAATGACAGTAGATTAATATCTCTTTAATCAGCCAAAATGAACATGACACACAAGGGTGACAGTTCAATTTTCTGGTGACAGATTGTGGCTATCAAAGCCCTCCCGTTCCAGCTGATTTTTATTCCTGGCAGAGATAATATGGCTTTGGGAGGACCCCAGCTCCCCATCAGCTCATCAGATGCCCATTAAATAAATCTCGTAACACATAGGCGTTACTCACGCGCCTGTCAGGACTCTGGCTGGGGAATTAAATGAGCTCCGACACACGGAATGTAGTGAGACTGTCACTTGGCAGGGTGAAGCCACAGAACATATTTCAGAATATACAGTTATGTGGCTCCCGCTCCCTCTTTCTTGTTCGTTTGTTTGTTTGTTGGCTTCTCAGGGTTGAAATGTGGATCAGGCACTGAGTCTGTCTCCTGGGCAGACATAAAAAGAAAATGTATGGGAAACAAAAGGTGAATGGGGGAAGTGATACAGTAAATGCTAGCCACAGAATTAGCTATGCTTAGCGTTTGTTTGCAGGTGGGATTTCAGCAGTATCTTGTTTCTGAATCTGAAGTTTAATCTGCAGGATCTAATTCCAATCTTTGCTTTTTCCTTGTGGCGTTTCTCAAATGAGGTAGCTCCAGATACTGCACAAAGGCATGGCAAGTCCTCCCAAGGAGTAGCTCTGCCTTTTATTGTAGCAGGTCCTGACCCCCAAACTCATTCAGCTTTCATTCATTGTTGCTTAGACTTGCAATACAAAACTAGGCTTCACTTTATGCCACCTCCAAGAAAATGAAAAAGAAAAAAAATTGGAATTTGTCAGTCTAAATATCTGTGAGTACAATATTGTCACTTGTAACCAACCACCTAGAACTCCAGCAGCTGAGAAGTAACTCCTGCACTTGGGAAAGGAGATAACAATTGGCATTCTAGGGTATGATTTTGTCATTGTTTTCTAAATGCATCTTCGCTGACTATGGTTCCAGTCCTGTAGCCCTTAATATTACCTATAGGAATTTAGGCTACAGAATTGAGACTAATGGAGCATAGGGTTTGTCATCTGACTGTGTGAAATACAACTGTTTCTTTTCATAGAGATCCACACAAACCATCTTTCTGGTTGTCCTTCAAACAAAACAAACAAAAAGGGTGAAATGTGTTTTGAAACTGCTTAGTTTTGCATGATTTCCATTCCCACCCCAAAATATAAATCACTTTTACAAACCTGGCCCACTTATTTGGTGTGTATCAAGACCTGAGAACAGACAAATTTAATATATTAATTTAATGTTGGTTTCCTTACAAAACTTTTTGCACCACTCCTTGCTGTTCATCTAGCATGTTTATTTTAAAAGATACAATGCAAGTATTTTGAATAAAAATGTTTCCAAGAGAAAATTAACAATAAATTACCCAAATAGTGATATTAAAACATATCCATATGATTGTAATTATGAAGTCAAATACATCCAAAGGAGCATTCTCTCATTTTCCGGTCTTGTTACAATCTCTGTCATTACAAATGGGTTCATATTTATGCCGTTTTCTCTTCGTTCTTATTACAGCTTTTTTTTCCAAAAGAATAAGTCATCAAGGTTTTCAGTGACTAATACATTCTCTAAATTACAGTCAAAGGATGCATTACTTTATTTTTTCCCCTCCATATTCTGTATCTTAATTGCCTAGCTATTTCCTAGCCTCCTCTCTTTAAAGACTCATTAGCCTAAAGGGGAAAAGAATAGAATTGAGTCCACTTAGAATATTGCATCGAGTTCTGGAGGCCCCACTACCTGAAAGAGGGTGATAAATTGGAGGGACAAACTGTCATCACTTATGTGCCTTCTGAAAAATAGCATATAAAAATTCGGCTTTCAAATATTTGTAAAACAAAAGAAAAAAAGGAAAAATACAAGTGAGCTGCAGACTAGGAATTATTTGCATAAATTATTCGGGTAATCATTTCAAATAATAAATTCAAGATGCACACGGTCAGTTTACAGACTATTCAAAAAGGTCCTGTTCAGCAAAATATTTAAGCATGTGCATAACTTGGAGCACATACCTAGTGGCACTGGGAATAATCGCATGCTTGCAGACCTTGACGATCAGGACCAAGTAGGAAAAGAGGTGACATTATTGGCTATAGATGATTTGCGGAGCTCTACTTATTGCCATCTGGTCACTGTATGGCAGCCTATGTGAAACTAGGTGGTGGTCTCGGTCATCTTGCTAGTAGACAGATCTCTATAGCTCCATTGCTAGGCATTCTGGTTTGCAATGTCAACATAAAAGTGTCAAGTATCAGCAGGGTAGCCGTGTTAGTCTGGATCTGTAAAAGCAGCAAAGAATCCTGTGGCACCTGATAGACTAACGAACCTTTTGGAGCATGAGCTTTCATGGGTGAATACCCACTTCGTGGGATGAATGTCATAAAAGTGAGGACTCCATGGCTCCTAGATGCTGAACTCTGTCCCTCTGTGCCTAAATACTAATCTTAACCCCCAAATGTGGGATTTTGTTCCTTACTAAGGTACTCATCTTTGTAAGTTAGACCAAGGAAAATGCGTCCTTCCAATGAGACTACATGGAACCCCCCTTCAAGTTAAAAAGCTATGGTACCTCTTCCATCCATAATGTGAGTACGTGCGTCTCAGGTAGGGCCCATAATTTGGTGGGGTGTTTTCCAATTCGAGGAGGTGAACCGTTCCAATAGCAGTAGCCTCTTACTCATACTGTGCAATGCTTTTTAATTCTAGATGATCTTGAGTTCTGTATGCCTACCTATATCACTGCTTTTGTAGGGCTCTCTCTCTCTCTCTCTGTATATATACATGAAATAAAGACTTTAAAGAATTTCAGCTAATATTTTGGCAGGCTGTTGACCTGGTAAAACTCACTCAAGGTTTTTTTTTCTGTACCTTGACAGAGCTGTTAAATTGGTCGCAGATTTTATGGGCCATCACCAGCATAGGATTTTTTTTTAAGCATTTTGGTTTTGACACTTAAAGTCATTAACAAGCCGGTTTGAGACAGAGTGTAAACTTTGGTCTGTGCACTTAGCTACCCTGTTTTTCGTGTTTACTGAGTTGGCACTATTGGAACTGTAGGAGTGAGAAAGGGGCTTAGGGAATTGAGGAAAGCCTCACTCCAAATTGCCTTACCATCTCCCTCCAAATGTTTATTGCGAGGTCTTTTCGAAGCCTTAGCACAGCATGCTGAATGTTTCCTGTTATTGTTTGTTTTGGATGTTTCGGAGGGGAGACATCTGACTTCAGATTTTCCCAGTGTAACGTTGCTGCCCTGGGCTCTGTTGTTTCACAGCTTTTCAGCATTACAGGAGGGGCTTTGAATGAACTTGATGCTACTGCATTGTTCAGGCTGAGGACTTTGGCCCATTCATATACAAGTAAAAGAACAGCTTTGAAGGCATATAGCACGGAGTGTCTGTTCATGGCACATGGTACTGATATATGCCAAGGTACAGGTATTTTAGATAAATCTCAGACAGACGCACGGAGAGTTAAGACAAATTATCATTGCAGCTTCATGTCTCCTGCAAACGTTATGATTTTCTGCTCTCAGCAGTTGGAGTATGGTCTTGATTTCTGTATAGATGCTGGCAGCAGAAATAGCTGCGGAGAATGTAAAATAGTGCATTATACTGAGTGCTTGCTTGTTGATTTCAAGGCTATTTACCACCTGAATAGCTAATAACCTGGCAGAGTGATGACAAACACTGTCAGTGCTAACTAGAACTGGGCCAAAGCCACAAAACCGGCTCCCAAACATTCGTTCACATTTGTAAAGATCTTTCCTTTATGTTCACAATCATTTTTTTTCACTCATAAATTATTGTGGGAATTAGCTTTACTAGCATGAATGGTGATGAAAAGCCAATAGTTTAAACTTGCACATTCACACACTTTCAGACAGCAAACTTTAAAATTTGCTCTTGACAAGCATTCACAACTAATATCTAATTCCGAGAGTTTTGCTCATCCAACTGGAGAACTAAAAGAGTGTTGAATGGTAGATGGGACCAATTACAATAAATCAACAGGGCTCCAATAGCAGGCCAATGAGTAAACAAAATACATGAAAAATGTCATGGAATTATTCCAAATATTTTCTTGCAATTCAAGAAAATAGCAAATCAGATAAAGGGACAGTATTCTTCACATAACTTATATTTTATTATTTGTATTACAGTAGCATCCTAGAGTCTCTGACCAACACTGGGGCCCCATTGTGCTTGGTGCTGTACACACACATAGCCAGCTCTGCCCTGAAGAACTTGCAATCTAAATAGATAAGACAGACAAAGGGTTGGTGAAGAAACAGAAGTGAGGTGACTTGCCCATGGTCAAACAAGAAGTCAGCGGCAGAGCCAGGATTAGAGTGCAGGGCTCTGGAGTCCTTACTGCAGGATACTAGCCGCTGGACCACACTATATCTCTAGCAGAGTCCCCTTGAGGCTGAGCCCTGGCTGGGACCCAGCTAGGGTGACCAGACAGCAAATATGAAAAATCAGAATGGGAGTGGGAGGTAATAAGAGCCTATATAAGAAAAAGACCCAAAAATCGGAACTGTTCCTATAAAATCGGGACATCTGGTCACCCTAGACCCAGCATATACTCTTGCATTTTCTTAGTAGTTTAAAGGGAGACTTGGAAGATATTGGGCTAATGAGTTCAGTACCAACCTGAACCTTTGCCTGAAATGTGAACAGAACTTGTAAAGTTTAGATAACTTATATTGTTTCTATGTAGGTTTCATTTCTTTGCATCTCTGGGATTCTAGGTAGATTAGTAAATGTCTTTACAGGGCTGTAATTGCTAAGTATAATTGTTATTCTTCATTCCAAACAGACTACATGTTAAGAGAGGCTGATCATGTGGAATGTACAACCTTAATGGAAGCAACAGTTAGTGGAAATATCATCAAAGAGCCATTCAATAGATCACTAGCCCAGCTGTGCAGTTTTAAATGATTTAGATAATTCTAGAATGCATTAAAGAGCCAACACAGCAAAACCAAAGTCAGCAGCCTGTTGAATGTATACATAAATAGAGAGCAACACCTAGATTCCTGCATTTGTGAAGATCATACAAATCTCTCTAGAGGGAGTCAGAGAGCTATTTCTCCAGAAAGATGTGAGAGTTTCTAAATGCAGCATAGTCAGGGACAAAATAACCCAGCCAAATAACTCAAGTCCTCAAAAATACCCCGTGAAGTGTGTTTGTGGAGAGGGGTGGGGGTTAGGCTAGTCAAAGTTCCTACAAATTGTTCCAACCTCCCCCCACCCGGTGCATCACTGGCTCAGCCAGATTTTGCCTGTACTAAAATTGTGGGCGCTGTCCCTGAAATTCAGTTATGCACATAAAATTATAGATTTCTTATCTTCTTACAGTTACTGGAGGTTGGTTTTGCTTGAATCAGGTTCCATGTATTTCTGATGTATTTATCAGAAATAAAGACATCTGATTATTTTCTCAGATGTCTTTATTCAAATCCAACTGCCCCATGCGCCCCCGCCCCCAATTTTGAGTTTGCACACTGTGAGTATTCATTAGTGTGCATTCAACAATGTCAAGTGTGTTTCTTTTAGTTGTGCTTTGTCAGTTAAAACACACAGGGCTAAATTTCCAAGACAGCTCAGAATGCCCCATTGCAGTCAATGACAAAACTCCCATTATGGTCAGGATTTCATCCCAGATTTGCAGAAGAGTTCATCTCTCTTCAGCACCTAAACAAGTGGCCAGATTTTCAAGAACACAATGACCTCTCTTGGCAATCTGGCCATGAGTGTCACAGTGGGACCACTAGCTGCTGAACACTTTTGAATAGAGAGGCACCCAAAAAAATGGCCAATGGGGAGCTGAGCTCTTTTGCAGCCTGATTGTGGGTGCTGAGCCCTTGAAAATCTAGGCCTGAGTTCTCTGGCAAGTCCAGCTCCTGGTGCTGTTTCCCTGAGCTGACTGGAAAGTGTGAAATGTTGCACATACACAATTCCCAACACTACTCAGACATGCAACTTTGAAATTCACTAACAATGAAAATTTGGACCAATCGCACAAACATTTGCAGAAAGGCAGAGACAAAGAGGGTGTGAATACAAACAGAGCTAAACGAGTGAAAAATCAGATCAGATGTTTCCAGAACAGTTTTTCCTGGATTGACCCCTCTCTCCAAACCATAGAGACTTTTACCTGTTTAAAACCACATTCAGCATCGTTAAAATTAAATATGGCCATTACCATACGACAGGGCCTATATCCTTTTACCAATTAACATTTAAAGGTGTTTTACAATTCAAATAGCCATGCAAATAAAGGCAACATTGCCAATTCTGGACAGATTAAAATGAGACGGTCCTGCTGTGTGCTAGAGCTTGGCCCACACTGATATCATGCTGTCTTTGGGATGTACCTGTCTGCTCCAATCTTCTGAGTCAACAGGAGACTGAAACGTTCCAGAATATCTTATTCTTTGTGTTTCCCTGCTCTCTCTGTCTGCCAGCATCTCCCTTGAGCCTTTCCTTCCACTAGATAATCTGGTAAATTTATACACACATATGTGTGTGTGTGTGTATATACTTTGCAGTTCTTTAGTGACATTCCTCTGAGAGTTGGAAAGCACTTCATCGTTAATTTTTATCATTTTTTATTCCTTGTATTCAGTAGCGCCTAGAGGTTTCATTGCGCTAGGCACCGTATGAACACATAACACTGTATGAAATCATTGGCAACATTCCTATTGACATCCATGGCGCATGCTCGAGGCCACAGTGACTTGTTCAAAGTTCCACAGGGAGTCCGTGGCAAAATCAGGAATGGGACCTAGTCCAGTGCTGTAACCACAAGCCTGTCTTCAAATATTAACCCGGTAAGTCACCCCACATCCCATCGTTATCCCATTTCACATGTGGGGAAACTGAAACACAGAGAGGGAGAGTGACTGGCCCCAGGGCACGCAGGGGGATGTTGACAGCAGTGGCAAGAATACCCAAAGCTCCTGACTCCCCACCCTGCTCTTTCATCACTTAGCCCATTTACTACTTCCCTGTATCTCACGTGCCACATCTTTTTAACATTGTAAAGAGTTTTGGGATACAGGTTCATGTATAGCAGGGAAGGAAGGGAGTATCTGGGCCAAGACACTAGAGCAAACTCCAACCCTTGGGAAGGGGTCTTTAATCTTCCCACAGAGCCAAGGCCTTGCTCTTTAGTTCTCATCTGAAAGTCCATTACACAGTAAACTACACGATGCTCACAGTGAATGATACAAGCTGAAATAGCTCGTATTGGAACTCCCAGTTCCAGGAGTCTCCAGTCATTTTGTAGTTCTTAGGGGTGAGCAAACAGCTCATGTGTAACTCCAAGTTTGCCCAAACCAGCCATGTTCAAGCCTGCCAAAGGCCAGTATTTGGAGGGTTGTGCTGCTGGGAAAGAGAAGTATCATCTAGTTTCATATTTTAAAAAATGAATAATTTAGATAATTGCATGATGGTGTGATGGGGGGGGGGTGTTGCCATGTTCTGTCTAGTCAATCACATGCAAATCACTGAGATAAAGGGTCCAATCATGGAAAGGCCTGCGAACCTCTGGGAACATGTTCAGTGTCCTCATTCACCAGATTAGGGCCCAGGAAAATTTCCCTGGATTCTGAATTTACTTTATGCTGGTTTTAAATTGGTGTAACGACACTGAAGTGGATGGAGTGACTCCTGATTTACCTTACATGAGATCAGACCCTACATGTATATTGAGTCCTGAGGGCTTAGTTCTCTTTTCACACTGGTTGCAACTTGACTGATTTACCCTGATGGAAGTGAGAGCCGAATGAGACCCTTGATTGTGGTTTTTAATGTCTGTAATTGCACATTAGGTATGTTTCATAAAAGTTAGAAAAGGACATTGAGAGTCCAAGGTTATGGATGCAGTATACAAGCCTAAATAAAATAGCAAAAAGTAAGACATTTTAATTCACCCACTACAAGATTTCTCTCTTCAACATATAATAACATAGAGTTTGTACGACACCAACAGTGTACTAGGTGCCTTCCCAAGTGCAGTATGTTATGCTGGAGTGTATAAATACATAAAAATCTAGTAATCTCACCTATCTTTTCTGAAATATTTGTTCCTGATATGTCACTGGTGTTAGAGTCTAGCATATGGAAAGTGTTCTTGCCAACCAGCTACTAGGATAGCTGAGCATTTTAATGGCAGTACAGGTTATAGGATCCAGATTTTTTTGTGCCAGGTCAATCATTTGAATCCAGACCACGTAGGTAGTTATGGCTGTTGCATGACCTATGTGAAAAGAGTTGTTGGTCTCAATCCATTTCCTAGTGGAAAGATGCCCAGCTTGCAAAAACTATCATGCCACCCGGCACTTTCGTTAGCAGTGTCAGCTAAAGAACAAATTCTGAATGGCCCAGGAAGACTGAGCTCTCCTGCCATCCAGAGGGGTGGTCCCTCTAGGTCAGCACTGAAATATCTTGGTGAGGGTGGTGTAGAGAAGTTTAATGTTGCCTCCGCATGTTGTATGGTCTAGACAATGGGATGGCTCCACTCTCCAGGACTATCAGTATGGCACTCTTCAGATTTGATTCAGAATATATTTTTAAATTGCTGTATAATGCGGACACCTAAAAGAATTAGGACCAGCAAATTATTTAGGGCCGGATTCAGATACCCTAACTCTCACTGAACAGGGCCTTACTCTACAAGTAATCTCTGAAGTGAATGGGACTACCTGTGGTCTAAAACAGTGGTTCTCAAACTAGGGCCGCCGCTTGTGCAGGGAAAGCCCCGTCAGGCCGGGCCGGTTTGTTTACCTGCCGCGTCTGCAGGTTCGACCGATCACAGCTCCCGCTGGCTGCAGTTTGCCGCTCCCAGCCAATGGGGGCTGCGGGAAGTGGCGCAGGCCGAGGGACATGCTCGCTGCCCTTCCCGCAGTCCCCATTGGCCTGGAGCGGCGAACCGCAGCCAGTGGGAGTCGTGATTGGCCGAACCTGTGGACGTGGCAGGTAAACAAATCAGTCCAGCCCGCCAGGGGCTTTCCCTGAAGCAGCAGCCCTAGTTTGAGAACCACTGGTCTAAACCAGAGCAAGGGTAACAGAATACAGAAATAAAGAGCACATTTTACCAGTGAAGGAAATAAATGACTAGAACAACTTACCCAGGGAGGTGGCAACTTCTCCATCACTTACAGCCTTTCTGTCTAGGCCGGACGTCTGTCTAAAAGATACGCTATAGCCCAGACAGAAGTGTTGGGCTTGATGCTGAAATTATTGGGTGACCATCTTTGACCTCTGTTTTGCAAGAGGTCAGGCTAGATGATCATAATATGGCCCCTTCTGGTTCTGTGAGTTCAGTCCTTCGTGACTGCTTACTGGGGAGTGAGTGACATGTGGCAGATATTTCCTCGGGAATAATGTGCCCTCCTGTATATTCCTTTAATAGCTGCAGGCTTCATGTCTGAATGCCAGCCTCTTTCAAAGATCAGAGTTAGTTTGTGTTGGAAAGCAGGCCAGGGGCACATGTGAATCTTGATGCTTTAAGCCCCTCTGGCAGCCAAGTTGGCATAACTTAAGATTTCTAGATAGCCATTGGAGCCCTGTACGACAAGCCAATGGTTCGCTGTGTTTCCCCCCAGCCCCCATCATCATCTTACCAAGTACAACTATATCCCCTGACAGGCAGACATATAAATCTTAACCATTGAGAAACAAAGCCGTTTTTAAACTTTAACGAGCAGACTAATGGAAATAAAATGCAGAGAAAATGCAAAAAAGAAAAGTTTTTTTTATTTTGGTCTCCTGGTGGGGGTGGCAGGAGAGGAGTGCGCATAGTAAATAATAAATAAACCAGGCAATGTTTTTACAGCCTCTTTTCATATTCGTGAATATTTAAAACATGCAAAAATGTGGAATAGGCATTTGCTGGGGACAAAGGGAAAACATTTCTTTTATGTAAGGAGGGAAAAGGTGTACCGAGAGCGAGATGGGGAAACCAGAGAGCTGCATGTTTAATGGAAGTGGCGGCTCATGTGGGGAGAGATTTCCAAGTGTGAACATATTTGTAGACAAACTGATCTGACAAGTCAGCTTGGTAAGGTGCATTTACAGTGTGGCTGGCTTGGGAAACAGGATTTTGTTTTCAGGGTGTTAGGTCAATATGAGCAACGCCTGCTGTTCACTGGTAGCCCAACTGCAAAGTCATCCAGTCACTTCAGAGTTTGTCAGACCTGCACTTTGGTACCTGAAGAGCCTTAGTACAGGTGTCCAGGAAAAAAAGGTCCAGCAGCTGTTCACACCTTCATAGTCTTTAAGACCAGAAGGGACCGTTATGATCATCTGATGTGACTTCCTGCATCACACAGATCATAGATTTAGAGATTTGGGTTCAGCCACAAACTGTGAGTATCCTTGCGAAGCCACTTGCTCTGCCCACTGTGTCTCAGTTCTCCATCTGTAACCCTTCCTTTGTCTGTCTTGTCTATTCAGACCATAAGCCCTCACTGAGAGAACCTGTTGCTTCCTATCTGTATGTGCAGCACAAAGGGGTTCTGATCTTGAATGGGCACTCAGGCACAATCATAATAGAAATGATGACAAAGAAACTTTTAATTAAAAAAAGGGAACATGGAGTGGGGAAGCCTTGGGCTGACAGTTTAGCAAAGGAAAGCGATTAGATACAATAGTACACAAAGTGTGAATGCCTAGAAAGACGCGCCAGCCAGGTTTTCGTGACCCTGCTGTGGTGTCTGAGATATCAGAACTTCCCCGTGGCTAATCTTTGTGCTCAGGTCACACCTTGCTCCCAATGTAATTCAAAACACAGTCAGCAATGCCTATTGCCATGACTGGCAGGATTATTATTGTTAACTGTTCCTGGGCTTCTGGCTGCAATGTTTGTTTAACTGCATGTTTCTTTTCTGCCTTTTGATTTCTTTTTGCCAACTTTGTATTTTAATATATGCTTTTATGGAAATATTTATAGCACACATGTTGGGTATAAAACACCATCATAAAGACTTTTTGCAATGAAATAAATGATGTTGTTATGATTTTGGAGTTATGTCTATTCTGTAATGAAAAGGGCCTGTGACTGCTTGAACCATCAACTCAGCAAGCTTTTACAGCCTTCTCTGGGCAGAGTGACCTCACTGAGGGTATGTCTACACTGCGGGATTATTCCGATTTTACATAAACCGGTTTTGTAAAACAGATTGTATAAAGTTGAGTGCACGCGGCCACACTAAGCACATTAATTCGGTGGTGTGCGTCCATGTACCAAGGCTAGCGTTGATTTCTGGAGCGCTGCACACTGGGTAGCTATCCCGTAGCTATCCCATAGTTCCCGCAGTCTCCCCCGCCCATTGGAATTCTGGGTTGAGATCCCAATGCATGATGGTGCAAAAACAGTGTCGCGGGTGATTCTGGGTAAATGTCGTCACTCATTCCTTCCCCCGTGAAAGCAACGGCAGACAATCATTTCGCGCCCTTTTCCTTGGATTGCCCTGGCAGACACCATAGCATGGCAACCATGGAGCCCATTTTGCCTTTTGTCACTGTCACCGTATGTGTACTGGATGCCGCTAACAGAGGTGGTACTGCAGCTCTACACAGCAGCATTCATTTGCCTTTGCAAGGTAGCAGAGATGGTTACCAGTTGTTCTGTACCGTCTGCTGTGCCATTGTAAATTGGTGATGAGATGACGGTTATCAGTCATTCTGTACCATCTGCTGCTGTCATGGGTGCTCCTGGCTGGCCTTAGCTGAGGTCAGCCGGGGGCGCAAAGACAAAAATGGGAATGACTCCTCGAGTCAATCCCTCCTTTTATGGTTTATCTAAAAATAGAGTCAGTCCTGCCTAGAATATGGGGCAAGTGTACTAGAGAACCAGTGTATCAGAGAACCAGAGAGCACAGCTGCTCCACGTCAGATCCCGCAGAAACGATGAACTGCATGCCATTCACGGGGGGTGCCCCTGCAATAACCTCACCCATTGATTCCCTCCTCCCCCAACCTTCCTGGGCTACTATGGCAGTGTCCCCCATTTGTGTGATGAAGTAATAAAGAGTGCAGGAATAAGAAACACTGAGTTTTTAGTGAGATAAAATGAGGGGGAGGCAGCCTTCAGCTGCTATGATAGTCCAGGCAGGACATTAAATGGTGAGGGGGAGAGGAGCCCAGCATCCCACTGCTATGATAGTCCAGACAGTACAGAATCTTTTCTTTAGACATGAAAGGAGGGGGCTGATGGAACTCAGCCCCCAGTTGCTATGATGAGGAGGGTTACCAGCCCTTCTGTACCATCTACAGGGAATGACCGGGAGCCATTCCTATTTTCACCCAGGCACCCCTGTCTGACCTCACCTGAGGCCAGCCAGGAGCACTCACGGGCTGATGATGACGATGGATAGCAGTCATATTGTACCATCTGCCACTGGGGAGGGGAGGGGCGAGGATGCTGCTATTCATTGCCGCAGTGTCTACCAGCAGCATGCAGTAGACATAGGGTGACATATAAAAAAGTCAAGAAACGATTTTTTTCCCTTTTCTTTCACGGGGGGCGGATGTAAATTGATGACATATACCCCGAACCACGCCGGACAATGTGTTTGACCCTACAAGCATTGGGAGCTCAGCCAAGAATACAAATGCTTTTCGGAGACTGCGGGGACTGTGGGATAGCTGGAGTCCTCAGTACCCCCTCCCTCCCTCCATGAGCGTCCATTTGCTGCTTTGGCTTTCTGTTATGCTTGTCACACAGCACTGTGCTGTGGCCTCTGTCTATCATAGCCTGGAGATTTTTTCAAATGCTTTCTCATTTCGTCTTCTGTAACGGAGCTGTGATAGAACAGATTTGTCTCCCCATACAGCGATCAGATCCAGTATCTCCCATACAGTCCATGCTCTTTTTGGATTTGAGACTGCATTGCCACCCGTGCTGAGTAGAGCTCCACGCTGGGCAAACAGGAAATGAAATTCAAAAGTTTGTGGGGCTTTTCCTGTTTACCTGGCCAGTGCATCCGAGTTCAGATTGCTATCCAGAGTGGTCACAGTGGTGCACTGTGGGATATCGCCCAGAGGCCAATATCGTCGATTTGCGGCCACACTAACCTTAATCCAATGTGATAATACCGATTTCAGCGCTACTCCTCTTGTCGGGGAGGAGTACAGAAGCCAGTTTACAGATCCCTTTATATCAATACAAAGGGCCTCGTTGTGTGGACGGGTGCAGCGTTAAATCAGTTTAACCCTGCTAAAATCGGTTTAAACACGTAGTGTAGACCAGGCCTGAGCTGCTCAAACATGAACATGGTTTTACATCTGCCCCAGTGTTGCACATAAACAGGGCATGCTGTATTATATTGTGGCTATTAGTTATTATTACAGCGCTAAGCACTCCATGAAATAAGTCATAGACAAGGTCTCTGCTCCAAATCTCTTACAATCTTGATGTTGTTATAGGAGATAAATGCATCAACGGCATTAATTTTCAAATGTTTGCACAGAATCTGCACGTGTACAGTGCCTATGGGTACTCCCAGCATTCTTGCATTTGTGTGTGCGTGCAATGCAGGGGTTTGCACATGGAATCCTCGTATGTATGGGCAGTTAGCTGTTTGTCATGCACAGATGTGTGGAGTTGCTTACACAATGGATGCACACACATCTTGCAGGCAAAATATAGGTGTTCAAAATGGTACCAGTGGTGTTACTAAAAACTCTGGTCATAACACTGAGGATATGATTTTAGCCAAATGGAAATGGAAAGGAAGTTGGTTATAAAGCTTCCACTGCAATCTGACCATACCCTACAGCAGCTGAGGACTGCAGGAATCACAGAGGCCTCTCTGGTGTGATCCTGGTCACAGCTGTTCATGATCTGCAGACTGGATCCCACAATCTGTCTTCAAGGGGTTCTGTCAGGAACAACCAGAAATGTAGCTTGTGCTTCATGCTTGCTTGGGGGTTCTAGTAGTAGGGTACACGTTTCAGCAATTCTCTGAAAAATGTCCTGGCCTCCTTTTGCTCTTGTGTGCAGTTCAAGTTGTTGGCCATGTTCTGTGAAGTCCTGTATAGTTTGGGTCCTGGCTATGAGTGAGTTCTACCCTGTTCCTATGGGCTAGTCTGACACCAAAGATGTTGAGCTCTTGCTAACAGTCCTCAGGTTTGAACATCTGAGTTGGCAGTTTGGCATAGAGCATTTTTTTGCATTTGGAATAAGCTTCTCCCACTAGTCAGAGAGCCCAAGTCTCTTAAATTTCAGGGTACAGTGGGGAAAGTTAATCTATTCACACAGACTTTTGCCCAAAGGGAGTGGTGGTGCATGACTATAAGGAGATCAAACTGTGTATTCTTTTTAAATACTTTCTGTATATACCAAAGAAGTGGTGAGTGCATTTAAAAATAATTTAAATACATCCTATCTGAGAGCACCAATGCCTGATACTTTGGAGAGAGGCATCTCCCTGCCTTTACAGTTCTACACGTACCTTACAGCCTGGATGGATCTTCATTGTTTTTAGATGGTGGAACCTTTTACACGTTCATGGACTCTAGAAATAGATCTTTGATGGAAATTCCCATGTTCCAGAATTTAGATTCTTTTCAAACTTTTGCTCTGTCAGTTCTGGTATCTTTCACTCTCTGCAATACTGGCTTTAAAAAAAAGCAGCAACAGAACCTGGGAAAAACAAATCATGTATTTATTTGTAAGGTGCCCATTACCGGCTAAAGGAGTCAGGAAAATACTGCCATGGCGTCATGCAACAGTGATTATTAGGGAAGAGGGGACTTCAAAACTCACTGGGAACAGTTCCAGAGCATGGATGAGTTTTGGAATGGTCTGAGTGGCTGTTGGATGCTGAGTTTCCAGGCTGTTCCAAGACCTTCTATAAATAATAGTAAACATAATCTATGATTATGAGAGCACATTCTCTAGTTTCTTTCACCCTGAGGGATCCCAAAGCATTTTACAGGTAATGAGCCCTAGCATGTTACAGTTGAAGTTAATTACAAAACTTCTGTTGGATTCAACAATAACAGGTTTGAGTTCTGTACACACAAGAAGCACTGAACCTGCCATGGAAATATAGCTCCCTCTGGAAGCTATATTTTCAGCTGTGCCTAGGAAGTCTTTGCACCAGTTTGAGATGAGAGGTGATGACCACCACATCCACCTGAAACTCCTGGGGAGAGTTTAAGCAAATAAGTTTAAATTTTGGCCAGGACAGGGTCTGCTCCTGTGAGAAGGTTCTTTACTGACAAGTGGCCAGGGAAAGGGCTTTATATAGGATGCCCTGGCAGAAAGAGAGTACCTTAAACTTTTGTATCTTTCTAATAAATAGACTCTGTTTACCATTGGGGAGCTGCTTTGTTTTCATATCTGTGCATTGCAGCCACAGTCATTAATGCTGGGCATGCATTAATGAATCACCTGAATCACCTTGTCCACACGATGTGATTCACCAGCTAGACTAGTCCTAAGGTTACTGGCGGTCCAAACTTTCACTGCTGCTGCAAGATTTGGCTGTGCATTCCTTACTGATTGTAAAGGTGACATGCCTGAACAAAACCAAACCGTTTCTTCTTTTGACCCTTTAATGACCATGTGGCTTTAATATTAAATGTTTGGGCCCCAGTTCAGTAAGACACTTAAGCATACGCTCAAGTCCCTCCCTATTTAGTTTAGCACATATTTAAGTGCCTTTCAGAACAACGATGGATTTAAGCATAAACTGAAAGTTAAGCACATGCTTAAGTGCTTTGCTGAATTAGGGCCCTTGACAAAAATAAGGCCAATTATCAGAAAGAAAGCTAAGGGCAAAATAAGATAGACATAGATATATATATATGCTAAGTCTTAGTTTTTTAATTTGACTTGTTTATATAAAATAAGTTTATATAAAATATGTTCTATTGTTCATTTTATGTAAAACAAGGCAAATTAAAAAAAAATAAGACCAACAATGGAACATACATTTACTCTGGGTTAATGGAAGATTTTAAAAATTAATACCCAAACATAAAAATGCTTTATAGGAGACAGAAGACTTTTTGTAACTTTTCCACCCCAGGAAAAAAATAAAGAAGATAATGAATAATTGAATTATGTGCTAAGAAAACCTACTTGCTGAATAAGTGAAAAATAAATCTAAGGGGAAACTAGTGTAGACTAGCTGGACTAAGAAGCTGACATTGCCGTGACATGGGAAAGGGCAGATCCAGCCTGGGATATCATTTCTAAACATGGGCCCAGAGGTGTAACATGAGTGAGGCTATGCCATGGATGAATCTGGTTCCTTCCATGCAAGAAAAATAAACATGAAGAGAGAGTGAGAAACTGATAGGATGATGTTTCATGCAGGGCTGTGCAAAATATTCACAATCAAACTCACTGCGGTATGACACTTGCTTGATTTAGTGTGTTACAAACACAAAACCCTCTATAATCTCTCTGTGTTTATGGGCACAAGAACAGGGAGATCCTCAAGAAGGGAGGCTTGGAGTCTCTTCTTTCCCTTAAATCCCAGTTCAGCAAAGCACTTAACTACATGCTTAAATCCAACTCTATTCAGTAAGACAGAGCACTGCTTAAATCCCATTAAAGGCAATGGGATTTAATCATGTGCTTAAAGCTGAAGACCTGCTTATGAGCTTTGCTGAACAGGGCTGGTTTTGCTCTCTGTAATTTTCAGAGATGATGTGCTCACTGCAGATATTATGGTGCTTCCTGCACCCAAATGAGCCAGTGGCCTCTGTATCCAATGGCCAAAATCCCTCTTTAAAAAAAGGATCGTTCTATTTACTCCTAACCGTGGAATACACGTTTTAGCAGCCAGTTAACAAGATTCTCAAGCAGAAGCCAGTTTGGTTGAGTAGTTTAGAGATTCCACTGACTCTAGCAAAAGACACTCATGCTTGGCTATGCCTTCCAGGAGACAGCTGCTCTTGCCATTTTTATAGTGCCTTATGCGGGTCACTCTCTTTATGACCTGTATGGCAGGGTTTTGTTCCTAGTAGAAAGGAGGCTTGTGTTTTACTACTGGTCTATTTGTTTCAGGCATAAATCCATTCACTGCCCTTGAGCAACCCAGGCCAGGCTGTGTGGTCCATTTGCAGGCTGGATCCTGTTTCTGAATCGTCTGAAGCCCTGTTCACAGCCCGAGCCCTTTTGTGCCATACTATAAAAATGGCTGGGTTTTGCATACTCTGCTTTGGTATGAGCCTCTTGAAGCAATAGGGCCCGTAAAGTTTTATAAGTCATATTTTATAAGCTGTAGGGAGTGGAACAAAAGGTGGGGCTTTTGTTTTGTTTTGATTTTGTAAAAATATGAATCAGATTTAATTCCCAGGTTCCAGAACCATAGCCTGGCAAAGCAGTTTGTCCACAATCCGTGATGTTGTATAAATACACCCCAGGGATGGGGGTCAGAATGAAATCTCTATGGAATGGAATGATCATGGTTAGGGAGACACCATGTTAACAAACATATTAATCTGGCTGGTAATGGGACTGACCCTCTTTGTCTCAGCCTCCCCAGCTCTGCTAACAGTGTAGTGGTCTGGAGTTTTTCAATCAGGGTCCAACTTTCTCCAGATTAAATTTTGTGGGTTTAAAGAATTTCTTGTAAGAAATACTCATAAATGGACTGTTCCTTATGGCTCAGACTGACTGCCCTTACAGTAACTCCTAAGGATGGCGGTGTAGGTATAACTAATGCACTCCTGCTATATTGCAAGGGGGTATAGAAGAGAAGAACCACAAGAGACTTCCTCGCTTCTAGAAAACAAATACCTATCCCAACAAAGGCTAGAGCATTTGTAATTCTGTGCATCTCAGGACTGCAAGGACAGCATGGTGGATGCTGATTGCATGACACAGCTGTGCAACTCTTCACCTAGGGGACATGCTAAGGCCGGGTCTGCACTGGGGGGCAAGGGGGACTCGATCTAAGATATGCAACTTCAGCTATGAGAATAGCGTAGCTGAAGTCAACGTATCTTAGATTGAATTAAAATTACTTACTTCGCGTCCTCACGGTGCACTGTGGCTCCCCCATCTACTTTCGCCAAGCTGGAGCTCAGCAGTCGACGGAAGAACAATCGGGGATCGATTTATCACGTCTACACTAAATGCAATAGATTGATCACTACCCGCCGATTCGGTGGGTAGTGTAGACATACCCTAAGATTCTAGTCTGTTCACTGGCCGATCAGATAATACAGATTACAACTCTGTTTGCTCATAAGAACCCTGGCTAGAAGGAAGGTTTTATCCCATTGAAAGACAGATTATTAATTAATTAATTTTCACCTCAAAGTGATTTTACACTTTTTCCAAAAAAAGAACCACTTCATCCCACCTTGAAAAGAAACCATCACTCTTTGAAATGTGGCAGCTGTTTCATAACACATATTTTCACACTCTAGCTTACCACAGGATGCCAGTTGAAACTTCCGGGGGGAATTCAGCTCAGCAGAATTTCCCAAATTGGAAATTGTATCTAATGTCTCTAAAACCTGTTTCACATCTCATCTGAAAGCAACACGTCTACTGGTATACCTGTCCGTCCGTCTGTCTATCTACTCAATCATTGATCTATCTCATGGTTTTGTATAACATCAGTCCCTGTAATGTTTCATTTCTGAACAGAAACACTACAGCTTCAGGATGATGTCAATAATGGACTTTGTATAGGAGTAATTTAAAGTGAGATGTGATGAGATCACAGGTTGTCATGCTATATGGACTTATGATTCTTTTGAAAGAAGAGCGACAAAGAGTCCTGTGGCACCCTATACACTAAGAGACGTATTGGAGCATAAGCTTTCGTGGGTGAATAGCCACTTTGTCAGACGCATGTCACAGCTACCTCTCTGATACTTGAAAGAAGAGGTAATTATTAAAGAAAACAGCTACAGACACAGACACAAACAAGCCAGCTTCCACGAGCTCAAGTTCCAGCTTTGTCTCTGTGGTTCACTGACGATCACAACCTGTTTGAAATACTACAATGCGTATAGAGACATCCAGTGGTCAAATTACATGTTGCAAATAAAGATATCATGGCACAGGGTTAGCTGGGATGGTGAATAGAGTATGATGGGTTTTTTTCTTTTCTTACAGTTTCTCTATTTCCCGCACCATGGCCAATTTTGTCAGGAAGACATCTCCATTTTTCCAGTGGCTATTCTCCATGGAAAAAAATTGCTAACCTGTTTAAATTCTAATCTGCATTTCCCTTCTCATGTATGATTCCTGCATAAATCATTTTGTGAACTACATGGTAGAATACGCCAAGTTTAAATTGAAAAGCAAATCACTGACAGCACTCTCGAACTCTAACTCCTTGGCCTCCTGCAACTGGCCCTGGTCAAGAACTTGTCACAAGTTTATTTTCAGTCATTATCACAACTCTCTTGTACTGGCCTTGGAATCATTGTGTGTGTGGTAGGTTTACTCCTTCATCAAACAGGGACTAAGTAACTTCCTTTAATCCTCCTGCCACCTGCTAATTTTGGTTTCTGTTAAGCCTCTCAAATGCTGATGTTATTAACCGGTTTGGTTATTTCACAGTTTCTATCGCTGGCCCTTTCCCCTCTTATTTAAGAAGGATGGTGCCATTGTTAACCAAGACTTGGGAGATCTGAGTTCAAGTCCCTCCTCCACTATACAGTTCCTGTGTGACCCTGGGCAAATTGCTGACCCTCAGTTCTCTCCCTGTAAAATGGGGATAATAGCACTTCCCTCTCTCACAGGTTAGTGAGAATAAATGCAGTAAAAAGATTGTGAAGGGCTCTGAGATCCACGGCTGAAAAGTGCGACATAAGAAATAGGTATTATTATCGAGTGTCCATGGACTTAAGCAGTGCTGCCCCAGGCCAATAGTCAAGAGTGACATGCATGTCTTCATAGCACAATGCAGTGCTGAGCACTCTCAACTTACATAAGGGCCGAGGACACTAAATCTCCTGTCAGGACTGGGTCCGTGGAGGGAAAAAGAGACGCGATTTCACAAGCACCCGACAGAGGCAGATTCAAGCTTTTTAGCCCGTTCTCTTCCCTTTGTGGCTTTGGAAGTTCACAGAGGCCACATCTACACGACGAAGGGGGGCGTGATTCCCCTGCTTGTGGATACATACTTGGGCTCGCTCTCATTGAGCTGGCCTGAGCATAAAGAACCGTGTTGCTGAGGTAGCCTGGGTAGTACTTACCCATCAGTTTCAGGCGGGTTGTACTTGGCACAGCTAAGCACTGCCTGTGCTGCCTGTGCGACTGCAGCTACATGGCTATTTACACTCATACTAGCTGGATGACATGTACGCAAGCTGGGAAATCACCCTCCTAGCTTGTAGTCTACACATAACCAGAGATGCACGTTCCTGAGAGACAACGGGTTTCCCTAAATGAGATACTGATGGTCATATAATAAGTCTTGGGCTGCAAGACCAATGTCCTGTTACCATAACCTAGGGAATAGGGTTGTGTTAATCATTCCACTGCTTGCTATGAGCTTGTTACATGCTGTAGGCTAAGGAGCGACTGGCCTGGACAGTTTTATTGAAACTCATTGTGGCTTATGTGTATCACACTTGAAACTCCCAAGTTCCCCCTCCCCTAGCAGAAATGCAGAAAACAAATGTCATCTGGCAGTAAAGTGGTCTGTTCTTCCTTTTGATGCATGCGGCTAACCCCCAGGAACAGGCCACTCCTTGCTAAAACAAATCTGGATTGAGGGATCATTTGTATGCACACCTCTTACCTGTGGCAGGGCCAGTACACAATGTTGATGGCTAAGGGCCATTTAATAGGCGGCAAAACACCTCAGAGGTGAGATGACTGTATTATAAAGTTTGTGATACTTTCAATCATTGCCATCCTACAGGTGACAGGGCACTTCCAAATGTATTTCGGTATCCTAATGTTCTCTTAATTGTTATGGGCTAGATTGTAATCCCCTCACTCAGGCAGTATAGTACCTTCCTCTTCAACTACTCCCATAGAATAAAGTGCTACTCATTGTAAATAAAGTATCACAGTCTGGTCCCTATTGGTTTAATTTGCTATTTCTAACCAAATACACGTGACAGAAATCTGTGTCAGGCTCATCATAACATAGAAAAGATCAGACGTTGTCCAGGTACGGATTTATTTTTAAAAACACACAGTCAAATCATTTTCAGTTTGATTATGTAAAAAATGTGATGATGATGATAACGGAGATTTTATAAATATAAATAGAAATTTTGTTGTTATGTTTTTTAAAAAAGATTTTTGTAATCAAAAGATGGTCCTGCAGTGAGACACCCAGACATAACTGCCTTGTGCTAGTGCAAGGGAACCAGAATATGAAACTGAAGGCTCAGTCTTGCAGGAAGCTGTGTGTGGGCAAGCAATCTGAGTTACATGGAGCTCCTTGTAAGATTGGGGCACTACATAGACTCAGCACTCTGCCACATACTTTCAGGTGTGGGAACAGGGCCTAATTTTCCATTTTATCTTGTAATATGTGAATTTCATATGCACTGAGGAATGCATAATGGCAGCTGGTTAGAAATCACTGTCTGGTCCATACTGTGTTCATCAATCTAATGAATATTGATTCTGCAGTATTGCTAAAACCAACCATCCAAAAATCCTGGGTCAGGCCCCAAATAATCATGACACTTAAAAACAATAATAAATGTTGGGATCCTTTTAATTACCTTCTGGATTTTGAGTCTCTAGGATTCGTGTCTTCAAGCTTTACAATCATGAGAGCTAGAATTTATTTTTTCTTAAGGAAAGGTGACATTCTCATGGAATCACATGATTGGAGGAACAGCAGCTTGAAAAACATTAAGTATCATGACTTGGCTCCATGAGTCATCTTCACTGTCTCCCACTTTAAATCCATCGGTTTGCTCTAACGCTTTGCTCAGTTGGCCCTTAGCATGATGGCAATAGGCCTGCTTCCATCAATATCTTGCACCTGCGGTTGTGGAAAAATGGTGTAGAAAGCTACCACTGATGCAAGCGAGCGGAGAATTCCAACATGGAAGCATTTTATATGGTTGTAAATGAGGACACAAGTTGCAAGGCAGGAGAGAATTGGGCCCAATATTTTGTACTAAAAAAAAGTCATACTACAACAGTAATTTAGAGGCAGTCATGATTTTAGCAGTTGTAAGGAATATTACCTGCTATAAAATTTGAGTGGTGTTGAATTTACAAAAAAGTGCCTGATGTAAAGTCAGATTGTCAGGGATAATTAGACATGCTGCATAAAAAACCTCTTATAGAGATTACACTTCCCAGATTGTTTTACAGAAAACTTTGTGTTAATGTTATGCTGCAAATGCCTCTTGCCATGAAACATTTAAGAAACAACAGTTTATAGTCTCAGATCTTTTATGGCTTGGAAGAATGAACACTCCCCTCATGTTAAGCCAAATTGATGTTTTAAATTCAGGAGAAACCCCATCATGTTATAAAAAGGAGAGAATGTCCTGAGAAGAAAGTGGTCAAATCATTCCAACATGTTATGGGTTTCAGGGGTTTTTTTTTTTTGGTTGTTTTTTTTCCTATGGAAAAATGTTCATGATCCTGGGCATATGGTCAAAAAACACAGAAGAGAGATATTTTTAGACAAGCACATTTGGTATAAAATTACCCACTCCAGTGCTTGCATAGGGAGTCCAGGACAACTTAGCTTGTCTATAGCACATTACCCTCCCAGAGATTAATACAGAAAGATTGTCATTCAAATGCTTTAAATGGAAACCCACTACAAGGGAAATATAGCCTAGCTCTGCAGTGCAAGAGGAAGGTCTGAGAGCATCTTCAGGGAGGCTCTGTGTATTCTCTGGATATGGCAACACTCAGGAGAAGATTGCTATCCCAATGGATGTGTTAAGTGTCTGATACTGATGGTTCATAGTTCCCACCAGCAGTAATGGGGGTTTTAAAATATGCATCAAAGAAGAATAAAGCCCCTCAACATGTGGCTAAGGGGCAGCTAAGTAACTGTAAAAATGAGACCAGGCCACCTTGCATTTCTGATCCTGGGTCCTGATACAGTCTATCTCAACTGCGTTTGCAGTGCAAAGGGGCTGTGAAGTATGTCTAATCAGGCAGATGAAGACTCCCTCTGTTCTATCCTACCCCTTCCTGTCCCCCAGTAAAGTGGGAGTGATAGGGGCAGTAAGGCACATGGCCAGAGCAAGCTGTGCTCTGTCAAACCCCACAGGTGGCCCCTCTTGGAGGCCATTACAAGGCAACCTTGTTTAGAACAGCCCCGAGGCTGCTGTAAACTACACGGAAGAAACTACACAGCCTGGAAAGCCCCAGGCTGTGGCCTAGCAGGAGGCAAATAGGTATTGGGAGTTGCAGAGGGCAGCCCAGGGGTAGCCAAATCCAACCTTGCCAGTGATGAGTGGCTGATACTGCAGTCTGCCCCAGGGCGTGGGGCTAGACGATGACTGGCAATGGCCTTAAACTGAGGTGAAGTGGGGACAGCGGGTTGGGGTTCCCCTGGGAGAGGGAGACCCAGACTGTGGGGGTACTGCCAGGGGGCAGCACCCAGTTAAAGGGGCTCTGGGGTCTTGAGAGGGACATGGGGGCCAAGTGGTAGCAGGACACTGGCCTGCAGAGGGTGCTCCAAAGGCTGGAGAGCTAATTCCTGGAAGAAACCAGCAGGAGGAGCCTGCAGGGGTGAGTCCTGCACTTGCTTACACAAACTGGACTTTTTGGTTCTCAATGACAACCCTAGAAAATGCAGCCTCACAGGCAGCTACAACCAGGGGCGGCTCCAGGCCCCAGTACGCCAAGCGTGTGCTTGGGGCGGCATACCGCGAGGAGCGCTATGCCGGCCACCGGGAGGGTGTCAGGTGGCTCCGGTGGACCTCCCGCAGGCGTGCCTGCGGGAGGTCCAACAAAGCCGCAGGTCCAGTGGACCGCGGGACCAGCGGCCCCTCCGCAGGCACGCCTGCGGGAGGTCCACCAGAGCTGCCTGCCGCTCTCCCAGCAGCCAGCATAGCACCCCTCGTGGCATGCCGCCATGCTTGGGGCGGCGAAATGCCTAGAGCCACCCCTGGCTACAACCTGGGCAGCCTCACGGTGAGCTTCCCACATGCGACCCCACTGGCCTCTGCTGTTGGGCTTGGGGAAAGGGGTAGTGATTCAGAGGGTAAGGATCTGTCCTCTTTGCACACAGCAGCCCCTCTGCGAAGAGGAGTAAATGACCAGTAGGTCCGTTTAGCCCAGTGGTTCTCAAACTTTTGTGCTGGTGACCCCAATCACACAGTAAGCCTCTGAGTGTGAATCTCCTCAAAGTAAAAACATATTTTTTATATTTAACACTATTATAAATGCTGGAGGCAAAATGGGGTTTGGAGGCAGACTCCATGTGAGAACCCCTGATATAGCTGCAGCACATCAGTGAAATCCTCACTCTGACATCTGAGCCTCCTGTATACTCACTGCGCACTTGGGTGTAGGGAACCCCGTTGAGGACAGCTCCTGGCGTGCAGTACAGAGGGGTGTGTGTGTGTGACATCTCCCCATGAAATACAGCTACACCAGCACCATTGTGGTCAAGGCCCTGAATGCTGGCTCTCTCCCTCTCTCTGTGCACACACACAGGGTTTACCCTTTGGTTTTGTTCAGATTAGCCAGTGCTCCAGGCTAGATGGATCCATGCCCATTTTTAGGAGTGGCCGGCAATGCTGCTGGCCTTAGATCAATAAATGTGTACCAAGATGCACTGCACTCCATGTACCTTCTTCAGTTCCCACTACCTCACATTATGAGATATGGGACCAAAAATAACCACGAAGGCTCCCTTCTAGCCCCCACACCCCTATGAAACATAATATAAAATGCTGAGCAGGAAACAGACCAGGGACTGATTGTCAATAATGCTTTAAAACCATGATCCGCATAATATCTGGCAGCAGAGAAAAAAGAAAACCACACAAGAGCTTGGAATGTGCGTGCAGGTATGCTCTGAGTTTATTCTGGCACGAGCCAGCGTATGCCCCTAATAAAGAGCCCGCATGTCTGATGTTGTGTGCAATTCTGCTGAGCTGACAGTGAAAAGGCGCATTGAGATGGTGACCAAACTAAATGAGGCTTTGGGTGTGGGGATTAAGACGAAAGATTAGCCAGACATGGATGTGATACATCTTCAGGAAAAGAGGACTGAATGGTCTCCTGCAAGCATAGAGCCCAATCGTGCAAATATTTATGTATATGTAAGTTGACCCACATGAGCGGGTCAATGCGATTAGACATGAGTCAGGTTATTCATATAAGTGTGTGCAGAATTGGGCCCACAGAAAGGGAAAGAAATAGGGGAGATGGAAGAGGCCTAGAAAGTCCTTATACACAGCTATGGGTGTAATTTGTAAGAAAAATGATCCTTTCTTTAAATACAGGAGCTTTAAATATTTAGAGCCTGAATCAAAGCCCATTGCCACCACCCCCAGTCAGGGGTGCTAGAACAATGTGTATAGTGGGGTAGCTGAGAGCCATTGAACCAAACTGCAAACCCTGTAGATGATGGAAACCGCTTCAAGCTGGGGGTGTGGCACCCCGCCCCCCAACATCCAATGATGAGCTGCCAAAATATTAACAACCGGTTCCCTCCTCCTCACCCCATGAGGGGGTCATGCCCCCCCGCCACTTGGGACTCCTGCCCCATCCAACCCCCCGCGTACCTTGACACCCCACCCCCAGGACCCCTGCCCCATCCACCCCCCCTTCCCTGTCCCCTAACTGCCCCCTGCAGCCCCATCCAACCCCTTCTTTTATTCCTGATGGCCCCCTGGGACCCCTGCCCCATCCAACCACCCCTTCTCTCTGTCCTGACTACTCCTGGAACTGGTGACCCTGACTGCCTCCCACGCCCCATTCAATCCCTGGTCCTTTCTGACTGTCCCCCCAGGACCCTTGCCCCCATTCAATTCCCCTATTCCCTGCTCTTGGTCCACCCCAAGTCCCTACCCTAATCCACCCCTCGCCCTTTACAACAGGTTCTAAAAGGGCTTCTAAATTTAACAACCGGTTCCCGCTAACCAGTGGAAACCGGCTCCAGCTCACCACTGCCAACATCCCTAGTTCCAGCACCTGTGCCAGCAGATGTTCCAGTAGAGTTGGTTGCATTTTCCAATGGAATGTTTTTCCATTAGAAAGTGCTGATTAATTGAAGCAAAACATTTTGCAGAAATGTGTTGGTTTTTGTTTTGGAGGCAATATTTTCGAAAGCATTGCAGTCTCCTGACCATATGGGGAGGGAATACTTCCATTTTTCCTTTTCCAATGACGTTCCATTTCAATTTTTAAAATTTTGTTTTATATAACACAAAATAAAAACAAGTCAAAGTCAGAACGAAACATTTTCATTTTTATCCAAACAACTTTTCAATTGACCCAGACGACCTTTTTTTCAGAACTTCGTTTTAATTTTCAATTGTTGTTGAAATACTGACATCGCAGAATTCCTTGCAAAATGAAAAATCTAGTTCTGCCCAGCTCCGCTTTCCATCGACTTAAAGAAAAGTCAGACCTGGCTGTATAAAGCAAGTTGGGCCAGATTTCACAAAGTGCTCAGCACTTTGGGGCATGCTGGGTGCTCAGCACGTCTGAAATGAAATTTGTTCCCATTTGTGGGTCCTGAGCTACTGGAAATCTGACCCTAAGCTCTTTTGAAAATCTAATGCTATACATGTGCTTAGTATTGTTGACTGTTATTGTGTTTGTAGACTCTAGATTATCATCAGTTATGGAGGCCATTGTAGAGAGGTGAGACTACACTAAAAAGCTTTACTGTACTCGTTTGTTTAAAATACTCCCTACATATAAAATAGGAAGTCAGATGTAGACCACAGTAGAGGGTGGGCATATACACCTTTATGGTAGAATTGCTCTAGAATAAAAATTTGAATGCTAGAAGTATTTTTTTTCAACTTAAAAACATGTAATGTATTAGCTTTGCCCCAGAAGCCGCAATGCTTCTGTTATTTAAGTTGCTTTGATCTAAAAAGATGTTTATTTATGTTTTATTGAACTATAAAACCTCCAGTAAACATGCCGTATGGTTTTATGTCCTATATGAATTCTATCATGAAAACGTCAAGGAAAAATAATGAAGATCTTCATCATGTGTTGCTGGTGTCTTCTTCTGGAAGTTCTTATGCTTCACATTTCTGTTCAAATGACTGTAAAATTCATAAAGCCTGCAGATGTCTTGCCTGCTAAACATCTGGGGATGGGAAGGGGGTTTCTCCAAACAAAATCTCAGTGACAAAGTGTTGCATTATACATAGTAGTATCAGCAAATAGTGGTTTTGGAAGCTCTTTCTTTGAAAATGCTACTTGCTAGGACATCTATAATAAATGTCTAGTGGTATTAATTATGGTGATGTTAATATTATGGTTTCAGTGGAAGGGAAAATTTTGAGTGATCAAGATACCATTGACATGATGAGTTCCTATTGGATATATTTCACATTTGCAACTCAATGGTGTCAGCCATCAAACTAACAGGAAAACTGGGAATAATTAAAAAAAGTAAATAACAAAATATTTTTTAAATAATAATAATAATTTAGGTTTGTATACTGCTTCTCATACTGAAAGTTGCCAAAGCCCTCTAAGAAAGTAAGAAAAGTATAGGCAAATGATATATTAGGGGTCAGTTCAACTGCCACAGAAAGGCAGCTACCTCTGAGACTAAACGTGGAAGCTATAAATGAGATGTTTACATGCAGTTCTGTCATTCAGCTACCAGATGTCTCTTGTACTGCTTAGAGTTCCAGGCAGGATGGGATTACTGGCAAACAAGAAAGACAATGCTGGAACACAAGCTATGTAAAAGCTTGTTTGTTTGTAGTGGCTTTTTTAATAAAGCACTTACTGTTTAAGAGGAACTAGAAAATCATAGATGATGACAAAACAGTTTAAGTGTGCACAGCGATGCTCCAAAATGGGGCAGGAAATGAAGAATGAAGGTGTACCCATTTAAAGAGGAGATGTAGGTAGACAGAATATAATTAAAATAGATTATCACTGAACTGGAAGTTTGCCAGGCCCATATCACCTCAATTCTTGGGAAAAGTGCCACAGGATCTTTGACTGTTCTCCTCCAAATGTTCCCAAAGCAGTTTCCGCTAGTGCCATAATGGGGCATTGGTTCAGTGAAGGTCCCTTGCCCTACTATTGTCTTGACCGTACTTAACTTGTGAGATCTGAGTTGGTAACAGCAAAAAGGCTATTGGCTGCAGAATATTGGTAATAGCCTGCATTAAGCAAAGTGGCTGAACCATTCTGTAATCTCTTCCTAAATGCTATTAATGTCTATAGACTCAGGAAAGAAATTCTGGCCAAGCAGGCTGAACATTTGCCTCAGCTTCTGAGTTTTGCACACTACTTTAATCCACAGCTAAAGAGTTAGTCTTTTCTGGGTTCTCAAAATGTATGCATGTGGACTAAAGTGGAGACCAGCGAGCTGCTGTTTTCCTATTGGCCAGAGAGGCTGGAAACAGCCAAATAACACACACATTTTTGCAAACTGAGCTTTGCACCTGCACATTCTAATTAAGGTAGGGGTGTCCGCTGAACTTCCTTCTGCAGAATTGTGCTGGCTTCCAAAATGGTTAGGCTACTGTTCTCTCTGCTGCTCCTTGCAAGCTCTTCTTTACTCAGATATTTGCTTGGGAGATCCTAGTGGGTTCTTTTTGCTTCTTCACTACATAGCGCTGGAGGAGCCGATGAGTCCAGGTACATTAGATTGCTGGTAGGTTTGCCTAGCCACAGTAGAAGCAGGCAGGCTGCTACTGTTCTGAGAGAGATGTTATGAACAGAGCTAGAGAGTTTTGGGGACCTGGAGGAAGCAGTGTTTGTTTTTGCCAGCTCTTGCAAATAATGCTGTTTTGGCATCTGATGCAGTCTATGGTAGGGAAAGCTGCAGCAGTCACATGATTTTTTTGAAGCAGGGAGGAGGAGAAGTTATATACACATGCTGCCCTGAAGCCTACGGAAAAATGTATCAAACTAGAAGCCAGTGACCTCAGACCATGAGTTCTACTCTCTGCTCTTTCACTGGCTGAGGTTAACGTTTCTCTGCCTTCACAAACTTTATGATGCAGTATTGTTAATCCCAACTATTCTGAAATCATGAGTCAGCTGCCCCCTCAAATCATGAGATTTAAAACAATAATGCATTTGGGGTTTTTATTTCCTTTCTGATCTCTGTCTTTAGGGGCGCTCAAGTCACGCTTCTAGGCATTTTCCTCCACAAGCACAAGTTCCAAAGAGTTCTTTGTGTTGTTGCTGTTGTAATGCAGGCTGTAATTCTCACATAATCTACAGGACGCCAGGAGCTGGGGCTGTCAAAAAATCACCACATAGCGTGAGACTCATGATAAAATCACGTGAATTGGCAAGGCAGAGAAACTTACTTGGAGTACAAGCTCTTTAAGAAAACAGAAAAAAATCAAAACAATTAAAAAGCCCTCTAGGCTCACATGCTTAGAGAGAGAGAAAGAAATATCATAAGGTTGACTGAGAAATCTCTGGAGAAAAGAGGAATCCCCAGAAAGAGTCCTATATAGGTATCACCCACTCCACTTCTTTCTGAGTGGTTTCCTTTACTGCCTGAAACCTTAATACACAAAATCTCCTCATTCCCTCTCCCAAAAGCGAGTGTCACCATGTAAGTGAAGCCTTCTGTCTCGGTTCGCCTAATTCCAATCAGAGCAGTTATTCACCCACTAGCAAAAAGGCGAAGGATTGCAGGTGTAAGTCAGTTTCAACAGGGTTGGAACCTTGGGGATTTCAAATCTAAGTCATCATTAAGATGAGAATAACATCAGGCTACTATTATTATTTGCACTTTGCACCATCTGGTAGCCACAAAGCAGATCGATGCCCAATGTTGATTGGGGCAATGCATAGGCAAAAAGAAAATCCCGCTCTGCTGAACCCTATGTTAGTCAGAGAAAGAAAAGAGCAGCCCATTTTCAGGTCTTGAATTACAAGGTAGTAAGAAATGTAAAAGTTAGCTTCCTCTCTGTTAGAAGAGAGAGCGAAAGGCTAATTCCATTTTACAGTCGTCTTTGTACCAATATAGTTTGTATGTTGCATTTGACCTCCTGAAACAAGGTTAAACCACAAGGATCCCCTGGAGAAGTTGCTATTCATCTTTTAAATGTGAAGATTTTCAGGTATAGAAGGGGGATAAACCTAATACGGTGTTTAATGGGAAAAAATATGACACCAGCAACACATCTGTGTCTGTAATTTCAGAGTTTTTCTTTATATTTCTATGTATTTCTATGTATAATTTAATATCAGCCTTGGGGTTGTGGTCTCACATGTCATCAACTTGCAGGGAACTAGATCCTGGGAATAAGTATCAGATGATTTGCTAATGTTTGAAAAAAAGCAAAAAACATGCATTAGGTCTCCATTTTATTGCTGTTATTGAAGTAAGAATTTGTGATTGTAACCTGATGCTTGCCTCACCAACATGTTTTCATTATTGTCTGGATAATTGAAAGTCCAGGCAAATTTGGATATTAGGAGGTATTATACATGAAGTTTTTAGTGCTCATTGCTGCTGAATGCCTAGGTGGTTCAAATTAAGGATGAACACGTTTTACCATTTTATGTAGGTTTAATGGTTGCTTTATTTCTCAACATCACTGGTCCAGATTCAGGCTGATTAACGTGTACTTAGTTTATTCCTGTGTCTGGTTACCCAGCAGATTCTGGTAGTAGCCACTGTTAAAGCATTCAGGCAGCAAGCTCTGCTGACTTGTTAAGGGGATGGATAGCTTTTAAAACTTTTGAATTGCTTTGCAATTCAGAGGGAGAAATTCAAGGGCAGTTCTGTGCTAGCTTTTTGTTCTGCAAGGAAACGTATAAGGTGAAAGTAGGTGGAAAGGGGCAGCACACGCTCCAGTGGTTCTCATGAGCTGGGCTGCAGGGTGGGGTGGAGGACGTAAAAAGTGCACCTATGCTGGGTTTTAAAATGTAAAGCTATCAGCATGTCATTGCCATATGTGGCTCTTTTTCAGGACTAAGCATCATGAGCAATACTCTCTGGCATCACCTCCAAAGGCTCCTGGAACAATCCTAGTTTGTTATGTAGGGAGTCAGAACATGTTGCAAAGGGAAGTTGTTTGGCACATTCATCTATTTTCCTTTGGCACTGTAAAGAAGCAGGCTAAGGTTCTCCTGCTACCTGCAAAGAGCTTACTGCCCGTTTCTGTGGAGGTCACCAATACTCCAGGAGGCATCTCTGTTTCTTCTGGTTGCGGCTTATGTGAAATGGGTGGTCCCATTCCAATGTGCAGGTGCTGGAATCATAAAAAACTCCCTCCTCCGGCTGCCAGGCAGCATAGAGGCCAAAGACTGAATGGATGGACTATGGACACGTAACCCTAGAAGTGGACCCTCCATGTCAGCGGTGAGACATGATGACAAGTGGCAGCTTGCCCTGCCATTACCGAGGCTGCTCCTGTTTTGTGGATAAACAGATTATTTCAGTCTTCAGGTGTGTGAATCCGGTGGCTTCCCCACAAAAGTCACTAAAAAGCTGGCATGCGTGTAGGAAGGGGCATGAAGTTTGTAAACTAATCCTGACTAGCTGGGAAATTAAACCAAACAGAAACTTTGGTGAGCTGGGCTTCAAGAATGTGCATCTGACTCAAGATTCCAACGCCAGGGTGCTGAATCCATTATTTAGAAACACTTGTCTCACCCCCTAAAAACTTGCATTTTATCATTAATTAATCTTTGCACACAAGGGCCAGTTAGAGCAACCTCCATAATGAGCAGATATTGGAAATGCAAAAATGAACCTGCTTATTGCTTAACCCACCATTTTGATTCAAAACCTTTGCACATTTAGCAAAAGGTAACTCCATATTTGAGTTCTGCAAGGAACTAATTACTTGTCTGGACTCTACCCCCATACCAGCTACTACCCCCATAAATCCACCGAGCAGCAGGCATCCACAAAAGTCTTCAGCATTGCTTTTTTGAATCAAGTTCTTTATGTACATCTCAACTTCTTGGTGGAAGATTCATGGCTCAAGCCGCCTTAAGTATTTTTGTTATGAATAGGGGCCCTTAAATATTTCCTTCTCATTTAATTTATCATTTTTGCTGGCTTTCAACACCATGTACAAGTTAGAAATAATGGAAGGCAAAGTTTGTCGATGAGAAGATGGCCTTGGAATAATAAAATTTATGTTGAGAGGGGAGGGGGAGAAAAGAAAACAAGCCATTTCCAAGCAATTGGTTTTAGGAAAGGTATTTATTTATTTATTTATTTATTTATTTATTTATTTATTGTTTTATTAGTGTGTTGCATTCTGATAAGATATCAATGATTTTTTTGTTATAATTCAACATTCAAGGCACACGGTTAGGGGTAGAAAGAGTTAGGGAAAATTGCAAGGAGAACAACAATTACACCAGCAACAAAAATGTGTGTTTGTGCCTAAAGATTAGTATATGGAGGTGTGATGTGAGGTCATTTGTCATTGTTCAAATAGTGTGTAATGCTCACCATGAGGAGTGCCTAGCTAGATCTGGTGCAGCTCAGCACTTCCACTTCGCAGGGGCTGTTATTAATTATTATTTATTATTTATTGAGTGCTGACTGTTTGCTTGAACATTCACATGAATATTTTCTATCCACGTGGGTAGGAACTGCTGGAGTTGTGCTTTGAATTTTGGGTTCAAACAAACCTTCACAACTCAAAGTGAAACTGAGTCTGAAACCATGGAGTTTCACCCTTTTCGTCTCTGCAAAACAATAAATCTGTTCAGGTTCACTTGGAACTGGCCATGGGTTTGCTCAGTAGTGGGCCCAGCATCACAAACCTCAGTGAATCTTGTGCCCTGATCTGAACTTCAAGAACATAAGAATGGCCACACTGGATAAGACCAATGGTCCATCTAGCTCAGTTTCCTGTCTTCCACTTGTGGCCAGTGTCAAGTGCTTCAGAGGGAATGAACAGAACAGGCAGTCATCCAGTGATCCATCCCCTGTTGGCCACTCCCAGCTTCTGGCAAACAGAGGCCAGGGACACTCAGAGCCTGCTGTTGCATCCCTGACCATCCTGACTATTAGCCATCAATGGACCTATCCAGTTCTTTTTTCAACCCTGTTATAGCTTTGGCCTTCACAACATCCCTTGGCAACAAGTTCCACAGGTTGACTGTTTGAAGAACTTCCTTTTGTTTGTTTTAAACCTGCTATCCATTCATTAAATTGGATGACCCTGGTTCTTGTGTTTTGTGAAAGAGTAAATAAGATTTCCTTATTCACTTTCTCCACATTAGTCAAGATTTTATAGACCTCTATCATATCCCCTCTTAGTCATCTCTTTTCCAAGCTGAAAAGTCCCAGTTTTTTATCTCTCTCCTCATACGGTTAAGCTGTAACATACCCCTTAATCATTTTCGTTACCTTTCTCTGTACCTTTTCCAATTCTAATATCTTTTTTGAGATGGGGCTACTTTCATCAAGCTTATAATGAAACTCAAACTTTGGTGAATTCTGGCTGGCTTCAGGTGTTGTTGCAAGTATTTTTAACTTTAAAGCACTAATCTTTCAGGATAAAATGTTTTTTCAGTATATCTTACCAGAGCAGTATAACAGATGATAAGTTTAGAACGACGATGCAGTTGATACATGAACATAGTATTCTCAAGTGTATGCAAAGGTATCTAAGATATAGTGTTAATGAGGGCTATAGTTGGTTAGATCTCAGGCGCTCCCTAGAAGTTATAGCGCTATACTGTAAATCCTAACACAATAGCTTCTTAAATCCTGTGGCACACAGATAAAATACCAACCTCTTTCAACAACTGAAAGACTGCTAACTGTGGGCAGTTTAGTTAGGGGTCATTTCAAGGGGAAATGCTTGAGCGGGATTGTATCCACTTAGATTTAAACATCCACTTCGTATATGCGTGCAAATTGCAATGCCAGTTAGAATGAACCTTCCCTTACAGTGAACAGTATGGTAAGTGTTGTAAATAAAATAAAATAAAAAATAAAGTCTTTTATTGGCCAAATCATGAGTCAATGACCAAATTCCAGCTGAGAAGAAATTGGTCCTTTTCAATGATAAAACTCCCTTCGACTTAGTATCCTATGACTTCCAATCTCTTCATGCATTTTGGTAATTCTATTTTATCCATTGATCTCAGTGGAAATGAGGGATGCTGATACCTGTATGAAACGTGGCTGCTTTCCCACGAGTCCGGGCTTATCACCTCCAAAAGTGCCCTGTTTTCCACAAACTCTGAAGGAGATCTTTCTTCTTTGGTGGTTCCAAATCAACCAGGAGAATCTAAGATAGCCTATACAGTTTCTTATAATCCGGCACTGGAACTCAGAATGCATCGCATTGGTTAGTAGTGATTCAGAATGTTAACAACTATGTCCATTAGAGGAATTTATAATTCCTTTCAGCTATTACAGAGTTTTAGCACAATAAGATGATTATTGCCTTGCAACATCCTTCAGGTCCTTCATTTAAATTGGAAATTCCTTCATGCACAGCTCCTTCCATGGGTTTTAAAGTTGAAGTAAGCCCAAGAAATAGTTCCTGCCAGTTATTATTCTCACAAACCTGAATCCCAATTTCCAAGTTGTGCAGTAGCAGGCTGTATATGATTGTCAAAGATATCATTGCAATAAGATTAGGGACATGCACCCTTGATTAGAGCTAGGTGACTTTCTTGGTGAATAGTAAATTCCTGAAAAATGCTTTTTTCAAGGCATCAAAACTGCTCATGGGGTTGGGTCAAATTTGGTGAATAGTTTTAGCCAAATAAAAACGGAGAATGTAAATGTTTTGTTCCGTCCAGCCCATGTGGGGTTTTTTTTTGGTTTTATTTTTTTTTCAGTTTTTCATTTCAGTGAAGGAAAAAAAATCCATTTTGGTTTGCAATGAACCAAATTTTTTTGGAGGGAGATGATTTTTTTTTTTTTTTGGTTTGGCCAATGAACTGAAAAATCAGTTATTTGCTCAGTTCTGCTTCTGACTGCGCTGCTTATTATTATTCTTTCCCCAAGCACAATCTCTCATTCTGCCATGACTGAATCAAACTCTTTTCAATATTCTACTGCAGTTTTGGGTCTAAGAGGTGGAATTTTTGTTGCTGGTTGGCCAGATTCTGATCGCAGAGTGCTGTAAATCGACAGTAATTCTACTGTCATCAACTGTTACTGTTGGATGCTTTCAGAAGAGTCTGTTGGGTTATAAAGTGCTTGAGACATGTAGTTTTGACCTTGTATCCAAGGTAGAAATTAAGAGGGGAAAATGAACTCCTTTCATGGTGTGACACCGGTTTGGGCTGAGGAGAAGAATTCACTGGGAAAGCAGGCAAACTACTGTAATTGTTCAGGGCAGGGCTGAACGAGAAAGATGCTAAAATAGAAGAGAGAACTATAAGCAAATAAGATACTCTCATTTATTTTTCTGGTGAGCAGTTTCTGATAACAAAACTGTGTCGGTCAGAGCTCCTGCTTCCATTGAGCACTGGCTCCGGTGGCCTGAAAGCAAACTGAAAGCAAAGTTCCAAACCGGTCTTCTGAATATCTCCGTGCAGACACAACTACAGCATCTTAAAAGCAGGTGGTATCTGATTTGCTTGTTTGTTCAGCTCTCTAGGTGTCCCAAATCTGTAATGTAAGTGATTAAGTTTTACCCTAGAGATAGCTTATAGGGCTTCATTTTCAGACATTGGCACCTTCATTTCAGATGCAAAACAAATACACAGAGGTCACTGCACGTGCATGAGGTCTTTACACCTACTAGTATCCACTGGTTTGTGCAGTTGTGTACTTTTTGCACATATCTGCCTGAATGCACAGATGCTCCTGAGAGGCATGTGTGCTAGAAATGGGCAAAACCAGGTGGTTTTGGTTCCTTAAACTTTTTCAGTCAAGGAGTGGTTCAGTCCTGTTTCATTTGAATTCCCCAACTTTTCTTCTCCTCCTGGATCAATGATTCCAGTTTTGATCCAGCTTCGGTGTGAATATGAAGAAGATTTGCCTTGGAATTTCGGGGAAATGGAAGTCAGCCGTTCAGGATTCCATATTCACCTGTGTCACCAATGGGGCTTGTGAAGTTGGGCAAGTCACTCCATTGCTCTGTGCCTCAGTTTCCTTGTCTATAAGATGGGGATAATACTGGCCTACGTCACAGCAGTGAGTAAGGGCTTATTAATTAATATTTGTAAAGTTCTATCAGTTCCTCAGATGAAGGTCTCTATGGAAGGGCAAAGTTGTTGTTATAAAAATGCAGCTATGAGAGTCCAACTGTTTGTCTTACTCTTGGAAAAAAAACTAGCTTGAAAACTGTTGGAGTAAAAGGCATCATTTGTCAAAACAATGAATTGTTGAAAGACTTGGCTAAACATTAGCTTGGAAGTTAGAGACAGTCAATGTTTTATGAGCATTTCTCCTTCCAATGGAGAGATTTTAAAAATGAGAAAAGAACATTGAAATATGGATATTACTGGAGTCACTTTTGCTTCTTTATTGCCCCTTTGTTGATTTTTTATTGTCTCATCCTCTGTGGTTCATGTAATCGCTGCTGCCTCGTAACTCAGAGAGGGTTTTTTTAATGTACACAAGAGCAGATCTTGTGTAACGTGAGTGAAAATGAATGACCACTTCTTTTATTTTTTTCCTATGCCTCCACTAATGGCTGAGAGCCCCTGACCTCTTAAAAGACATTAGGAATGTTTTCTTGGAACACCTGTTGCCTTTGAAAAATCTTTTATGGGATTTTAGAAAAGTTTTTTTGTTTATTAAGAGAAAAGCAGATTCTGGGACTTACGTTATAGATGCTGTGCAGTCTGTAGCAGGGGTATCAATTGTAACTCAGATGCTTCTTACTGATGTAAGGAGTGTTAGGATTTTGGCAGCAGAAGGTGGGGAAGGGAATGCAAAATTTGACACTTAGGTCCTTAACCAGCAAAGGATGTGGCCTGTAATTCAGCCACATTGTCTTATTTAAAATGTATTCTCTCAGCAGCAGCATTCTGGTTTGGAAAGAAATAGTCTGGACCAAGCATGAAAACATATGCATAAGACCTCGATGGCTTGGGCTCTGCCACCTTTTTGCCCTGTTTGATCCAGGACACTCTCAGTAGACAGGATACTGGGCTGGATGGACCTTTGGTCTGACCCAGTATGACTGTTCTTACGACTGATCAGTCTCACTTAAAAAAAATTGTTGGACAAAAAGTTGACTCTCTAGTTTTTATGAAAAGCGACAAAGAGTCCTGTGGCACCTTATAGACTAACAGAAGTATTGGAGCATGAGCTTTCGTGGGTGAATAGTGCACATGCGTCTGACTAAGTGAGTATTCACCAACGAAAGCTCATGCTCCAATATGTCTGTTAGTCTATAAGGTGCCACAGGACTCTGTCTCTTTTTACAGATCCAGACTAACACAGCTACCCCTCTGATAGTTTTTATGGTGATGCAAAGAGTTTTTAAGAAGAAAAGACTCAGTATCATTTATAGAGAACAGGCCTCTCTTTTCAGAGCCAAAATAGTTCTGAATGCAAAGATTCTGCCCCTTGGTTATTATTACAGAAAAGCCCAACCTGCAAGGTTCAATTCTGGATCTTAATTTCTCCCCATATAGGCGCATTTGGACCCAGGATTCTGGGTTAGCTCTGCCATGGAAATGGAACTGTGATCCAAGCATATAGCCCAAAGACTGGAAGTTCTTCAGGACCCAGGTGTTGGTTTAGGCACCAAATCTAATTATTATAAACCTACCTACAAAACTATTTTTAGAGCGTGTTAGATGATCACAGGGCAGCTACCAGTTCAGGCAGTCTCAGAAATTCTCAGGACTGTGAACCTCTTACTTCCTCTGGGAAGCAGTTTCTGCTCATACAAATAGTCCTGTTGATTTAGTGTTAGATTTCAGTCGGACTCCCCATGCAAGTAACAGCTCACCAGTGGAAATAAGGAGTTCCCAATCTGGCCCATAATAAAGACAGGGCAGTGTGGTTTTAGTTATAAACTTTAAAGCTGAAGCAGAGAATGAATGCTAGTTGCAGCCGTATCTGATTGTTTTCTCTCTCAAGTGACCCCAAAACACCAGAGCTGCTCCAGTCCCTGTTGTCTTTAGTTTTCTTGGCTGGTCAAGGAAAAGAAAACTCCTCGGCAGTGTGCCATGCTAACCCTCCCCCCCGCCCCTGATTTATTATCACTTAAACCAGCTGCAGATGTCAGCTGGGCCTGCGCTCTGCTGCCAATTAGCGGGGGTCTCATGCAGAGATTGCTGGCGGTCTTGCCTGGCACTCGAAGGGGGACATGTCTGAAAGGGGTGGATCCATGAAACTAAAAAAGCATAAAAGAAAGAAAAATAGGATCCCATCTTATTGCGTTAAAAAGCATCAGTGGGTTGGAAATTGAGCTGTGCTAGGAAGGGTGGTTTCAGCTCAGAGGAAGGATTGGCCCAGGTCATCTGTAGGGACATATGGATTTCCACTTCCTGAGTCTTCCTTTGGGTTAACAAACCCTAAAACTCCACAGTGAAACTCACCAGGACTTTCATTTTTGTGTGGTTTTTGAGGCTTGAAATTTAGCACAGGTTCACTTGAAAGCCAGCCTGAAATGTTTGTAAATTCATGCGGATCCTTCAGTAAACCTGGCCCAATCTGTGATAGGGTAACAAAATCCCAACTCAGTTTGTCTGCAGTGGTGAAATTTGTCTTGAAAATTCCAACCAGCCATTCTGTTTCATGCCAAGTAGCCCATGTACTAAAACATCAGGTGCGTTCTAACAGAGATAAAATGGGGGTTTTGCGGCACTCCTTCCTGAAAATAGCAATATTACAAGGGCAAATGTAGCAAATAATGAATGTATATGGAAAGAGTACAGTTTTTCTCAAATCATCGCATTTCTGCAATTAATCCCCTCTTGGAAGACGCCATCTCCATATTAATCTTTTCTCTCACATTGGTCATAATTCTCTCCTTGGTCTGCCTAATAAAATTTTGTTTTGTTCAGTATTAAAATGACTTAAAACTTATCACATGCCACTTTTTTTAGGACCTATGACTTAAAACTCAGCCATAACTATATAGGACTGTACTTTTAGTCATGATATAATGCAACAGCTTTTTCTCTCTGTAGCTGGAGAGAAGTATGGTCCATATTGCATTTTGGAGCTGCACGTTATATATTTCAGCCCAAACACTTACAGTTTGGCAAAGATATAAGCAACTGAAAACAACGGAAACAAAATGGAATGAAATGAATGAATGAAAACAATGGTTTTATAATGGAAACTGTTAGGCACATTTAAAAATAGAGTTTACTATCAGCACTAGCTATACTAACAAGGCACTATTAACATCAAGCTCGTATCAATTTTTTTCCTCATCTCTGTATTGCTAACTGCAATTTTGGTTATCAAAAAAAAGATTTTTTTAAAAAAATCCTGTTTACTTATCTCATTTCTGCTTGTTATTTATTTGTTGCATTTCAGTTAATTTAGACAATGAAAATAGACATGAGGTGTTTTTTGCCAGTATTATGCTCTAACTCACTGACATTTTGTTTCAGTTCATGTTGTTGCAAGAGAATTTCTTTAAATGTTAAGAATTCTGTTTTTTCTATTAACAGTAAGTACCATATGCTTGTTCCATTACACACTAAACTCATGGAACACATTATTAAAACTGTATATATTCAGATTTTTGAGTATTATTAAATTTACTGAACATGTGAGTTAAAGAGACTAATTTGTTAGAGCAGCTAACCTTTTGTCAGGTTTAGTCTATACTAACAAAATGTAGTACGTATCTTTAAAAATATTGCAATTTGCAAAGTGCTTCAAGTGCAGCTAGAACTATAACAGTCTTTGCAACATTATATAACAAAGATCATTAATCAAAAATAGATTGAGCTTTGCAGACAATTATTATTTTATCATCTGAATTCTCTTCTCTCCGCTTCCAAGCCTAAGTGTTATTTCTAGTTAAATGTTGTTCATTAAGATATCTTTTTTTTAAATTTTGATAATGCAGAGTTCCTTTTACTGTAGCAATGTAATGATAGAAAATCGAACTACTTTTTCTTGATGAAAACCCATGTGCAAGTTTTGAAAGCTTTCATGCATCTCTGCTCCATGAATATCAATAATATCTTGTGATATTTTATTTTTGTATAATATGTCTTCCTCTCTAATCTTTATGTTGCAGAATTATTTTATAAATGCTAAAAGAAAAGCATGGTGGATACATCTAGGTGGATTTGACATATTGTTTTTAAATTCCTTCCTTTTTTATTTGATTTGTTATTTGATGCCTGCCTTCCCTTTTGAAAGCATGTATGCTTGTAATTCTTCTTAAAAGTCAATAAAAATAAATTTAAAAACAATCATTTGTAAGATAAAAAAATCAAAATTTTAATTTTGGATCTAAAACTAGTTGATATTGACCTATTAAAGTATTGAATGTAGAGCTACGCAAATGAGATACAAAAGCTAATCTCAACTTTTGACTAATTGGAATAAAATCTTTACATATACAAGCAAGATCAGAACCCATTAGCAGCCAATATTAGTTGAAATGAGACTAAACATTACATAATGTAATTTTATTTCTAGAAGCAGTTTATTATTTCTATAATGCAAAGCACTTCTTCATCACAACATAGTTCAACTGTTTAGTCTTTCTCTGAGAGCTCCCCTCAGCACAAGGGAAAGGATGCATGGAGGAGAGGCAGCAGTTGCAGTGGCTTATCTAGAAAACAATCTGGTGCAAAGGCCCCAGAAGAACAGAAGGATGAAATCTGATAACCAGGCTTTACTTGAAAATTTTATAGCAACATAAAAGACTTTATTTTCTCTTTTAAGGTTTGAAATGCATTTTGTTATGAAAATGTGGTATTACATTACCATAAATGCACAAAAGGATTTTGCAACCAAAGCCTTCTATAACGTTTCACAGCTACTGTATAATATGGGCTGACCATGTAGGTACAATAGGACATTTAAACAAAAGAATAATATAAATCTCAAACCAGCAAAATATATTTGAACATTGCAGTGGCATCCCCACTAGTGACCACATTTCATAAAAGTAACTAGTAAGTTGTCTTTGAGCAATGTGGAAAATTTTTTTTACTGATGATGGAAACATTTTTTTCCAGTATGGGGAGGTAGCAGGGAGGTTGTGGAAAAATTTGTTTGGCTTTGCCCCCAATTATTTTGAACACCAAAAGACCAGTTTCTGTAGGTCATCCTCTTCGTGTGGCTGATGTGAGTGGAGAGCAATAACTATAATTTTACAGTCAGATAGTTAAGTCAGATAATTGCATCTGGAATAGCGGAGTGTATTGCTGTGATGCCTCCTTTGTATTTGTGAATAGGGCATTGAGTTGTTATATGTTCCATGGTCTGTTCTGGGTGACCAGAGTTGCACACTGGGGAGTCTTTAATTTTTCATCTTTGCGGCAAGTATCTGACTCTGCCATGGTTTGTGTGGTTTAGGGTTGCCCATGAGCTTCATGGGAGATCAAAGCCAGGATCTTCTGCATTGGGTCTTTCACGAGCCGTGTGTTTGTGACTTCTTTTGAACTCCATTTGGCTTTCTAAGCTTTGTCAGGGTTGAAGTTGCATTGATGAAGGTTACACATGTGGGTCTAAAAGGGCTCATGTCTCTTCAAGCAGTGGTGAGGGATGTTGTTAAGGTCTTGATGGGGGGATATGTTCCTTTTCCATGATCCTCCGGAATTCCCAAAGGATTGTGGCATCTCGGTGAATGGATGGAGGAGCAATGTGTGACAGCACCAGCAGCCAAGGTGTTGGGGTCAGCTTGAGGGTTCCAATGATTCACCACATTGCAGTGTTCAGTTGGACATCAACAAGTTGAGTACGGCTTCTTCTAGTCCATGCGAGTGCCCAGTACTTGGCTACAGAGTACACAAGGGCCATCGCTGATATCTGTAACACTGATGCTGTTGCTCCCCAGCTTGTACTTGCCAGTTTCTGAATCAGGTTGACACTTGTCTTCATCTTGGCAGATACTTTCTTCAGATGGTTGTGGAAGGTTAGCGTGTGATCCAGTTTCACTTTGGGATAGGTCGGAGTAGGGTCATATTGCAGGGTTGCTGCAGAAAGTCACTTTCAAGGTGTGCTTAGCATTCCTGGTATGAAGATGGAATGCAGTGACTGTGTTTTCTGAGGATTTGGCTCGAGCCTCCATTTCTGGACTGCAATGGTCCCTCGCTCTCCCGCTCAGAGGGAGGACACTCAGGCTGGTCCTGATTGGCCAGGACCAGAGTCTGCAGGACAGCCCAGAGCCCGCAGTAGGGCTGGGCAATCAATAGTCACTGTCAGGCTTTAGCCTGGGTTTGGGTGGCTCAGGCTGTCAGCCCTTAAACAGAATCCATCAGAGCTGGCTGTAGCCTGGGCGAAGCTCAGGCAGCCAGCAAACAAACAGGCTATCAGTGGGCTTGGGCCTGGGCTTCAAGAGACTCAGGCAGCCAGCAACAAAACAGTATCGGTGAGCTGGGCCTGGGCTTGAGGAAGCTAAGGTGGTCCGCAAGCAAAACAGTCTCAGAGCTGGCTTCAGCCAGCAAACAAACAGTCTTTCAGGGCTGGCTTGGGTCTGCGCGGAGCTCAGGCAGCCAGCAAACAAACTGTCTATGGGTGAGTTGATAAGGGATGCTCCTTCCTCAGGGCTAGAGCTTCCCTGTGCAATGTAGGAAGTCAGCCACCCCGGGCTGGGGCGGCAGAGGGACGCGGGCCCACCCTACTCCACTGTGTCCCAGCCCAGGGCCTTGGCACATCGGCAGGGATCCAGCCGCAACACGCCGACCAAGCCACCCCAGCTCTGCAGCCATCTGTTCCGTGGCTGTCCCTGGGCCACTTCCTGCCTCCCCAAGGTTTGGTACCTGTAGCCTCCAGGCCTCCTCTGGGTACATGGCAGCAGGCACTCTGGGACAGTCCTCATAGGTGTCTAGGGACTGGGAACAGCCAGGCGTAGGTTCCCCTCTGGGCCACAGCAGAATGGATGGCGCATGCTTCTCCTCTGCAGGCTCTGCCCCAAATGTGCTGCAGGGCTTGCCTTTTGTACTTCTGGCCATGCCCATGTACTTCTTGCAAGGGGGGCTGGGTAATTTAGGCTCCACCCTCCAAGAGGAGTGTAATGGTCCCTTGCTCTCCCGCTCGGAGGGAGGCCATTTGGCCTCACTACATGGACATATTCCTCGATGGTGTTTAGGTGTCTGTTCAAGGTGGACTTGATGTCACTGAAGATGGCTGCTTGTGTTGCCAGGGCAAGATCATTCACATATGCGAATTTGTGTGACTTCGTGGGAGGTATGACTCTTGTGTAAACATTGAAAAGTATCAGTGTGAGTACTAGCCTTGTGGTAGTCCGTTGTTGAGGAACTGGGATGACCTTTCTGTAGGTAGCAAGCAGTCACTTCCACCTGGACAAAGGTTGCTTGGGATTTCATTGCGTTTGCTCACATGACAAGACATATTTGTGGATAGGAATGGCTGACTCCTACCTTGGTCATACCCATGAATAGAATGGGTTTTGGTAGTGAGTGCTGGATGTTCTGCAGTTTTGGTCCTGAATAATGCTATGTGAAACTTGGGCTGTTAGAGCACGCAGGGCATCATGTGAAAGTTTATCAGCTGACTTTCACTAAGATTTGCTTCAAAACTATGATTAAGCCATGATCAGAAACTAAGCCCAGGTTCACTCAAAAGGTTTGCGATTTTAGCAATGCTTTCAAGTAACCAGGGGCAATTTTCAATTGTGGATGAAAGCCAAATGCGGAGAGTTCCACATTGTTTTGAGAATTGTGGCAAACAAGTTGCCTAGTTCTAATATAGTGCTGGTTGGAGAAATTTTGACAGAAGCGTGTTTCATTGGAATATATGGTTCCATTGAAATAGAAACACTTTATATAATTGCATTGATTTCACCAGATTTTCATTTTAGAAGAAAAACAAGGAAGAAAAGTTCTGAAAGCATTAAAATGTCCAACATAACAGTAGTTTAATAACAAAGCTATTCTTTCTTTTGGTACTTTTGTGCTGGATAGAAGTATTTTATTTGCATGTGATTTTGGACATGACTTGGAATATTTTAACTGACCAATAGCAGATTGTTTTGGACTACTTTGCAAATTGAAGATACATTTTACTACTTATTAAGCTGCCTTGAGAGATTTCAATCTGTCCACATTTTGACGGAACAGCAACTGCAACTTGAACTGTTTACTTGATTCTCCATTTGGTTCTTGCAGTATGTATGAGCAAGACAGATGTGCAGTCTTCTGGTTTCTATGGTGTTGTACCATTTCTTAGCACTCAATCCTGTAGGTACTGAGGGCCCCCATCTTCCACTGAGCTCAGTGGGAGCTGTTGGCTCATTGTGTGTGTGAGTTTCAGTATGTGTTGATGCTTTTTCAACGTGTACCTTTTGCACATTAAATGTGAACCAATATAAACAGCATTTCAATACAAAGAAATGGAGGCTGGCTAGGTAATGGCAAGGCTATTAGGCTGCCTTGTTCAGCAATCTTTCATTTAATAAGGTGTAATGTAGTGCAAATTCGACATGTAATTAAAGCCTGTCAGAATTCACCTTCATATTTCCAATAATTCTTATTGCAGCTTTCGCCCACTTTGTGGCTTACAGTCAAAACTGAGGTAACATTTAATTTACAGCATACACATTCATAATGGGATGAGATTGATGGATAAGAGAAACATACCCATTATGGGTAGCTAATCCTACCTGAATTTTGTTACTAACAATTATTAGAGCTAGACAATGAGAGAGAGAGAGAGCACCCTGTAAAATAATATTTACTTTCTTTTTAACCTAATCATGAGCCAGGGCATAATTCCTCCCTCAAGAACACATTTAGCAAAACTATTGCTAACTAAAGAAGAGCCAGAAAAATCTGGTGGGCCAGGAGCACTGGAACATCTCATCAGTGCACTAGGTGTAATTGAGTTCTTTCACTGCTCATCCAGTTTTAATAACATTTGGAGATGTAGAAATGAGAGCAGCGGCTTCTGTTTCTGATAGACCCTGTTGCAATGAGATTTAATGGATTAGCTGAAATGATGTGAAAAAATGAATCTCTGATTTATTACCTGTAATTTTTTGCTTACTGCAGCATTTTTCCCCCCAATCACAGTGTTTTCCATCCCTTTAAAGTCTGTGTGAATAAGTTCTATGTTGTGTTTCTGGATTTGCCCGGAGGGCTCATCAGACAGCCCTTTGCCTGCAGTCCCCACCAGGCCTTTTAAACAGGAAGTTTAATTTTATAGTATTAAAAAAGAGAAAACGGTACTTAATTATCTGGCTGTGAAACAGCAGTACTCTTTCTTAATTTTAGTAGCTAATAAAATGCTGTTCCTGCAGTTAACTACTTCTGGTCCAAATGCACTACGGTTTTGGCTATCTGAATAGAATATTTTATGAACTGTTATATATTGCACTACAGTTTTTAAGCTCCACTATGACATATTTCTCTCAAGATTTATTAGTGTTTTTTATTTAAAACAATATATTAAAGAGAGGAGAAAGAGTAATCTTAGGTAAAATTCAAATATTAGAAAAACGTAACATAGACTAAACCTTTTTATTTAACTCCCCGCCCCTCCCCCTCTTCTCCTCCTCTCCCACTGTTGCTATAAAAAAGTTTTTGGAACAACAACCTACACCTGCATCATTAATTCACTCTGCCTTCCAACATCATAGTATCAGTTTCAAGAGCCATTTGCTACTTAAATGACTTTATGAAAACAGAACAATGAATGACCCCTATGCAGTACCTGCCTTACTCTGCATAAAATAACCTCATGATCTTTTATATCCCAATATATCTACCTCTCTACCAGTAGTATGCCTTTCTGATTCCAGTGCCTTAAGCAAATACTCTCTCATTAACTGGGATGTCTGTTGTGCAGAGACCCTCTTTACAAAAGCATGGGCGAACTGTCTGAATTAAGCAGAAGGCTCATTGGTGTTTCCTGATTTGGGAATTTATTATTGGGAGAAGCCATTTTGTCTGAGAGGAGCTGCTGCTTCTAGGCTAATTCTCACTTGCTGACAATAGAACAATGTTATCTGTCATGCTGAAGCAAAGTGTGCACCAAAACCAGACAAGAGAAGAGCTCCCTCAGACTAATTCACTTGGGAAAATGTCCTTCTATCCAGTGATGATGAAAGCAGTGTTCCTGGGAAGAATGCACTGGTCTCCACATGCGGAAAAGACAATAACCCCTTTGCAACTGGACCTTCATGTAATGACTTGGGATTTGATCCAGCAAAGCACTTACGCATATGTGTCATTTGCAACATATGAGTAGTCCCATTGATTTCAATATGCTTAAGTGCTTTGCTGGATTGGGGCCCTGGTGCTCCTTATGACAACTCATGGCAGGCAAAAGCAGCTCAGCACCTTCATTGACAAAGTTACCCTTTCTTTTACCTGCAGTGTATCTTCAAAAGTGTTCCAAGACCCCAATGAAGGATAGAAAAGTGTTATGGCAGAATCCGTTTCAGTTTGTTTGTTCTCTCTGTTTTTCCTAGCTGAAATAGAGATGCAAGCAGATAAACAGCTTAAGGTTCTGTCTTGGATTTTGTTTCTGTGGACTGCTTGGAACCATGAGGGGATTCGCTTTGTTGTAGATGGGCATCCAGCAACACTCATCTGAAGATCACACATGGCCCTGTGAACTCAAAAACCTTCTAAATAGGAAAACCATAGAAAAAGGAAAACAAGCAGGAAATCGAAACAAAAGAAAAAAAGTCTTAGAAACCCAACACGGCTGTTCAGATCTGCATAACCTTCCAAGCAGCAGTGCTCCCATATAAATGTGTGCTTGTGGTTGTATGGGTATATTTAAAAAGAAGAGACACTATCGAGGAAAAATAATGGGCGTGCACAAGAGTCTCATCATGAGCTATCATGCTCAATCCTGGAGTAGTTTAATTCTAGTTATTACACTGAAATCAAAGAGGAATTCTAATTACAAAAATGTATGTGAAACTATGTTTTGCAATTGTTTTCCATTCAAAAGCACCAAATATTGTTCTTTGTCATTTGAAGTCCCATTAAAACCAATAGCAGTGGAGATACTATTTGTTTTTTAATAATTTTCTTAGTGGTGATCTTTACTGACAGTAAAAAGATTTTAATATGATTCTGATAACTCAGGTATTATTGGATTAGCAAGCTAACTTTGAGGGGAAGTAAAACTGACTTGAAAGAAATCTGGACTCAGGTTGGAAAGGGTAGGATTGGTGCAGTTTATGGTATTGTAGAAACTGGAGATGGAGCAGATTTAGATCAAGATATGAACTCCATTTAGAAATAAAATGTTAAGCTGTTGGCAGTGCCAGCAAAGAGACTGGGATAAAATAGACCTGAAGAAGACACTTCCCTATAATGCTGAGAAGCAGGGCTGAGGTGCGTTGGCAGAGAATGACATGAGGAACTTCTGCTGCTGTTGAATTTAGGGCAGTCATTTGTTTTGTGCATTAAAATAAGATCCTGGTGCTGGTCAGACAACAAGAGGAAATTTTACAAAAATTTTCATTAAAATGTCCTTTTTTGTTGAAAGTTAAAATTTCAATGAAAAATGTAATCAGTTTTGAATTTTTCTACCCATCTGTAGTAATTGAAACTGATCAAAAATAAGGGTAATTTTCACAAAAATGTTGACTGTTTTTAGTCAAAGTTCAAAATTTCAATAAGTGTTGAAATTTTAAAATTCCAGCTAGGTCTATCAATTATTGCTATTTTTTAAAAAAGCATGTTAAACCTTATTCCCCTCATAACTTGTCTACACTGTATCTTGAAATGAGAAAGGATAGTTTAATAGTCATGCTGGTTTGAGCAATGCGGCAGCGTATATCTTTGTATGTAAAATTCAGCAAGTCGATTGGTCTGGGCTGAAGCAATAATGTAACAATTGTAAGAAAACCAATACTGATAAACTTCAAATAACCACGTTGTTTCTATAGTGCTCTACAACAAACATTCTGCTTTAGCTACAACTGACCTAAATCCAGCACTGGGCATTCAAATGCCAAGGAACCATAAAGTGTTTCCCATTTGTATTGAGCATGTACTTATCTTCCCTATACTGTAAGAAGTCACAGACGTGACTGGCTTTGGGATATATCTGCCACATAGGGGAGTTAAGCACTGTCTTGATCTGAGTCCCAAACTCCCTGTCCCACTAGGGTTGGGAGTACTTTGGAGGCCATGACACCTCGGGAAATGAGGAACAACTCCTTTGAGCCCCCTTCCCCCAGCTGATCCAGTCAGGGATGGGTCAATATGGTAAGTGAGATTTAAGGAGGGACTTGAATTTGTAAGGGGAAAAAAATGGGAGTATATCAGGGAATCTCCTGGAAAAGTACAGCATGTAGAAGAAGAGTGTTCATTCAGGACTTATTGTGCCAAATTGATCTTTGCTGCAAATCTATCCATATATGTAGATTTACACCCAAGATGAATTTGCCCTAGCATCACGTTAGCCTGCAAGTGGACACTTTGTGCTTTATTTAAAAGCAGCTTTAAATATTTGCTGCTTTTAATGAAAAAGCTGTGGTCACTGGAGTGCCTCTTATAAAACCCATGTAAACTGCAGCTTTAATGGATACGCTGCTTTTTCTTTTTTTTAGCCAAACTTTTCCTATATATTTTTTTTAATGAGCCTACTTATTTTGAGGGCTGCCATATGGCCTGTGCCACTTCTTTTTCTGAGCCTTTTTTGGCATTATATAGACCGTTTTCTTCTTGGGTAATGGGTGGATTCTCAGAAATTAATATCTCAAAAAACCATAGGAGGCTGTTTATCTCTCTATCTCTGGACCTTATCTGGCCCCGGTTATCATGGTATCTGAGCACCTCACAGCCTTCACTGTCTTTAATCTCCCCACACTCCTGTGAGGTAAGCAGTTTTATCCCCATTTTTATAAATTGGGAACAGAGATACTAAATGAAGTATGTAAGGTCACACAAGAAGGTTGTGGTTAAGCAAAGATTTGCACCCTGGTCTTCAGAATCACAGTCCAGTACCCTAATGATGAGACTATACGTCCTTCCTATTTGTCTGTTGATTGTTGTTCGTTATGGGTAATCTCTTGTGTTGGATCAGTTGTCTGAAGTCTCTTACTGACCTCTGGGTTGCCTGCTGGGCCAAATTCAACCTGGGAATAAAGCAAGCCAAATTCTTGTTGCAGCTAGCCAGACGTCAGTGAGGGCTGTGCCGTTTGCTCATTGACTCCTTTCAGTGGCTAAAACTCCATATAAATTCAGCATGGAAATACACATATGATCGCAGACATCATTTGATGACCAAGAAGGCCTTTTTCCTCATGCTTACATCTGAACTCGACTTGTCACTGTGATCCTGAAGAAACTCTTGCAAATGTCCTTTAAGATACTTTTGATTGCCCTTCCTCTGCTTTTTCTATCGGAATCAGGTACAGAGCATGAACCTGATTCTCCTTTCACTTACGCCAGATTTACAAATGTGAAAATTTCGCTGACTTCAGTGGAGTCACTCTTGATTTACACCAGTGTAAGCGAGGGGCCCAGTGTGTCCTGTCTTGTGAATAAGATCTCCACTGCAAATCACACAGCGCACACATATGTAATTTCTTATGAGTCAGGCCCCTTATGAAGGAAATTATCAGTTGTTTGCATAAGGGATAATACCCTGGTGAGCATCTGTTTAATCGTGGCTGTCACTTAGCAATAGAGGATATGCTATTCATACAGCCTCCCTATATATCTAACAGGGACCAATTCAAAAGTAAACCATTGTCATCAATTACACGAGTCAATGCTTCAGAGAAAGCATCCTTCACAACTGTGTTTCCACCATTTAGCTGTGTGTGGTTAGTTAATTTGCAGGCATTAAGAGACTCGGGCAAATATCAATCTTATTAACCTTATGGCCCATATATACCAGCAAAACTAAATTAGGTTATCTTTAGGGAACACACTATACTGGGAGTTCTCTCTTTCACACTCATTCACAAACTGAGAGAGAAAATGTTTGTGACTTTTTTTTTCTATACGACAAAGCAAGATTTTGTGTATTAGTAATGCAGCTACCATCCTGTTCATCAGAGACCCAGGTTTTGGCTAACAAGAGCCCCCAAGGCTTGCTTGGAAAAAGCTTGCCCATTCACTCGCAAAGGGCTGCAGCTTATTTTATCCGTTCTGGTTCATCCATCCCTAATATAGAGACATCTAGAAATCTTCCCAGATCTATTTTGGGCAACACATCTGAGCAGGAAAATATTTCTGCAATGACACAAAGTGTCTTGTTGGTCTATTTAAGTGAGTCTTCAAAGGCTAAATTGGGATTGGACAGGATCCAAGACTCTGAAGAGGCGGCAACGATTAGAATGGGAAAGGAGAAGGTTTTATGCAGTCACTAGTAGGGAGGATGATACCAGTGGGGGTATAGAATTAAAACAGTATTTTTGTCTTCTGACAATTCTGGGCCAGACTCTGAACTCCCTTATTCTCGTGTAAATCAGGAGTAACTCCCCTGAAGCCAATGGAGTATCACCAGCGTGAAACCAGAATAACAGAGGCAAAAATCAGGTTGAAAGTGTCCCAAAGAGCAACAAATGACCCTGGCAATGATTTCTGTGCAATGATAGGGTTGTTTGATATCTGTGTAACAGTGACCCAAACTTTTGGGGATAGAAATTAGAACCAAAAGTCAATATGTAAACAAGGTAGAACAAAGAGTTTAGAAGGGAGCCCCCAAAGGACTCTGTAACACTGCAAGTAAGTGTTTGAGAAGGAATTATTTGTAGCCATAAATTGTAGACTTGGATTAAGCAATGAATGAAACCAAGAAAGAACAACCCCTGAGAATCTAACAAAAGAAAAAACTCCCTAAGCATTCTAAAGGAGTCTCTTGGTCAAGGGTGTCAAACGCAGCTGACAAATCGAGGGGAGTTAAAGCAGAGATCATGGCCTTGTCAAATGACATATGGAGCTCATTACTGACCCTCGGTAAAGTGGTCTCTCCACTGGGACTGGGCTTTTGGAGAATGCACAATAATCTTGGAAAAGGGGGTTTGAAAGTGCACAGCAACCCCCATCTCTCTTTTTGCCCCACATGATAGGATGATAAACTGATTCATCCACAGACAAAATGGGGGAAAGAATATGATGTTACTTGATTAATGGCTGGACTTTGTTAATTTTAGACAGAGACACAATGTTAATTGTTAGTATTAATTGTTAGTGTGAACTGTTGTTTTGGTTGCTGAAGTTAAGGACTGAAAATAAGGAAGTCTGTCTGACTCATTACCTGATATTATTAGATGCTAGACAATTTAAAGAATGGAGTTTTAACCTGCATGGTGCACACGCTCTCTCTTTCTCTCCCCGCCCCCCCAGTATGTTCTTGTAGTTAGATATTCTACATGGAGACCTTAGTTAGCCCAGTTACATCCCTTTTTGGTTCAAAGTTCTGACAGCATCAGTTCTTAGTTATCCCCTGAATGCTAGGCTTGGAGCTTTCATTGCAATGGGAAATAGTTATTAGCAAGCAGTGGAATAAAAATGCAATAAAACTTAGGCCGTGACTAAGCAAATAAATACCAACTACTCTGATCAGTTTTGGACTATACATGACTGAAGAGCTGCTCAAAAAATTCCAAATTTTAAAATTTTGACTGCAGTTTTGAGGAAAAAGAAAACATGGGCAAAATTTCAATTGAATTTTTGTGAAGACTCCACTCTCCCATCCAATTTTTGGTTCTAGTATCAACCTCGTTCTTTCAGTAAAGAGGTTGAAGCCTTCCAGCTTATTGAAAAATATCCGTGGATGGCAACGGCTGCAGCATGAGTGATAGGGCTGATTGTTTCTATAGATCCTCTCCCCAAGTGGAACAAAGGATGCCATTAAAACATGGACATTCACTGTTTACCTTTAGTCTGATCTTTGCCATATTCCTTATAGGGGAAATTCTATAAATATCTTGGCTAACATAATGACTGCAGGAAGAAAATGCTCAGTTTTTCATTGTGATTGCTGATTTCTTTGCACTAGAGTAGTTCCTTTTCCCTCTTCATTCCTCGGTATCTATTTATCTACTCTCTTTGTCATGCTTTCTCTCTGTACTTCAAACATCTTATTTTCTGCCCTGAGACTAAGGGGACACTTATCTCTTTTCTATTCTTCATACCCTTGACTCCTAGGGTTTAAATCTGAAGCTCTTAAGTGAGAGAGCTGAATTTGTTCTTCCAGCTCAAGTCTAGGCCTTTATTTGTTTTGAAGGCCATACCATTCATGTTTCAGGCTCTGTTGTCTGGTGGGGCATCTCTCTGTGCTCCAGGCTTTCCCCCCTACTCTCCCTGGCCAACAATCTCAGTGCTACCACTGACTGCTACAGGCTAGCTGAAGAATGAGTAGATGTCAATTCTCCACTTCCCCCCTCCTCCCAACACCTCTTCAAGCCCTCCAGCCACCCTTAAAGAGAACTCAAAGGGTCAAACCCTCTCAACCCTAGTATGTATAATAATAATAATAATAATAATAATATATAATATGGGTATTTAATCATTGGAGCAACTTACCAAGAATAGGATGGATTTGTCATCATTTGACATCTTTAAATCAAGACTGGATGAGTTCCTAATATATGCTGTAGCTCATCCAGAAGTTATGGGCTGGATGCAGGAATCACTGGATGAAATTCTCTGGCTTGTGCTCTGCAGGAGGTCAGACTTAGATGATCATAATGGTCCATTCTGGCCTTAACATCTATGAATCTATGTCAAACTGAGTTTCAAAAAATTCCCCCAAATGCATTCCTGTTAACCATACTACAAAAGACAGCACATCTTACAAGGACAAGAGAATTCTGTGTTAAGAGCAAACCCAGCATCGTGGCTCCTTTGTTTTACAGAACTAATAACTTTTATAATAAGATAATACACCATTAAGTAATATGCTGGCCAATTGCTTGCTGATTGCTTGCTGTTATTTCAGATATATATCAACCCTAAACAGCCATTCGTATTTACCCTCCTGAGCCTTATCACTATGTGCACTTAGTAACCCGGATTCATTTGCCATTATGTAGATTTCTGTTCTCTTTTGGGTGACAGACGCATTCTTTAAAGACAACATCCCAAATGAGTCTATAATAGCTATGAGCTTGTCAATGATCCCCGCTAAGCAGATTGAAATCAGATTGTTTGCACTTCGAATTTGCTCAATTGGTCCTTTTCCATTATTCAACCAGGGTTGCGGCTGTTCACCAGCCCTGTCCAGTGCATTAAATGTCTATTACCCTGTTTACCATAGTCATGTTAAACACCAGCTTATGAATGTCAATTTGTTCTCTAATTAGCCATGCCTTATTGACTTGCCCTTAAACTTACAAACACCAGCTTTCTGAAGTGCCTGTCACTATAAAATTCCTGTTTGTTTTATTTTTTAAAAGGGATAAAACCTTAATGTATCTTTCTAATTGACAACAACCTTGGTAATCCGCATTTAGAGCCTGTTGTTTGGGAAGAATGGCGTTTATTCTAATAGCTTCATATCAGCGTTAATATTTTGTGACAGTTTTGAGTATGTTTAACTTGAATAGATGATGCATTAAGTATATTCCACTCTGTATATGGCATATTAGCAGCAAACTGTTTATGATGCAAAGCTTTTAACTCCCTTTCCACACAGCACTGAAAGGTAAATGCATGTATATTTGCTGGAATTAAATTAAGAGATCACACGTAAATGAGAAGCAGAGGTTCCCAAACATTTTCTGCAGTGTGCCCAATAGTGGAATCAAATGGCAGGTGGGCCTGGGCGTCTGGAAATGCTAAAGCAGAGACAGGTAAAGAAAGAGCAAGATCACAAGAAAAAAACCCCAAACCTTCCGCAGGTTTTCCTTGTTTGTGTGGCTCTAGGACTAACTTATCACAGAGGTGATGTTCTGAAACAAGATACGAGGGAAGAATTTGAATGAGCAGGCACACTTGTGTTCCTCCTCCCCCTCTCTCTCCAAAGATGGGTCTGATCCTGCAGGACGCTCAGCTCAATGGGAATTAAATGTGCTCAGCATCTCAGCAGTCCTGGCCCAAGGCTGCATCTTAATGACAGCAGGCATTGAACTTTTCTTATAACAGAGCTCTTTACCCTAGTTATACTGCTAACCTGACACTAGGTACCAGGCTAGTCTTAAGCCCTAAGCAGTGGTCTCTGCCTGGCTTTTGGACTTGTTCTGTGTGTGCAGAATGATCCTCTGCATGGGCCATCAGCAGATATTGAACCAGGGACTTTCAGCACCACAAAACAGACCTCCATCCTATCAACTATAGGAATAGCTTAATTTGATGACAGCAGTAGTAGGCAATTATCCTGTGTGGACCAGCCACTAGAGGGGGTGCAGCGCACACAGTGTGGTAGCATTATGTGTGCATCTGGTCCATTGCCACATCTGAGACTCAAAGCAAGACACTTGCGGTGTGTGAACAGCATGTCTACCAGGGAACCAGGAAGAAAGGAGGCTCTGGCCAAGCTGTGCTCAGCTGGTCAAAACCGGAAGCAGTTCTTAGGTAACTTTCTCACAAACTTCCTTAAAATATCAGGCTTTTTGTCATCTCCAGCTGTTGCGTTGCTCAGCGCTGACTCCAAGACTACTGCACAGAGCTAAAGGTGAGGCTAGGTTTATGCTGGTGAGAGATGAGGAGAGTTTGGAGAGGGAATTACTTGTGGTGGCACAGAAAGAGAATAACCCGTTATGGGTACATCTGCATTGCAGCTAGAGGTGTAGTTTCCAGCTTGGGTGAACATACCACCTGCTAGCTTTGGTTGAGCTAATGCTCTAAAGGGAGCAGTGTAGCCAACAGGCCATGGGTGGCAGCTCAGGCTGGCTGCCCGAGCATGTGTCCGTGAGACGGGCTCATACTCAGGCGGCTTGTCTGAGCCACCAGCCATCCTGCTGCAGCTATACTGTTCACTTTAGTGTGTTAGCTCAACCAAAGCAAGCAGATGTATGTCTACCCAAGTTGGCATTTACCCACAGCTCTCTCAAGATGATGTTCACTTGATTTAGTGGTCTTGATTCCTGACCAAATGATAATTTGCAAATGTCACCCAAATTCCCTTTTTTGGATATGTCTACATGGCAGCAATCTGAGCTCTGGTCAACTGACCCAGGCTCGCACTGTGGGGCTAACAATAGCAGTGTAGACGTTCAGGCTTGGGCCCTCTCCACTTGCCAGGTCACAGAGCCCAGGCTCCAGCCTGAGTCCAAGCATCTACACTGCAATTTTTAGCCCTTTAGTGTGAGCTCCATGAGCCCAAGTCAGTTGAGCTGGGCTCCGAGACTCACTGGCATGGCTTTTTTTTCCCCCCAGTGTAGATATGCCCATTGACATTCTCTGTACCACATCACTTTACTCCTTTTCCACATGCACCTGAAGCTCTCCAGCAACTGTTCTCTTTTTAGCCCTGCCTTCAAAAAATGGGTCACTTAAGCCATGTCCCCTGAAGCAATGTCTATGAAGAAGAGTACACAGAATTGGATGGATTCCTACGAAGGAAGAAAATCGATGGTTTGTCTTTTCTTCTGTCCGGTGCTTTTTGTTGTAGCTTTCTTCATGTTGTAGAGGACTATAGAATACAATGGTGTTAGTGACATTGCAGCATTGTGTCAATAAACAGCTTTTGCAGTTATCCAAATGCTTTAGCTTTGCCCAGGCAATCTCTCATAAAAGGTAGTTATTGCCTCCTGTACTACTCCACTAGCTACATTAGCCCTTAAGAGTATGAATGACACAATTAGGCCTCTTAGAGACTTACCAAAATAATGTTGACTAAAGGTCAAGCATAAAACTTCAGATGCCACTCTCCTTAATTAAGAAAGCTGGGGCCTCCTGCGTAAAGCTCAGCATCAGAACTGAAGCGAAGCAGCATTGTTAGGCAAGGAATCAAATGGATCAAGCACAATGACTAGGTTAAATACTTTGTGGACACATTTGGTTTCTAGGTAACAAATTGAAATTGCAAAAAGTGTTCATAAAAGTGCATTTTTACTATTAGCGATCTTCTCAAAACAGATCATTAACTTCAATGTGCTATAAAATGTAAACTGCAGTTACAGGTGGCCTCACAAATAACAGGCAATCAAACCTCATTAACATGGTAGTTTATAATTACAGTTTACTGTAATTTGTGAGGTATTTAGCATTTTGCAAGGGTGTTATTTCTACTGTTAGGGGGCCAAGCAGCAGTGGTGTAACTCTGCTATAAATTCAGTCTTGTATTCTTTCCATCTCCTCAGAAAACAAGTAGAACACCATGTTGCAAAGGAAGAGACTACAGCCTTTGGAAACTGCAAATCACCCATTATCAGCCATCACAAATTATTATTTCAGTAAGAAGCATGACATTAAAAATATCACAAATTACCTTTTTTGTGCTATGGGAAAAAATAGATGAAACGTTTCTGGTAAATGGAAGGTCACATAAAGATTAGTTTTATTCCCTGAAGTTGGAAGGAATGTAGGGTGAATCAATACATAGAAGATAGGACACCAACTCAAATCTCTGCCCAGTTTTTTTAACCAAACTTGATGGTCTGACCAAAAGTTCTGTAAAGTTTTGGATACTTTTTGATTTCACTTCTGGTGTCTAGATAGAACCAAAACTGGGAGTGATGAGAAACCAAGAGATATCCTGTTTTGTAACCCTTCCACTCCATTGTTACAAACTCAGGAGGGTCAAGTAGTTTGCGCCATTGTCCCATATGTTTTCAGACTTCCAGATGTTAATCTTAAACATCTGAGGTTTGCTCTGCACTTTAGGGTGACCAGATAGCAAATGCAAAAAATTGGGACAGGGTGGGGTAGTAATAGGAGCCTATATAAGAAAAAGGCCCAAAGATAGAGACCGTCCCTTTAAAATCGGGACATCTGGTCACCACACTGCATTTGATTGTTTTTAAGTAGGGTCTGATCGTTACAATAAAATGACTGCGGCACATTCTGACTATGAATTAAAAAATGGGCCTGAATTTCTCTAAATTTCATGGATGTTCCTGTTTAGGGTTTTGGACTTGGCTGAACTGTGCTATAAATATTGGACTGAATTTCCATTCCAAGCAACTAGGGACTCATGAGTGGGATGAACATTCTGTAAGAGCTTCAAGTAGTGCATTATAACACTAGTTTCCCTTAGGAGGTATGTTGTGAGCAAGCAGCATCATCTAGTAGATTAGGTTGGGGGCTGGAGATCTGGGTTCTAGGACAAGCTTTGCCACTGACCACCTGTGTGGCCTTGGTCAGGCCACTTGCAACCACATTTTTAAAAGTGGACTCTGATTTTTTGGAGAGGCCTCCATATAAGACACCTGGAAAGATCCTGATTTTCAGAAGTGCAGAGCACCTGCAGCTCCCACTGACTTTAGTTAGAGTTGTGGGTGTTTGTTATGGCTGAAAAGAATCTCAAACTGGCCACTCAAAATTAAAGGCACGTGTCATCGGGGGGCCAGTTTTAAACAACGAGGGTAATAGACCACTGGAACATTTGTATCTAGGCTTCTCCAACATGTAAAGCCTTTAAAACATGACTGGATGTCTTTTTAAAAGTTAAGCTATAATAGTTCAAACAAAAGTTTTAGGCTTGGTGCAGTAATTACTGGGTGAGGTTCTCAGGCCTGTGTTATGCAGGAGTTCAGTCTAAACGATCACAATGGTCCCTTCTGGCCAGGGGCGGCTCTAGCTTTTTTGCTGCTCCAAGCATGGCAGGCAGGCTGCCTTTGGCGGCTTGCCTGCGGGAGGTCCCCGGTTCCACGGATTCAGCGGCTTGTCTGCTGGAGGTCCCCAGTCCCGCGGCTTCGGCGTACCCGCCGCCAAAGCCGCAGGACCATTGGTCCTCCCGCAGGCAAGCCACTGAAGGCTGCCTGACTGCTGCCCTTGCAGGGACTGGCAGGGTGCCCCCTGTGGCTTGCTGCCCCAGGCATGCGCTTGGAGCTCTGGTGCCTGGAGCCACCGCTGCTTCTGGCATTAAAATCTGTGAAGCTATAAAATACTTGGCCTTAATATATGGCTGAGATTCACCTTCTGTACAAGGGGAATAATAATACTTACCCATCTTACAGACATGTCCCATGAAAAATGTCTTGGACATTGAAGTGCTATATTAAAGCTAATGCTTATTATTGCTGTAGTATCATCTATGGAAGGGTAGGTACAGGCTTTTTCTGCTATCTGTATTGCCGCTGCATTTCTTCTTTTCAGTTAAAAGTATATTCAGGGAAATCATTCTTTTGAATGGTCTGGTATTTATGTAGTCCTATTTTGCAAAAAGACTAATAATAAATGATCAAAAGTGAGCAATAACCAGCAAAACGAGTAATACATACATCAAAGGCTGAATTTGACTCTTAAACATAGGCACGACTCTAGCACAAGTCAGTGGGAATGGTGCATCCACAACTGAGGGCAGAATTTTGTCCCTTGGAGCTGAATAACTCCATTCAGAAATCTCATTAGAAAGAAAAATCAACAAGAAAAATATTTGCTTTTTCATATTTTATCATAACTGGTGAAGAAATGTTGAAATCTGAAATTTCCATGTACCTTGTATGATCTTTGAGACAAATGTGAATTTAGGATCACTGAACTGAGCAGTGAAATACGTATTAAGAAATACACACTTATTGCAGCTGACCGAGAATATTCCCTTCAACTGGATGAAAGGCCTAAGAGTTAATGTCTGGGTTTCCATTAGTGCCGAACAAGATTATTGCATTTAATTCATTTATTTATAATCACTAAAATAGTTTAGATGTGTAATTACATTTACTAAAATATGATCCTAATGCACTTGTTTTTTAAGGTGAAGTTGAGAATGTTTTCATAGATTTCATACTTTCCTCACGCCTATGAGCCAGTTGCAGAGCTGTTACTGATTTGATTTTAAGTGCAGGGCTGCAGTCGGCTTAATTTCTGCTAAGCCTTGATGTCCTATGGTCCCTGGGAATCCCTGACTTGTAAGATTCCTAAACTTCCAAAAGCCTTCTACTTGGTGGAAAAAAACTAAGTAATTTTTCAGAATAATGCTGAATGTTGTCTGAGCTACTGAGGCAATGCAAGGGTGAACAATTAGGGTTTTCAAGTAAGAATCATCTCTGGAAAATAAAGCCCATTGCTGGAATTACAGAGGAAAAGAAATATTATAACCAGCACTGGACAAATTTCAAAATGGTCAGAGAAGCATCCAGACTTTCATAGCTTATCCCAACTTATCCACAATATTTGGATATGGAAATCTTCTAGAAATGCATTATTTTTGCACCATCGCTGGCATTACTGGGTTTGGGCATTGTCAGAAACTCTGCAAATCACAGCCCTCTTTGTAGTATTGGCCCCTTGTTCCTGCAAATGAATGAGTAACTTGACCTCATTGGGACTACACATGTGTTAAAGGGACTCAAACGCAGAGGTCACTTTGGGAAAATTAGGTCCAAACCTCCAGTAATAGCTAGATTATAAATGAAGAATTAATGTGTAAAATATAGGAGCTACTGTTTAAGAGAACTGCCATAGCTTCCATACGAAATGGAAAATACCAGCAACATAAGTGCATTTTCACTTAGCAAGTCTTCTGAAAACTGACAATTGCTTGAAAATTCTTCTGTCCTCTCTCTCTCCACATGTTTAACTTATCTACTGCATTCGAGAGTCACAGACAAAAATGAAAGGCAAAATCCCCAATTTGCTTAAAACCCTTGGCCAAAAATGTGTCAGCTTGTCAAGGGAAAATCTGGTACCTTACATTTTTAATGAAGCTAGTTTCAGTTAATTTTAGGAGATACCCTCAAAAGGTGAGCATGGTAGGACATAATATATTACTCTTATCTTTGCATCCCATATACTTATGCTTATTAAAATCAATATAATCCATTAGCCTACATTGTTTCCATTTTTAATAATCTATTGATATATTGCCTGGGCTTTTACGGGACTAAACAAATTTCCTCTTTATGTGCCCTGTAATAGCCGGAGGTCAGGCTGGTTGAGAGCAGTTGCTGTATATAAATGTTTATTTACTGCCTGACTACTGATTGAGAACATATCTGGTCCACAGGCTTCAGATGGCTTTTAAACTAGAGATTTATGGCTTACTTCCTGTTTTCCAGACACAGTGCACTGTTTTTAAGGAAGGTAATGAATGCAAGTATTGTGAAAGTAATAGCTGGTGCTTTACCAAAGCTGAACATCTGAGGATGTAGAGGATTGGGACTTTCGTTATCTATTTGTTCTGTTGTTTGTTTTGCTTTGGGTTGTTTGTGTGTGTGTATGTCAAACATGCCGCAATTTAACTTTTTTCCTGTGATCTGACAGAGGATTGTCAGATCTTGAGGATGTGACTGTATTGGAATTTCTCAGTGAACAAGGGTGCTACCCTGTTGGACCAGGCCAATAGTCTTTGCAGTCTAGAAACCAAGCACAAGTACTTGGTGGCCACTGCCAAGTATTTCAGTTCAGACTCAGCTGAAAGATTGCTACAATGAACCTGACTCACTGTGCCCTCTCCTATGAGTTCAACTTCTCTGATCTTCCATTAGGCCCCATTCATCAAAGCACTTGAGCACACACTTAGCTTTAAGCATGTGAGCAGTCCCCTCTACCACTCAGTTTCTCTCCTCTGTGGGCTTAGGCCCAAAACTATCAAAGCACTTAAGAGCATGGTTAATTTTAAGCATGTGTATAGAAGTAAATGTGTAGTTGTACTGAGACCTTTGTGCTTTGGAAGCCAGGTTTCCATCTCTTACGTGCATCAAGAAGAATCAGTTCTGAGTCCTATAGCTCTCATAGGATCACTTTTGTCTTCTTGACTTGCTCTGATCTTCATATCTTACATTTGGAACAGTCTCTTAATCGGTATGCACCAAATCCCCTCTAGACCTTCCTTCAACAAGACTTGCCAAACTCTCCTAGCTGGTGAAGCATTGTTAGCTCAAAATGCCAAGTGCCACTGAGCTGTACCTGTGTTAGGGCCTTTAAACTATGAGCAGGGGTTTAGCATGTTTTAGCTTTTGATTATTCTATTCAGGTTCTTATACAGCCCTCACTGGCACAATATCTGCATTTACAACACAATATATATTAACAATAAACATAACCACAAGCTGGTTAGATGGAATCTTGCATAATTGTCTCTGTCCCAGTCCAGGCAAGTGTTCCACAAGAATGTGGCCAGTGAGTGAAGAAGAAACTACTGCCCCTAAAAATCAATGACAAATCAGAATTTCATACCAGGGACTTCGCCTTTCCATCTAGTACGTGCTTTACGAACAGGCATTCTTCATGTGTAAATCCTGCTGGTCTGTAAATTTCTTGGCAGCAAATTGGATCTGAATATGAGTGTGATTGATTGTAATTGTCCCCTGGGGATGGGATCTAAAAAAATTTTTTTTACAATGCCTGTACATCCAGTAAATGTTGCTTCCCTGGGGGAAGGTGCATGATGTGGTCGAGGAACATTGTTATGAGGATGCTTTGTGGTCTTTTGGAAATCAAGTGATTTAGGGGACAGAGTATATGAGGTAGCAAGCTGCAGCGTGGCAGTGGTTCTGACATATGAACAGATAGTTCACTCTTCCTCTGTCTAACATAGTGGCCTTGATCCTGTGCTGTTGAAGCCAGAAGGAGTTTTCCCATTGGTTTCAATGGGAGTCAGAGGCCGACTGGATCTTATTGACCTGCACATTATTAACTGTCATTGTTTCAAATCAGAGTAAAATGGTGGGCTTTGCAATTCATGGCAGCCCACTACATGCAGTGCTAGTGTCTCCAGATAAGGCAGAAAGCAATGCACGTTTCCACTGGCTCTTTCAATCCTGCAACGATTAACAATTCATCATTTATTAATATATAGACATCAAGTTGCCTACAAGGAGCGCAAGGCAGTTAACAGAGGAAGGGTAAGTGTTATAGTCACCATTTTACAGGGGGGAAATTGAGTCATGGGGCACTAAGTGGTTGGGCCAGAGTCACAGAACAGGTCACTGTCTCTTCCAGGAACAGGGCTCAGTGAGAACTCCTGATTCCTAGCTCCCTGCTTTGGCCCCTGTGTCATGCTATCTGCTAGGGACACTCCAGCTTTAAACATGCAGAATGTGTATATTCTTTTAGCCAGAAACAAGGTGCTTGGGTGAAACTGTAATATGAATGGAGTCTGGGTGCAAGCTCACCAATCATGTTGAGGTTCCTGCAGCAGAATCAGAGGGAAAAGACATGGCTGAAAAGCATTGTGCAGATTTAGAATGGCCCTGACACACAGGTCCAGGCCATTTCTGGGGGTTTTATGTGCATTTCTAATCTATTACTCAATAAAAATGAGTCCTAATCAAAGCAATGCATGGCACAATGTGCACTGTATGCTGCCTCGGGACACAGAAGCCCCTTCATGGAGAACACGCTTGTTAAAATGTGTAATGAGAGACCTAACAAATCCCCAATATTTTGAAAAGCGTTCATTAAATCTCTAATTATATCAGTGTTTTCTATAATATGAATGTGTGGTTCTTTATGGACATACTTGGCACCAGCTGGAGGCAGGTAGGGAGGAGCTGGGCCATTCTAGGCAGAGAAATGCTGGTCTCCAGGACTCCTATCCCATTCTGCTCTGGTTGCAAAAAGGCCATGAACATTCCTATGATCTCTCTGCGTTAAACAACTTTACTGTCTGTGGACAATGCAGTAATGTAGCTCCTGGGGCTTACAGACACTGACATAGAGGTGAAAAGACACTCATGCTGAGTGAAGACAATGAAGGGGCCAGATTGTTTAAGGTATTTAGGCATCTATAGATGCAGATAGGTGTCTAATGGGAGTTAGGCACCTAGGCACTTTTGAAAATTCCAGTAGGCACTGTCTGTATTTTTATGTGCCTAAATAGCTTCAAAATCTGGTTCTGGGAGTCCTTCCACTGATTTCATTTAGTGGTTCAGCTGATCTCATCCAGCTGCCTGAGTTTGCAAAGCTGAGCTGGGAGCCTCCCGTGAACAGGTGTCCTGGTGTGATTTCCAACACTCTAATGGCCAGTACTGGGTAGGAGTCTCACAAGAGCAGCCTTTCCTGTGGTATTCTACAGATATGGGCATGAGACATGATGTTTGCATCTGGATCCAAACTTCCCACAAAGGCTGAACATGTCCAGCTCAGGGCTTCTGGGTCCGGCCCAGCTTTAGTATTTTGGTGTGAGCCCAGAATTTAAAAGCTGGGGTGGGGGATCCATTTCATGCTAGAACCTTTCTGAACTTTTCAGACCCTTAAAACAAGGCTAAATTGTAAAGCCATAAAATATTCTGCATTTCTAAGCACTCTCAAACCCAGTGGTTGTTCTGATCACCATCTGTCATTTTGTCCTGTTGAAGAAAACGTCCCGTACTGTGTGTTGACAGACATAGATACTCTTCTTGAGATTCTGTTCAGTTCCGCACTGTCCTTGGTTGTCTTAGAAAACTACAGTATTGAAAAGAAGCCAGCCTGCCTGTAGACTGGGGAAATTATTATTCAATATAGTAGGATTAGGATGGCACTACAGGTCTTTTCGGTGTGCATGAACTTATTTGACTGGCTCCTTTAGGACCTGATCCTGAAACTCCCAATGGGATTGATTCTGATCTCATGCGATGCCCATTTGACACTAGTTTAGCTCTGCTGACTTAAATAGAGTTTGGATTTCCAGTAGAAGAGAATCAGGTCCATTGACATTTAGCTGCATTTGCAGGAGCTCAGTACTGCTCTGTATCCAGCTTTTATTCATCTACTTGTCTCTTTCATTCCCCTGTATCTCTACAATCCATCTTTCCCAAGGTTGTTAATGAAATGCCTGTGGTGGAACACGTCTGGCTTATTCTGTATCACAACGAAACCTCGGCAAAATTCCCCAATGCCCAAAACCACAAATGTTTATTAGTTTAATTTTACTGTTATTGATGGTTTGTATTATCACAGCACCTAGAGCTGGACCAGAGGATCAGGGCCCTATTCTGCGAGATACCATATAGACAAAGAACAAAGCAGATAGCTCCTGCCCTAGAAAGCTCACAATCTACACATCAGACAGGCTGCAACTGGTTTTCCATAAATGTCAAATCATAACAAAGTGTCTGATCTCGCACCCCTTGCAGAGGTGAGTTGGCTCATTGATGTGGAGGGGACTATTTACCTGGACAAGAGATGCAGGATTGAGCATCCTGCATTGGAGTACAATAGACATGCAGTATCTGAACCAAACGGGTGACTTGGTTTTGATAGGTTGCTGCATGTTGGTTGCAGAGACCAAAGAAACCTGCTTTGCTTCTGTATTTTTATAGTCTGTTACTCACAAACCATGCTCTCCCCTGCTCCTGATTGTAGAGGGCCACACCCATCCAATCTACTTCAATGGTTTTACTCCCTGGATTAATTTGGTTTAGAATATGGAGCATTTCCAACTGTTTACATTCTCCTCTTCCATGATCTGCAGGCTGTCAAGTTTCTATCCTTTGTTTGGATGTTAATTTGGATTATCTAGTCATCAAGGAAATCATTAACTTTTATTGCCTCATAAAATCAAAGCAGGCGAGGAGCACACCCAGCAATTTTGGGTTTCAGTAGCAGGGCTGCCAGCAAGCTGTGATGGCAGAGCTCGGTGTCTGTCTCTTTCTCTGCCTGGCTCTGTATTTAAAAGGGAAGTTTATGCTGGGGCCAGAATGAGCAAAACTTCCAGCAAGTGCAAAGTGTAAATGTAGAGAATATTAAACATATGCTTTGCATTTCAAAACTCAGAAAATATTATGAAAGCCATAAAATATCCCTACTACAGGCAGCCCGAGAGGACTATCTCTGTGTGAACACATGCATTCAAGTTTAGTTATGTATCATTCTCTAACTAGCCCTGCTCCAAGAGGCACAATTTGCAAAGCAGATTGTGGCTTATTTATGTTGTCTTGGGGTGGACTGTGCAAAGGAGGTGGAGCAGCTGCTGCATTTTGTCCCTAATGGAACCCATTCCAGATCATGGTAGAAGGAAGGTAACAAAAATATATCTGAATCCTTGGATTTCTGTAGAACATCTGTAGCTACCCCCTCTTAGAGAGAGTCCCATAAAAGACAGATGCAAAAACTTTTAGACGGACTTTGAGCAGATGCAGATGCCTTGTTAAGGTTCCTGATGATAATGATAATTAATGAGCATCATGTGGCTTTTACATTTTTATACCCCAAAGTGCTTAGCAGTCAATGGGAGTTAGCCTTGATTAGGGTGAAATCCACCCCTGTGCAAAACACCAATACAAAATCTCCTCTGCACTTAAGTTTCACTATTTGGAGGGTTTCCATAGGAGTTCTGTGGTGCACAGGTTTGGCCCTCGGCACAAAGGTGAATTTCACCTTCACGACTAGACATCTTGGCCTCACGTGCACACAAATATCTCTCCAACCATCATCTAATTGCAGCTACCTCTGGGATGTTTCATTGTGTCTAGAAACCCCATACAGAGTTAAAGCGCAAAGAATTAAGAATGCTGTAGCCACTAGAAATTGATACAGAGTGAACACAATGCCAATAGGCTTCCCCCAGTGGTGCTGCGGATTTGATCGAATCTGCTGCTAAATGCAGTTTTGTTTAGGGAGCAGAGACTGTTTATTTTTTTAATAGTCTGTGACCTGCAACAGACTTTAGGTTGGGTGTTAATGACCAAAGGTTTTGCAAGTAATTAAATTAGCGGAAAGCACTATCCCTAAGAGGCAGAGAAGCAGAAGAGGGTATTTGAGAACAGGCACGCGTCTATGCATTGCTGTGTTCCTAAACATACGGTATATTGTTCATAGCTTGTAAGAAGCTAACAGTTTTACCTTAAATATCTGAGCTGGATTAACTAATGTAGTTATTTTTCTTATACAATTAATAACTTAATTCAAAACTATTATTGGTACTCCTGAATGCATATAAAATGAAAATTTATTTTCCGTGTCATAAGACTGAAAATATATCTAAATGGCAAGATGCAGTGTGTGTGTATGTATATATATGTGTGTGTATATATACACACATATATACATATACATAACATTTTGATACTGTAATGTAATATGTATATAGTTTTAAAAAAATGGAGCTAAACCTATCTCATAGAGCTGGAAGGGACCCTGGAAGGTCATTGAGTCCAGCCCCCTGGCCTTTGCTGGCAGGACCAAGCACTGATTTCACCCCAGATCCCTAAGAGACCCCCCTCAAGGATTGAACTCATAATGCTGGGTTTAGCAGGCCAATGCTCGAACCACTGAACTATCCCTCCCCCCATGTATATGTATATAAAGACTCTAAGACTCCAATTCACAAAATGTCCCCATACAGGCTCAGCGCATATTTAATGCTAAGCGTGTGCTCAAGTGCTGTCCTGAATAGAGAAGGACTAAATCATGTACTTCAGTGTACTCCTGGAACAGGGCCTAATAAAGTGGTCATAACGAGTTGCAAATCCATACACAAATCAATATTGATGTTCCTTGTTAGCTTCAGACATTCTATTTGTGTCTTACAAAGTCATTGCCATCTTCACCTAAGCGACTGTATCTCTCTGATCCAGTGACCCATTACATCTCCAGGTTTCAGCCAAGCTATTGTGTCTATACCAAGCAGACCTAAATAACAGATGTGTGATCTGGCTCAGGTAGAATAAGAAGCACCTAAACTTTCTCCCAAATCTCAAATCAAAACATTTTTGAGGTTAGGAAAACCTTACCTATATTTCATTCCCGTGCTTCAGGGCACACCTTTGTTCCAGCCAAACAAAGGCTGTTTTTGTGATATGTCTGGGTGGAAAGAGAGCAAGAATTTATTAGAAAGCTCACAAAGCCAGTTCTTCTGATGGCTCTTAGGCACGAGAAGAGCAGATATATTTTATTTTATTTTATTTTATTATGTTGGTGCTTTTATTAAGATCATGCATTATTCATCAATCCTGACTGACTTTTTTTAAGCTCTTTTATATGTGAGTTAAAATCTGTGGGGCCCATTCTGCCACCTTACTCCTGTTGAGTAATTGTGTTGAAATTATTACATCTGGATTAGGAAGAAGGGGAAGAAGACATTCCAGTGGTTGCCCCACCAAGGCAAGCCAGACAGCAGTCTGGGGTTTAGTGGGTTAATTCCCATCTAGATTTCAGGATCCATCCAAGAAGGCAATTCCAGCTGGGAGCTAATTAGCTGCAGCTAAACTGGTTTAGGCTGAGCACCTTAAAAGAGAGCTAGGTTACTCCCACAGGGGAGACAGAGAGGGTGTTTTGCTATTTGGAATGGGTGCTCTGAGGAAATGGAAATGCTGCCCAGTCTGGGTTATATGGTTTGGAGTTTACTACCTATAAAACTGCATGGAAGGAAAATAGCCAGGTTAAAACCCCAACCCCTAGCCAGGGCAGTTTGTGTTGACAGCTGACCCTTCAGTGATTACTCCCCCTTTGCATTCTGACACTGGCCCCATCATGCCTCCCACCCTTCCGAAGTCAGCAGTGAGACACCCCTCCTCATTAAGCTCCCTACACTGCAGGTTTCCCTTGTGATGTGGGCACCACTTTCCTGGTTTAGGTGTTTCTCAGGCTGTGCAGCTGCTCTGGTGCTGGATTTCCTCTCTGTGGCTGAGGCTGGACTGGTGCTGTGGGGTGAATAATGGCTCACGTTTGCACATTGCATTTTATCCCAAAGTGCTTTACAACCTACATACATTTCAAAATGTTACCACCTCTGGGGTGAAACACAGCAGCTGTTTGAGAGTGCATGGCAAAATATTATGAGCCAAAGTAAAGCTGGGCACCATTCCTAGCTGGAATTGCAGGGGGAAGGTGGGTAGACAGAATGCAATCACTCCATTTAGAAAGTGACAGAGCACTGGGTCTATTCCTGCCTAGTCATTAGAAATACTCAGTTTGATCATCAGCGTCCCTAAGTGGGCAGACTCTTCACTGAAGTCTCACCCATGGGATGGCCCCTCCAGAATGTAGTATGCCTTTGTACCATGCTCTGGCATATATTCAGTATCGAGTGAATATGGCTGGTTGTCAGCACTGAGGACTGGGGAGGGAATCATCCTTTCCCTCTCTTTTTAAAATCAGAATTTCATTTGGGTCATTTTCCATCAGATGCTACTGATTACTCACTAAAGCAGACCCTGTAACAGGTAGAGCCAGGGTAACTTGGCTTCACAGCGGGGCCAGGCAGTGACATGCAGGGTTGCTGAGCTCAGGTCAAACACACAGTAAATGTTATTCACAGACACATACTTTAGGCAATAGATTACTTCACAGGGGAAGCACAGACGGTTGCACCACCTATCTAGGCAACTGAACGTTGCCCCAGAGCCGAAGGACCTATCTCTCCATTAGCTCAAATCATAGTGGGGAAGAAGGGAGGATGGTCCCAGAGGCTAACAGCTAGAAGATGCAGGCTGTCATGGGTGCAGGAGGTAGGAAAACCCCGCAGAGGCTGGGTGAGTTGTGGTCCTGGGTCTTGTTAACAGACACATGGAGGAGGCACCAGCATGCAGCTATAACCCCTAAGGCCTGTACAGTATTGCCAACCCCCAACAGTTCACAAAATAACGTGTTTAGGTCCCAAAGAATCATGAGATTGGCTTACGAATCAGGGGATCTTAAAAAACAAACGCTGACCTCTTTCTCTTCCTGTGTCTGCCCCTGCAGGGTGCACTCAGCCTCCTTCTCCAAGCTTTTCTCTGCAGCAATTGGGGCTAGAAACTTGCTTTCTTTTTCAATGAATGCTGGGATTCGCCAGGAGCTGGAACTTAAATAAACCCTAAATATGGTGACACTCACAATAAGATCATGAGAACTGGCAGAGCTGCCTGTGAACTCTGGGAGTGAATGGTGGTAATATGTAGCAGGTTTTCAGCCCCTTCTTTTTCACAGTCAGGCTTACGTAGCTACTCTAAATAGAGGGAAACTGTTTTTTAAATAGTGATACAACTAGTGTTAAGGAGAAGTTACAGGATCTGATGGTAAGTATAAGCAGGTTTGGAAAACCAACTTGCCTTTAAAAGTCATGGCCCGGTGACAGTGAAGGGCAGCCCAGAGAATTTGATTCCGAGGGCTGATTTTGCTCTTGCCTATACCAACGTAAATCAGGAGTAGCTCAGTTGAAGTCAATGGGTACCCTGCAGTCCACTGACACTTTGTGTTCCGTAATAACGAGATGTTGCCAGCTCAGCTGTCCCTTCTAAGCAATGGTTTTCATGATAGATAGCAGTAGTAGTGAGAGCAGTAATAGTGCGAGGCATTGTACAGATGCGGAGAAGAGAGAGTCCCTACGTCTCATGCCTTATGGCCTGAAGAGAATAAGATAAAATGTTCCTAACTTCGCCCTTTTCCAATAAGCCAAGTGCATTCTGCCATTAAAAATGGCATTGTTTTTGGAAGAGCAAGCTGCGATGTGCCCCATCTTCTGTAGGCTCTATCAATGATGTGACCTTAATGGTGTTGAGAAAATTATGCATCAGAGAAGCTAATGTCTTCCTGGTGCCTGCCTGGTGAATTATAAGGCTTATAATGCACCAAGTTTTCATTAATTGGCCAGCCCACTCCCTCCTTTAAAGCCCCAGGCCTGAAGCAAAGGGCTACAACAAGCAGCCAATCAAAACACCAAGTCTTGGATGGTCAAAGGATTAAAGCACGTTACTATATTTCAGCAAAGAATATTATTAGGTATTCACAGCATGATACTTGTGTTTCATCCTACAGGCCAAAGGCATGGGAGGTGTGTGTGAGCTAAAGCCTAAGGATTTGACTCCAAGACTTCTAGCAACAGTTCAGGGGAATCCAGTGAACTCCATTCTTTCCCCCAAAGACTATAATGATAATGGTTAAATGGCATCTTGATTCTGATCACAGCATCCTCATTAGCTGGCAGATTTGGCATGTGTTCCTGCACCCAGCCAGGTGGCTGTGAATTACCTAGAATAACTCTCTTCCACAGTAAGACAAGCCAGAGAGAGAGGGAGTTGGCCTGTATGTTACATTTTGTCTATCTTACTTGCCATACTCCGCTATGGTTAAAATCAGAGTCCAGCTCCCCATTGCGGTATTGCTAAATCCTCAGAAACACCGCGAGTATTAAGAAGCCAAAAGTGCAAAACAAGGGGAAAGCTTTTTAAAAAAAAAGTTTGTAAGCACATAAAATAAATGCATTTACAGTGTTTTGTGCTAAAGCTTTGCATGTAAGATTACCTACTGTGTACTGTGTCTTTAAAACACTAATGGGCCCACTAAAAAAATACATGACAGTCCACCAGCAACTCGCACACTAACAGGTTCTCATCTGACACCAGTAGGGAACCGAAGATATTTTATTATTTGGAAACTCCATATAGGGAGAGCCAGCCTTGAATCTGTCATTACTCCAAGAACCGCACCTCCCCTGGGAGTTAATTATTTTCTTAAAATGCAACTTGTACTGTTAGTTTAAAACATTCCAACTGTGTTCGCACTCTTTAAATCTTCTGTAAACCTTAGAGTTTAAATCACTTGCAGATAAGAGTAATTCTATTAGAAAAAAATGGTTGGTGGAGGGGAAAGAGAGAGGAATAAAAGGGCATTGATAAAAGTGTCCTTTGGGTGCCCATTGCCCTGTCACCTTTAGAACTTGGCAAGAATTGCAACCCACAGTAACTTTATAGGCCCTGGCACAGAATGAAACAAAATAGGTGCATGCCACATTTTCCTTCCAAAAAACACTGGGGAGAGACTTACCTCCTTTGTAAAGGGGCCGAATATCTGAAATTGTACGTTAGAGTTCAGTAAAACCCCACCTAACAGGACTGAGGGTTGCAGACCTTTTCTGGGCTCTGACATTTTTTGAAAAGGGCCATGGGCTGTGTGAGGCTGGGTGACATTTGGCAATTGACGGGCTTGCAAAGTGTACAATATATGGCAGCATTTGATCCACCCTGGCTCCTCTCACTTTGGCTCCTTTCTCTGCTGTCTTCCGGATTCTGGGGCATTACATTTTTTTAAAAAAGAGTAAAGCGCTCGGCTGAGAGTTTGCCATGAATTAGCCAAGGGCAGGGGGTGTGTTCGGGGGTGATATGTGTCATCTTCGGAACTGGCTGCACAATCATTTGAATGTTGCGTTGGCCGGGCTTCTAGACTTAAGAGTAATTTAGTGGTCCTGAGTCTGGCACTTCTCTCCACCCTCAACTTTATTTTGGGCTGAAAATTGGCTTCTCAGATCCTTGGACTACTGTTTTTCTTTTTAACCAAAGGTTGCATTGATTGAGCCATTTTATTTTAATCAACGACATGCACCTATTGCCACTGAGTTTTGGGAACTTTTCAAGTAAGAAGAGAGAGGGGCAAGAATAAGCAAAAGCGAAGGGGGCTGTGTGGATAACGCAGGGTGGCAGTCCTAGTAACTCCTGCAGCCCAAACTGGAGAGTAGGTGAGATCAGTCAGTTGGGGAATCTCCTTTGAAGAGGCAACTCTGGGCTTTTCTCCACTGACCGGGAGTGATCCGAGGAAGTTTCTCTGGAGCAGTCTTACTGAAATTCTTGCATGTGTGCTAAAGAAAAATGGGAAGAATATTTTCTGGAAACGCTTGAGTGATTCTGTCCAGGGAACCTAAAGCAAGTGAGATATTTCGTACCACTGGATCCTCATGAAATCCTCAGAATAGTCTACAGTACACAGTAATCAGAGCAGAAACCCCTAAAGTCTGAACAAATCTGCTTTCCTCCTCACCAAACTAAACCATGTATAATGAGACACGGCAACCCATGGAAAATAATAAGCCATTAAACGAATAAATAGTTAAAATAATAACAAAAACAACGACCCTTGTCCAGCAAAAAGTCAGAGATGGTATAAAGAAATCGTTATCTATTTACAATAAATACAAAGGGGTGAAATATATTAAACTTGAGACACAAACTCATGATAACACTGCTGCTATTTAGTTCACCTTACTGGTCCTGAATATCCTAATACTATTAATTAATAATAAAAACTGTCTAAATACTTTGGAGCTCCATGGGTGAATGGTGCTAAATATAAAAGGCAAAGTGTTTTACAAACTCTCAACATCCTCTGAGATAGAAAAGTATTATGATCCCCCTTGTACAGATTGGGAACTGAAGCAGAGATGTGCCTGCAATCAAAGAGAGTCAGTAGCAATTGAATGTGAGTCTGGGATTATATTACCAATGAATCATAAAACTACAGGGCTGGAAGAGACCTTGAGAGTCCTCTAGTCCACCCCCCTGCACTGAGGCAGGACCAAGTACGCCTAGACCATCCCTGACAGGTTTTGTTCTCAAAACCTTCAATGATGGACATTCCACAACCAGCCTTGATAACTGATATAACTGTCTTTATAATTAGAAAGATTTTCCTAATATCTAATCTAAATCTCCCTTGGTGCAGATTAAGCTCAATACTTCTTGCCCTATTTTCAGTGGACACAGTGAACATTTGAACATTGTCTTCTTTATAATAGCCCTTAACACGTTTGAAGACTGTTACCAGGCCGCATTTCAGTCATCTTTTCTCTAAACTAACCATGCCCAGTTTTTGTAACCTTTCCTCATAGGTCAGGTTCTTGCAAACTTTTCTCATTTTTGTTCTCTCCTCTGGACTCTCTCCAATTTTCCACATCTTTCTTAAAGTGTGGTGCTCAAAACTGGACTCAATACTCCAGCTAATATATTCATTAAGACATGTATATATGGCATTATAGAAATGGAATATAGCATTACCTATCTTTCCCTAATGTTTTCCTAGACAAGCAATGGACAACGTTTGTTAAAGTACTATAGTCCAATTAGTTATCAAAATGACTAACACCATGCAGATATATTTCCCCAAACTAAAGAAACATCAAGCACAAGACTACTTTTCTTTTAGAATGCCCCCAGTGCAGAGGGGTGTTTATTGCAGGAAAGGATATTGCATTTTGAGAGCATTAGATGCATTTAAAATTTCCTAAATTGCTGGCTGAGGTAAACAATGTGAAACTTTTTATTAGACCCACAAATAGCTATAAATATTTTCTACCTACCAAATTGCTGTGCTCGCTTTCCACCAACATGGGGCACTGGTTCTACAGATTCTGCCGCTGCCTTCTGGCTAAACAAGAGTGTCTTGCTGTCTTTTTTGCCTTATCAGTGGCGGTCTGAATACAGTATTGATTTACAATTAATCTTTTATGCTGGTTTGCAGGGGCTTTGGGATAAGATTCTGTCGCTTTTGTTTGTCAGAACTCATGACAGTCCTTGCTATATTAGTGAAGTGAAGAAAAGATGCACAAAGTTTTCCAGGGTACAAAATATATATGAGATTGTCCCCAAAATGTTAGAGCCAGGGACACACAAGTCTTATATCTGAATTGTAAGACACTTGTCTGCATTTTACCCCTGTTTCAGTGTATTTATTAAAGGTCCTGCTTCTGCAATAAAGACTACCATCAGTATCTTGTTTTCTACATGTAGAAAATGGATTTGAATTTTTAACATGAAAAATGTTCATAGATTTTTAAGGACCGCTGTGATCATCTGGTCTGACCTCCTGCATAACACAGCCCATAGAATTTCACCTAGTGTTTCTTGCATTAAGCCCAAAAACTTGTGATTTCAGAGGGGAAAATAATCCTCACCACAACTATCTCACAGTTATGTAAGCTCTGTGTAAGCTCAAAAGCTTGTCTCTCTCACCAACAGAAGTTGGTCCAGTAAAAGATATGACCTCATCTGCTGTGTCTCTCACAATTATGTTGACAGCTTTAGTTAAATAATGATTTTTAATCACATTTATTTTAAGAGCATGTAGCACTGGTGAAAGTTGCCAGATTAGCTTGGCAGCCCCTAAAGCCTGAATTCCTCTATTTAGTAACAGAACAGGACCAGCAGGAATAGCACCAAGGGAAGCTTCCCACTACCACAATACTCTGCCCATCAGTTCCCTTCTGCCATGAACTGAAGGGCTGCCCCATGCCTATTGAATCCTTGGCTTCTTACTAAAGGGGGCATTAGATTTTGCTGAGGGTAGTCAGGACAGACACCAGCGGAGGTAAATCACGCCCACGGTGCCACAGTCTAGTTTTTTTATTCCTGCTGATAATAGCCCACTTTAATTGATTATTCTCATTAGAGTTGGTATAGCAACCCCCATTTTTTCATGTTCTGTGTGTGTGTATGTGTGTGTGTGTATATATATGTGTGTGTGTGTGTATATATATATTCCTACTGTATTTTCCACTGCATGCATCTGATGAAGTGGGTTTTAGCCCATGAAAGCTTATGCCCAAGTAAATTTGTTAGTCTCTAAGGTGCCACAGGTTCTCCTCTTTCTTTTTGCTGATACAGACTAACACGGCTACCACTCTGAAACCTATTAAGATTACTGACGTTCAAAAAATAAAATAAAGGAAGATCCTTTGTGTTAAATGAATTCCCCCCACCCCGCTTAGCTTATTTTGTGCAGATTCTCCTGCAAACACATGTCCTTCAGAGCAGCAGCAGCAGCATAGGAGAAGGCGGGACGTTCAGTGAGCAGATCGGAGCGAATGTAACAACAAATGATTCTGCGAGCCCAACCTGCAAAGAGACAACAGCCTCCCAGGAGTCCATGGGAAGCAGAAGATGATCACAGCTTAGCCCTTTGCAGGACAAGTCCCTTTGTGTTCCTAGCACAGCAAGTGCTGCATGGCCAAAACCAAGCCATCTGTCATGGCTGAGGGAGCTGAGCAGCTTTCCCTGAAGATGATTGGTCTGGTATTGTGCAAGGGAACAGAGCCAGTGCAGCAGGCGGAGCTCATTCTGAGCAGCCAACATGAGATTCTTCATAGAGTTAATGGAGTGGGCTTGGCATTGGCAAAGGTGGAAGGCTCCAAGGTGCTTCCTCACCACAAAACATCTCACACAGCCTGTTACAAGTGAAACTGAGAGTCAAAGTCGGGCCAAAGGGGTGCTTAAAGCCAAAGGTTATCCACGCTTCCAAAAAATACAGCAGGATCATTTTATAAAGTAAGCGGAAGGCCATTTATTTTTGTGTGCATAGATGCAGATTTACCTCTCTGTTCATCTGTACTCCTCTTTATTTCACTTATTTAACAGAAAACAAGGCTTTCCTATACACTTCGGACTGAATATTGGACATGTGTTCTAGTGCTGGAGTGAATAGACGTCGAAGCTGGCTCTGTGCAAGGCTTGGACTTGGCCGCACTTCCTAGTGCTAGCACATTACTTACACTGGCAGGCCAATGCATCCAGAGAAGTTCATCATTGTGCCAGCTTTCATTTGCAGCATCTACAAATATTTCAAGTGCTGTTTTTTCAGACTGCATTTGCTTGTTTGTTTTTTTACCTTGGTTCCATTCCAAGACCCTTGAGTATATGAGGTTGCAAATAAAGTGGCATTCTTTGTTGCCTTAATTTTGTCAGTTGGAAAGCTTTAAAAGTTAATATTTATGTGAAATGATCTAATATTCATCTTGCTTGACGCATGTTTATTTAACATATTTAAAGTTAGCTGAGGGCTGTGTTTATTTTTTAAGATACCTACACGCTAAGGTACTGTAGTGCTGCATGCAGTTTTAACAAAATATATCTTTCTATAAATCCTTTTGATTGCAGCTCCGCAACAGATGAGAAATCTCTTTTCGGATATTTATTTGTATTTGTTTTATAATTGTATATTATATTTTATGTTTCAGACCTACACAATCTGACAAAATGGAATTAGACTTTGGTTCTTGAAAATAATAATAATAATAATAATAATAATAATAATAATAATAATAATAATAATAATAATTAATAATTAATAATAACCATCCTGTAGTAACTGTTAATACTTTTTGAAGTGGTAATTAAGAAAATATTCAGCTGGAGAGTTGTAAATAAAATATGGTTAGTCCTTTCAAAGAGAAGTGAGACAATATTGTGGGTACCCTATGCATTTTTATTTGGATTATTTAATATATTTTACATTCAGAATTTTCTGCTTGATTCTGCTCTCATGTATGTTGGTGTAAATCAGAACTAAAGTGAAAGGAGTCAAATTGGTGTAAGTAACTGGAGGGTCAGAGGAGAATTGAGCCCATATTTTCTAGGATTTGGGAAAAGAAGAGTTTGCAATAAAGATAAATTAATAACACAGGTTTCAGATCTGGATCCAAATTTTGAACATCCCAAAGTTCAGGGGTTTTGGTTCATCTCATTATAAAGTACAAAGTTAAGCTCTGAATCCTGACTGGGATTCTGACCTCCCCCAATGGGCTACTTGTGTGAGCAGACACTACTGGCTTTGTCTCTTAACTAACTTCTTTAAAAATAATATAAGAATTATCAGGTTTAGGAGAGTGGTTGTAGCCATGTTAGTCCCAGGATATGGGTCATATGACCTCTCCCATCTTGTGTCTCAAGTTTAGGGGAAATAGCCCAATGGAAAAGGCTTATAGCATTTAATGGAAAATAACTTTTAGCTGGATTTGTTGGCCATTCTAACTGAATTCAATAGAAAATTCATTTCAAATGAGCCAAAAAGATTTAATTCATTAAATTCCATGGGCTATATCTTCAGCTGGTGTAAATCAGTGTAGTTCTATTAATTTGTACCAGTGGAGGGTCTGGCCTTTAGATGGTCTTAAAGTACTTTCTATAGGAGCTGATTAAGTTTCTCTAAAACCCTATAGGTTTAATCTTGGTTAAGTTCGTCAGGATGTCTCCTCTATAAGGGAGAATTGCATTTTTCAATATTTGCTCAAGAAAGAAGCGCGATACTGCATGAAATAACATTCTAATCAGAATTCCCTTCTCGTTTAAGCCATGTTTAGACAGACAGTTAATTTATCTCTGTTTAACTGCTGAATCAATCCATCCATCAAAACTACAAAACCTAATTAGCTGGGGTCAAAGTTACACCACCTCTGATACGCAGTGGGGAATAATATCTGTTAAAATTGAAGCATGGAATGCAGGACAGATTTCACTACATGTGGCTGAAGGCTGCTTATGGGCCCAGTGATGGAATCCCTGCTCTTGCTGGTGAGGGTTTACTCACATGATACCCACTGACGTCAATAGGAAACAGTCAAATGAAAAAGAGTCCTATTCAAAAGAGAAAGAGTCTCTTTCAATTACATCATGTAATGGCAAACAACTAAAAAGTGACAAGTTTTTAAAGTGCCTATATACCAATGCTAGAAGTCTAAATAGTAAGATGGATGGACTAGTGTGCCTTGAATTAAATGAGGATGCTGATATAATACGCAACATAGAAATTTGGTGGAATGAGGATAATCAATGGGACACAGTACTACCAGGTTACAATAGCAGAAGGACAGAACAGATCATGCTGGTGGGGGAGTGGCACTATATGTGAAAGAAAGCATAGAATCAAATGAAGTAAAAATCTTAAATGAACCAAACTGTACCATAGACCCTCCATGGATAGTAATTCCATGCTCTAATAATAAGAATATAGCAGCAGGTATATATTACTGACCACCTGACCAGGAGGGTGATAGTGACTGTGAAACGCTCAGGGATATTAGAGAGGCAATAAAAAAAAACCTCAATAATAATAATACTAGATCATTTCACTCAACTATCCCCATATTGACTGGGTACATGTCACCCCAGGATGAGATGCAGAGATAAAGTTTCTTGAGACCTTAAATGACTGCTTCTTGGAGCAGCTAGTCCCAGAACCCACAAGAGGAAAGGCAATTCTTGATTTAGTCCTAAGTGGAGCTCAGGATCTGGTCCAAGAGGTGAATATAGCTGGACCATTTGGTAATATATTTAAATTAATATCCCAGTGGTGAGGAAAACACCACATCAGGCCAACACTGTAGCATTTAATTTCCGAAAGGGGGACTTCACAAAAATGAGGAAGTTAGTTAAACAGAAGTTAAAAGGTACAGCACCAAAAGTGAAATCCCTGCAAGCTGGATGGAAACTTTAAGACGTCATGATAGAGACTCAACTTAAATGTATACCCCAAATTAAAAAACATAGTAAGAGAACCCCAAAAGTGCCACCATGGCTAAACAAAAAGTAAAAGAAGCAGTGAGAGACAAAAAAGACATCCTTTAAAAAGAGGAAGTTAAATCCTAGTGAGGAAAATAGATAGGAGCATAAACTCCAGCAAATGAAGTGTGAAAATATAATTAGGAAGGCAAAAAAAGAATCAGAAGAACAGCTAGCCAAAGACAAAAGATAATAGCAATTTTTTTTAAGTACATCAGAAGCAGGAATACTGCTGAACAACCAGAGGGGTCGAGATGCTAAAGGAGCACTCAAAGACAATAAGGCCATTGCTGAGAAACTAAATTAATTCTTTGCATTGGTCTTCACAGCTGAGGATGAGAGAGGTTCCCACACCTGAGCCATTCTTTTTAGCTGACAAATCTGAGGAACTGTCCCAAATTGAGATTTCATTACAGGAGTTTTTGGAACAAATTGACAACCTAAACAATAATAAGTCACCAGGATCAGATGGGATTCACCCAAGAGTTCTGAAGGAACTCAAATGTGAAATTGCAGAACTACTGAATGTAGTTTGTAACCCATCATTTAAATCAGCTTCTGTACCAAATGACTGGAGGACAGGTAATGTGATGCCAATTTTTAAAATGCGCTCCAGAGGTGACCCTGGCAATTACAGGCTGGTAAGTCTGACTTCAGTACTGGGCAAACTGGTTGAAACCAGGGGTGAAAGTAACTTAAAGGACTTACCGGTATGCTGGGGTACTGAGTGGGGATGTGGCCTCAACTGGAAAAGGAGGGGCCTTTCAGTATTTAAAGGGCCTAGGGCTCCGGCTGTGGCTGGGAGCCCCAGGGCCTTTAAATCACCCCGGAACTACCAGCTACAGAGGTGGCTGGGAGCCCCAAGGCTCAGTGGCAAATTAAAGGGCTCAGGGCTCTGGTCACTGATGGGAGCCCCTGGCTCTTTAAAATGCTGCCGGGGCTCCGGCAGCCAGGCTCGGGTGGGGATTTAAAGGGCCTGGAATGCTGGCCGCAGCGGCTGGAGTTCCGGGCCCTTTAAATCCCCGCCCAAGCCCTGCTGCCAGAGCTCGGGTGGTGATTTACAGGGCCCAGAGGTCCCTGCAGCAACTGGAGCCCTGGGCCCTTTAAATCACCACCGTGGAAGTCGGTCCAGTCTGGCATGGTGTACTCGCTTGCTTTCACCGCTGGTTGAAACTATAATAAAGAACAAAATTGTCAGACACATAGATGAACATCAGTTGTTGGGGAAGAGTCAACATGGTTTTTGTAAAGGGAAATCATGCCTCACCAATCTACTAGAATTAGTTGAGGGTGTCAACAAGCATGTGAACAAGGGGGATCCAGTGGAAATAATGTACTCAGATTTTCAGAAAGCCTTTGACAAAGTCCCTCACCAAAGGCTCTTAAGCAAAGTAAGCTGTCATGGGTTAAGAGGGAAGGTTCTCTCATGGATTCGTAACTGGTTAAAAGATAGGAAACAAAGGGTAGGAATAAATGGTCAGTTTTCAGAATGGAGAGAGGTAAATAGTGGTGTCCCCCAGAGGTCTGTACTGGGCCCAGTCCTATTCAACATATTCATAAATGATCTGGAAAAAGGGGTAAACTGTGAGGTGGCAAAATTTGTAGATGAAACAAAACTACTCAAGATTGTTAAGTTCCAAGCAGACTGCAAAGATCTACAAAAGGAGCTCACAGAACTAGGTGACTGGGCAACACAATGGCAGATGAAATTCAGTGTTGATAAATGCAAAGTGATGCACATTGGAAAACATAATCCCAACTATACATATCAAATGATGAGGTCTAAATTAGCTGTTACCACCCAAGAAAGAGATCTTGGAGTCACTGTGGATAGTTCTCTGAAAACATCCACTCAATGTTCAGCGGCAGTCAAAAAAGTGAACAGAATGTTGGAAATCATTAAGAAAGGGATAGATAATAAGACAGAAAATATCATATTGCTTGTATATAAATCCATGATAAGCCCACATCTTGAATACTACTTGCAGAGGTGGTTGCCCCATCTCAAAAAAGGTGTAGTAGAATTGGAAGAGGTTCAGAAAAGGGCAACAAAAATGATTAGGGGAATGGAACGGCTGCTGTATGCGGAGAGATTAATAGGACTTCAGCTTGGAAAAGAGACCAATAAGGCAGGATATAATAGAGGTCTATAAAATCATGACTGGTGTTGAGAAAATAAATAAGAAGTGTTATTTATTCCTTCTCATAACACAAGAACTAGGGATCACCAAATAAAATTAATAGGTTGCAGGTTTAAAACAAACAAAAGGAAGTATTTTTTCACACAACGCATAGTCAACCTGTGGAACGCCTTGCCAGAGGATGTTGTGAAGGCCAAGACTATAACAGGGTTGAAAAAAAGAACTAGGTGAGTTCCTGGAGGATAAGTCCATCAATGACTATAGCCAGGAGGGGCAGGGATGGTGTCCCTAGCCTTTGTTTGCCAGAAACTAGGAATGGCTGATGGGATGGATCACTTGATGAGTCCCTGTTCTGTTCACTCATAGAATATCAGGATTGGAAGGGACCTCAGAAGGTCATCTAGTCCAACCCCCTGCTCAAAGCAGGACTAATCCCCAGATAGATTTTTGCCCCAGATTCCTAAATGGCCCCCTCAAGGTTTGAGCTCCCAACCCTGGGTTTAGCAGGCCAATGCTCAAACCACCGAGCTATCCCTTCCCCAACTTTGGGGCACCTTTGTGGCACCTGACATTGGCCATTGCCAGAAGATAGAATACTGGGCTAGATGGACTTTTGGTCTGACCCAGTATGGCTGTTCTTATGACTACATATGGGAGTAACCGCCCAGCAGCATTACTAATCGTTTCACAACTGCCCCCTTACATACACATTTTCTCTCCTCTATGGCCACACATTGTCATATGTTTACAGCAGTCCTCAAGTTTTCTGCAATAAGCTACACAGTAGCTTGTGAGCAGAACCCCACCTCTACCCCGCAACACATAACAATCCACCCAATTCACCAGTGAAACATCCAGAATAAACTCACGTAACATTCCCATGTAAAGAGGTGTGGGTTTTTCTCAGTGAATTGAGTTTCATTTTTATACTTTCAGGATTTTGTGTTACCAGGTTTCAAATGCTTATTTTAACCATACGCAAGCTGCTTATTTTGCTGTTCCTGTGCATTATTTCACATGCAGTCGTTATCGTAATTAAATTCTGTGTCCTTTAAATACTGATATATTGCTCGATGCTCCATTTGTCATAGACTCATAGACTCATAGACTCTAGGACTGGAAGGGACCTCAAGAGGTCATCGAGTCCAGTCCCCTGCCCTCATGGCAGGACCAAATACTGTCTAGACCATCCCTAATAGACATTTATCTAACCTACTCTTAAATATCTCCAGAGATGGAGATTCCACAACTTCCCTAGGCAATCTATTCCAGTGTTTAACTACCCTGACAGTTAGGAACTTTTTCCTAATGTCCAACCTAAATCTCCCTTGCTGCAGTTTAAGCCCATTGCTTCTTGTTCTATCATTGGAGGCTAAGGTGAACAAGTTTTCCCCCTCCTCCTGATGACACCCTTTTAGATACCTGAAAACTGCTATCATGTCCCCTCTCAGTCTTCTCTTTTCCAAACTAAACAAACCCAATTCCTTCAGCCTTCCTTCATAGGTCATGTTCTCGAGACCTTTAATCATTCTCGTTGCTCTTCTCTGGACCCTCTCCAATGTCTCCACATCTTTCTTGAAGTGCGGTGCCTAGAACTGGACACACTACTCCAGTTGAGGCCTAACCAGCGCAGAGTAAAGCGGAAGAATGACTTCTTGTGTCTTGTTTACAACACACCTGTTAATGCATCCCAGAATCACGTTTGCTTTTTTTGCAACAGTATCACACTGTTGATTCATATTAAGCTTGTGGTCTACTATGACCCCTAGATCTCTTTCTGCCATACTCCTTCCTAGACAGTCTCTTCCCATTCTGTATGTGTAAAACTGATTGTTCCTTCCTAGGTGGAGCACTTTGCATTTATCTTTATTGAACTTCATCCTGTTTACCTCAGACCATTTCTCCAATGTGTCCAGATCATTTTGAATTTTGACCCTGTCCTCCAAAGCAGTTGCAATCCCTCCCAGTTTGGTATCGTCAGCGAACTTAATAAGCGTACTTTCTATGCCAACATCTAAATCGTTGATGAAGATATTGAACAGAACCGGTCCCAAAACAGACCCCTGCGGAACCCCACTTGTTATACCTTTCCAGCAGGATTTAGAGCCATTAACAACTACTCTCTGAGTACGGTTATCCAGCCAGTTATGCACCCACCTTATAGTACCCCATCTAAATTGTACTTTCCTAGTTTATCTATAAGAATATCATGCGAGACTGTATCAAATGCCTTACTAAAGTCTAGGTATATCACATCCACCGCTTCTCCCTCTGCAACAGTGTTCAGGCTGTGTTTTCTTAACACATGTTCCATGTTAACTGTTTTCATTGACTATGAATCTATAAAAATACATGTGGGACAGAGGGTATATAGTACAGTCATGTCTGCCTGACTCCTTCTTATTCTAATTGGGCAGCAAAGCTATTTAATAGAGTCTGTGGAGTCTAACTACATACTGCCAGAACAATGCTCTATTCATGTTCTGAACAGAACACTAGTGATTGGACTAATATCTTTAAACTAGAAAACAAGTCTTAATTGGAACAGATGCTGCAAATACCAATGCAAATGGCCAGCTCAAGTGTGATCAAAACCAGGTACAGTCCATTGATTTGTTCTTAATAGCGGCTTTCATTTTTTATTAGCGTATACAAAATTCACTAACACAATACAAAAGGTCAGTAATAATACTTTGGAAAATCACCTTGTCTGAAACAGACTCTGCCATGCATTGTTTCTGGTAAGGTGCTGCAAAGAATTTGATCCTACTTAGCACACTTTGTTTCATATTATATTACGGAAATTATCTTCTGTTTTCTCTTGTGGATTCAAATAATCGTGATTTCAGTAACTAGCTGCTGACATTGTAGTTCAAAAGCAGTTTAAATATTCATTTACATTACAAATGGGCGTACAGGTCAGGCTATGCTAAATGTATTCCCAGTCCTGATCATACCGTGTACTCTAGTATTGTCTCCACCTGGCTAGCTTGCTCTGTGCTTGCTGCTGGAGAGCTCTGTAGCAAGACAAAACATGCATCCACAGTTGCCTACCCATTCAGTCCCAGTGCATCTTTTCTGTTGTGGCAATGCTAGACATGGATGGGGTGGAGAGGATTCTGACACAGACAACTCAGAACTCAAAGATTTTCCAGCTTACATCTACTAAGCTTACCAGCAAAATTGTTATCTGACCTTCTGAAACAAGTGGGTATGTTTGGGTATTTCATGTGGATGTATGAGCTCTCCTCTGTAGGCTTTTCAAGCAGCAAAACTATCATAAACCCTTCGAAGCCAAAGAGAGGCGGGTTGCATCCATTATCCAGAAGTACTTCCTCTATGCCTCTGTGAAGGCAAATATTTTGATTCCCCTAACTGCCAAAAAAGCAAAGACCGTTTAGAATTGGAGACTGTACGATCCCATCCGATCTCCCTTCCAATCTCCTAGCAGAAAGGAAAAAGGCAGAAACCAGGGGTGAGATCCTAAGCCCAGCTCTGCACCAGGTGGAAGGGCTCAAGAGGCATAAAGAAGCCCTAAATGCCTCCTACGTAGCTGGGGAAGGATTCTCTCTGCACAGGCACTGTAGAATACATCCTTCAGCCACCTTCTGAGGACCCCCTGGGATAGGAGACCTGCTGAGGCTGAATGCGTGGCTGCAGCTCCAGACAGCATTGCAGCCCCAGGAAGCTGCTGTAACAGACAGGCATCCAAAGGTGTCTAAGTTATGCCAGCCCAGGATGGGGAGGGTACAAAGGTAGCTTAAAACCTCACCCCTGTGGGCTATAAGTTTGGAATCTCACCCTACATGACTCTGAAATACTGATAAAGCAAATGCAAAACTACTCCAAATTCAGGTGATTTTGGTTTTGTTACACATTCAAAATTAATCCAATTTCTATGAGACATGCTTCTGCAAATGCCAATTTTCAAGTGAAATGGTCCCATTTTTTGAGTGCAAGTGGATGTGCATTTAAAATAAAAGAGAGAAATGTTCTGTTTAGTATGTTCTCCACTGAAAAATCAAGCATTTTGCTGTACATTTTCCACCAAGTGATTTTTCTTTTTTGGGTGAGGTAAAATAGAACAAAACAAATCACCAGAAATTGCCTAGTGAAATTACAACCAACAGTGTTAATTTCACACAGCGCTAAACAAAAAACCTGTGTAACTATCTACAGGGCCTCCTGCTTAAAAACTCAGGGAACAAAATAACGCCGTTTCCCCCTGTTATTTCCATCAGTGGTGCTCACTTTCCACATTTATTACTGGCTAATTCAATCCCTAACTCCAGAATGCTGTTTGTTCTTCAGACAGGGGTCTGCCTGGGACAGATGAAGAAAAAGCCAGAAGAGCCATGATAATAAAAGACAAACGCAATGAAAGGTGCTAATCAGGCATTGTTATTGACATTCTGAGCCCTGCCACGTGGCCCGCACTCGGCAGTGTGCACTCTGGTGGCCATATGGATAACAGGATCAGACACCGATTTCAATCAAAGCAACAGGAGAAGATGTGAGTGAAAGAAGACGGGAAGGTCTGGTATGACCGTAATGCTGGTTGTTATGGTTACACCCCAATTTGTGCTGCTCCCAAGCATGGGGAGCTTGGTCTTGCCACACTTAGCTTTCCTAGTGAATGTGCAATAGTCACTGGGACTCATAGCACTCAATTCATTGCTGTGTCAAGCAGGCTCCTACTGGCACAACCCAGGACTGAGGCCTGGTCCACACTACACAGTTAAATCAATGTAAACAGCGTTAAATCGATTTAACTCTGTACCCGTCCACACTACAAGGCACTTTAAATCGATTTTAAGGGCTCTTAAAATCGATTTCTGTACTCCTCCTCAATGACAGGAGTAACCCTAAAATCGATATTACTATATCGATTTAGCATTAGTGTGGACGGAAATCGAAGTTATTGGTCTCATTCTTTTACTGAGCTACCCAGAGTGCACCGCTCCGGAAATCGATGGTAGCCTAGGACCGTGGACGCACACCACCGAATTAATATGCCCTAGTGTGGACGCGTAAAATCGATTTTATAAAACTAGTTTTATAAAACTGGTTTTAATAATTTCGATTTTATGCTGTAGTGTAGACGTGGCCTCAGACCTTCGTGAGAGGAAAGAAGGAGAGATACCACAAGTCACCCACAGCCCCACTCTACTGGGTCCCACATCTGGCCAGAAAGGAGATGTAACTAGAGTCCCATCGTAACTGCTGACAGGGGCTTCTATCGAATGCTGCCCGTGAAGGGGAGGTGGCCAGAGTCTCCTGGGTGCATACCCTGTGACGGGGCTCCTGACTGACCCGATAAAGGATCAGGTGCAGAAATGAGAACAGAGAGCACCAGCCAGGGCATTAGTGCAAGAAGGCAAGTGAAAGGAAGGAGAAGGTTGGCTGGGGGAGGGGATACTAGAAGTCTAGATGAAACTGTAAAATGGATCATTATCTTCAGAGTCTCTCTGCCTCTCTGTGGCACTTGTCAACAATAGGAAAATGCTGTCAATGATTGTCTACCCATTGCAGTGTTTAAAGGACTCAACCACTAGTGTAGATAGAGGCACAACCATTTTCAGCATCGTTAGAGGCAATTCTTTTGAGTCCTGGTGGAGCCTCTCCCCAGCCTACCTCTCCCACACACTCCCCCCCCCCAACTCTCCCGCACACGCAGGCAATAGAATCAGCATACAATAAGGTCAGTGTGCACAGGAGCAAGGAGTCCATTAGCAAAAGCTGGCACACAGAGCCTGTGCTGTGGGTGAAGTGCTAGAGTTTCAGCCGATGGGGATTCAGGGCCACGTTATGTGACCCTGCAAGGAGCTTGCTGCATTCAGCTTTGCTCATCGGCATGATGATGTACAGACCATTATGATTTCAGGCTGCTGACATGACGAACAATGGCCCCTCACAGAGCCAGCAGGAAGCTCCTCTGCCCAGGTGTGCTTGTGGGTCTTCCGAAACAGAACAAATCTTTCCTCTCCACAGCTATTGTTAGGCTACCGGCAAAGGCTTTTCAAGGGCTCAGCTGTAGCGGAAAGGGAGCCAAGTTTTATTTTGCCCCTTTAGGTCTGTTGAAAAGAGATGACATTTGAGGAGGCTGGGGATTGAGTCACTACCTACCGCAGTAGGAGACAGGTCGGAGACGGGATTGGAAAGGCAGGGTCTGGATGGCTTCAGGAGGGCTGCCCCAATAGGGGGCCGGATTGAATTTGGTCTCCTTAGGGAAGGGGAAAGAAGGGCCTGTCAATCATCCCGAGCTTTGTAAAGAAACCAAAAGTATAGTGCTTGGCCAATGAAACACACAGGGACGCGGAGCCCAGTGCAAATAGGGTGAGTCAGGCATTTGCAATTTAAACACTTGGCATGGGCTGGACAGTTCTCTTGCACTGTAGTTAGTCTGGCATTTTTATTTCCCCACAAAGGGAGAGAGGATGCAGTTTGCATCAGCTGTGGTCAGTGGACAGACAGGAAGGTTGGAGTTATTTGGAGGGTGGTGGGGGGTTAATCCTTCAGTTTTGGGGGGGTACATTTTCTTTTTCTTTTTTAAGGCCAGAGTTCTGGATTGATGCTTCTGGAAAAATGTTGTGAGTCAGGGCTGGTCTAGACACAAACTTGTAGCAAAATACTAAAAGGTGTGAAAGGAAACGGTACCAGGATGGCCTGTGCCTTAAGGCAAGAGGCCCGGGACCAGCCAACCCTAGTTACTGAAGAGGCAAACCTGAGAGAGAGCAGGTGATTCCATTCTAAGAGCAGCAGGACGCTCAGGAGTGAGGAAAGGCTTCTGCAGGGAGAGCTCCTGGCACCAGACGTGTTTGGAAGCCAGAGCTAAAAGACTGAGCTCCAGCCACTTAAAGCCTGGGAGCGGTGATTGAGTTGAGACCCAGCTCTGGGAAGGAGTGGGGGTGGGGCCAATACCGTACCTAAGGGGAGAGAAAGACATGGACGGGCCTGGAGCGGCAGCCTGTGTAAGGACTAAAATTTGACCCCAGGAGGGGAATGTTTTAAATGACCTTCGGACAGGGTGTTGTGGGATGTCACAGTGTATTCCCCACTATTATCCAGCAAGGGCATCCACCCTAGGCTTCCAGCTCCCCAGCTGTTGCCTCTCTTCAATGGAAACACATCTCTCTCCCTTCTGACCAAGGTATTTCCAGGCTGGACAGTTCTCTGCTTGCGCTGCTACCTCCCCAGCAAAGGGCACACCGCCTAAGCAGGCTTCTTTTGCCTTCTCTTCAGAGGTGGTGAACAGTGCAATTGCCACAGCTGATTTACCATGTTGATCTTTCTAAGCAAGCACATTTTATTCTTAAGGCAAAAGCACTGCAGAGAAAACATAATTAAAAACAATGAAAGAATCTATGCATAAGCTAATAAGCTGACCAGAAATCACCCCAAAAGGCTCTGGCAGGTGAGCAGTCCTTCAAACGGTTTCCAATTCATAGCACCCTTTTCTCAGAACAAGCAAATGGTCTTACACAGCCTCACTAGGGCAAAATCCTTCCAGCTCTTCCCTAAGGACTGGGGCTCTCTGTCGACCAATGGTTTGCTGGATCAGAAAGTAGGCCATGGGGTCAGTCTGCCACCAAGCTATTTGTCCAAAGAAACTTTCTTTGTCGGATGGTCCCTGGAGAATCCAGTTTGAACTAGTTGATGTGGACATCTTGGTGCGGGGGTGGGGGACTGGAGCTTGACTTTGACTAATCACACCCATCTGCTCTCAGTTCTTGGAGAAGCTGTATTTTTACTCTTCCTGTGGAAATACATAAAATCCTTTAAGAACTCATAAACAATTGCATTTTAATCTAATGGACCCCAAAGGTATTACATTTAATTCAATAAGGTTTATCCAGGAGTTTGCAGGAAATTGCCATACTTATCACATTGAGTTTTTTCAAGAAACTCCTTGAGGGGGAAACTGAGGCAAATTGTCTGCTTTGTGGCCTGGGCAATGCAGAGGCACATGGGAGGTGGCCTCTCTGGTGACAGAAACTGATTCAGTTATTTGGGTGCCAGTCTCTGTCTTGACACTCACATTTTGGAATAAAAAGGCTGAAGTTAGCAATTGTTATGAACTTAAGCTAAAACATCCTTATCACTGTTATTCCAAAATAAGAATGTCCACATACAGACGGGCACCCGAAGTACTAACCTGGTTTTAGGAAACTGATATAATTCAATGGGTGCAAATTATATGTGGGTAGACCAGGCCTAAATAACATTATTCCAAGGCTCTGACGTAAGTGATACTTTTCAAGTCCCTTCTCCTCCCCACACTGACTGTGAGCAAGTCACTTAGTTTCTTGGGGCCTCAGTCCCAGAGCTGCAAAATAGAGATTGTAGCTGCTCTGCTTCACCAGGTGTTGTGAGGGTACCTATATTCAAGGCTATGAGATGCTCAGATACTACATTGATGGATGCTATATAACACCTTAATAGAGAAACACATTGATGCCCATCCTGTCCCTGAGCTAACTTTTTATTCAGTGAATTTTGCGCTGGTGAAACACCACCAGAGACTGACGTTCTATAGTTAAAAAACTTCATACACCACAGTCAATGACCCAAGCATCCCCACTGATTTGCCTCAGTCTTACATAGGAGGGACCACTTCTAAGGGCAAAAGCAAAGATTTTTCGTTATTGACCTCTTTCCTTAGCCAAGAAAAAATAATAATTAAAGTGCAAGGGAAAGACAGGCTTTGATTTTAGTGGTTTGGGTCAGGTCCCAAGTAACAACTCAAGAGATGGTATTTCTTTATAGCAATTTGGATTCCTGTGCACTTGATCTGTGTGCAACTTGGCACATTATGTTCACAGAGGGTCATCAAATATTTTCCTTAGTATAGGTCTGTGCAGTTCCTTACCCTCCTGAGTTTTGCTGTGAGTTTTAGGCTCGAACTAATCCCAAACCCACAAGCAGTCAGTGGAAATGGGTAGCCCCCGGATTTGAACATATGTCAGCATAACCCCATGAATTTTCTCTGTCTTTGACATACAGCCGCATGTCACTCCCAGGTTCAGTCAAAGCTGGGCTGAAATTTACTAGGAAAGTTCAGCAAACTTGGATCGTGGGTCATGACTCAAGTTTGCAGCTAAACCTGAAAACAGCTGAACTTTGGGTGGTTTTGGACTTTCATTGAGAACGCTCCCCACAACTCTTCTGTCTACTTGGAACTTCGCTATGACCAACCAACCAAACTCATGTAATAACCATTTCAAAACATTAATGAAAACATCAAAAATACTGGGGAAAAAATACCAGAGCCAAGGGAAATACTAGGAATTTAGCCAATGGAAAGTATGGTCACTCCTGCAGAAAGCGTGATCTATTTGCTCAATTAATGAAATCCCACCAGTGAAGTTCATTTCACACAGTGCTGAAAGAAACTCAGATTTCTTATGTTGTCTTGGTGGTTGCACTCAGATCCCAGATGGGTGGATAATAAAGTTATAAATGATTACTGCTGTACAGTATATATTATGGGAGGCTTACAGAGATCAAATCACATAGTGAGCTGCAAAATCCTCTCTATTGTTGAGGCTACTCCAGGTCTGCTGCTGGCAATAGCCCATTAATGGCATATGGAGAAGTCTGCCCTGTTCAAACAAGAGCGTAGGCGTTATAATTTAATTACTTACATTATTAGGTCAATTTTGTTTAAAAAAATAAATAGACCATTTCTTTCTTTCTTTCTTAGGATCATTTGAAAGAGGGTTCCCTTGGTTCTTTCCATGTCAAGTTTTCTTGCAAAACTGTACCTTATTGATGGTGTAACCGAGATTTTTGCTTTCCAATAAAAATATCCTCACTCCATGTCTTTATCCCTGAGATATAGCTACATCCTGATGAAGATTTGCTTTGCCAAACTTAGTTCCCCAGCGTGTCTATCCTTAGGATAAAAGATTAACTTGTCCCTTATGAAGAAAAAACCTCAGCTATGGGACAGCAAACTCAGTGAATTTCAAGTGAAGGAGTTGCATCTCAATGGTTGTGTCAGGGTAATAAAGTTTGTACTCCCACGGGTTCAATCACCTGAATTTGTGGATGTCCCAAGTGGGGTTTAAAACATCTGCCCAGAGAGGTCATTTACTTACAGATGGATTGTCCATTGCCTGGTACTGTCTATAGTAATTTACACCATTGTTAAAAGAGTGGTAAATGGTTGTAAAATGCTATGTATGCTGCTCCGTATCCACGGAGAACATTAACCAGGCTCAGAGCTTTTAAAAATGCCCTAGTCTTGCTGAGCATTATTAACCATTATTAAGCACATCCCTTTTTGTCTTTTCCTGAATCTTTATTACAGCCTGTGTAAACCCAGTTGCCTTCCAGCTGATAGTTCTATGTCCAGTGTTGTCAATTCTCACAATTTTAACATAGATTTCATGATATTTGGTGAAGTCTTTGAAGCCCCAGCTCCAGGAGTCAGGAGTCTCAGCTTTCATTTTTCTCAAAGTATGTCTCTAGCTCCAGTGGTTGCAGGGAAAAGCTTAGGGATGTGATCTGAGTGCCCTCTAAAGGCTCAGAAACCAGAAAGGAAATTAAAAGACCCTCCCTCCTTATTACAAAAAAAAAATGGTGAATTTTAAGTCAGTTTCATTTTTTTGAGACTTGACCCATGATATTTGAATGTGTGGGGCTGACAATACTGCATTTGTTGGAGAAGCAACTTTGTACTGATTGAAAAAGACTTGGTTTTTTTCCCCCAGCTGTGATGGGGTACGTAACCCACACAGACAACAAAAGGGTTAAGGTTAGCCTGAGATGCCAATTAAGTTACTTGGCTGCATCTGAAGGCTGGGCCAGGCTTAATTAAAGATGAAGCTCAGCTAGGGAAGAAGCTGGGGGAACTATAAAGGAAGGAAGTCTGGAGCAGGTGAAGACTTTAGGAATAATGGGTAGGAGCTCTGTAGTTCCTCTGTTTGCAGCGGTGTGAGTAGGAGGAAGCCCAAAGAAAGTGTTGGACCTAGGATCCTCTCCTAGGTGGATAAGTTCAGTAAGAGACCAGCAGATACAAAGCAGCTAGTGAGGTGGGGCAAGATTTGGTGGTGAGGCCTGAAAAAAAGGCAGGATTTGAACTTGTAGGGGCATTCAGCTGAGGCCAAGAGAAGGACGGAAGGTTCTACCTGAGGAGGGCAGAAGTGAGTTTGTTTGTAATCTTTAGTTTGGGATCGTGCTGGGGAATTCCAGGGAAAACTCTGTTGGTCCCAGCCCTGAAAGAAGGGTGGACCTAGAGAGGTTATGTGAAGAAGGCCTTTTGGACTTCTATGTTGTTACCCCAGAAAGCAGGGATGGGGAGAGACACTAAATCATGATCTGGCTGCAGGTCTGAATTGTGAGAAGAGAAGGACCACAACAGGACTAGAGAAACCCTAGGCAGGGGCCTTAGGCAAGAGAAGCCTGCTATGCCATGCCTTGCCAGGAGGGGGTGCACCAGCATTGTGTCTACCCTTCTGTGCCCATTTTATGTCACTTGAAATCCAACCTCCAGTGATTCTGACCAGCTCTTTAAATTTCTTCTGAGGTTGTGGGGGTGGGTGGAGGAGAACAGAGGGGAACTTCACCTCTTTTTGCTGGGAGCTAGGGTTTTCAAAAGGTAAAATGTAAATAAATAACTGGACTATGTCTTGGGAAAGGCGCTTCACATCACAGATGGGGCAGTGCTGATTTCTCCCGCAGACGAGTGCCTATAGCTGCCAGAATCAGCAATTATTTATGGGCAGAAGAAACCTCAAAAGAAGAATGAACAGGAGCAAGGTGTTCATGCTACTGTCTCTAGGGCCACCACTCAAGGAAGTTCAGCTCTGCCTTGGAGCTGGGATTCAGCGGCTGGGCCTGTGATGATTGTCCTGCAGGTAGCCGCACACTTTCTCTTTGATGTGTTCAAAGACTCCTTTCATGTGTTTGTTTTTTCCTGTCAAATTACCTCACTTAGGTCAGTGTGTAAGGCAGATACTGCGGGGTATTATTACACATGGTAAACAAGGACAGGCAACCTGACACCTGCAAGACAGCAAATGTTGTGATTTGACAGTCGCAAAGGGCTGGGGTTCATATCTGCTGGACTTTGTGCAGAGACATGCAGTGCTCCATAAATAGATTCCAGCTAAGCGCCAATTGCCCAAGTCTGCAAAGTGCTGAGTACATGAGACACTGGGCATTCCTTGCTCTCTCAAACTGCAATGAAAACTGTCTTGGGGGAGAGCTGACTGGAAATACCTCCAGTAAATGAGATATGATAGCTGGTAGATTGTAAGCTCTTTAGGACAATGGAGTCTGTCTGACCGGACTGTCTAGTGTCTTCATTTACTAGGTGCTGTGCAAACACAAAGTAAGGGGCAAGAGATTACAATCTAAATAGGCAAAGCAAGAGAGGGTTAACAGAGGCTAAATGACTTGCTAAAGGTCACCCTGCAGCTCAGTGGCAGAGCTAGGAATACAACCTGATCACAATGCAGTACCCTACACACTGCCTGTACACCTGTGGTGCTATTCAAGTAATGAATAGTAGTAGACATCTTGATTTTCTGTAGTACCTTTTATACAAACTTTATCTCAGGGTTAGAAGGGACTTCAGGAGGTTATCTAGTCTAATCACTTGCTCAAAGCAGGACCAATCCCCAGAAAGATTTTTGCCCTAGATGCCCCCTCAAGGATTGAACTCACAACCCTGGGTTTAGCAGGCTAACATGCCACCACTCCACCACAGAACTATATCCTTCTCCCTGAAAAGCTCAGGTGCATTCCTCAGCATGTGGCCTGGGTTCTCAGACACTTTCATAGTATAAACTGCATCTTAATAGACAGATCATCTCTTGGCCATCTCTCCTCTCATTCCTGATTGCCTGGACCATCTTGCTGCCTATTCACAATGATCAGTGCCCTCTTGTTTCCCATGTGTGGTCACGTGACGTCCCCAACACATCTACTCCTGTTGCTTTTGTGGGAAAGTGATACTAGTGAGATATTTGGTGTGGTTGTTTTTTTTTTTTTTTTTTTTTTTTTTTTTTTTTACCTTCTGTTGTGATTGAGCAGCTTGAAACAAGCCAGAGAATGTTTTCCAAGCAGGACTGTGAAGATGAGTTAGCTGTTTGCACAGTGCTTTGAGATCCTTGGGTGAAAGGTGCAACATAAGTGCCAAGTATCATTGCTATGGCTTTCCACTGCTGCTGAGGTTTCATGGTGCAGCATTTCTGAATTAAATAATGATGTTGTTGCAACAATGACAGGTTTGGAAGGGGAAATTTGGATCTGAAAAGAGGCTCACCCTCACCACTAAGAGAGCATGGAATGCTATGTACAATGGTCTTCACCCTTTCCTCAGTGTGGGCTAGTCACTCCCATTAGCATTAGCTGTGGGCTTTGAAGGTGAATAGCCCCATTTTATAGAAAATAGGAGCCATATATCTCTGAGTGGGCATAAATCTGACCAGTGCCTGATAAAATCCCTGTGAGCAGGTTTTCCAGCAGCTTGGGGAAGAGCCTTTCATCTGTGCAAAGTGGGAATGCATTGAGAGCAGCGTTGCGCTGAACGGTTTGCTTGAATGAGCCTCTCCAATCTAGCAAACCGACCGCTGTTCCTTCCGGAGGCTGGCTCTGTGTTTTTGTGAGTCGTACCTAGCATACCTGTTGTGCTGGCACATAAGACAGGAGGGATACGCTGCCAGCTGTAATCGCTGCTCTGTGGCATTGTGCAGCATGAGGCGCCTATTTGCTTTGTTTATTAAATCTCTCATCACCCCGTAGGCATGTATTTCTTGCCTTGGAGTCACGATTACGGCTTTAATTATTAGCATTTCCTTTGCCAGCAATTCCTCAGCTTTCAGTCCCTGAATCAGCAGGGCCTGCTGCAATTGAAAGCCTTGAGTGCTTTACCCTACCGAGACGTGACTGGAGTCATAGGAGCCCTTTGGAAGGGCAAATCCATTTTTAAACACCCAAACCTGAACAGCCTCACTTCAATAAGCGACACGACCAGGAGACTTAGCAAATAATGACTGTTCGTGTCAAAGATTTGGATCATTTAAAGGGACAAGGGGGAGTAGCTTAGGTCTAAAATGTTGAAATATCTTAAAATTATCATAATGGAGTGTGTGTGGGGAGGGGGGGAGAGAGAACTGACATATTTAAAATACCCTTAAATAAAATTACTTGGTCTCTCAGGGAACATCTACATAGTGTTTTTGAGCAACCCTCACTGCCTGCACAGACAGCCCTGGGTTAGCGTGGCTCACAAAAGGAGCTGTCTAGCCAGTGCTTTGTAGCAACCGCTAAGGCTGGACATCAGGCTCTGAAACCTACCTGCTCTTTTCCCCAACCCTAAGTGTCAGAACCCAAACTCCAGCTATTTCTAGAGCACTACCTAGCGTGAGCCCCTCTGTTGATCCAGGCTGAGGCTTGCTCCCGCTCCATCCAAAATACGGTGTAGACAAACCCTTTCGAAATTAGAAAGCAAAGCCTGTGTTTATTTAGGATGACCTGTGCTTTTGTCTTCATTCCATTGGCTCTGCAGCAGGGGGCTATGTTCTGACAGCCCTACTCAATGCTTACTCCAGTTGGGTCAGTTCTAGGCATAGGGCTTGAGCACCTGACAGCTGAGGTGGAGAGTGATGCTGGTCTGCAGGTTCTGCGGGATAGAAATGCCAAGGAAGGAGAGGAGCCAACCACAGCAGCAGTCCACAGAGATGTCTTATTCCTTTGGTTTAATGGGTGGAGGCTGAGGTCAGGAGGACCTTCAACTTTGAAATTAAACTTCTAGCCCAAGATGTCCTCAATCTGTTGACTTATAGGCTATTTCATTTACATTTTTGTTCTTGGAGAATATCTTCTGGATTTGTATTAAATTCTAAGTTGATTCCCAAGTCCCGAGAGCTACTGAAGAAAGACTCTTGGAAGCCATAGGGCCGCCCAGAGGATTCAGGGCGCCTGGGATCTTCGGCAGCAGGAGGCCCCTGCTGCTGAATTGCCACCGAAGACCCGGCACTGAGGCAGGGGGGTCCTTCCGCCCCAGGACCCGCTGCCACGGGTCTTCGGGGCACTTCAGCGGCGAGTCCTGGAGCGGAAGGACCCCCTGCCACCGAATTGCCACAGAAGATGCTCCGAGGGCCCGGGCCCCATGAGAGTTTTCTGGGGCCCCCAGAGCAAGTGAAGGACCCCGCTCCAGGGGCCCAAAAAACTCTCGTGGGGGCCCCTGCGGGGCCCGGGGCCTGGGGCAAATTGCCCCTCTTGCCCCCCCTCTGGGCGGCCCTGGGAAGCCAGTCTAAATAACTAAAGCAAAAGAAATAAAATGGTCTGAAGATAGTCATGCAACATATTTCCTTTGCTTATCATGATCTCTCCAGTTCAGGAGAGGACTTTTTGTCCCAAAGGATGCAGTGGAATCCTTTACATATCACCACTTAATATGGCACTATGTATTGTATCCGACAAGGTTCCCAATTGCTTGGATGATTATTTGTCAACCAGTGAGACTCTTTTTGAAACTATTCTATTTTAGGTGATTATATAGGCCCCATCACCACAGTGTCTGAGCACCTCATAGTCTTGAATGTAGGTATCCTCATGACACCCCTGTGAGGTAGGGCAGTGCTGTTGCCACCACCTTACAGATAGGAAAATGAGTCACAGAAACTAAAGGACTTGCCTAGGATCACATAGGAAGCTCACGACAGATCCAGGGATTGGGCAATGGGCTTTGGAGTTCCATGCTAACATCTGAACCCATGGACTGTTCTTTCACCCTGAAGCCACTAGCATTAGCAGATGGGCACCAAGTTATTTCCTAAGTGTTGTTTTCTCAACCCTGGGAGGGAAGCTTTCAGAGAATAAGTGCCCTGAAGTCCTGTGCTGTTGTAGAGCTGGTCAAGTAACGGGGAAAAATATATTTTGCTATTTATTCAGCACAAATGCCAACAACATTCTTTGGATAAATCACTCACAATGAATAATTCAACAAGCTCCTCTGCTAGAGGGCATAGGAAAAGGATTGTTTGGACTTGGTTGGCCCTTCGCTCTGTAATGGGCCCAAACCAAAATCCCAGGTCCAGACTTTAGGTTGTTGCAAATCTGGATCCAGATTTAGACTTTGTAGCTTGGACCCAGCAGTGTAAGAGTCAGAGCCTGCCAGATACAGAGTCTCCTCAACATCTTCTGAAATCAAAGGGAATTCAGTGGCTTGCATGAGAAGGTCCAAAGCAGATCCTTCAATAGAAGTTCTAGGCCATGATCTGTCCTGTGGAGAACAGGCAGCTCTTCCAACACACATTATTTAGCAAATACTCACATAGGGAAACATCATAAAAGGGAAAAGCCAAGTTGTTGAGGAAGTCTGGCTTCATACTGTATGTGCAGAGTGTACATGGCTGGTGGCCTTTTGAACAACTTCTCACATTAATTTTCTTCCAGTGCTGACAACTTTGATTTATGACATTAAGGATAGTTTAAAAACACTCAGACGTGAGGGAAGCCAAGAGTTTTGGAAGACTAAGGTCTGTCAAGTGATGGATAGCATTGGTGGATAGGCAGACACCCTTCTGCACTCACACTGCATCCAAATCGGGTCCTGGTTGAATGAGAGCAGAGGGCTTGCTTGCATTATGAGGACCTCTCATTCAAATTTTAATATTGAATATTCTGCCAGATATCCCATGGGATGGCAACAAAGCATCTTTTTGTAATGTCGGGTTGGATGCCAGGGGAGGAAACAGACAAAGAAGGACTTAGCAAATGAAAGAAATAAAACACAGAGTGGTTGGGAAAGTTTTAAAAACTCCCTGGTGCAAGAATCCAGTGTACTTTCCTCCTTTTCCCTCTCCCTAATGTTGACAATAGTTGAACTGAGTCTTTGTTTTTGTGTGTAAATGTTGCCTGTCTCCCAATAACGTAGGTTACCAGTCTACCACCCTTCCCCCGTCTTTAACCCCTCTTTGCCTGTTTTCTGATCATTTCGTTCACTGATGTCAGATCATAAACCGGCCACTGGTTTAAAAAGCCCTGGACATTGGAGGCAGCGAGAAGCATAGTGGCAGTACTTGATGTTTCTGGGGGCCACATCATCAGCTAGTGTAAATCAGCCTCCACTGAAGTCAAAGAACCTGATTTACTGTTACCCTGCAGAAAGGAGCAGATGTGGAACAGCCTTTGAGGAACAGTCTCCGACTACTGGCCAGTAGATTCCTGTTAGTATTAATAGGACTTACCCTCAACTCCTTTGCATATCACTGGAAGAATGAAACCATGTAAGACCCAGTTCTGTCTTCAGATATGCCTGCTCCACTTCTGCTGACTTCAGTGGAAGATGTCTGGTTGTGTCCAAGGGCAAATTTTGAGTTTTCAAGTGTAACTGAACCATAGAAAAGGTAAGGAAGAAAGAAGTGCCGCAACAACAAATCTGAACAAACCAGATTAACTGTCCATGTGGCTTACTGCTGTGTGGACACTTGTAAAGGGTGCACCTTAAAATATCATTTAAATATTGCTCTGATCAATCAGGTAGATAAAAATTTTATATACAATGCTTATGAGGTGCCAACCATTGGTGAAATAGTGCTTGGGAAATGTAATAGCTCAAAAGGAATATGCTTTTCGCTTAATGAAAATTAGATCAGTAGTTCTTGTAGCTTTATTAGAGAAAGTGTGATTGGCCCTTTTGACTTGTGAAAAATAACACTCAGTTTAAATGGTTCTTTCTTAGGAATCAAGTGTTATTTCACAACAGGCCTTCAGAAGGATCACTTAAACAGGTTTTCTTAGCTATCCAAATATTTTGCTGACATGCCCTGTTCCTCAGTGCTCTCACACCCTGTTAGCTGTATCGAGTTCGTGTTTACATAACACACACTTTCCCTGCAAACTAAAAATGAACCAAATAACAAGGAGTGAAGTATTATGAAAGTTTTGTCTTTAATTTTATCAGTGGTTTTAAATATTTAAAAGCAAAACATAAACATCTTAGAAGAAATCCACGTGATTGCTCTTGTCCAGAACTGTTAGAATTCATAAACAGATGCTGCTCTCAGGGTGTGGAACGGATGTTTCAGACTTTCCACCAAAGTTATATATGCTCGCGTCATTACAGCTCTTCCCCTGGCCTAAACTGTTGGCACAGTATCCTGAAATGTTTTTCATTAGTAAACTTTTCATAACCTCAAACTGTAATAAGCTGTACTGTAAAACCCATGAGGATGCCAGCTGGAGTTGGCACTTGGCAAAGGATTTTCAGGGCTGTTTGCTTAGCTGGATTTGAAGGATGTTCAGGACTGAGTAACAAGACATGTGACTGAGTTTTGCCCTATATCACTGGCCGAGCTCCAGTGATATTACACTTGTATACTAGTTAATGTGAATGCCTTGCATGCTGGATTACAAAAACTCCGCACTGTTTGCTTTCACACCTCATATACAACTTTAAATCATTTGTGTCTAAAACACAGCCTGGTGGCCCTTGGTTAGATAGGGCTAACTTGTAACAATGAGACTCCAAAATGGTTAATTGCAAATTTAATCCTAAATGAATAATTATTCTTCATGGGTAAGAGGAGTTCAAGTTTCCTTTCTATGGCTCTTAATCTACTTTTCACTCAGGACCTGATCCTATACTCGCTGAAATCAATATAAAGCTCTCATTAACTTCAGTGACACACATACCAGCAACGTTAATTAAGCATACATGAAGTGATACATACAACAAGGGACAACAGCTGGGAGTAAGTGACTAATAGGCAGTTGCATGCTCAGATGAGTGTCTAGGTGCCTAAATACTCATTTGGGTACACAGTTGCATGCTTTATTTGCACAAATATGGCTGCAAGCAGGTGTGAGGATTTTTGCATGGGGCTCCCTGACTTTCGTTTTTTAAAAGATGTTCAACGTTTTATCTCTGCTGAATATTATTTTATTACTTGTACTGTTGTCAAGCCTAAGTGTCCCAGTTGAGATTTGATACTGTACATATGGTAGGAACTGTATATAAACATAGTAAGACAGTCTTGGCCCTAGAAGTTTACAATCCAAACTGATTAGACAGACTCAGCGTGGGATTATTGTCACTATTTTGCAGATGGAAACTGAGGCACAGAGACTGAGCGACATGGCCAAGGTCACAGAAGGAGTCTGTGGCAGAGCTGGGAACTGATCAATTTCTTGGCTCCCAATCCAGTGGCTTAATCATAAACCCATCCCTTCTTGGCACCAGTTTTTTAGGCACTCTATAGGAGATGGGGACCAGTATTTTTACTGCCTTTCAGTGAACACTCTAGGGGGCATCACTTTTACCCTTGGCCCATAGCAACAGGAAGGGTTAATTCATGGCTGAGCAGAAGGAATGCACTTGGGTGAAATTCCTTTACCTTTTCTTGATACTGTCCATGGAGGAAGTAAATAAGTCTTTTTCTCAATTTTCAGATAATCAAGTCTACCATTTTAAAGATGCGGATTTTCAGCCAGGCTTTCATTTGTACATTCTTTATACAGGGTCAAGGTATGTGGTTCATTCTCCCATCTTTCTTTCTTTCTTTCTATTTTCCCAAAATGGAAAATATGCAGCTCTAAGTGGCTTTTGTGATGCTGGATTCCAAGCTGTTTGAATTAAATCTGAATCCTGCTGGGGCTTGAACCTTCCTGATTGTTTGTCACTAGCAGGGTTTGTTCCATTTCAGATGATACTATTAATTCCAGACCCTTCTCCCCCCTCACTCCCGATCCTTAGTGTAAAGAGTAGAAGACCAGGTCTGTATCCCTAAAGACATTCCAATTTACCAACATGGTAATTTAAGTTGCCCTCACAAGGACAGTGAGATGTATTTATTTTTGTGGTATAGTTTATAATTTGTTTCCACTTTCCAGAATGCCTTTTAGGAGCTGGAACATAAACACTTTCCCTGTTGATTTAGATCTTCATTTCTATTTAGCAAACATTGATTTTATTTTCCTCCCCAGTGTTTTGTATGCAGCTGAAATTAACACTCCTCTTTTCGTTTAGCAGCAACTTCAATTTGCACAAGGCCTGAGCCAGTGACGACCATAGGAGTTGGATCAGGCTCAGAGCTTTCCCCTGTCTTTGCCGGCATCAATCGTTGCTACCACACAAAGTCCAGCGAAGGAAGTTTGTTACTGAAACATATCTGCAGGGTCAGCAGAGGGAGCACAATGCAGTTTTGTGGCTTCCACGTAACAAAGATGTGATCCTGCAAAAGCTGCCAAATGCACGGCTTGCTACCATGCCATTTCAATGGGACTACGTATGACAGGAAGGACTACCATTAGTAGCAAGTGTTTTGCAGTAGTGAGCACTGGTCATGGTTTTGGAGCTGGGTTTTGTAAATCTGTTTCATTTTATATAGCTAAAATCTACAGGATTTACTAGAGATTATGAACAAATTTAGGGGGAATTCCATCTCTGTGTACAGGGCAATGCCACTTGAATTCTGTTTTGCGCTGTCCTTCTGCACAGGGGTGAATTTCACCTCTCCAGAATAACAGAGTTGGTCTTAAAACATTCATCTTACTTTGCCTGTTTAAAAAATATCCAATGCTTAGCCTGCAACGAGGACTGAACCCTGCTTTTCTGGCATGTGCAACTCCAGTCTCTGATGGGTTTCATGGAGAATTGGGGGCACAAAGAATGTAAAGTCAGGCCCATTGTAACTACAATTCTTCTCTCTTCCACACTTTGGATCTCTATTTCAAATTCTTTACTGCATCTCTGCTACAAAGTTACCCTGCGGAACTCATTGCCACAAGGTATCAGAGAGGCCAAGAGCTAACCCAGGGAAAGGCTATCCTAATTGCGCACTGCAGGGTTCCATGCACCTTCCTCTGAAACATCTGGCCACTGTCAGACGGGAGTCACTATATTAGATGGACCACTGTGGCAATCCTTACAGCGTTAATAGGTGCTCCATGCTTGGAATGGTGGCAGATTTTGTAGTAGAGACTAACATTTTAGATCAAAGATGTGCAGTGAAAATTGGAGAGGAGGACTTTGTCCATCTGGTGCTCACAAAAATGAGTTCAAAATGCAGCCAAAGTGTCTGAAATCTAGGTATGCAGAAAATCGTGCATTGAATGTTTTACATTTAAAAAAAAAAACCCTAAAAACCAAAACCCCGAGAGTTTAAACAAACACAGTCAAATGAGTCAGCACGAAGATGTAAAATCATCAGGGAAGGCAGTGTTTGTTTTTACATGGGGGTTATTGGAAATGTTAGGGGCTCGTGGTAACAATTTGTAGCTGATGTGTTTTGAAATATCATAACTGGTGTCAATAAACACATTAAAATTCAACGTCAGAGTGTTGTGGGTGTCTGGAGTGTGCTGAAGACATTGCACAACAGGGATTTACGTTGAAACAAGTATGGAAGCAATCAAACACCTCCGCTCAGAGAGGAAAGGGATCTTGCAGGGTTGTTAGAGCAAAGAATCTGAGATTGTGGTCACTGCTTCTGATTGGCTAAGACTTGTTCAATCCTGTTATTTTCGTTACTCTGTTTGAGGGAAGGCTGCTGGCGACCAGCTTTCCTCACCTGCTTGCCCATTGTGCATTGTGTTGCTTCCCCCTTTGCTCTGCTCTCTCACATCCAGTTTCTCCTAGTGGAGACGCCCTCACTCTGTGAGAAAACACCCATGTCTGTCTGTTTCATCTCCCCAGAAATGCTCACTTCAGCTGCTCTAGGACGTGCAAATCCACACACTGCAGACAGGCACAGTGTGCACAGGTCCCATGCTCACACTGGGGAGGTGGGACTAGAATTCTGGTCTTTCAGCTGCATAAACCACAGGCCTCTAGCACTTGACCTAAAAGAGATCTCCCTTTGCCAGCAGTAGTAATAGGTCCTTTATCTTATCTGTGGGATAGCCACTACAGAGCAATATGATTTCATACACAACATGTCTGCTCTGTCTGCCTTAAGACATAGCTTCTCCATCAGTGCATGCCTCTTGTTCATTATTTCTTTTATTTTCTCCTTTTTAATTCATTGAATGTCGCTAATGTCTGGAAGCATTCTCTCAAATCGCAACTCCAAACAGATGTCAGCTACTAACTTCCTGTCCAAATATCAAAGGGATGCTGCAAAATCCTCTTTTGAGACAGTCACAGGATGTACTCTGCTCCCTTGGCATGATGTCTTCATGTCTATGGTTACATCCTTCTAAATAAGAGCAAGGCATATTTGCCCTGGCAATTGACTCAGTGTTCTAGGAGCATGCAATGGTTAACAAGGAGGTTCCATCATGAAAAAAAGGCACAGAAATATGTTTTCTTTGAAGCTTCACTGAAATCTAAAAGTTGCAGCTTAATCCATTTTGAAAGCCGTATCAATCATCCTGTCGTGCAACACACTATCACAGATGTGAAATATAAAAATGAGCTAGCCCGGCCAACGAACGCAGGGCCCATTCTCCCCATCCATAAAAGCAAACATGGAAACTATAATTCACACAAATAATAAACATTTAATAGGGTATTCATGAGAAGAAAGGGAGGAAAAGGGACCCGGACACACTGGCACTTGTGTCTTGCCCGACAAAGCTCATTTGTTATTTGAGAGAGAAATTAACACCAATTCATCAAGCCCCTTGTCAAGTTGATGATGGATATGTCACTTCTTGCTTGGAGCAACCTGTCTGAGATTTTTGTGAGCACTGTGTTAGACTGTAAAATGTGATTGCTTGTAGAAATTTGAGGAAGTACCAGAGTTGGAATGGGTTTGGTTAGTGACAAAATTCCTTGTCCCAGATCTCTTTCAATGAAATCCTGGAGAGCTTTGCCAGTGACTTCTGCAGGACAAGGATTTGACCTAGGGTATGCTGCTGGCAGTCTTGTGACTAACAATAATGTGCCATGAGCACATGGCATGTTCTGAGACTCTCTCTGATGCAAGTTTAGCATTTCAGAGGTTCCAGCTGTATTCATCTGTGTATAAACAATGTGCAGTATATTATAATGATGCTATGTAAACCTTATGCCCTTCCATGGTGCAGATTCAGCTAAAATGGACCATCATCATCTAGTCTGACCTCCTGTATGACATGGGCCATAGGACTTCGTGGAACTAATTTCTGTTTGAATTAGAGACCATCTTTTTAGGGAAAAAAAATCCTAATTCCCAATGATAGAGGCTCTGTTAAACTCTTGGTAAAATGTTCCAGTGGTTAATTGTTATCTTACTGGCATCAATTGCACCTTATTTCTAGGTTGAATTTGTCCAGCTGCCTCTTCCAGCCTTCCAATATTTTGCTCAGTCTGGATTATCTTCAAGGAAAATTCAGATGAGAACAAAGAAATCCACATAAACTTAAAGAAAATAAGTAGGCAGTGGGATAATAACACGGAGAAGAGTTAGGAGACTTGATAATGTATTTAAAAGTCTGATGGAATAAAACTGAACACCAGGTTTTAACCTCAGGTATAAATCAAAAGAGGAACTGACAAAAATGAAAGAGTGCTGCATGCTTAACCTGTGGAACCCACTGCTGCAGGAATCCAGCATAGAAACAGTATGTCTGGATTTTATTCTACTAAAGTATGGATAATTTCATTATTGTCTGCCATGTTGGTAGCTACCCTGTCTTAAACAGTATTAAAAGGACATTTACTCCTCATGCTTCAGGCTATCAGCTGATCATTAGAGCTGTGCAAATTCTGCTAAGAGTCCTTAGCAATTCCTGATCATAAGAGTTTGTTCCACTTTCTTTTCCCCTAACAAGGACTCACATCCCTGCAGCCCAGTTCCATAATGACTTGAATGCTGGGCTAGCCACTAAACAATACATTATTTACATTAATTCTCTTTCTTAGATGGCCCTCATCACTATAGTATCTGAGTGCATCCCAATTGTTAATGTATTTATCCCCATAACACCACTGTGATGTAGGGAAATGCTATTATCCCCATTTTATAGCTGGAGAACTGAGACACAGATAGGTTAAGTGTTTTTCCCAAGGTCACACAGCAAGAAATTGAATCCTTGTCTTCCAAGTCCTACTCGAGGGCCCTAACCAGTGGATCCTTCCTCTCTATTTGGTAGCAACTAGATGCTCTAGATCAGGGGCCTTATTGTGCATGGTACTGTACAGTCTGCATCATGGGCACTCAGTGATGTCATGAGGGTGCACTAGGTTTAAGTCAGCCCAGGACTTCCTTCACACACCCCACTGTTTTATCTTGAAACACCAAATCTTCAAGTGAAGCTCACTCCATAAGTTTTGTATGGCTTCCAAACTCAGAATCCGGCCTGAATTCTGGATTTGCCACCAGAGAGATGTTTAGCTAGCTGCGGGCAGGGAGAGAGCATTTCTGGGCAGGTGAAATGGTCAAAGCACAAAGCTGTGTATGGTGTTTTCAGTTGAAACCATATGTTCAGCACTTCTCAAATAAAATAAGCAAGAATGCCCAATAAGTAGCATGTGAATTGTGCCCTTTCACTTACAAAATCCAGGGTCTGTTCATATGAGTTTGGCACCATTAATGAGGTGTCTGCAGAAATTTTGTAGAATACACATATTAAAATATTTCCAATGATTTTTTTCCTTAGGTGTCAGTTCATTACCAGTTGCTTGTTCTTCAGTGGCCTGTGTGAAAGGAAAGTGTTGACTTCACCTGTTTCTGGTGGGCAGATATTTCCCTGACAATTGACAGCAGTTGGCAGACTTGCAGGACCAAGGATTGAATGGGCTATGGAGAAAGAACTAACTTTTCACTCCTAAACATGGTCCTGCCAGGTCAGGTTTAAACCACATTGTCAAGGGGGCATAAGGAAACTTTTGTTGCTCCATGTTGTACCTGTTCTGAGTAGAGGTCTTCAGTTTCCAATACTTCCAATTATCAGGAGCAGCAAATTCACACACATTGTTACAAACACAATAGTAAGAAAGTTAAGGGTAATTCATGCATGACCTTGTTATGGTGATTTACAAGGGGGAGCCAATGTTGGGTCCAGATGGGTGTTCCAGCCGCTCAGCCTAACTACTGTTTTATAATTGCAGTCAAAATTCCCTTGTTTAAATAATAAACATTATGTTCTATACCAAATACTTCATTGCAAACTGCACACAGAACATGCTGAACTAAATAGGGCTTCTATTGCGATGAATATAACAACCTCTTAAATGATTAGGACACCTGTTGACATTAATATAGACGTGCACACGGAAATAAATGTGCCGCACATTGAAATATATGTACACAAATATTTAGAGGATTAGAGAAATTGCTAAAATGGAGTGAGCAGCATTTAACATGAACATGTGTGGAATCTAGGCTGAAATGGAAAGAACATGCACAGAGTTGATCACTTATCAGATGTTACTTTTTTGGTTTTGGTGAGTTTTTTTAAGTTCACTTGGGGCAGAAAAATCCCTTCACTAACAGTCATGGATTTATATATTAAGTAAAGATTTTAAATATATCTTGCTTTGGAATCTGCCTCTGATTCATAACCACCTTCATTTAGTAGCTGGCACCTTTGCCGTGCAAGCTGCAAAAAAAAGTAATTAAATTTAATAGAAGCCACCTTTGCTTTGAAGCTGCCCTAGATTTAAAGCCATGGAGAGAAGCAATTAAATTGCAACAGCCATGGATTCGAAACTAAGTTATATGGTAATTTTTGTTAATGGAAATTTTCACTGTAACTGGGATTGGGTTGTCAGACCTGATTGTGGTCAGAAGTAAATTCCAAAATTAATGATCAAAATCTTCCTCTGGAAACATTTTCTTGAATCAAAAATACAATTTAAAAAGAAAAAATAGGTGTAAAACTGAGGTCAAATGTCACAGAGAGAATATTTCAAAACTTTTGGAGCGTTGGTTCTCCCCTGGAATGTGCTGTGATTATAAAGGCTAAGAAGGGAAAAAGGATGTTTGTTTGCAAGCAGGCTTATATGCCAGCAGCACAATAGGTAGGTTCATTTAGGAAAGGTGTTTTTTTTCCAGTGGAGAGTGTTAGAAACTTCATTTCAAGAAAGCTAATCTCCTGAAAACAGCAAAATCTGCAAAAATGACTTTTGTTTTTCACTTCCATGATTTTTTGCAGGTAAGGTAGAGCTTTGAAAGTAAGTAACAGCAAAAACTGACAAGAAACAGAATGTACCCCCATTCCATTTAAACATTATATTTTTTAGGAGTTCTGCATGTAGGATTGAAAAGAATTAAGTGAAAGGTTCTGGTTTTGGGGCAGGCACTGTTCAGAAATCAAACTGGCAAATGCAGTTAGATCCCCCACGAAAGCGAAGTTGTTCCCATCTTCAACAGCTGTTGGCAATATTTGCAGACTATTAGTTAAGGTGTGGGTGCACGTGAGAGGTTTAATTATTTTCAAGCAGGCACTTTGCAAGCAGGTTCCAAAGTGATTCTTAAATAGCTTGCAGTCCATAAATGAGTCCATATGGAACTTATGAAAAAAAGCTAGTAAACTGTATATTCATAACAGAATATTTCTTACCGTGTCACCAGCCACTAGAGAAAACCTGGTAGGAATAATACAGCTGGGGAGAAAAAGCATTGGGTGTTAGTTGTTGGTGAGGCATTATGAACATTTGTGCTTTGCTGTAAACAGTTGACTATTTGTATTTGTATTTGGTAGCACCAAGAGGCTCCAGCCAGGATCAGGTCAAATCAAGACATGCCTTTCAGTAAGAGATGCTTAAGTCAAACACAAATTATTGGGTTCAGTAAATGGCTGAAATTTGCTGGCCTGTGTTATATCATGATCCCCTCTGGTCTGATTCTCTGTGAATCTAGGAGTCTAAGCAAGCCTTTTTTCAGGGATGTATCTGAGATCAGCAATCAAGTCTGTACAACCCTGACAACTGACTCTTCAGCAAAACCATTATTACTTCATTAGTCCACTGTTAGGTACTTGAGAGCAGAAATGGCAAACTGCAAATTCCTCAAAAAACTGCCTTGGCATTTGTCAGTAGCATAACAGCCTTGTTGATAACGTGGGCGAATGAGAGGACTCTGCCATATATGACATCAGCAATCTAGAACATTTAGTATCAAACGTTCTGCTTGCATTAAATCTCCCAAAAGCAGCTTTCAGGTGGGCAGCAAATAGTTCAAAGAATGTTTGACCCTAAAATTTTAGATATCCCAGCTGTGATATTTGACAACGGATCTGGATTATGCAAGGCTGGTATTGCAGGGGACAGTGCACCAAGGTCAGTTATTACAGCAATTGTTGGTCGCTCGAAAGCCAAAGCAACGATGCTAGGAGCAGGACAGAAGGAATTTTATGTTGGAGAAGAAGCCCAGTCCAAAAGGGGTGTCTTAAGTTTGAATTATCCAATCGACCACGGCATAGTTACGTCCTGGGATGACATGGAGAGGATCTGGAGACATGTCTACGAGTGTGAGCTGAGACTCAAAGCTAGCGACAGACCAGTGCTACTGACGGAGGCCCCACTCAATCCCCTACAGAACCGGGAAAAAATGACTGAGATCATGTTTGAAGGCTTTAAGGTGCCTGCCATGTATGTTGCAGTGCAGGCAACGCTGGCACTCTATGCCTCAGCACGCACCACGGGGATAGTAATGGACAGTGGAGATGGAGTTACCCACACAGTACCCATTTATGAAGGATACTGTTTACCCCATGCAGTTTCCAGGCTGGATATCGCAGGCAGGGATATCACTGAATACTTCATGAGACTCCTTTTGGAAAGCGGCCACTCCTTCGTGAGCACAGCTGAGAGGGAGATCGTTAAAGACATCAAGGAGAAGCTGTGCTACGTGGCTTTAGATCCCATCAAAGAAATGAAAGCAAAGCCAGAAGAAATCCTCAAAGAATACAAACTGCCAGATGGAAATATCATTAAGATAGGCAATCAGCTCTTTCGAGCCCCGGAGACCCTTTTTATGCCCGCTAACATTGGTATCGAAGCCCCTGGGGTGCACAAAATGATCTTCAACAGTGTGATGAAATGTGACATTGATGTTCGCAGGGATCTTTATGGCAACGTGCTTCTTTCCGGTGGGTCCACCCTATTTCCTGGACTGGATGAACGGATCCTGAGGGAGATGCAGCGGCAGGTGCCCATCGGGATGGTCGTACGGATCATAGCACCGCCGGAGAGGAAGTACTGTGTGTGGATCGGGGCCTCGATCCTCACTTGCTTGTCATCTTTTAAAGAAATGTGGGTCACCGTCAGTGATTATAAAGAGTTTGGTGCCGCTGTAGTACACAGAAAATGCTTTTAAGGAGGGACTACGCAACTGAACCATGCTCTCATTCAAATAAACAGTGCTCAAGAAATGCTCCCAAGATGTGAACCAGAAGATGTTACAGCGGTTTGTGTATTTATTGGATGACCAAACATTACAGAAAATAAAATATTAGAAAAGACCATCTTGTTCAGAATGGCTGTTAGCTGTCTTATTTTCTTATCTCCCTCAAAGAGTGCACAGTGTCCTACCACCTTCCCTAACTACTTCTTGCTCGCATGTCTTCACATCTTCATTTGCACCTTTCATCCTTCTGGTCTTTACTCAGTATTGGCTGGGACTCCCTTCGGAGGCATGGATGCCGTTCCTTACCAGGCCAGAGGGGTCACCCTAAAGCAGTGAGGGCCATTCTTTCTCACCACTGACTGAATCCTGTAGCCCCCAAATGCTCTTCCTCCTACCACCAGGAGGGAAAAAAAATCAAAACCAGAATTGGAGTCAGGTCTGACTGAACTTTTCTCTCCTAATGTAGCAACACAAAGCAGGGCTGGAGAGTCATGGGGGCCGTGTGGATAGCTTATGTTTTGTTATCTTTGCTGTAGCAATCCAGTTTATGGCAAACAAATGTGATGACCCTAAAGGAACATTAAAATGGAAGTTCTGCTTTCCAAATCTTTACTGTACTGCAGCTTGATCCTGCAAACATTGACCTTGATGGGGCAACCCCCTTTACTGACATTACTCACGCGCATAATGAGAATGAGGTCTTTAGCTGCTCCAGAGAGAACAAGGCATGTGCTTTGTCCTATGCTGTCCCGCCGGTCTGGGTGAAGCTTCCTCTAATATTTATCTGTGAAGCCACCTCATTATCCGCCTTCCTTAAAACTCTCCTTTGCCACATTGCCTACAAAAATCTTGATAATGGATACTACTGCCTCTTGTGCTGACCAATATTGCTCCATTGTCTCCTTGTACCCCACCCCTTGATTGGCCACCTGTCTGTATCCATCTATTGTCTCCTGTCTCAAATGTAGATCGGAAGGGGCCTCCTTTCTGTTCTGTGTTTGTACAGCACCTAGCACAAAGGGGTCCTGGGTCATGTCTATGGTTCCTAAGTGCTGCGGTCATACAAATGAATACTATTAATTAATGTTTTATTTAATTAATTAATACCAAGAGAAGCCTATCTTTTCAGCATGTAAAAAGCCATTTTCCTTTCCAGTGTCATGGTTCTTAATTGTACTAATAACCTCTAGGTTAGAGATAGTCAGTAGGTGGGCCATAGGCCAAATCTGGATGGCCAGATGCTTTTGAACAGACCCCTAAATATTTTTATTTAATTATTACTATTATCATTTTGGGGGGGGGTTATTATTTTCTCTGGAGTCTGGACCCTGACCAAGAAATTTGGACTTTTGACAAAAATAATCGACTACCCCTGCTCTAGGTCATTTCAGACAGTTATTGACTTTCTGGGTTTAAGGGCCTGAGTCCAAGAGGTGGAGTTTTGCTTGTTGGCACATAGACATTTAGAGTGTGTCTACACAACAAACACCCCATCCACAAAAGGAGTCTCCGAGCCTCGCTCTTCAGCCTTGGGCTCGCACCCCAAACATAACTACGTAGATGATGTGGTTGGAGCTCAGGGTCTGAAAACCTCTCCAGGGTTCAGAGACCAAGTTCCACCCTGAGCCCAAATATCTACACAGCTATTTTGAGCACGGTTGGGTGAGCCCATGTCTGCAGAGCCAGGCTCGGAGACTTGCTGCTCTGGGTTTTTTTTTGTTTGTTTAGTATAGACTTACCCTTAGAACTTTCTCCCTCAGAAGATAAAATCACATCACATTTGCTGATCTTCCTATTCTGTGTACCTCTCAGTACACTGCTTAACCCACAGCTGGGCCCATCTTCTAAAGGAAGGATCTCCGTGAATCAGTGCCCCAGACTGGGTAGCACACGTTTCACTAGGGGGCACCAGAGCAACAGCTGGAAGAGAGAGGAGAATTTCTTCAAGGACGATGACTGTACTTCACTGTAACGTATATAAACCTACTGAATATAGTCACCCTTTGGTAAAGAAAATGATAAGCTACTGCCACAATCTTGGCTAACTTCAGAACTCAGCAAAACTGTGTAGGTCAGTGGAGTGGCGCTGGAGCTGGTATAATCCCCAGGAGAGACACATGTGCTGTTTGGCATAAGTGATCAGAAAAGGATTCAGCTCATTTAAAAACAAGCACCAACATACTTAAATGTCTCTGAGTTAAAAATGCTCAGAGCCTTATAAAAGCAAACGGTGCACTGTTCTCTGATTCAAACAGCATTTCAAATCCTTAATGATCTGCTTGCAAAAAAATTCTATATTTTAAATTTCTTCATAATTTCCCTGATACATATGACTAGGTGAGTTAATGCATTGAATGCCTTGAATATATCTGCTTTGGTTGTAATGGCCACCAAACAATCATTATCTAGCTCATCCATTGTTGTGTGTTACAGGACGAAGCACTGGAAATGCCTTGCTTGCCACCACATGAGTGGGGATAAAAATCCTGAATCCCGGTCAAAGTTAGGAGCTTCAGTCCTAGACTTTGTAGACTAGCAGACCTTGTCATCTTGTAAAACTGCGAAGATACGGTTGGAAGATACATCCTTAAACCTTCGCATCTAAGCTTCCCAGAAGCAGCTTTTTCGGAAATTATTTAAGGTGTAGGGGGAAAGCTGAAGTGATGTTTAATCCCCAAACTTTAGATATTCCAGCTGTGATTTTTGACAATGGATCAGGGCTATGTAAAGCTGGCCTGTCAGGAGAAATTGGTCCAAAGCACATCATTCCTACAGTTATTGGCTGCCCCAAAACAAATATGTCATTGTCAGGAGCAGCTCGGAAGGACTGCCATGTGGGAGAAGAAGCCCAGCACAAACAGGATGTGTTGTCTTTGAAGTATCCCATTGAACATGGTATAGTTACATCTTGTGATGATATGGAGAAGATCTGGAAGCATATCTATGAGCATGAATTGGGACTGAAAGCCTTTGAGAGGCCTGTGCTAATGACTGAGACCTCTTTGAACCCGATGGAGAACCGAAAAAAACTGACTCAGCTGATGTTTGAACGATTTAAGGTGCCTGCTTTCTACCTCTCTGTCCAAGCCATATTGTCCCTCTATGCCTCAGCACGCATCACAGGACTGGTCATAGACAGTGGATTTGGTGTTACCCAGACGGTACCAGTCTACGAAGGGTACCACTTACCCCATGCTGTCTCCGGGTTGGATGTTGCAGGCAGAGAGATCACAGAACTCCTCGCAAAGCTCCTGGTGGAAAGTGGGCAACGCTTTGAGAGCCTGGCGAAGAAGAAGAGTATCATAGAGGACATCAAGGAGAAGTTGTGCTACGTGGCTCCAGATCCACACAAAGAATTAGCCAAGAGGCCGGAGGAGGTCCTGAAAGAATATAAACTGCCTGATGGGACTCTAGTCAGTATTGGCAGCCCACTCTTTCAAGCACCAGAGATTCTCTTTGCTCCAGGTAGCACTGGTGACGATGCACCAGGCCTTCTTAGGATGATCTCTCACAGTGTTTCAAAGTGTGACGTCAATATTCAGAACACTCTCTACGGGAACATGGTGCTGTCGGGTGGTTCATCCCTCTTTCATGGGCTGGATGAGAGGATTTTTAAGGGACTAGAACAGCAGGTCCCCAAAGGGGTTCCTATAAAGATCATAGCGCCCTCAGACAGGTGGTTTTCTGCATGGATCGGGGCTTCTGTAATTACTTCCTTGACCAGCTTCAAGCAAATGTGGATCACTGCAGCTGATTACAAGGATTTTGGACCAAACATTGTCCAAAGAAGATGTTTTTAAGAGGTCTTAGGTAAATCTAGCTAGCATCCATTCAAGACAGTGGCAGTTCTTGCATTTGCTAGTTAAAATGAAATAAAAAAGTCCTTGGACAGAAGCTTTCCTTTTTCTAATTGTATGCTTGGCTTCAGAGTCATGGAAATTAGAGATGGGGACCTCTGGTCTGTTCAATTCCATGGCCTTTGCAGTGCTGTTCCCTTGATTAAAGACCTTATCTTCAGTAATACAAAATAATCTGCTAAAATGATTCTTACTGGTGTTAATTTTAAAGCTTCTAAAATAAAGCAGGGTGAGAGTCTACCGCTGGGAAACTGAGGCACAAAGGGATTACAAGTAAGTGACTTGCCCAAGATTTAGATGAAGTCTGTGACAGTGCCAGGAACTGAACCTAGCTCTCCTGCATCTCCATTCTGTGCCTTAACCCTGAGACTGGTTGGTGTGGTTGAGTGTGAGATCATCACCTACAGCAAAGAAAGCTAAGCAAGAGAGCACAATGGATATGAGAAAGATAGAGCGTTAGAGAGATCAGAGGATGCTGAAATGACCCCAGAAGGGTCTGGGAAGTTGAGATCATACTGAAGGGCTGGAGGGCCCAGTCATAACAGCTGCCATTCTGTGTCAGCCCAATTGTCTATCTAGCTCAGTACCTGCTTCTGACAGAGACCGGTACCAGAGCTTCAGGCAGAGTGTACAGAACAGGGCAATTCTGAAATGATCCACCCTTGTCTCCCCCTCACACAAATGCTGTGTCAGACAGTCCTGTTGACTTAATAACAATAAACACTAAGGGTGACATTAAGAGACACAGCAGCTCCTAGCCCAGGCAAGGGCAGCTATGGAGCCCCCTTACCATCCTCCTGATCAGGCAAGGCTCTGTGGACTGGAGAGGCCCCGACATAATTTAGAAAGCTGGGGATCCCTGTAGGGCTGTATGTAGTAGCTTGATTCCTGATGTGCCTCCATGTCAGTTTGTGAGGGGGCCCTCAGAGGTCAGTCTGACAGCTGCCTGCTCCTGAGGAAAACTCCCCAGGGTAAAACACCAGAGGAGGGGTGAGCATCTCCCCCCAGGTCTTCACTGATATAGTCATAATTTGTGGGCTTGATCCAAAGCCCCCTGGAGTCAATGAGAGTCTTTCCATTTAGGCCTTTGCATCAGGCCCCAGGGCTGCATGTCTTTTGTGTCTCAGAGCCACATCTGGCCAGAGGAGGAATAGAACTGAGGGTGCAATAAATATGTACAGTACAAAGTTTGTCCCAAGCCAGCTGCGGTTCTGAGATGTTAGGGTGCTACATGGTGACTCAGGAAGCCCTGAGGAGCTTGGAAGCTCATTTCTGATAGATCTGAAGACCAGAAGGTCCAAAAACTTCTGGAGCTTTTCTGATAACCTGATAGCTAAGGAAAGGGACTGGAAATCTCAAAGGGGAGAGCCAAACATTTCTAATAATTCATGGTTTCAATCAACTCTAAAAAGCCAACATCTCTGCTGAGGCTAGGGACTGTAGAGGTGCATAACCCAGGCTGACTAACAGATTTTGGCTCTGCTATATGGCTTGGCTGAACTTGGTTTTTCTAGTATCCAAAATGGTTTGCCACTCCTTAATGTTATTTTTCCATGCTAGCCTGTGGAAATGGCTAGCAGACTAACCCCACTCTCTTTGCACACCCAGCAGAGATCATCCATCCCTCTCTATATTCCCGTTGCAGTGGGCAGGATGGTGCTGCACTGACCCCTAGGAGGAGGCTATAGACTGTCTAGACCGTGGGAAGGTTCTTGACTTTATTGTCATATTTAAAAGTTGCTTAGCAAGAATTTATTTTGCTGGTGAATGTAACTTTCCAGATGAACAATTTTCATTTAAACGTATCAATGTTCAAAGTATTAACCATTCCCAGTTTTGATCCATTTGGAGAATGCTTCCTTAACTGCCAGAACAATTCCTCAGGCCAACAAACAAGGGCTCAGAAGCCCCAGCTGAGATCAGGACCCTTTTGTGGAAGGTGCTGTACAGACACGTCATAAGAAACTGTCACTGCCTCAAAGCGCTTACAGTATAAATTCAATTATAATAAAGTTCTGTTCCAGTGGAGATGGGTGACCTTAGAGAGGAGTGTGTCTGCTGCTAATTACTAAGTTTTATTTGCAGATCAAGGAAAATTATGACTAACAATAATGGGTTGCCCTTGTATAGCCTCTTTCCTTTGAAGATCTCAAAGCATCAATTCCTCCTGCAAAACATCTGTTTCTCTCTCCCTCACCACAACCCATCCCCATTTGATGAACTGAATTTTAAAATGATGTCATGTCAGAAGAGACACAGAGGCATTTTTAGCATTTTGCATCACTGCTCTTTTCTGAGGTTCGTCATCAAAGGGCTGAATAGTGATTAAAAATATATATACTTATTTTTACAAGCCTGCCATGGACACTTGCATAGTGTTATAAATGTTCCAGACCTGGCTCTGAGCTCATTTATGCTGATTTTAAGTAGGCACAATTCCACTCACTTCAGTAGATTTACCCCTGAGTTACAGAGTACACCAGAGTAACTGAGATCGGTATTTAGCCCGCCATGTTTGTGAGAACCAAAGATTAATTAGGGACAGCAGGTCAGGATTTTGGGTTGACTGGCTGAATCATCAAAGGTTCTAGAGTCATGTTGATTATTGAAAGAAATATGACTCAGTATCTTCTTATATATGTTCTTAAAACACTTACACAAACACAAATAAAATCGAAAAAACTTAACACCAAAGTTATGCTACTGTTAATAATAATAAATGTAGACTGAAGCAATACAACTGATCAAGTAATCAGTAAGTCAGTCTCAACAAATTGGCCTTACCCTTGATTCTTATGACTCGCACACTTGCATCCTCCATCCACCTTGTAGCGCCTCCCTCTAAGGTCTCTGGACAAGATAGTGGATCCCTGCAACTTGGTCCAATCAGTTTCAAACTAGGTCAGCCTTAAGGTACGTCTACACTACCTGCCAAATCGGCAGTCTTGTCTAGACGCAATACATTGATCCCCGAATACGCTCCCTGTCGACTCCAAAACTCCACCAGGGTGAGAGGAGGAAGTGGAGTCGAGGGGGGAGCGACAGCCATTGATCCCGCCCCAAGAGGACGCGAAGTAAGTCAATCTAAGTCGATCTAAGATATGTTGACAAGTTGCATATCTTAGCTCAATCCCCCCCTCAGTGTAGACCAGGCCTTAGCAAGCATCAATTTGGAAGAGTGGTGCTTCAGTCAGCCATTTAAAAAATATTCAGTGTTTTAAATACCACAGAAACACTGAACCCAAGCCTTCCCGCTCCCTAAAATGGATACATTTGGGGAAACTGGCATGGACTTATCCTGGTGAAAAGGATTTGAGATGACCTTGAGTCACCAGTTTATAGATAATTCAACACAAAAATCCTATTAAAAACAGCTGATTGGCTAGGTTCTTTTTCAACAACCAGTCACTCAATTTTCATCCAACTGCAAATGAAAAAATAAGTTTGAACAACTTATGATCCATGTCATTCTCACAAACAAGACAATTTATGGTAACCTTTATATTTTGGAACTGGCCATTATTGCAAACAAGAACATTTACAGTAATCTTTCTATCTGAGAACTGGGCTGCAAGTCAAACACTTTATCTTCTGGAATCCTCATCTTGAGACGTTACTTTAAAAGTTATCAAGATGAAACCCATGCAAGCTGTACAATGTTTAAAATTAATTTAAGGTCTGTATACCCACATGGGCCACTTCTCTAGCATATTTTGGATTCTAGTTACATAGGAGCCATGCAACTAGGTGTCTGTTTTTCCACAGCTTTCTTTACCTCATGGAGTTATTTATGGGACTCAGAACATGGGGTTATGTCTTCTCAGGATGTTTCCATCATCAAGGAACTGGATAGTCACGAGAAGACCAAATATCATGTTAATTAGGCATTAACAACTGAGTGAAAACAAAAATATAATATAAGCAAATACAAGCACTAGAACCTGTCCCCACTGTATGTGATGGTCTGGGACTACGTGTTGTGCCTCTGTTATAATTCATCTGGGAGCATAAGAATGGCTCAGTCACAGGGAGAGAAGCAAAACTCTTCATACTGGTGACTTTCAGGGCATTCTCCCAGGCCTTTGGGAAGGGAGCAATATTCATTAGGTGGCCATGACAATCTGTTAGCTCAGGGGGACTCAGAGGAATGTTCCCATTTGTGACTCTCAGGAATCTAGAATATGTAACTAGACATTCTATGTCACCCAAGCAGAAGCACAGAACCAGAGAGAGGGCTGCCTGGAGACTGCTTCTGTCTTGCCAGAGAATGTCTGAATCCAAGATCTTAGATCTCCCCGCTGTGATTTTTGACAATGGATCTGGGCTGTGCAAAGCAGGCCTGTCGGGAGAGCAGGCACCAAGGTCAGTCATCGCTACTGTTGTCGGCTACCCCAAATCCAAAGCGATCATGTTTGGAGCTGGTCATAGGGAATATTATGTTGGAGAAGAAGCCCAGTCCAAGAGGGGCATCCTATCTTTTAAGTATCCAATGGAACATGGCATAGTTACATCGTGGGAGGACATGGAGAAGATCTGGTGGCATTTGTTTAAGCATGAACTCAAGATGAAGCCCAGCGAGAGGCCAGTGTTACTGACCGAGGCTCCACTGAACACAGTGTCGAACCGAGAAAAAATGGCCGAGATCATGTTTGAAGGTTTCCAGGTGCCTGCCATATTTGTGGCTCTCCAAGCTCTGATGGCCCTTTATGCTTCAGCCCGCACGACGGGATTAGTGCTGGACAGTGGAGATGGTGTGACCCTGACAGTCCCTGTCTACAAAGGCCACTGCTTGCTCCATGGTGTTTCCAGGCTGGATTTTGCAGGCAGAGATATTACTAAATACCTTGCTCAGCTGCTCTTGGAGACTGGATGTTCCTTCGTGAGCACGGCAGAGAAGGAAATTGTGAAGGACATCAAAGAGAAACTGTGCTTTGTTGCGGTAGAACCCAGCCAAAAAATTCAGGAAAAGCCCAACAGGCTTGGACGGGAGTATATTCTCCCAGATGGCAATGCCATCAAGATTACCGACCAGCTGTTCAGAGCTCCTGAAACCCTTTTTGTGCCAGCTAATGCTGGCATAGAGGCACCAGGCATTGACAAAATGATCCTTCAAAGTGTTATGAAATGCGATGGAAATATCCACCCTGATATCATGAGGAATGTGGTATTGTCAGGCGGGTCGACCCTTTTCCGAGGTCTCAACGAGAGACTTCTAAAGGAGCTGCAAACTCAGAGCCCCAGCGCAATCCCTGTAAAGATCCTAGCACCCCGAGATAGGATGTACTCTGTGTGGATTGGGGCTTCCGTCCTCACCAGCTTAACATCATTTAGGGACATGTGGGTCACGAGTGAAGACTACAGGAAAACGGGACCATCTGTGCTTCAGAGAAAATGCTTCTGAGAAGACCAACCATCCAGAAAAACACAGCACCAACCTGAACAGCTGGAGAGCAGCTAATAAATTATCGCAAAAATAATTGATTTGTAGTAAGTGATTTTATGGCTTGGTAAAGAAAGAGCCCTTGTTCAGTGCCTGTTTTTTTGTTGCTATCCAGCTTGCTGGTTTTAATTCTATAAATGTGTTGATCCTTGCTGGAACTGCAAATAGTTTGTCAGACTTTTAAACTCTACAGAACAAGCCACCTCCATCGTATGTCTGGGAGGGCTGGCTTACTGCCCTTCACAGTAAGTTACCAAAAGGAAGAAAGAGTCTTCTGATGGAAAAATAGAGGGCTCTGGTGTACTGCTGACCCTTTGCAGTGGCACTGGAAGTCTCTCGTGGTAGCCATGGTGAGCCTGGAAGAAGACCAGAAAGAGTTGAGCTTTTAAGTTTGTTATTCTATATGAAAAGAAGTTGGTGGAGTTGTTAAAGGAAGAGCCTGGGAATTAAGGTTCCTATGTTCCATTCCAAGCTATGCCATTGATTAGCCACACAACACCAGGTTAATCACTTCACCCTCACTGCGCCTCAGTTTACCTTTCTATGGTTTACCCCTCTATTCAGATAACTTCCTAAAGCACAAAGACAAGGTGATGCTTAATTAAAATATGTAAAGTAATCTGAGATCCGTGGGTGAAAGGTGTTGATTTCTGGTTATTGTTTTTTTTTTCTCATGAGATCCCCTGACAAGTTTTGCAGAGTCAGGAGCTTGGATGAAGTTCAAATATCCACACATTTAGGTGCCTGTCTAAAAAGGAGAACCACTACATAGAACCCACCTCTATATTCAAGTCCTACTTCCAACTGCTAACTGCCCACAGTAACTACTGCAGCAGACCTTCAACTGGTGTGCGTTGTGTTAGCTGTAGGTGAGGGGTGACGGTCCAAAGTAGGTTTCAGTGTTAGCAGCTGTGCCCCCTACCCTAGCAGCCCTGCTCCCCTAATGTGCAACTACTAGTCTCCTTGGAGAAAGGTCTTGCAGAGACTGGTCTAGATGATTCAGTTAAACAGAAGGGAACGCTCTTCTGCTCACCTCCAGGTGACCTTCCTTTCCACAAGCTGTGGCTCTGCTCAGCTGTTCCTCCCACAGTTCTGACTCCAGTAGCATGACCAGACAGCAAGTTTGAAAAATTGGGACAGGGAGTGGGGGGTTAATAGGAGCCTATATTAGAAAAAGACCCCAAAATCGGGACTATCCCTATAAAATCGAGACATCTGGTCACCTTAGACTCCAGCCTCTCTTCAGCCGGCACTGCCTGTTGTGCTGAAAGCTGAGATGGTTTCACCACATTGGATAGCTGACCACAGGGCCTGGGATGAGACCCACCTAAAGGTATTTTCACTTGTGAACGCAGCTAAAGGATTGAACCAAAGAATTCACGAGGTAAAAGTTTAGTGGTTTGATTCGCAGCATCACCTAGCCCCTTAGGGCTGAGATTGTTGAGATATACGTTACTCCATTATGTTAATGTACATGCTCAGAGCACTTACAGAGCTGTTATGAAATCTGATTCAGCGATCTTAAATCTTTGTTCTATTACAGTATGTTACCTTTTAGCAGCCCACTGGAAATGTGTAAACAAACGAGGTACAACTGTAGACAGTTTAAATATTTTACAGCTCACTGACTTCCATATGAGAAGGGATTTACAGTAACTTAAGTGTTCAGACACCTGCTACAATAATCCAATGCAGATAAAAATGCAAAACACATAGTCCTGAAAAGCATGGGAAATCTGACAGAATGGAGCACCTCACAGTTGTTGTCGGCATGGGAAAAACAAAGAGAACTATTTTCTTGCCAACACAGAGCCAAAGAGAAACACAATCACATTCCATTAGCAGAGAAAGTGAAGAACTCACAGACATCAATACACTCCTTTAATAACGTTTCTCACCTAGCAGGCCAGAGAATAAGCTGGTGTAAACCAGTGAGAGCAATGGCCATTTACATCAGCTGAGGATCTGGCCCACAGTATCTAGCGCCTTTTATATGAGGCTCTTAAGCCCTTATGAAAGTCATATGACTCCCACCTTGTGAAGTGGGCCTTGCTGAGTCCATTTTACTGAGAAGTGACTTGCTCACACAGCAAAACTGCATATTGGACCCTGGAGTCTAGACTCCTAATCACTTTCTTTAACCGCTGGCCTACACTGATCTTCAAAGGGACCAAGTTTCCACTCTGTAGTGCTCACTTGGCATTCGTGCCCTACTCTTATTTCAGTTTTACTTTAAGAAAGCCTTGGGTCTTTTGCCTTAAACGTTTTGAAGTAGCACCCTCCTCCCAGCCCTGGGTCTGCCACTGTGGAGCCATGACCCCCCTGCCTTAATCCATTCCTGCCTGTGCTGTACTTTGCCTCTGGATAGCTAGAGATCGTCATTCACCAAGGCCGTTAGTCTTGCCAACATCAAAAGAGGAAGGAAGGTCTTGTGGTTTACATCCTCCATTTGGGTTCAGGAGATCTGGCCGTAATTTCTGGCTCTGCCACAGCTGCCTTGTTCATCTTTGAGCAAGCAACTTAATCTCTGTGTGTCTCAGTGCCTCGCCTGTAAAATGGGGATCATAATCTTTCTTTTGACTCACTTGTCAAGTTAGCTTGTAAACTCTTTGGGGCAGGGACCATCTCGTATTATGTACAGCCCCTAGCACAATGCAGTCCTGATTTTGGTTGGGGCCACCAGGTTTTGCCATAATAAATCTTTCACCAGCACAAAAATAGACTTTAAACTAGAGATGTGGCTGTGTGAGAGAATCTGTGCCCACATTCCCAGGCCCCTGGGTCTTCAAGAAATAAACACCATCATTTGAGAAGATGACACAGGGATGTATAAACATATCTACTCGCTACTGGCAATTGTCTCCCCCACATCCCCCACATCTAGCTTTGCTTCCAACCTAGCAATGATGCCTCACTTTCTTTTAAATGTCAATTCATCATTTTGTACATTCCCTGGGCTGAACAAGTCTGCAGGTTTTATTGCCCATGTGCATCCGAACATATCAGGCTGGGACGACGCAAACTGAGTACCCAAAACAATGTGGTTATTGTCACCCTGCCTATTGCTGGCTTCAAGGTCTTGCTAAATGTAGGAGAGCTTTCCCACCTCCGACCCGTGCCCGTTATCACATGCACAGCAAAAGGTTTGGGCTATACTAGACACATCATAATTTTCTCTGTTATTCCAGTAGCCTGGTTCCTTCCCCTTTCCCCTTTGCAGCAGCATGAAAACTCTCTTGTAAAAAAAGAAGTGACCACACTCCTGTTCCTCTTACAGGTAGTGAGACATTAAGGGGTGCCAGCAGGCAGCTTGTGCTTAAAGCAGGAAGTGAAGGATCTTAAGCCAGGTAGGTTGCTTTCCAGCTGAGTCTATTGCAGAAGGAGCTGGGGGCGGGAAACTTGAGTGGAGGGAACCAGGGCAGAGAGAGAGAGAGAGAACAGGCCCGTGCACAATCTGCTACATGCTAGCAGGAAAAAATTGTTCTTAGGCACATAGGTCTGATACCTGGAGCAGTTCCTGTGGTCCACCTAGCCGAGTGTCCTGTCTCTGATAGTAGCCTTACCAGATATGTCAGAGGAAGGTGTAAGAACCCCTCACTAGGCAGAGAGATCTTGAGAGATGCCCTCATGAACTAGGTCTAAAAGTGAGCTCTTATCAGTGGGTCTCAAACTTCTATACTGGTGACCCCTTTCAAATAAGCCTATGAGTGCGACCCCCCCCCTTATAAATTAAAAACACTTTTTTATATAGTTAACACCATTATAAATGCTGGAGGCAAAGCAAGGTTTGAGGTGGAGGCTGACAGCTTGCACCCTCCCTATGTAATAACCTGGCACCCCCGTGAAGGGTCCTGACCCCCAGTTTGAGACTCCCTGCCTTACATAGTGTAGGAGAGAGGGAGAATATGCCAGTAGAGGCAGAAAAATAGCTGGCCTCAATTTCCTTCTCCTCTAAATGGATATAGTTCCATCAACTTCATTTACTCCAGTAGAGAGCTTGGCCCAGCTGCCTTCATTTTTGACTTTTGTGCTTCTGGGAGTGCATTAGGCTGTGATGAATTTGACAGTAAAGGGTTAAGAATGTTCCTGTGTTTTGCTCTGTAGAGGTGTTGCTAAGTTAAGTACTATTTTCCTCTTGTTGAGAGAAGTTCTGTATTCATTACATCTACACAACCGGATTTTTATTAAGCTGTTCCACACAAGTATTACGTTTTTTTTTATTTGGAAAACTTCACAGTGCCTTTTTTGACACACACTAAAGTTAGCTTTGCTGAGATTCATTAGCCTCCTTTTCCCCAGTGTGTAAGTGGATACCTCTCAGTTATGCAACTTCGAGGTGCACAACTATGAAAAGCAGCAGAGGCAGCCAAAAAAAGCATTGTTCTGCGCTCAGACGTGTAAAATATTCATATTCAATAATAATAATAAAAAAACTTAATAAAAATTTCATAAAGGAAAATAGGCATTGTCACTCAGTTCCCAGGGCTGTAGCAGCAGGCCACAGTGTTACTTGGGGGGTTAAATGTTTTTTTTCACTCTGCAAATGAATTGTTCTGCATTAACGAAGGCCCAGATTTTTAGAAGTGGCCTCAGATTTTAGGTACCCAACATAAGCCTGAATTCCCTAAGGGCAGTGCACCTGTGACTCGGATTTAAGCCAGTGGGACATGCACCAGGTGCTCAGACCCTCCGAAGCAAAGGTCTATAAGAGTTTTTTTTGTTCATTTTAGTTTCTTATTATTTTTATTTTAACAGCACTTACCAACCTGAACTGAGATCTGGACCCCTTCATGCTGGATGTACACACAGCAAGACTGACTCTGTCTCAAAGCACTTTCAGTGTAAACAGACAAAGGGCAGAAGTACAGAAGGAACTAAGAGACTTGTCCAAGGCTTATGTGAAGTCTGTGGTAGTGCCAGGAGATGAATCTGGATTTCCTGCCTCCCCATCCCATGCCCTAACCACCCGATCTTCCTTCCTCTGCATGTGTGTGTATAGAACCATTGCAGACAATTAGAGGAAAACGAGGAGAGACGGGACAATGGGTGAGCTAGGGAAAGTGTAGAGTGAGAGCATGGGAGGGATCAGAGGAAGTTGAGATGACACCACAGTCACGGCCTGGGAAAATGAGAGATCATCTTGAAGGCCTGAAGGCCCAGTGCCATGAATACTTTCTCATGCAAATTGTCTCACTAATACAATAACAATAAATCCTTAGGGTAGAATTCTGGGTGAGCCCCTATAAGACTCACCATAGAATTCATAGCACTGGCAGGGGGGGACGACAAGGCCCCTTAGATCATGGGGTGCTCTGGGGACTGACGAAGCCTGTAGTGTAACCTTGACAGTTCAAAGGGCCTAAGTTACAGTATCTCCTCGGGCTGCCCTCTGGGCTGCAGGTGGTGCCCAAAATCTTCACAGTAGGTGGTGGGGAGGGTCTTCAGAAAGCAATCTTACTGTGCAGCCTTGTTCTGCCTGCATTGGGGGAATCCTCTTCCACAGGGCTTTTCGGGTTCCTTTGTGCCCCTCTTGTCCTTTCACCCAGTGTAAAGATAGAGCAGGGGTGAGGCCAGCCTCTGTAGTGCTTCTTTCAGTGCTTCGGAAAGTTGTGTAGTATTATTACCCCTGCTTTACAGATGAGAAATCTGAGGTACCAGGAGGTTACATGACTTGCACCAGGTCACACTGCCGTGGCCTGACCCAAAGCACATTGATGTCGAGTTTTAAATCTTTCCATGGATTTCAGTAAACTTTGCCACAGATCCCTATTCTATGGCAGACCTGGGAATGCACCTCAGAGCCTATCTGCTGCCTGATGTGCGCTGGGATAACTTGCATGTGTAAGAGTTTGTAGGATCAGGTCCTGAGAACCCAGCAGATGTGGAGAATGTTAAGGCAATGCTATAAATATTGCCCAAGAAAAGAGAACTAAGGCGCAAGCAGAAAGGTTCTGAATTTAAAATTATTGCACCTGACAGTGAAATATTATGAAGATATATGGGAGTAAAGAATGAGAAACTCCAAAACAACCAATGCTTGAGATGTTTCTTTTATCTAAAATATAGCTGGCTAAATGTTTCACATAGAACAAGTCCCAGGGAACATAAATCAGGGGATGTAAGTTGTTTTATAAAGACCTCAAAATATAAGTTCTTTACCTCCCACATTTTTAGACCAAATATTTTCACTGGAAAAGCATGTGAGACAATAAGCATGCATATTACCTAAGTCTTTAATGATTGCTCTGACCATGGTTTAGTGGTTATATACAAGGAAAAGAATTTTTTTTAAAAAGCACTGCAGAAAACATTGAGGGTGGAAAAATTGTGAGCTTGAGTGACAGTTTGAAAACAAGAAGTGTGTTGTGACAGCTGTCTGTCACCTCTGTGAAGTTGTGTTGGGGCGGGGGTAGAGAGGGAAGCAACATAACTGTGCATTCCCTGTGCAGACTTTGTTAATTACAGCCTCTGGGGAATGCCAAATATTAGCCCTGGGACCGGACTTTCTGTAAAGGGAAATGGGGTGAATTAAGTATCTCCTCTGATTTGGGGGCAAAAATCCACACGTGGCTTTTGCTCCCACCATATTCACTGTTATTGAACACAGGGTGTTTTTCTTCCTGAATTACACTTTTGATTCCCAGCTTAGTTCATGTATAGGAACCAGAATTAGCTCACTGCTGTACCAATCAACCCACTGGGGCCCAGACTCCTTTCCTAAGGAGAACAGGGTAAAAAGACAGAGAGGAACTGGTATGGTTCTGCTGTGCAAAGAGGCAGGTCTCACGCATGGGTTTTGCACACTCCTACATGCCAAAGAACTGTACATCATGGGGGCACTTAGCTGTGTTAGAACAGGGAGGGGGCAGGGGATCCAGATGACAGAAACTGCAAAGGAGAAGTCTCTTGTGCTATGAGTGGCAAGATTGGACAGAGTGGGAGAGAAGAGATCATTGCCAGGTGAGTAGATAAGGGGCTATAGAGACAGGGGGTTAGTAAGGTCAGCTGGAGAGAGTCTGTGGAGGGTTTTAGCAACAAGGGGAGCGGGTTCCTGCCTGCGGGAGCAATGGAATCGTTTGAGGATGCAGAATGATTCAGTTGATGAATTGAGATTAGATGCTATTTAAACCTTCCTAAAAAGCTCCTCATTTTTCTGCCTGATATTTCTGTGGCTGTGGTTTCTACTGATGCAAACAGTAACATGGGGACACGTCTCTCCCTTTTGCAAGGCTCCCTGATAAATCCTTTTCCTGTCTTTGTAACACTTGGCCGCACTTTATTTCATATTTTTTAAGGCTCACATAATGGGAATGTGCTGAGCAGCGTGAATCTGACTCGGGAAGTCAGATGACCAGGGGGTGCCCATCTGTGGGCCCCCGGAGCTCCAGCAGGTTTTCTCCCCACCCATCTGAATCAGCTTGGAATGGGCATTGTGTCTCAATTTGCTATCTGCTTTATTCCTGTATCTGAGAAGGGAGGATGTCCTGAAGCCTTCACATGGCTTGCCACATGAAACCACTTCCTTGCTATCCAAAAGTTCAGAACGTCTGTCTTAAGCTGTCTGGCCCTCAGTATTGCACTCTTGCAGAAATTGAGAATTTACTGCTTGTTTTTGCAATGAATCTCCGTCACCAAGAGTAAGGGGGAAATCTCTGGTGTTCAAATTTTCTCTCGCTCTGGTTTGCAAAACATTTTAGATCAAACACTACTCTGATTAATAACAGTGTCTCAGGCCAGGTCTTGCTCTAGAAACTTTTGTGGATACAGTACTGTCAGTTACACGTGTGATTTTTTTTTAATGCACAGATAGTAGATCAGATTCTGATCTCAGTTACACCAGTGTAAATCCAGGCCATTCTCTGGATTATACTAGATTTACACTGCTGTAACTGAGATCAGAATCTGTTACAGGAGTGCTCTATATCTGTATGAAGGTAAATAGTTAATTAATGGATAAAGTGTCTGTAAATGGCACTCAGGAATATGGAGCATAGTTCCTGGATTTTGTAGACCCCATAAAACTTCTTGTTGTGCAGCTCTTATATCAGCTCTCAATAGATGGTTCCAGCTGATGAGACCATAGCTGTATTCTGGGATGGATGAACTGTGATGTCAAAACCAGAGGAGGATGGTCCAGTGTTTGGCAACTAGCTGGAGACGTTGGCTCAAGTTTCATGTTGCCAGGGCCAGATTGCGAAAACCGTGCTCACAAGGATGAGGACAAATGGTGCTCCAGGAGCTGATGGGAGTACTTGGGTGCATGGGTGTTCCATGAGTAGATGGACTACTTGGGTGCATGCATGTCCCAGGAGTTGATGGGACTACTTGGGTGCATGCATGTCCCAGGAGTTGATGGGACTACTTGGGTGCATGCATGTCCCAGGAGTTGATGGGACTACTTGGGTGCATGCATGTCCCAGGAGTTGATGAGACTACTTGGGTGCATGCGTGCCCCAGGAGTTGATGGGACTACTTGGGTGCATGCGTGTCCCAGGAGTTGATGAGACTACTTGGGTGCATGCGTGCCCCAGGAGTTGATGGGACTACTTGGGTGCATGCGTGCCCCAGGAGTTGATGAGACTACTTGGGTGCATGCATGCCCCAGGAGTTGATGAGACTACTTGAGTGCATGCGTGCCCCAGGAGTTGATGGGACTACTTGACCACTGATCGGAGGAAGGAGTTAGCAGTCTTGCTCCCTGTGATTATACAAATCAGGAATCCAGATAGCACAGAGTGCAGGGAGTTGCTTAAAACAGTGGGAGTATGTCCCAGCATGCCTGGCTGAGACAATTCCAATTCAGCTGCTAATATACTTCTGGCTTTTGGCCCTAATCTTCCACTCTGCACGGAGTCCGCAGTCCTGCAACTTGTTATTTTCAGGCAGCCACCTACATTGCCTGGAGTCCCACGGAAGCCAACAAGGCTCCATGCAGATGAAGGAATCAGTCCCCGCACGGAGTCAATTTCAAGATTGGGGCCTGAAGGCCACTGAAATCAGTGAGAGTTTTAATCTGAATAAGGAGCACGGGATCTGACCTATATATGTAATTAGCTCTCCCCAAATTAAATAATGTTACTTAATGAACTAAGGAGCCTCCCATAAAAGCATGCTCTGAAATGTTCAGCACTGAAGCTAGTTCCACTGGTTTGATTTATGCATGTTAGTTTTATTTTCAGTTTATACTTGAAGAACTTCATACATGTCATAAGCAACCAAATGGGTGGGATTTTTTTTTCCAAAAGCCACATATGTGGATTAAAACCACCAATATTTCATGAAATTGCCTCATAATTTTTTTTCACTAGAATGTCATGAGGAATTCCCTAATTTCTAACCTGCTCCAGTTGGCACCAGCTCACATCCAAGCTCTAATATCAGTGGAGTTTGTAAAGTTTCCAGTTTTTCTGATGAGAAATTACATGAAACCAAAATAATTCTTTCCATGGGGGATTTCACTGCCACTTTTATTTCTCATATTCTGCCTCCTGGATAAGGAACCCTTTCTTGGGTATCTGTTTTTTCATTGGCCGTATTAGCTACCACTATTTAGAGTACATAGGCATCAACCCATCATTTCATTTCTAAAGGAACCTGATTGCCTAAATGGAGTATCAAACATCCTATTCTGGCTGCGTCTTCCCAGACAATTAATTGCAGCTGGACTCTCAATACAGTTACACAAATCTCCTTAAATATTTCTAGTGACTGGAATGCATTTTGAAATATGCCCTAAGTGGTCAAATAAATATCCATCATAGAGAACTGGCTGTGGATAATTAAAGTGACGCTCTTCTTCTGGATAGTTATATTGGTAATGATCTTCAAAATCTGGACCAAAGTCTGCTGCTTGGATTTTTTTTCTTCTGTTCAAGTACCAAAGAGTGCTTCAGGGATTTTTTGGCAATGATTTTAGAGCAGGAAAATAGGAAATGAACTGGAAAATTTGAAGACTACAGCAAACAAGAAAATTCTGGAAGGAACACACTATACAGAACCACCCCGGCTGTTAATAATATGGAAAGATTTCATTAAGAACAGAAAAGAAAAAAGAAAGCACTGTCAGTATCACTCCACAGTGATATCTGCGGCTGTCTAACTTACAGAATGAGTTATTCCGAGGCCTGGCTGCCACTGCAGGCAGTGGCCACTGCACTGAAAATTCCACTTCTCAGAAAGAAAAAAAAGTCAGAACTTTCTAATGCGGGGCAACTGGAATTTTTAAACAATCGTGCCTAGGCTGGTTTCATGTGCACTGAGCTCAGATAAGTGGATTTTTCTAAATAGTTTCGTTGTGGCAGAATTTGTTGGGCCTAGTTCATTCTCACCCTTGTGCATGTGTGTGTGTATGTGTGTGTGTGTGTGTTCTTTTTAGTGACTGCAGAGTTCAGTGCAGCCCTGTGACAGGCTAACGTAGCCCTGAGTTGTGCCCCTATTTTAATAGCCATTATAAGCTACTTTGCGGTGCAGAATTGCTATGGGGCAGGTCCACTCTGGCCCATTTCTGTCCCCAATTTGTCCCCTCCATGTTCCACACCTGAGTCCCCACTATGCCCATGGCGTCTGTAGAGGTGGCACAGAGGTGCCTGGCATCTGAAATGGGGGCATAAATCAAGTGTGCACTTATACCCATCCTGTAACCCCTTTCCAGCCACTTGGTTTTTGCAAAGGGCTGTAGCAGGATGCTGACTCAATTCTGTTATTTCTTCTTTTCCACTAAGCCTTTTGGCTGAGCTCAGACATAGGGCCTATCATCCAAACTCCTCTTCACACCAGCAATCCTACCGGCCTCAGTGGGGCTAGTCGTGAGAGGAAGGATTACATGTGCAACTAATGTGTGCAGGACTGGGCCCTTAGTATGTGTCTAAGGGCCTGACCCTTCCATGTGTTGAATGGCCTCGATTCCCATGGACTTGAGAGCATTTGGCAATTTACAGGACTGGGTGTTTATATCTGACATGTCCTCTGTTGGAGGATTAGCTGGTTCTGGGACTGGGATCTAATCAGTCTTTGCCTGTCTCTCACTGCTCTGATCCTGTGATTGTCAGCAAGGCTAACAGTACCTTGCAAACCTGTTGCACTTTCTGTTTGCAGGGCACTTTTCACAGTCACTCATCAATCATTCACTTCACTGCACTTGTCGTGGCTTCCAAGCTGCTCACCCCTCTGTTCCTCAGTTTCCTGGTGTGTAAAATGGGGATAAAAGTGCTAACAGACCCCCAAAGGGGGTGCTGAGACTTAATGAGCTCTTGTCTGTAAAGTGATGTGACTTCTTTGGAAGGAAGGTGCAATGACTATCATTGCTCAGATAGGATCTGCTCCAATTAATTGCAAAGGAAGTAACTTCCTAACCCTTTTATGTATGCGTTCCCCCAAAGGTCTGACTTCTGGAGGTGCCAGAGTACAGTAAACAAACAATGTGCAACTCCTGATATAAAAATGAAATGAAGTGCACACAGATCTATTTCACTGTATTTAATCATTTATTTGTTTATATATTTATGGGCAAACAGACTCTATTAACATTTCAGCCACAGGTAGGGTGACCAGACAGCAAATGTGAAAAATCGGGATGGAGGGTGGGGGGTAATAGGAGCCTATATAAGAAAAAGACCCAAAATCGGGACTGTCTCTATAAAATCAGGACATCTGGTCACCCTAGCCACAGGACACCTTCTGGGCCATGCTGCATGGTCTGCAATGGGCCATTAGATGAGTGGCATCAGGACACAAAGGTGATTGTGGTTAAAATATAGGACGAGGAGCTAGAATTCTCTCCTGGGTTCTTTCCTCTCTGTCCCAATGAGTCATTATTTGGCCTTTGGAAAGCCACTTAACCTGTCTGCACATCAGTTTCTCCATCTGTGAAAGAAGGTGACCAATATTCACAATAGCTCTCCACAGTAGTGGAGCTGAGAGGCTTCATTGTTAATTAGAGCTAATTTGGTGGGGTGCTGGATGCTCCATTATTAATAATTACTATTTTATATTATGGCAGCACTTACAGCTCCAGCTGAAATCAACGTCCCCCTGTTCTAAGCAGTGGGCAGACACCCAGCAAGAGACAGTCTCTTCTTCAAAAAGCCCAAAGTTTATACAAACAAGACAGACAAAGAACAGAGAACTGGTGCACAGATAGATCAAAGTCTCTCAGGGATGTATTGCAGAATGCAGAATTGACCCCAGATCTCCTGAGTCCCAGTTCAGTGCCCTAATCCCAAGGCCATCCTTCTGCCTCTTACTGGAAATTTCCATTGAAGGTGAAAGGCAAGATTAATTTTATAGGCACCAGCAGGAAACAGGCTCTGGATCCTGTGTGGTGGAACATCTGCCTGGCTAGCAAGGATTAGGGGCAGCTGCTCACAACCCCCACTCTGTTGGAGCAGGGAGCCTAACACCAGCTAATGTAGTCCACAGATCAGGAGGGCTGGCTGGAGAAGGGGCAGAGCAGCCTGACTAGGAGATGTGCAGATTCTGGAGTCCTAGTGAGATTCTAAAGCTGCTCTTTCTCCACAAGCAAAAGGTGGGAAGTGAGTTTTTGTCCCTCTGCCCATTGCTTGTTGAGTATGCTCAGCACCTCACAGGTCCAGGCTGTGTGTACGTGTAGGAAAGAAAAATTCAATGGGAAAGTAAAGCAAATAGGAACTTACTTTAGGGGCAGTGGCAGGAAAAATTTGTCCGTGGGTCAGGACGAGAGTTGGTCAGGAAATAGGGACTTCTTCCACAGAAAATGTTGATGAAAATGGAAAAAAAATGTATTTGTCAAAGAAACAAAAATTTTCAGCTGAAAATTAAAAAAAGGGCTTCGGGTTTTCAGTTTTTCAATTCACATTCTCTGCAGGAAGTGGACACTTTTTGTGAAAAAATGGTTGCTTACAAAACCCAATTTTCTCAAAAAAAAGTCTTGGATGCAAAATTTCCAGTTGGCCCTAGTAAGAAGAGTGCTTTCAGTTGTGCACAGTGAAGGGCATTCAGCCCTGCACAAGGACTTTGTACTCAAGGCACACTTAAACCCTCACTATAAAGTTTAAATGAGACTGAAGTGGTGGATTGGCTTTGTACTGGCCCTCCACTCCGGGTAAATTTCTTTCATTGTTCCTAGCCTTCAGGTTTGGGCAAGAAGCCACAGCCACAGGAGCTAACTCTTGAACAGTACTTTGCTATTGTAATCAGTGTCTATTTGCATGGGATAAAAAGGAACTGGTGCAATCAGAAATGACCAAAATTATAGCAAAGTACTGCAAGTGTATGTTCATACGCCTGTGTAAAAGTAGAAGAGGAAAAAAACCTCATTTACATCAGAAATGTATATCTGCTCAGCTGTGCCAAGGGCCAGTGAAACACACAGAACCTGTGAAATTGTTTTGTGGAAGGCAAACAATTCACTGTAGCCTTTCATCTCTCTATGATACATGCCTGCCAACTCTTCGCTGGTGCTCCTCCTTTCCTGCATCAGAGCACTAGAAAGGCTCACAAGTGCCCAGAAAGCATCCGTTATCACAAAGGTTTCTGTCTGTTACAACTAGTAAAAAATCTACTGAACATAATATGTTTTTTGTTTAGAAAATGGTTTTGTTCTTTCTAATCCCCTATGTGTGATTGTCTGTACTCCCATGTCTGTTCTAAGCAGAGTACACCACATTAAAATACCCACCACTGCAAAGTGCAGCAGAGCAATTTATAATACCTGCCTTTGCCAGAAGTTTTTGTACCATTATGTCACATCCTATACATCACATTTTTGGAGGAAGGTGGTTTTGTTTTTGCAGTGGATTTTAAAATATCCACTCTGCTCTGGAAACAGAGCTGCCGACAGCCCAAAGTAAATTTATTATTTATGTTTTACATATTTCCAGTGCTTTTGTGGGGAGATATAAAAATAATGTTAGCAGTTATATAGTAAGAAGGGTGGGGGAAATACAGGAATCCATAAATTAGACATGTCACCCGTATTCCGTGAAGGAGAATATAGCTCTGGGACATCCATCTGTTCACTCAGTAGTATAATAAAGATTGTCCTATCTGAGCCACGTTTACCAATATCTCTGACTGTCAGAAGTGCCATTTCCTGAGCAGCCCCCCAGACAGTGAAATGTACAGCAGATACAGTGTGTGCGTCGAATGACATCAGGGAGTAGCTGAGCACCTCACCTGGAATTGTCATAGGATTTGCTCTGTAGAATAATCATTTACATTAAGAGCCTTTCATCATGAAGGGTCCCCACAGTACTTTATGAACTGTGACCCTGAGCCTATAATTGACTGCACACAGGCTTACAGGTGTGCTGCGCAGGACCCACTGATTTCATATCGAATGCACCCTGTTCTATTCTATTCTACTCTATTCTATAGTTTCTTGTACAGCTTTCATCACCATAGTGTCTGGGCACCTTCCAGCAGTGCTTCAAGCAACATTACTAACATCTATCATGTGTTGTTTGTTCTTTCATCCTGTCCTCAGAGGGAGGAGCATGTGCAGTGGAGTGTCTTGTTTTAGTAGTTTTATTTATTTTCTATATCCATATTGCTCTCTGTTTATGTTAGAGACAGCACCTCCAAGAATCTATTGCAGGAACAGGACCTAAATATCAGAAAAATACCAATATTTCTTTCCACAGGAATTTTTATTTGGGGGAGAGGAGTTCCTAAACCACCCCCTCAACATCAGTTTTTTCACTGAAAATTAAGAACTAGCATTTTTTTTTGAAAACTGATCATTTTTACCAAACATCAAAAATCTTTTGGTTTTGGATTGAAAAACTGGAATTTTTAAAAAAATGTTTGGGTCAAAAAGTCACGCTTCATCAAAAATATGTTTCAACAAAGCAATTTGCAATCAGCTCTACTGTACATAAAGGAATCATTTCTCTCCCCCCCACTCTGACATGCAGCCAGCTCTATGGTGGAATGTGGTAGCTATTTCACAGCACATAACAGAATTGCACACCAGTTTTGAAAGGAAGTGAAGAAGAAGAACATATGCATTTGAAACTACTTCTTGAATTCAGGATTCCAAACTAGAATTATTTCTGGGGCTAATCCACATCTCGAATGCTGAGAACATACCTGATACTAGTGATTTCTCTGCTCACCTTAGGCCACAATGGTAGACGTGGTTCTAATTTTCTTGCCATTTTTTTTTGCATACTTCTTTGAAATGTGTTGTCTTTAATTTGCCTTACAGAATGCACATTTCCCAATTAATACTTCCAGGCTAGTCAGACAGTGTGGATTAGAAATAGGTTTGATCAGAAAAATGTGCTTAGAAAAGACATTTGTGGTGGCAATTTTCTCTCACCCCTGTGCAATTATTGATACTCCCCTAAGGGAACTCATTATAGACACAAAACTACCATCACAGCCTTCCCAATCACCTGTGCCTGTTGCATATACAGTCTATGGCTCACTGAGAATTCACTCAGTTGCAGGGTGCTAGAATCTAATTGCATCAATCTTTCTGCTATATACATTGCTTTCCATTTACACTATGTACAGCAATATTGCAATATCTAAAGGGGGAATAGCCTCATGCAGCCAGATAAATTAAGCCCACCTGGCTATGCTCATCTTAATAAATGAGAGCACCTCTTTCAATTAACCAATGATTCAGGCATATATAGAGCAACACCAAAAGGAAGCAGTTTGCTTTTGTTTGAGAAGGTTGAATCTGGTCTGTCTGTGTTGAATCACAAGCCTGGTAGACTTGTTGACATGTTTCTCTATTGTGCCTTCTTTAACTATTTTGAAGCAATGACCTTAGGGCTCCTTGGCAATAATGGGAGCAGGCTGTGCCCTCCGCAGATAAAGCACAAAGTATGTTCTTTTAAAATACATCTGCCCTGTGTGTGTGGAAGTAAAATCTAAACCAAAATAGTGGTGTATCCAGAGGAGTGGATCACATGCAGTTCTAGGACTATGCTTCCTTTGGTAACTGTCATCAGCAAGTGACAGTGTATTCCAATGAAAACCCTGCTGCAACCTTCCACTGTGGTGCCATTACCATTCTACCATAAAGGGTGCACCCTGCTGTGGGACTGGTGGTGAAACCGTTCGAAAAACTTCACACTGCCATATCTCTCATGGATTTGAGGTCCTTTGGTCTCACCCCTCCCCTTGAAGTTGTCATTGGGGGATCTAGTGCAGCAACTCCATCCTCGAGGAGAAATGTCCACGTGCCAACATGGATGACAAAAAGAGCAGATGAAGACAGTGGCTGTGAGTAACAAATCTACCTTTTTTTTCAGAGCCCTGGACAATGGAGAGCACTTCTACCCAACCTTGCTAGGCCCCCATACGTTTGTATGTGAGTGCCAATTTGTTCATGTTTCATTGCCAGGTTACTTCATCTGATCTGTTAACGCTGTCCGGGCTTTTTAAATGTTATCCTGATTGTACTTCCATATATTTAGAGTAGCTCCCCCAGTGTGCCAGCGCTTTGCAGCCATCCAGGAAGAGAGGTAGTCCCTACTCTGGAAAGCTCACAATCTCCCAACAGGGGGACAAGCAGACAGCAGGTAGGGGAAAGGAAGGATAATTTTTGATACAAGTCAGTGAAATTCAGTGTAAGCAGCACAGCAACAGTGAGCATTCAAGAAGAGCTTTAACACATGGGCAGGACAGAGGCTTTGTAGATGGACTCAGGAATGTTGTATTGCCATAAAGTACTTCCTGATTTACTCTCTGTGTTCCCTTATCCCTTCTTACTGTGACCTAATGTGCCATGTCAGTCCCACCCCATGGGGTGTGTTGAACCTGTGAACCATTGATAACTAGTTAGATTGGGTAATAACTGCAGTATATAGAGTCAGAGTCATTTATTCCCCCAGTAAATGTGTTCTTGCCACAAAGCAGACTGGCAAACTTGCCCTAAATTGAAAAACCTTCCACCATGCTTTAACCATCTCCTGTGGATCAAAATATCATAGGTGCGTACCTATCCCTGAGAGGGATACTGACCCCTTGTGTATGATGAGCGAGTGCTTGACCACTAAAATCACTGCAGTGTATACAAGTACTCTAACTTTTCAGTACCCCTTCTCTGTGCCCTGCCAGCCTATAGGGGAAAAGTGTGGAATTTTTGCTCCCATAACTCAATAACAACTTATTTGTTTTCACTCAGATTTTCTCCAGAAAAGTTCAGCTCTGGGAGGAGATAAAGGACAGAAAGTTTAAGCCCTGGTAGTGTAAGTATATGAAAAGAGAGAGCTAATGCAGAAAGTAGTTTAGGGAACCTTAACTTTTAGTAGGTACCACCGTCAGCTGCTACAACTGAAATGCAGCCAACTCTGGGGTGGAATGTGGCAAGCATGCAACTACTTTGAAGTTGTCCTCTTAACTTCCTGTCAAACTGTTACGAACATAATTATCCAAACTGCTGTTTGGCCAAGACACCAGGGCTATCATCACTTCTCCTGAAAAGTGTCATGGACTAGGCTATAAACCCTGCTAAACCCAAGAGCGTGTTATAACATTTCCCAAACAAAGCAGTTTGTGCCAATAAACTTCCAGGCACTTGATGTTGATCTGAATTATTTTGAGGCTTGGCCATTTCTAGGTCTTGCCAGAGAGCTGAGTATATTTTGAGAGTGGAGGAGGGGAAAGACCCTGGCTGATTTCTGGCTGTAGTAGTCACATAAGAGTTTGCTGTTTTGCAAACTAGCATAGTTGAATTAATGCAAACAGCTGAGCTCAGACTGCTGTGTCCTGATGTTAGATTCAATTTGACTTAATCAAACAGTTGACAGGTGTTTTCATTATGTGTTTTCTTCATGAGGGAAAAGGCTGGAGAGGGGGTTTAGCATAAACCAGGGCAGGAGAGACATCTTTAGAATTTCTGCTTGTTCCTTACCAGTGTTTCAGTGCTTCACTTGAGGACAAATTCTGCTACCTAGCAGAACACATGATCTTAAAGTACAAAAATGGAAGGAAACCATCACTGAAATCTGACTGAATATTGCTAGGGAATTGTGTTCTTCTTTGGGAAAAATATTATATAGCTGACTACAAATGCATCTGCTCTTATTAAAAACAATACAGCTGCTTCCTCATTCCATTTATTGTTTAATTCATTCATGTTGCTTGTTGGAAATGCCATCATTAAATTCCTTCTGGGCTATTGCTTGTTTTAAAGAAAACTCTCTCTTGGAAAAGAGACTTCTCTTTAAATTTAGCACAAAAGAATATCCCAATAACTTTTATTTATAGATCAGGGCATGAGAGATTTCAAGATTTAAAGCTAGCTTTGTAATTTTGTTCCCCTCATAAAAAAATGCTAAACATTTCCCCCCAACCTTCAGAAACAATATTATTTCAAATGTATGTGACCTGTTTTTTTTCACTTGCCGTTTAAGAGGGAATTCTAAAATACTGATTTTGTCCAGTCAAGTGGCATTCTCATAATGTAGCACTGTGTACGTAGAACGCACTGGGAAATTTGTGTTGCAGGTCCCCCACTGTGCCAATCCACCGAGGATATGAGTTGTTGCAGCCCACTACTATACTGCTTTTGCTCTTTAGCTTAGTCTGTAGCAATTCATGTTAGTTCTGGAGGTCCTGGTTCAATCCTAGATGTGTTGGCCAAAATGACAGTCATTGCAAATGCATGATTCAGCTTGCAGAATAGGACCTTTTTAAGGACCAAACGTTTACATGAGTAATTTCATTGAGTCAATGAGACAGTTCACATGCTTGGAGTTGCTCACATGTGTCTGCAGTATCAGGTCCTAAGAACTGACAGTTTTTGATCATCACCAACACCCAAGGGTTTGGGATTTTATTGTAGGATATGTGCTCCTGGCTTGTGAAGGGGGAAGTATCTAGAAAAGGATGGTGAGAAATATGAATGTATAATAACCTGTGTGATGAGAAACTACGCAATTTTAGCATTAGTTTGTGTAGGCATAAGTAGAAGAGGGAAAATATTGAGTGTTGCTTTGCTTGGGGAACAGGCGGAGCTTGAGTGAATGACATCGCTGGGAACATAAATCTTGTTTTGTTAGATTTATTTATGTTCAGATGCAGAGTCTTGAATGGTTTTGCTTAAAGTGATAGTTTTCCCTTTTTAGTAAAAGGTAAGCTGTGATAAACTAGTCCAGCTGTAAAAATTAAAGGCCAAGGTGAAGCCCAGATGATTATAATACAGAGCACTTTTCTGCCAGGACTCTCACTAATATAACTATTATACGAACTATCACAAATGCAGCAGCCATTCTGAAATATTTTCTTAAAGAAATAATAGCAGATACTGGCCATTTTCTCCCCCTGTTGTGACCCGATTTAGGTTTATTATTTTGCAGTCATTCTTTACACATTAATTGTGCCCTGCCAGACAGCATTTGGTGGTCAAAATGCGTGCAGAATAACATACTTCACAGCCAGAAAGGCTCATTCTGCTGAGCTTTATGACAAAAAAATTGATTAAGGTTCCGATTCTCTTGAAAACGTCAAGCCCTTTTGTGATCTTTAATTGGTTCACATTCTAGGTTGCTTAAGAGAAGAGTTAAAAAGCAGCTAGTAATCATGTTATAGAAAATACATTCCTCCTAATGACTGAGCACTGTCCCACTTACTGTAATGCACCCAAATGACTAAAAGTGAGTAAGCCTCTCGTTCACAGGAACTTATCTCGTAAAGCGAGAAGACAGCCACTCTGATGTAAGCCATTTAAAATCACTGTATGGGTGACCTCATTCAGTTATTTGTAAAGAAAGTTTTCAGTTCACTCTCTTTAATTTTAATTTACTTTTGAGGAATGAAACTATTGTCCCATCTCATTTCATAGTAAATGAGCAGAACTGCAACTCAGTGGTAGATGAGCTACTGAAGGTATATCCATTCTGAGGTACTGAACCTGGACTGAAGATAAGAGAAGGATCAGGATGATGTATAAGGAAACAATACTATTGGCACTGTTATCTTAAAAGATGCATGTAGCTGAATGTTGGAACATTTAATATAAGCATTTTTTAATTTGATAGCCAAAGGAGCGTTCAAAGCCATGGACAAGGAATCTGAAGGGGACTTTTACATGTGACAACATATTTCTAATATTCACCACTTAATATACAGTTAGCATGGCCCAATCAACAGGAACCCCTTGGGTCTGATCCCATCCTGCCTCTGTCCTTTGGCAGTTGGCTTAACAGCTCTGCTACTGTTGGCCTATCTTTAAAAGGGGCGTAATACTTGTGAAAGTCAACCATCTAGGTAGGTGATTTGCTTTGAAAATGGAAAGTTGTGTATAAGCACGATGTATTGTTTTATTTGTATTACATTGAGGTTCTAGGCAGTAATAATACTTAGCTCTTATATAGCCCTTTTCATCAGTAGCTGTCAAAGCTAATATTTCAGCCAAATATGGTAAATGAACTTAACATAGCAAACAAATGAAAGTATTTTAGAAGCAGGACTTGCAAAAATTTGGATGTACCCATTGTTTGTTGAATTGCCCACTCCCTGCGCTTGTCTCCCACTGAACAAAGCCGAGTTCCAAGTCACTGTACTGATTTCCAAAGAGTGCATGGCATTGGGTTTTGCTACCTGAGAAAGTCCCTTCCTTCTATGACAATAACCTCACATGAGAGCTTCTCTCCACTGGAAAAATGAAGCTGCCAACAAATACAGGAGGCAGGCCTTCCATAGAAGCAGGGCAGAGATTTTGGAACTCAATGGCAGGTGAAATAGGAATGACCATAGACCTCAGTATCTTCAGAGCTCACTGCAACACCTGTTTCTCTGACTTAGCTTTCCTGTGATTGCCCTATTGAGCGCACAATTACCATCAAGAGCAGGAATTGCAGCAGATGGCTCAAGCAACCTGGCTAATGTACTAGAAAGTACATCACATGCTTTTAATAAAACAAAACAAAACAAAAACACATATACTTATGGGTTTCTTTCTATTTACAGTGCATAGAAACAATGCCATGGCCTCAGAGCATTGCCTGGGTTTTAGCCCTAGGTCAGCAAAATCAGTTATTCATTTTTGATGTACAGCTAAGGAGAAAAGTGCTCCGTGGACTCTGGGCAGGTACACCTGGAACCTTTTCCCGACAGCCATCATGCATGCAGTATATTACCCAAAAGTATCCCTTTGAGGTAGGCTGATGGGTACTTAATTCCTTCCTGAATTCAGCAAAGGCTGCCAGGAATGCACAATATGCTTGTTCAGGGGAGTTTGATTGGAGATGCTTCCAATCAATAGCATGAGGATAAAGTTAATTTAATACCCCTTCACTGGATAGCAATTTATTGGGGTTTGCTTCATGCATAAGTATATTAATTTAGCAGGTTTCTTCTTTAAAAAAGTCTAGTAAACACTATTGTTCAGTGAGATTGTGTTTTAATTTAGATATTGGGTTCATTTTTACTTTCAATAACACATTGGTTGTAAAATCATTTGTTTCCTACACAAGATCTGAAGGAACAGAAGGTGCTTTTATGATGTACAGACTGGCTTGGAGGAGTCAATATTTGTTTTATAATTTTTAATGGATAGATCACTGTTTATTTTTTAAAAAATTATCAATTGTAATGTTTGCAGTGGTTCGCAAAATTATGAGGTTTTATGCTTTTTTTAAAAAAATCTATTTAAATTTTCAGAGTTGTGAAATTATGCATTGGGGGCAGGATCAGGCAATGGTAATAGACATTGAAATTCAACACTTTCAATCTTTATAACCATTAAAACACAAATTGTCAACATCACATCACCAAATATACCAAATATAATGTCATTCAGAGTAGTCCTGAAGCAGCATTTGTCTTTCTTTGCCCATCTGCAAATTTAGATGATTATCAGTGGAAATATTTTTTGTAGGTTTGTGTGTCTACAGTGAAATTGACATTTACTGACTGACAAATTGAATCCTCCCAAGCCTATGCAACGCTTCACAAAACACACAGGATATGTCTACACTGCAACAAACACTCGTCAGGCGGGAGGGTCCCAAAGCCCAGTTCTAGCCCAAGCCCATATATCTACATAGCAGTTTTATTGCCCTGCAAGCCTGAGCCCGTGGCAGATGCTCTATTACAGTGTAGACATACTTGCTGAGGCTGCCCCCAAAGAGCCTGGTCTCTTCCCTTAAATTCAATGTGGAGGGAAGGTGAAGCCGGGGAGAAAGTGTGTGGAAGATTAGCCAATAGCTTATGAATGGAACAGATCCTGGATAAGGAATTGCAGAGACGTTACTAGTGGAAAGATCAGGTTGGAAAAAGGTAATAGGTTGGGGTGTTTTGTTTTTGTTTTTGTGTTTACTTTTTGATTTCTCCCCCCCCCCCAAATTTTCCACACTCAGGGTGTACTGCAATATTTTGCAATTAACTTTGTAACCATTTTTCTAAGTGTAGTTTTATTTTAACTGCCTCAGAGTAAGCTTCTCACTGACTGTGACCCTCTGCTCTGCTAACAAAACTGCTCCATGATATTTTTCCCCCAGGGGAGTTGCCATTAGGTCTCAGAGTAGATAATTTGTGAAGCAAACCCTTCATCAAATAAAACAGTCCGGTGATCTTATTTTTAAATGGTTGATATGCTTTCAGGAGAGGGGGAAATCTGGATAGGTCCTCTAATTCGGTGGCTCTCAGAATATTCTACCTTTTATGAGTCTGATTTGTCTTGCGTACCCCAAGTTCCACCTCACTTAAAAATTACTTGCTTACACACTCAGATGTAAAAATACAAAAGTTTCACAGCACACAATTACTGAAAAATTGCTTTCTCATTTTTACTATATAATTATAAAATAAATCAATTAGAATATAAATATTGTACTTGCATTTCCATGTATAGTATATAGAGCAGTATGAACAAGTCATTGTCTGTATGAAATTTTAGTTTGTACTGACTTTACTCATGCTTTTTATGTAGCCTGTTGTAAAACTAGGCCAATATCTAGATGAGTTGCTGGACAGCAGGAAGATCTCTGCGTACCCCAGGGGTGCACATACCCCTTGTTGAAAACCAGTGCTCTAATTGCCAATCTGTGTGCCCATATATTGAGCGGGAGAAGGGATATTTGAAACTTGATTTTGGATACACAGACTGGGGTTCTCCTAGCAGTGGATAAGGGCTCCTATCTCTCTATTACACTGATCATTGTGTGCTGAGATTTCAAACTACCCAAATCACAAAATCTAAAATAACAAATGAATTATCACTTAGCCTTAACAAAAAATCGAGGTAGCAAGGCCACAATTATTTTTTGTACTGGAGGTGGTTAGCAGTAAGAGGGCAGATTTTCTTGTCAGTTAATTGTACAAAATACTTTCACTTAGGAAAATGTATCCTTTTTTCTCTGAAACTGCCAACTCCTCCATGCAGCCCATAAATGGCATTGGAATAGACTGGATGGCAATGTATTGGATGGGAGAAATGGAGCAATCCAAATTCATCACCAGTGTAACCCATTGACTTTGGTGGGTTTTCTTACAGTAGGTATGAACTTGGCATATTCTTCCTAGATGCAGTTTCCCTCTCAGAGATGTCAAGTCTATTGCATAGTAACGTGTGTTCTTAATATTATTTGCTAGGACAGTTTTTCATGCATTCCTGCATCTAAATGAATTAGGATTTCCCATGGTTGGAAGAGTACATCTTTTGGGTTCTGATGGTTTTTCCTGGATTTGGGCAAGATGCAAACTGCACTGGCCACTTGAGAAATGCTTCTAAGTACTTTCCCAGCTATAACTATTCTCTATCTGCTCCAGGACAGGAGTGTGTTGTGTTGTGTGTGTGGTTTTTATTTGAAGGTTTTTCTCAGTTTTAGGGATGGATGTGAAATGTTGCTGGCAGCGCTGTTGTGAGCCAGAGAGGTTCCTTCAGAGGTGGAAGAAAATAGGTGAGATTTGCCATAAATCTCTCTCCATTGCTGTTCCTCAGGAAATTAAACATCAGGCTGGCTTGGAGCTCTAGAGTGCTAAAGGTGTGTAAGTCCCTTACCAGGTTGCAGCGGTAACCCGTACAGAGAGTAGGGCACAAGAATGTTCAGAGAGGGTTCCCAGTCAGATGGGTAATTATGAATGATTCTGCCAGGTAAATGCATTGGACAGGATTTTGGATCTGAACGCACAGGGAAACTCAGTATAGGGTCTTGCTGTTATCCTGCTCCTTTAGAGTCTGGTTTTAAGGGGTGATTATTGAAAAATAATAGACGCAGGCTGTTGTTGGGGGGAGGTATGAACTCTCTCCAGCAGGTCTGGGTTAGGAGGCACCATGGTCCCATGGAATAGGGCCCTATAAATCAGGAGACATGGGTTCTGGTCCTAACTCTGCTGGGTGTACTTGGACAAGTCATTTCCCCTCCTGTCCAGTCTCTTATCTATTTAAATTGCAGTCTCTCTGAAGTGGGCCCTGTGGCCTGGTATACACTGGGAACTTATATTGGTCTAGCTACATCTCTCAGGGTGTGGAAATCCACACGCCTGAGAGAGAGAGAGAGAGAGTGCTCTGCCAACCTAAACCCCAGCATAGATAGTGCTAGGTAGAGGGAAGAATTATTCTGTTGATCTAGCTACTGCCTCGGGGGTGGAGATTACCTGTGGCCAGCAGACAAACTCCTCCAAACAACATAGCAGTTCTGCTGTAGACAGACCCTGAGTTTCATTGTGGGTGTGGACCTATTATGATGGGCCCTGACCCAGCTGGGGCTTTTGGCTCTCATTCGGTTATAAATGTTTACTGTTACTAATGTCTGGAGCTCAGCAGGAAGCGGCCTGGGAGAAAACCCTGCAGCTTTCATCGCCTGCCTCCTGCCTTTGTAGCAATGGGCAACTCTGCTTGTAGCATCAGCTTCCTTTGGCTGTCCTGGCTGCCATTTGTCTGTCAGTGACACAAGTTGGCTGCATGGCAGGCGTCAAAAGGGGTGCCGATGTAGGGTGATGTGATGGGACAGAACAACCACCAATTGTTAGGGGTACATAAACAGGCTCCCTTTTCCAATGAATCCTTTTCTATTTCAGGGGTGTGGGTCCCCAACACCTAAAACAGCTGTCTGACGTATACTCTAGGGATCCAGCATGTCTGTGTTCTCTGCTAAGCAATGCCTCCTATCTCCATGGCTGTTTATACCCAGCTACCTGGGCATGCAGTGTCTGCCTTACCTACCCCTGGCCAAGCCAAACCCTCTTGGAGTTAAAGCTGTTACTTAACTTAAATGCACAGAGGACACTGCTCACCCCGGCCCTTTCTCATCATCTTTGTAGCTAATTGTCTGATGGGGGCTGGAGGAAGTTTACTGAGCTTGGCTAGGGCACAAAAAGAGTTAAAAGGCTCCTGTCCCTGCCTGGGTTTTGGCGAGCAGGGCAGGTCTCCCCAAGGTATCCCCCTAGCAGAGCATGATTGATTGCATCTTCTTAAGGTCACATTCAGAGTGGTTTTGCTCCGGGGCTTTCCTGGTTTCTGCACTTTTGTAGCTGGCTTGACAGAGCCTAGGCTGTTGTTGTTTCCTTCCTATTGGATTAGCTATTTGTTGGGCAGTAAAGCGAGACTCTTGGCCTGATTTTAACAGCGAGAGTGTGTCGGTTGGGAATGGGGGGGCGACAGAGAGGGCTGGGTGCAGGAGCAATTGACCCCTCCGGCGGGGAGACGACTAGCTAGGATCTCCTCTAACTCCATCTCCAAAGGGACCTGTGTAGTCAGCACAGGTGGGACGCAGAGTGGGGTTGTAGTTTTGGTTTAAACCTTGTCAGTATCTGTTACTAACTTTGTGACCACAAAGCAAGCGCTGAGGTGAGGCAAGAATCAACACCTGCTTACACAGTTAGATATCAGAGGGGTACATGCATCCGACGAAGTGGGTATTCGCCCACGAAAGCTCATGCTCCAATACGTCTGTTAGTCTATAAGGTGCCACAGGACTCTTTGATGCTTTTACACAGTTAGAGGGAGGTTTCCAGGCAGAACACCCAACCCACCCGGTATGCTGCCACCCCTGCGTCTTCACCGTGGAAGGAGCCGGCGGCATGCATTAACTCGAGTTAACTAGCTCAACGTCTAAACGCACCTTGCTTGCTGTGTCTGGGGGTGGGAGTCCAGCCCAAGCACTGAGGAAAGTGGGGATGGAGGGGTGGGGGTAGCATTCGTGTCTTAGGCTCTGACCAGCAGAAGGGAGCTGGGGTCAGGGCAGATGGATGCTGCCCCCTCTAGCCTCTGTTCTTGCAGAATTCTGCTGCCATCTTCCATGCCAATGCAAGATGTGCTAGAGCCAGAACCGAGGCGTGCCGGGCTTCGTGCCACTCCTGCCTTTGCCCTGGTGAGTGGGAAAGGTGGCACCTCCCCCATGTCAGATTAATGCACCCTTTGGATCTTGGACTCCATTCCCCGAGGGGGGTTAGCGACCAAGATCTGGACAGAAATAGTCCAAAAAAACTGTCTGAAGAGGAACCCCTCCTTCCACCCATCATAAGGGGATCAGGGGGCAGTGGACACAGGGTGGCAGGGAGCAAGAATCATGAGTCGCCTGATTTGAACGTTATTGACAACGGCCTTTTTAAAGCTAGTCAGTCACTGGGGTCATCTTCAGCCTTTCCCTCCTCCAGACCCGGTGCCCTGGAAATGACCATGAGCCTTTAAGGAAAACTCCCGTGGGTTGAAGTCGATAACCTTCCCACAGGGTTTTTCTGAGCCAGCCCAGAAACATGAGCGGAGAATTTTGTCTGTGCCCTGGGACGATTCAGCGAGCTGTGTAGACAGAATCTCAGTCTCGATGAATAGCGGGGTCATGGGTAGGCTTTGTCTCTATTGCGGAATTTTGCAAAGTGTTTTCCATTTGGGCCCAACAGAGCTAGACCCCGCAATGTCAATGCAGGAATTGTTGCCTAGAGATTTGGGCTCAGCAAAGCAGGAGAAGGGAGCCAAGCCGGATCAGTGCTCAGTAGCTGGATACCCCGTCTTTGCCCGTGTGCCATTGTGTTGTGGGCACACAGGACTATCTGGATGGGGCCAAGCTGTGGTGGCATAGCCTCTCCAGGCATGTGATCGGGGTTCCTGGGAAGTGTTTTCCAAGCCAAAGACCCCGTTTGTCACCGCCCCGCGCATATGCTGCCTGCTAGGTGTTAGCCTGCAGTCTGCATTTCTCTCCCTGTCACGCCTGTGTATATCAGGCACCCCCACTGGTGAATGAAAGATCACTGCAAAATCACCTCACACTCCATAAGTTTTCCCCTCCCACCTACCCCATTGAATTATGCCCTTAACTACCTTGAATTTGAAAGGGAGTTATATATATATATATCAAAAAGCTGCTTTGTGTCCTAAATGAATAAAATATGTTCATGTCCCATCAGCTCCCTGTTTGCTCCCATTATGCACCTTTATAAGAGAAGGAGTTAATCATAAATGGGTTGCCACTGGCTTTTTGCACTTATCGCCTTCCCAAGAGGCAGCCAAAAAGTGGTTCAACTTCCCCAGTTTGCTTGGCTTAGATCTTCCTTTTAGGAACAAAAAAGGAGGAAAGGCCCCTTTTCCCTTTAAGCAAATATGGAGTGCCCAGAAAGGATTGTGGGTGTGTGAATTTTTTTTTTTTTAACAGAGATACGGTTAGAATCTCCCAGGGCATATAAATAATCAACATCCCACTGCTCTTTGCCTGCAGATGATCAGACATAATTGGCACCCAAAAGTTTTTCAGGTGGGACTTGGAAGAAGTCAGACTTTTTCGACGGTCCTAGGCTGTCATCTGGAGTTGAAATAATGAAAGGAGCATTTGGGAAAGTCCTGGGTCTTTTTTCCCCCTTGTTTGCTTGATTTTTTTTTTAAAGTTGATCATTATGTCTCCGGAAAGGCTGTGCTTGGAAAGCTCTTGCAGAAAAGTAATTCTAAGAGTCTAAACTGTGCAAAAAGAAATCGGTGAGGGTTTATTTTTATCCTTTTTTGCAGGCGTGCGAGTTTGTGCTTTAAAAATCAGTTTTCAGGAAAAGGCAAGAACAATGCAGTCTTTTAAAAAAGCTGCAGACTTCTGAGACTATGCCCCCCCCCCCTTGATTGAATACACCGGATTTCTCTTCCTAGCAAAGGGGAAGGTTTTGTTCGTTTGGACAGTCTGTGAATACTGTTCTGAACCTTCTTTCAAGTGAGAACTGAAGAGGGCAATGTTAAGTTCTAAGAGGAGACAATATGTTAGCATCTTTGAACTAAGTCCCTTGCATGCAAATAAGGCTCTGAGTAATTTTGGTCAACTTTAATTGGAAGGTGGAAACGTGAAGTTAAGGATACGTAACGAAGTGACTCTAGAGTCGCTCCCACGTTCTGCAATATGGATTCTTGCTGGGTGTGTTCTCTGTCTCCCCTTTTCCCCATTCAACCACGCAAATCTGAACGTTTGGAGCAATGCGGATCTTGGCTTCATCCTCTGTAGCCCCCTTCTCCGATTCCGGGGATAAAGTGCGGACCCCCCTGACCGTTAGAGACCGGACCCGTCCGCCTGTGAATGCCCAGCCCTGTACGTCTCTAGGGAGTCCAATGACACGGGAGTTACAGGAGGTGCCCTTACCCTCCCTGGGGGAGCCGGGCCACTGCTGCCGGCACATTCCAGGGCTGTAGAAAGACCGGGGGGAACAGCAGCATCTCTGACACCTTTTCAGGGTCAGTGTCTGTTTCTTTAGGTAGGAAACCCAAAGGCAGAACCTCCCCCGGAGCTGGAATCACCCCGCCAGTTGCTTTTCTGGGAGGGTGTTGCTGCTTTGGGGGGCTGTTCTTTGCCACACCTTGAGCTAGCTTGCGACATGGAGCTCGCAGCGGCTCGGCTTCCTTTAGCCTGCCCTGCTGTCACCGGAGCTCAAACGGACTTTCATCCGTTTCTTGCTTCCCCTCGGAGGGTCTCCCCGAATAATGCCACTGTTCTGGGGCTGCTCTGTGCCCTACGGGCTAATGCAACCGCGCGCTGGGAGCCAGGCTCCGTTCTCGCTCCAGAAGGCAACTGCTTTTCCAGGAGCTAAGACAGCCGCAGTTTCTGTAACAACATAATTCGGATTGATTATTGCAATGGGCGCATGGACCGATTTTGAGTGACTTCTGTGAGGTTTTGTGTGTGTGTGTGTGTGGGGGGGTTTTTTATTTTTTGCAAATCCTGGCGCAAATCTGAAACTTGCAAGCTCCTTTAAATGTGGAACAGGTTTCCTGCAGCACGGGGGTCGGGGTAATTGTAGATGCAAGTGAGAGTCCAACCCGAGCATTATCCCTTTGCCTTTCACTTTCCCCGGTGCTTGAGGCAGCCCTGGGCTTATCAGTATCTTCAAATGAACAGAAGGGGGGGATGTCCCCAGAAATATGGGCTCTCTCCTAGTCGGAGCTGCATTCCTCAGCCCACTAACTGGAAAACACCCCCCCCCCCCGCTCAGGGTGAGGCTGTGCGCCTGCATAGCCTTTCACTTAATGTGCACTTCATTTCATTTAACTTTCTTGTGTTTCTTTTCTTGCCTCAAGACAAGCTGTTCCAGTCAGCTGCCTCGCTCGGTTCCTGCGCGCTCGCGTGGGGACAAGTCCGCCCCGAAGTTCTGAAAGGAATCCGTCCTGTCCGGTTACAGGGCCTGTCATTTTCACCTCCTGATTCCCCCCCTCACCCCCGTTAATGTCTTTCTCCCCCTCTGGGGGGTTGTCAGGCTGGGCCCAGCCAGCCCGGGATGACTTTTCATAGCTCTTGGCTGTGTGCAGACCCGTACTGGAATGAATGGTCAGACTGCTCATTTCCCACAGCCATAAAAGGTCCTGAACTCAATTAATGGCTAATAATTATACAGCTAACTCCGCTGCAGCCATCATTAGCATGGGGGGGAGGAACCAGGCATGTACACATGGGGAGGGGGACTCACTCCATATGCAGCGGTGTTAATTGCGGTAGCCGAGTATCAATATAGGGCGAAAGAAGGTTGCCTTCTTCTGTCTTCATCCATTGGCCCCGCTTTGTTTATACTGAGAAGAAAGGAAGGGGACAATTTACACACGATCCATGGCGCGGGCTCCTCATTACCTCCTCCTGGCTCTCCGACTTTGAAGCCAACGTTCTTTGATTGGGAATCGTTGTTAATCCGAATTAATTAGGAACAATAGAGCGAGCTCCCCCTTCGCCCCCGCCCCTCTCCCCACACACCCTTGAGGTTCTGTGCTTTGCCTTCTCGGGGGAATTCGCTCCCTTGTTCTCCACAGGCAAACAATGCGGGAAACTAAACGCAACGCCGGCGATTTCCTCTCTTTTCCACGTGTCTTCAGAGAAACTGGCTCTGTGCAGCTTTGATCTGTGTTGAGAAAAATGAGGGGAGGAGGGGGTTTGACTTTTCGGGGTAAAGATCTAAACGGACCTTCCTCTAATAATGGTTATGAACATAACTCTAGCTGGGGAGGCATCAGAGCTTTTGCAGGATAGTAAATTAAATCTGCACGCAGTTCAGTTTAAACCTCTCGTTCTCTCCCCCCCCACTTAATTAAAGAAACTCCCCTCTTGGCTTACAACCCCCCTGCTGCCCGATTCTCTGGCTATTAAAAAATGGATCTACATTTTTGTTTCAGAGGAGGGATAAGGTGTCGAGCTCCCTTCGAGAATTATTTTTTGTACGGATGTAGATGTTCTGGGTCCCTCTCCGTCCTGTAACCCCTGCAGATCATCATACTTCACTGAACGTTACAGAATCCGCCTCTGAAATAGGTGGAGAGTTGAGCTATTTTTAAGCAAATGAGGACGTTGAACAGAGCGTTTGGGTATTTTAGAAATTATGTATCTCAGTAGTAGGAAAAATGTTTCCCACCTCCCAAAAAAATGGTTTTCGTTTGCGGCATAGCGGCTAAATTAATATAATGCCCAGGCCTGCCAGAAAAGAATTGCAAATCTCCTAGCAGGGCTATATAACAGCCTGTCGCGTTACATCGGGACACTTCGCCCGTTCCATTATAAAACGCTTTAATGGTTTATTACCTGTCAGTTGCTGCTTGGTGTCATTTAGCAAGTCTCCTCCTCGCAACAAAACATTTACATCAAATGTAACAAATAATTTAGCATTTATTTTAAAATTTTCATGCAAGACGGTCGGGATTAATTAAATTTGTGCTGGCATCAGGCAAAAAAACTAATTAAACTGCCAGAGTGGCGTTTTAAGACACATGTGCATCATCTTATTATCCAAAATCTTATTTTTAAACCCTCTGATATTTGAGGTTTGAATGATCCCTTTCGCAGCCCCTTGTGTTAACGTTTGCGCTGGTACTCTACTTTGGACCAGCTAACTGTAGATTTGCACAATGGACCGCAACGAATTTGAAGGAATTCTTAAATTTATCATGCTCCTTTTTTAAAAATACGTAATTTTTCGGGGCCCCAGCGGAACCAGTATTTTTTTCCCCTGGAAATTAGTAAACTGCATTGAAATTAGTTTTTGGATCAAAATATATTTCAACATTTAAAAAAACTAGCCAGGAAATACTGTGCTTTAGGAAGACACGTGCAGTAAGATATATATTTAGATTATATTAGCTTGATAGAATTGGTATTTTTCCTCCTATTTTATTTCCGATTTTCTCAGTAAAAATGCCTTAAGAATTCTTGTTGGGTTGGGTTTTTTCTGTGCAGAAGACCAGCAGAATTCCCTCTCCCGCTCCTTCAATTAAGGAATGATGTTTCTTAAGCAGCTGTTTAGGGGCGTTTGGGTAAATGATGTTCGTTTGTTTCCAAAGGCGTATGCAAATGAACAGCTCTTTACCCAGGGAAGGAGCTATTACAGTTTATTAGGTAAATAACATGCCTTTAAAAAAACTAGCACAAGTGTTTACCTGATTCTAAAGACCATTTCATCGGAACAGTTCCTTTTGGAGGCATTTCAGCTTCTCTCCACTTTCACCCCCACACCTCCGCCTTGCACACGCTCGTTTTATTAGCCCCACCATTAAAAATATCAAGAGAGGGGTACAGGCTCAGGGCAAAGAATGGCAAACGTGTTTCCCAGCAGAATCCTTTGGTCAAGGGGAATAACTCCGCGTTCAGAACTGTAAATCTGGCTTTTCTCAAGGCGGGTGCTGCGGCCACATTTCAGTGTTGTTTTAGAACAGGCACTTTTGCAAATCGGTTTGTGACCAGGAGTGAACCCTTTGAATTAAAAAATCTCTCTCTCACACACGCACACGCACTCGCACACACCTCTCTCTCTCCCTCTTTTCCAGGGCAGCAGTAAACATCTGTTATTAAAACAAACACAAACTTTCCCATTGACACAATTTGACAGGCTCAACGCAGCGAAGGGAAAAAGAGCACAGATAGCGACAACCAGGAGTTTTGCACCGCAGCTGCTCCTTCATCAGCTGGCCCGGTGCTGAGTTCGGGGTTCTGGCTTCGCCTCTGGCCAGTTGCTGGTGACCTCTCAGCCACCCTCACTGGCTGCAAGGGTTTCCAGCCTGCCCTGAACTGCCCCCTTGTGCCTGCAGAGAAACGGGGCTTTGAAGCCCGGATGAAAGATGCTGAAATTTCTGGGCATAATCGGGGATGAAAGGGAACTTGCGTGGGTTGCAATGTGGGGGTTGTGTGCGTTGTTTCCTTCGTTTATTGATGGCAGATTAAAAAGGAAAAACCCTCTAGGTAAGCGTGTGACATTCTTAGTGGCTAATCTGCGCCTCGCTGACACTGGAGCAGAGCGGCAGGGGAGTTTGCGTATTTTTTAAAAATAATTCTCTGTATAATCCCCCTCCAACGCTGGGCAGGAACAATCAGCATTTGTGCTAAAATCCTCGGGAAGAGAGAGCAGGTGCCCCAGCTCCTGCTCGAGCCACAACATCTCAGCCATTTTAATCTGCTTTACTACTTAAAAAGCACTTGTGCACACCAGCTTGCCAAATGTAAACCCGTGTTTGCCAAGCAGCGGAAAACAACCTGAAAGCCGCCGCTCAGGTGCTGCTGTGGACATGTCCGCTCACAGACAGGGCTGCCCTGCCAGCTTCCTGGCTGACGGTGAAGATGACCCACCTGGGCTCGCTGTTGTTTTGAACGAGGATCCTAGCACGCAAAGTTTCGCCTGGAGCGTACAGTACTTTCAAACCCAAGTTCACAAGGTCCAGAAAGCCCAGGACTTTGCAATGCAAACGCCAGCCAGGCAACCCCTACATTGGAACCACTTCGGTATCCACCTTGAGCCCCGTTAAAATAGACCCCGCGCGCCAGTCTGTGTATGTGGGGGGGAGAATGTGTCCTGGCTGGATGAGAAACCAGAGAGGAAGGTGGAAATAGGGGCAGAGGCAGATTCTATAGACTCTTAAAATGGCGATCTCACCAGGACTGGTTTGTGAGTGTGCCCGGCTGACAGACGCACCTCTCCAGCCCCAGATTGTGAGCCTGGGCTAACTGCAATGCCCCGGTCACGAACCCTGTGTAGAAGGGGCTCTGCACTGTTCTTGGCCTGTGTTTTGTGTTTTAAAATGTAAAGGCCTGAGCTTTTTCATGGGGCAGGAGAACGATTAAAAGCCTGCCTCAACGTGACCTCCTCCGGGGGGGTATAGCCTGAAAACAGCTGCAGGAATGCACCCAGCAGGCGTCTGGGGATCCTGGCGAGCTACCGTCAAATCCCCCAGAGGTAGGCAGGGATTCCCCGTGCCTTGCTCAGCCGTATTGTCTGCATCCTCCGAAATCATTGTCAGGCGGCTCCACAGCTAGCTGGAGGAGGTGCTATGGGGCTAAACACAGGGTTATGGGGCTCCACTTGCCAGGCCAGGCGTTCCCAAGAGACTTCCTTCCCCAGCCCAAGCAAGTAGACCCGCAAGGAATAGGGACCATTCCTCCACTTATCCCTGCAAGCGATACGTATTCAAACAGGTGCAAAAGGGGACCATACGGATTTCTTTGTAAAATCAAATACCCGGCTAGTAGGTCGCACGTCTGCTCCAGCCAGCGACGTCGGGCTTTTGACAAGGAGCCGTAGAATCGGGATTTGAGGATGGCTAGAAGTTTCATCTTGGGTGTTTGGGATTTGCTGAGCACCAGCATTTGGTCTTCAGTCCCATTTCTTCCCCTTGGGAGGTCAAGTCTGAAATATAGCAAAACACCCTTTGCGCTGTGCAGGCGTATAAACCAGGGATGTGTGGGGCTGGGGGAAAGGTATGTAATAGTATACAACACCAGGATGTTAGCCGGCTGTCTTCTCTGCGCATCGAATCGAACCACATTAATTAGAACCTGGCAGGAGCGCAGTGTAAACGGAGCTCACTCCTCGATTTGTTTGGATTTTTTAAAGAACAAGACAATCAAAATATGTGTTTGATCTAAAACAAATTTTGTAAAAGGGGATCCTGGGAAAAACAGCGTGGATTCTGGTTCAATTATAGATACTCCCCTCTGTCCGAATCAAGAAAGCACACTTCCAATAATTTCAAAAGGGTGTGTGTGTGTGTGTGTGTGTGTGAGAGAGAGAGAGAGAGAGAGAGAGAGAGAGAGAAATAAATACAGTTTGAGACTGGTTCTTGGCTTTTTAGCCGGCGCCCCCCCCAATAATCGAGGGTAAATCCGATGTCAGTTTTGTATCTGTTTTTTGCAAGGGGATGGCGGGGAGAGGGAGGGTAAACTGTCCCCCCACATGGTATATTTCCTTCTTTGTAAATTATTGTAAGTCTAGGAGGAAGGGATGGGGAACCGAAGAGAAATCCTTTCGCTCTTTGTTGCACATTTAAATTGTGCACATATTAACAACGCTGATGTAGTAAATACAAGACGGGAAAATCATTTCAAAGTAAAACTAAGGGCTGCTCCCAATCTTTCTGCCTCCCCTTAGTTGGGAGGTCTTTTGCTTTTTGCATTTCATGTTCTCTGTTTAATTTGTAATGAATAAATACAATTATTCCTTTAAAAATAGATCGGAGAGTCCATCTTGTCACCGATAGTGTCTAGGAATCTGTAACGAGAAAGTCCTGGAACTCAACTGGTTCCTGGGCTAGTCGGACGCAGCATTTAGTGCAACGCTGCTGCTGCATTATTTCTGGAAGGAAATATACACATGTATGTAATCGGGATGCTGGATATCTGGCAATCGAAAGAGGCTTATGATTACGAAGAGTTGTATAAGAGCGATGTCTCTGCACAGCCGGGAACAGTACTTTCAATTATACCTTTGCGTAATCCGTATTAATAGCCGTTTTTTACACGTTCGCCTGCTGTACAGGGGAAAAGGGGCAGCTGTGCTGGGGTGTGTGTGTTGTGGGTATATAAAAATCCCCGAGATTCCGCCATGCTCTCTTCACGGGTGAAGGTGATTTCTGACCTCCTGGTATAGGTCAAGCTCTTCATATGCACCTGAGTGCACCTTCACTCAGCCAAACAGCTGGATTCTAGCACTAGAGTTAAACAGATGATCTAGCAGAAGCACTGTCTGCAGTTCATTGCTTCCTAGATATAACGCGATGGAGTTCTAATATGTGTACATGTCTTGTGTGAGAAATGCTCTTCTTGCTAATAATTAATACAAGATACACCCTTGTATATTCGGACTCCAGCAAAGAATTATTTGCATGCAGAATTCTTTTTGTAAAAAAGCAAACCCGCGTGCAATTGGCAATAGCATGCTTTTAGATACTTAACTTCAAACCAATCTGCTGTTTGCACTCGAACCCTGACTCACATTAATATAGTCTTCTAGCCCCCTTGTCATTTGTTAAATCGATTTTTTAAAATGCCATTTGGGGAAAAAAAACAAGGTTTTGTTTTCATGTCTCTTCTCCAAAAACCGTGAATGGACAATAATGTCGAAAAGAAAAGAACTAAGAACATTTAGTTTAACCCAAAACTGGGTCTTCCATTACCACCTCATTTTAGGGGTGTGGAAGATACCTACGGTCTTTGTAGGAAATATTTCAACTGATCTGAAACGTCAACTCTGCTGTTTCAACATTTTAAGCTACAAAAAATTTGAGTTTCCAATCTGCGGGTCCGCACAATGAAGTGAAACGACTCTCTGAATATTAATACATTGTCAAGAAAGAAATCTGCAATCCGTATTTCAGCACTTTTCGTGACACGTGGTTGGAAGTTTCACTGACTGTATATTAAAAAATTGGGCTCTTTCCTCTCCCCACCTATTACCAAATAAGTAGCATCTAAAAGGGCCCTGCTTCCATCTGCAATTAAAGAGCGCAGTGAGGAAGGGAAACCCAGTAATTAGCAAAAATAATTCCCCCCCCCCGTCCACCTGCAGTGCAAAAGTTCAGCTGGCAGAATGGCTTCCAGGAGAGAGCCCAGCCACCCACCTAACTTTCCCTTTGTTTTTGGAATGCCCTGGAGTGAGAGGCCTCTGCTCGCCGAGCCCCCAATATGTTTCTGCACCTTCGCTGCAAATCGAAGTACTTTCCCCAGCCCGCTTCTGTTACTGAATGTTTATGAAGTCGCTCTCCCTCCATATTAATCTCATTAAATCCTACCTTTCAACCTTCTTCCGTGACCATCTGACCTGGCCACTTGAATTAAAATAGTGCTTTCTCCGCAGTCAAAGACAGCACATCAATCACCCAGCTATTTACACTTCGCTCCTTTCTTCAAAGAGGGTCTGTCTGATCTGTCTGTGCCTCCACTTCCGGGGATCACGGACAACTCCAATGTCTAGGCAGTGATCACTTAGGAGTAGCAGTATTTTTAATATTCCCAAGGAGGCCATCGCTATTATTATCTGGCATCCAGAAAATGATTCTGCTTTGGTACCTAAAATGCAAAATCATGAGACTCATCTTTGCTCTCTCCAAACCAGGGTCTTTACTACTCCTCAGAGCCCCTTCAGTGGGTAGGGGATGAGTAAGGCTGAGCATCTCTCCCATCCAGGAAGGGACAGCCTCAGAACTGGATGGCCCAGTCCAGATAGGAGGTCGAGTTAGATTTTTTTTTTTTTGGTGGGGCGGGGGGGTGAGAAACGTATAGAAATGATATGGGATCCTTCTGAAATCCAAACTCAGGTACCTGCCAGAGCTTAGAATCAAAGACACAAATGAAGACTGGACCATATGTTTCTCTTTAACCCAGCATCTTAATTCTCAGTCTCTTTTAAAAACACCGGCGAGCTATTTTTTTAACCTTTTAACATATTATTTTGTCTTAATTGTCGGGAGGAAAAAAAGTGCAGAAACACACACGCCAGATCGTACAGACTGTGTGACTGCATCTTGTGCTACCTGCAGCCGCTCTTGGCTAACAACCCAAACAGAATTCCAGCTCTCCTGCTAGCAACATCAAGGTTACATATATATTTAGCATTATTGGCCATGTGCAAATGTGCACAGCATAATAAAGAAAGGACCCTGATAGCAAAAGTGCCACACACACCCCAAGCCTGAAAAAGTGTAAAACCGGTATTTGAATTAAAAATTAACACCCAAAATGTTCAGCAGACATTCTCGTTACGGCATTCAAAAAAAAAAAAAAAAAAAAAAAAAAGGGGGGGGGGGAATATCCGTGTGAAAACCATTACATGATCGCATGGCGCAAATCCCAGATAATGTTTTTAAATAGCCACGCAAACCTCCGAATTCAAAACATAACCCCCCCAAAAAAAACCCTGTCTGTCAAAGGAAATGTTACAGTAAATTTAAAAAAGTGAATTAAAAAAAACCCCAAACAAGCCTGTTTAAAATATTCGCAATTACAGAACGACACCCTCTAACAACCTCCGTGCTACAACATTGCTATTAAATAATAGTAATAATTAATAATAAATAATCACCTCTTTATAGGATGGTACCTTGATCCTTAAATATTGTCCAGTGTGTAAGGTCAGTGTGCGAAGGGTTAGGCTGAGTGGGTTGATTTTTCTTAAAGGGGCAGATCAGGGAAAGGCTGTGATGGTGCGGGGGGGGGGGGAGATAAGTGATCTGAAGAAGAGGATAGGACCAAAAAAACCCCCTGATGGTGATGAATACATTGGAAAGTTTTTTTGGCCCTGGCGAGGGTGTCAGATTGAATGCTCTATGCGCATGTGCGAAGGTGTCCAAACTGACAATGCTCGGGAGATGAAGATAGTGTGTAGCTGCTTCTGGGCTCAAGGAGGAGGAGAAGAATCCACAAGCCGACAAGATGAGATCCAAGGCGAGGGCGAGAAAACTGCCCAAAAGTAGGTCCTTTCTTTCCCTTCTTCCGCTTCCAGGGTCCCCTCCCGGGTCCCGCCGGATCTGTGCCGCCGGAGGGCTGGGCGGTGGGTGCTGCTGCGGGGCAGGAGCCCCCTTTTCGTGCCCGTTCTCATTCCTGGAGCGGAATAGATGCGAGAGCCCTGCTGTCCACCCCTTTTTTGTGTGTGAGCGCGGAGACGGCACTGGACTCAGCAGAGCGGCGGCTGGCACTTTCCTGCGGGCTGGGGGTCTCTCTCGCACCCCACAAGAGCTTTGATGGGGTTCACCCCAGAGGAGCTGGAGGAGAGCGGACATGGCCAATAAAGGGGGGGGGGGGGGAGAGAGAGAGAAGCGAAAGTTAGCTGCAAAGTTGACGAAAGGGGATAGCAACTTTTTTTTTTTGAGTCGTTCCAAGTCTTGTGAAATAATATTCCTGGCTTTTGAAATAGTGGGCGCTAGAGATCTGCGTTTGGCACTAGCCTTCAGGATCCAAAGAGACTTAACGTTTGAGAGAGAGAGAGAGAGGGAAAAACCCCACTAGTCTAAGGGACAATTATTGAGGAGACAGAGAGAGAGACAGAAGGGAAGAGAATTTGTATCAAAATGGATCCTTTCTCACTAGGGTTTGGATTCGCAGATTCCTACGCTGAAACTGAAAGATTTAGACTCTCAGCTGGAGGGGAGGGGGGGTTAAGGTATGGGGGGGGGCACGACAAGGTGGTGTCTTTCTATAGGTTGTGATTTTGGAATGTCAACTCCTAAGTTTTGCGGCAGATTTTTCCCCAGCGCCTGGACTGGTTCTTCCTTCCTTTCTTTTTTTGAAAAGCTGAATTTTCACACGAGGAGTTGGGTTGCTGTAGGAAAAAGGGTGGTTTTATTCCTACCCCCACCGCTTCCACCTCCTTTGTAGAGCCCAGCTTGAAATACCTGCTGTGTTTCCTAGCTGGGTCGATATTAAGGTATTGGTGCACTAGGGAATTTAGGTACCTATTGAATCTGTCAAAAGCTGCGCTTTTTTATTTTGAATTTTTTTTTTTTTTAGTTTCTGTTTCATTCTGGCTTTGTGCAAAATATCTGGAGACTGTAAGTTCCAACTCATTCTCTGTACTTCCATTTGTATTGGATACGTTTACAATAGTGATGTCCGGTTTGTTTAAACGGGGGGCACTTTCACACTGAGTCTTTCAGGACTTATTAATACTTGGAAGTTACAAGAATATATGGGATCCGAGAGCTGCCCCCTTGCATGTAAATACATTTTTACCATAGGTCATGGCAGTGCCGAGGTGAGAGCTGTTCAAGGTAAGCAGAGTGAAGTTTGTATCTCAAACCTGGGGAAGAGGAATTAGATTCTTAAATGACCATGCGATAGGAAGGGGAAGAAAACTAACTCGTATTTTAGATTTATTTTATTTTGTAGTTTAAACGTCTAATTTTCCAGGTAGATGAAAGAGACACACAAACCCCTTACTATTTCCAGGGTTTATTTTGTAATTCAGGTGTATTATTATGTACCATCTTTACTTTTTTTTTTTTCACGGCCAGGGGATATTTTTTTCCATGGTTTACCGAGTCCAAGTCCTACCTCCACCCAGACAGTGGTTTTCCCCCTTCTTTCGGTTGGAATTGCTCTTCCAAATTTTCAACAGTTCTGTCCGAAATCAGAGTACGACTCTACACAGCGGCTTAATAATAAAGCAAATTGCATTTGTCCCGTAGTTTGCTTCCCTTGGAATCATTGCAAAGTGGAGTGAGAGTCCTTTTCCCACAGTCGCTGAAAACTGACACTTCTAAACACTTTTATTTTTAAAAGGACAAACTCACACCCGCAGCGCCAGGGCAAGGCCCGGTAACTTACCTCTGAGGTTGTATTTTTTTCAGTATGCTCCCTTAGGACACCCAACCGGCCCACCTAGCTGTGTGCATATGTGTAACACACACACAGTTAGAAATGTGGCTATGTACACACACAGGCGTGCGTCTTGCAATGTACGTGGGCAACTTTGAGTGCATTATTAGGGAAGTTGTCTTGCAATTAATACTGTGATTTTCCACCCATGAATTACAGCCTCGCATTAAAAAAAAACCCCTAAAATACCGAAGCTTTTCTTGCCTTTTCCTTAAGGAGCTGGACATTTTTGCACGGGCTTTCTTTTTTTTCCTTGCCGAAGAAGCGAGGCTGAGGAGAACGGAGTCGTTTTTATTTTGCAGTTTAGCAGCTCTAATGGGAGAGTGTGTGGTGCAGATGTGAACATCTAGTTCTACACACCCAGTTATACAGAATGCCCCCACCTTGGTTTGCCTAGAATTGGGTGTCTGCAGCAGCTATCCTGCTGCTCCCACCCTAGAGGCGCCCATGGTGGGAGTTTGGGAAGTGAGTTTCTGCAGCTGAAGCGCTAGTGGGTTTTCAGAGCCCGGCTGTCTGAAGCTTCTCTGCCTGGAACAAGACACTTCGCTTCTGCACTAGGCGCTGCTGCTCAAACGCGGCTCTTTCGCACCAGCACGAATGTGAACTGGAAGTGTCTATTCGGAAGGCTGAGCTCTGATTAAAATCAGGTGTTTCATACAATACACGGCTCGGCGGTTTATGGGGTTTCAGCCGAGGATTTTAGGGATCACAGTTCAAAACAGTAGCCCAAAGCTACGGTTTCCATCTCCCAGGAGGATTTATTTGCAAAACAGATTATGAACCTACAGGACATTGTGTATCGAATACAGTAGGCTATTGATGTTCCCACACGTCACACAAAACTCCAGCACACACCTTCCCTAGCACACCTCTGGATCCGCACTCGTTAAGCCTCGATCCGATTAATGTGTGTTTGTAGGTATTAATACGCCCATATATCCTGTGGTAAAGCGATACACAAATCTTCTGCGGACTTGCTGTGCAGGCTAGTGGTGTACAGTATATTAAACACACAATCGGTTGTAGAATTTCATTTCATTGGACAATATTTTAAGCAGATGTGAAGCTCTCCTGGGAGTTTGACTCTATTACCTGATTTCGAAAGGGGCTGGGGGAGTGGGGCAGGTTAGAGAGAAACTCTTTGTAATTTTACTCTGGCTCACAAGGCGAAAGGCAAATCTAAAAAGCTAAAGCAGTCCTTAGCTAGAGGTGCAAATTGTCTGGGATCACTTCAGACTATAATTTATCTATTGGGATAGGAGCCTCTCGGCTGTAATCGCTGTAAATCAAAAGATTAGGCTTTATAATAAGATGAGTAAGGGCCAAACTGCGGAATTCCATAGCCAGAGAAATGAAACACACTCACTTACGGTATAATATTAATCTTTGCGTATTATAATATATAAATATATATATTATATATGTGTGTACACACAGTGTCTGCGTGTATGCACAGACGCAAGTGCATATGCTAAGCGCCTTCAGAATCAGCCGCTTGCAATGCTTTCTGTATTTTGCAAAGTATTTTCAATTAATGTTGCTTGCTTAGGGTTTTTTATTAAGATATCTTCTGTTCTAAAGCCCTCTGGTCCTCGGCGATCTGTTAACCCTGAAGGAAATTTCAGCTAGATCATCGGGTATAAAAAAAACAATGTCGAATGTGCCTCTTAATTGTTTTTCCAATAGGTGCGGGTGTGTGTGTGTGTGTATATGTCTATCTATGTGTGTATGCATCATATTTTAATAGACCTAATAGTTTAAAAAGAAAACCAACAGTAAATAATATGGGAGACCCTTTCCCTAGGACTAAGAATCTCTCTTCCATAAATGAAAATGTGATGGGACGGGACATCAGCTATTCAGCTGTTAACACATTTAAATCCGATTGTAACGCACCCGACTTCGACTCGCTCCATTTCGAGATCATTAGATTACTTGTGGAGGGTTCCCACTGGTTTGATTTTTTTTAAAGGCCCTATTCTAAATAAACATCCATATTGGAAAACGATGGCCAACCCTTTTGCGTTCACATTTGCTTTTCATTATTAGGAACATGACAAAGTTAAAGTCTGAGGTTTGAGTTCTAGGCGAGGATATAACAGTCTTCAGAGCTGAGCTGTGCTGAAGTATTTCTTAAAGAGAACTGGTTGCGAGTCCAAACTCTCCCTTGCTAGTTCCAGTCAAAGGTTTTATAGTGTTTCTTATTACGTATTATAGAGCTTCAAACCTCGCTCTTTAAGAGGATAGATTTGGCTTTTCCTTTTATTATTTTTAATTGGCTATAAAAATGTGCCAATGATGCTACTACCATGGGACAGAGAGAAGGAAATGAATTAAAATGCTGGAAAAAACCAAGCAACTCAAAATATCCTCCTCACTGCTTTTTAACCGCAGGTTCTAATATCGCAGCGACAAAACAAAACAAAACCCCAAAGCGATGGTGGTTCATCTTTATGTCTTAAACGTGACCTGAAGCCTGCAACCTCCCTGGCCCGGTCCGGGCAGATCAGATTCCCAGGCCTAGCAATGCAAAAACGCCCAGGCAACTCTAGTGTTGCAAGAGACAGTGCTGCTGTTTTTCCTCCATGGGTCCCAGCCCGGCTTGCCTGCGCTATCTGACAGAGGGGTTTTGTGGAGGCAGTTTTAGGAAAAATGTCTGCGGTGCATGGCTTTGGTTAAGAAGTCTGGGTCTCCCTCCCTCCCTTCCTTTTGGTTTGGGGCTGGCTCTTTGTGCGTGCCCCCTCCGAGTCCCTGCCTTACACTAATCTCACTCTTCAATCGCGGAGCACTTTCAGTGCTCACTTCCCAACCAGCTGCCATAGCAATGGGGTCAGGGAGCAGGCAGCCGGGGGGACAGTGGGGGGTAGACGTGGGTGGACTTCACTCAGCAGAAGAGCCTAGGTGTGAGGGACGTGCCTGGAGGTGCGCGCGCGTGTACAAATGCACGCGTGTGCACATTATCCCCACGCGTGTTGTACTTCTCTGGAGAGCTAGTTCCTGCCTCCAGCTCTTCTGATGGGGCACAGGGGACGCGAGAGGCCAACACTTCTCGTGCTGTCTCTCTCTCTCAAGGGTTTTATTTCAAAAGCAAGCAGTGCCCTATGTTGTTGGAGTAATGAAGGCCCAGCTGAACAGGGCATACCCAGGGAGGCTGTTTTGCTATTTATTTATATATTCGTCCCCCACTCTCCCGCTTTCTCATATATGTAAATACTGCGATTTCCAGTTCAATAGGTGGCCATCTCACTTCTCTCCCGTCACCCTCCCAAGTACCCTAGCGAACCCGCGTCCCAGGCTGGGAGTTGCACAGAAAAATGCATCTTTATTTCCTCTTCCTGCAAAGTCTCTCTCCTCCCCCAGCCGCCCAGCGTTTCAAACCAAACCAGGAGCGTCTCTCTGCCGGGTGGACGTGGGGCGGCGTGTCCGCGTGGGGAGAAAGTCGGGGATTTAAAACACGTTCACACGGGGTGGGGGGCAGAGGAAGCATGTGGCAAAGGATGTCAAACGGGCTGTTTGGCTCAGGCCGGTCGCAGATGTAAACAGTTCCGGACAAGATGCCAGCACTATAAATTAAACAATTTGTTGTCACTTCGATTCGAGGCTTGCACGTGAGGCGGCGCGGCCAGCTGCGGGGAAGCCGGGTTTCCACCGCCCGGGTCCCCGGGAGACTAGCGCTCGGGGCGATCCACAAGTAGGGCCGTTCCCGAGGGGAACGAACATCCCCCCCCCCGCTGCAAGCGCCGCGCCCACGGGGCAGCTGGCAGCTCGCGCCATCATTGCTGGTGGGTTTTGGGGAGGGGGAATGTAAACCCGACAGGAAGGGAAGCAAACCGGCGCGAGCCCGGAGTCCCCCCCTAGCTAGAAAGTGTCTCTCCTCGTTTTCTTAGCTCACTCCGGGCATGGTCGTTGCATAAAGGGCTTTTTGTGTCCTCACTTTGCTGAGGCTCTTTGGCATGTAAATACAAACAGGTGTAGCCAGCCACTCCGGAGCAAGAAAACGCCGGGCAGGCGAAACACCTTTCTCCCTGCTGCCGGAAGCGTGCAGCGTGACCTGCCTCCCTCCCCCAGCTCCCAGGTATGGAAAGCAGCTGCCTCCCCAAGGCTCCTGGGCACCCAGGGCACGGCACGGCACTGCACGGCACGGCCCGGCTCTGGCCCGATTCTGCAAGCGCCTCGTCCATTGCCCTGCCCCAGGAAGGCTCCCTCCCAAGCCCCCGGTGCAGATCCAGCGCTGGAGAGGGGCGAAAGCGAGCCCAGTTCTTTGCTCTCAATGACAGCTCAGAGCAGCCATGGTAATTAATAGAGCCACCCAGCTCTCTCCGCCTGGCTTGGTCCAACTGGGAAGGAACCTGATGCTTGTGTTTGTGCAGGGTGCTAAATGACGGGGGAGGGGGGTGGGGTAAAATGTGCCACTGGGCAGTGGAACTAAACCCACTCGTGGTTTTTTTGTTTGGTCCCCAGCAGTCAGGGAAACCTCGCCAATAGTTTCTTTTTACTGTTCCTCCGCTGGCTGCTGCTCCCCAGTTTTATTCAATTAGGCAATTAGGAGCCCTTGGGGGGTTCTGCTCTGGTAATTAAGGTGATGGATAATTAGCGTTTCAACAAAAATTACCCAGGATTTAAAATCTTTTTGATGAATTTAGGTATTTGGAGTTTTTAAAATCCCAAGCAGCGTTAAATAAAATTGATCAGAATTTTTGTTTTAATCCCATTTGCTAGATACGTGTGGAAGCTGCAAATGGAACAAATGCACCCAACTGGCCTTCTCTCTGCGGGCCCAGAAAGAAACTTTTGCCAAGTAACTAAAGCCTTGATTATTTGACCTGGGAGTTTTTTTATGTTGCTGAACTTGTCCATAGATTAACAAGATTTAAGGTGGCAAAGTATTTTTCTGGAGCTGAAAAAGACATTGCAGATAAAGATTTAATGTAGCTGTATAACAACATACCTGGTGCATGGAGCTCAGTAACCATTCTATGTAGTTTGTGTAGAACATGTATTATGCACACATCCCCGCAATCTGTATACATTATCAAGTTTGTGTGAATATATGGGTATAATGCAAATATATGAAACACACACATTATGTCCTTATCACTACATAGGTACGTACCTTAACTGTATCACCTGTGTGTGTATGGGGGGGTAAAAACAGAACACATGATGTAACATGTCTTGTGCTTATATCTATACAGGCAATGTTAGTGTACACGGATGTGTACATCATGTATACATGTGTATTGATGTACACATGTGCTATGCACATGTCACTACTTATGGGTATCCTACCTGCAAAAACACGACCACTCTGTTTTTAAAATCTACACCTTTAAAAAAAAAACAACAAACTTCCCTGTGTGTAGGTTTTGTGTTGAACCTGTTGTGTAAAACTCCAAGCAAACCTACGAAGGGAAAGTGGGACCATTTAATAGGCTATAAAAAGAAACAAGAAATAATACAATTGCAACTAGGGGTTTCTCTGGACAAACGTCCGATGGAGCAGCCTCCGTTAGGATGCAGGGATGAACAAAAAGTCACTCATGTTCCTCGAATGTGTTTTCCTCCCCCGAGCAGGAATAATGATGATAAAAAATATAATGGAAAAAGACTTGAAAACAAAGAAGTTTTCAAAGCATTAAACTGGAGCAAACTAGGCATACCTGAAATACGTAAACTCTCCAGTCATTCCTGGACGAAATGCAATGCAGAAGCTAGGCTTACACTGCCTCTGTGTTGTGAAATTCATAGCTGTCGCTCACTGTAATAATATCCCAGCTCTTTAGTTGGACGTAACCATTCCGTGACTGGTGATAAAGGAATGCTCTAGCTTGCCTGCTGCATAGAGGTTACACCTGCCTGCATGGGCTGCACTGCTGGCTGCATAAATAGGTTCAATTGTTAAGTGAAATACCTTAAGCATATGACAAGGGAATCTTCTGTTTGAGAGGGAAATATCCCTCTATGACACGGCTCTGTAATGTTTGCAAAGCACTCTGAGATCCTCAGAAGTAAAGACCCTATTGAGCAAAAAGCATTATTATTGTTATTATGACTATTATTATTATGGCTTACGTATTTTATAAAAGCAGTATAATGCTTAATATAGTGCTTTAAATCCAAAGGCCTCAAGAAGTTTGCAAACATTAAGGAGTTTAAGTCTCAGCAGCCTGCCTATGACATGGGGATTGTAATTATTAATTTCATTTTACAGGAGGGGAAACTGAGGCAGAAAGAGGTGAAATGACTTGTCCAAGGTTTCTCTCACACAGGTGGTGGCTGAGCCAGGAAGGGAATTGAAATCTCTCCAGGCCCAGTTCTGTGCTTTAACCACAAGACTTTCCTTTTGATTATTGTTCAGTGTTACTATTCTATTTTTCCAGACACAGTGAACTTCTGATAAATGAAATTCTTCTGTAGAAAAATGAAGTAACTTCACTATAAGATTCCCCTATTGTGCGTGGGCAACAACAAATGACAAAATCTAGAGGCCAGGGGAAGCCTATGGGCTGAAGGCCTTCACTTCTGCAAAATGAGGCTGTTCCATCTTTCCATCCTTGAAATATGTATCTGCTTTCATAAAATATTTTTGTGACCAGCAAATCAGAATCCAAATGCATATTTGCAATGATCAAAACCTCTAATGAACAATAGGTTTTCTCCTTTGAATTTCCAAAATACATATTTAAATTATATAATCTATTATTGGTGAGTAACCAGCACATCGGTGTAATTTTTTTTCACCAACAGTTAAGAATAAAGCCATCTGAAGAGTATAGACTAACAAAATTGTTCCTTAACTCTGGGCAATTAGCAACCCCTATACATGTCTATTCCCGTAAATATGTCAGTGCTTCACAGAATCGTTTAATCTTTGATGTGTGCTCTCCTGGAAGAATTGCATGATCAGATAGGTCTCTTCCATCTTTACCTGTGATCTCATAATCTCTTGTCTGAAACTGTTGAATTGCCATGGTGCACTTTCATGGGGTTTTTAGTGTTGTTTGTGTTATGGTAGTGCTGAGCAGCCAGGGTCCTGTTGGGCTAGGCAGTGCTCAAATGTATCATAGAGACAATTCCTGTTCTGAAAAGCATTTTTTTGTGGCTCTTCCTTCACTGGGTGATGTGGCCCTCTTCACTGATAAGAATGACATGTGAATTTCCCCTTCAGAATGAGCATCCTTCTCCATGGTTTTGCATTCAGAGTCATGTGACCCAAAACAGGTTGATCACCATCTTTGCGATCAGGAGGAAATTTCCCACAATAAGGTGCATTATGTGGGTTTAACGTTGTTATTAATTAGGGGCAGATTTGGGTTCCTTAGCTCATGTTGATTAGTACCTTTTTCAGTAAGGAGTTCTCCTGGAGTAAAGTATGTCTCCGTTTGAGAAAGGGGATCAGAATGTCATCTGGTAAGTTTAAATACCACCTGACGTTTTCACGGTGCTGTTCAAAACATTCGTCATTGGGTAGGAAACTGGACCAGGTGGAAGCCTCTGTTTGTTCGCACGGGCTACCCTTGCAGGCTGCCATGACAATGTGCCTCAATGTGGCCTCTGAGGGTGAGCTGGCCATGTAGTCTCTTTGTCCGCTGAACCCATGATATCTCTGTTGAGCTGCCAATAAGGCCAATAGGTCGTGATGGCAATTCTCTTGTGGACCTGTTATCAGTTAGAAACTGGACTGAGATGGCCAAAGCACTTCTGATAACCACTCTTCTGTGGCTTATGGGATGGTAACTTTTTGGTGTCTCTTGGCCCAGTGTGTGGAAAGACTCTGCGTTCCACCAGCCACCCAGTTTCTGTATTATTACAAGGAAGAAGCAGGAAGGACGGATATCGACTCTCTAAAGAGAAGTGTATGTACAGCTATTATATGTAAAATGTCAGACCAAAATAAGCTGGAGGGTGATGTGTTTTCCTCCTGACTGATTTAAATATTTCAGGTGTTCTGCTTTTTAAGGTATTATTATGGGGGTGGGAGGGAGGCGTTGTCTGTCAAGTTTTTCACCAAGACATAATGCCCTGGCATCAGATATTAGGGACAATTTAGCCATCATTACTAGATAACACAACTAGCCCATTTGAGATATCTATTTGCTTAATAATTAACATTCTGTACCAAAAAAGGGGGTGCGGTGGGGAGAAGTCAGACTCCAGAGAATGCTCTGCTTATTTTATATCCACTATAACTATTTCTGTCCATGAAAATTGGCTTAATTATATCAATGGAATGTTTTTTTTTCAATTCTGTATGCAATTAGTCCATCTTGCTGGCTGCAATTTATTTTAATAAAAAAATAAACCAGTGGTGTGTTCAGTTCCTCAGCCCCTAGGGACAAATGCGATTGGTGTGTTTAATTTCATTAACTACAATGCGGCCTACTGGAAAAATGTATAAAATCAGCTTTATACAGCTTAAACACTGGCATTTGAAACAAATCATTATTGCATTAGCTGTCACACTGGTAATTCTAGAATCCAGGACAAAAATATTATAGCTGTTTTCATAACCCTTTGCAAGTATACTGTTAAAATAATTTGTAATCATTTTTTAAATCTGGCCTGGTGCTTTTAGTGAGAATATTTTATCACCCCCAAAGAAGGCTGGCTATTCATTATCACATGCACATTTTATGAACTGATTCCTATGTTTCCAGTTTAGAAAATCTGTTTCTCTTTCCAAAGATCCCAAAACTGAAGATGGCTTTTAGCACGCAAATGTGATTCTTCCTGTGCGTGTGGATCTTTTTTTAACTGAATGTATGTAACTGCAGGATTGCAATTCCAGCTTTTGGGAGTGAGGGGATAGGGGTATATTTCCCCAACAACATAAGTCAGAAGGTGAAGCAAGTTAAGCTATTGTTCCAAATGCCCCTTCCTGATGATGTGCTACGCAGTATGCATTGCTGCATTGAACATGATACTGGCGTGTAGTTTAATGAAATATTTTTCTTGAGAATCCATGAAGAAGTATTTTTGGGCCTAATCTTCCTTATCTTAACTGATGCGGTGTTCCCTGGGTTTCAGTGGAACTTCTAATATACGTAGGACAATCAGGATTTGGAACTTCATGTCTTGTTTGCTGAATTTTCCACACCTAATTGATCTGGTCTTGGTATTTTTCAGATACAGTTATTTAGCCACAACATCATCCTTCCCCTTATTTAATATCTGTGCATATTTTATTTGAACACAGCTTAAGCTTCCATGGTGTCGTCATTATGTGCTGGTGAATAACACTCCATTTTAATGCTGTGTTTAGTATGAATTAGGCATGTGCTTTTCACTGAAGTTGAACTGATAAAGAGCTTATGATGAAAAAGGAAAATGGGGCTGATCCATCAGCCCCATGTACCAGCATTGATGGAGCTGACTTAAACTAGATGAGAATCTGGCCCATGAGACTGTGTATAAAATATAGAAATATTGGAGTATGGATGGCTTCAGCAAATTTTCTGTTAGCATCTGGAAATCAATATACCAATAGAGAAATGTCCTTTTTTATTTATAGAATGATCAGTCATATGATCTCAGTGGAATTTACATGGATCCCTTGTCTCTGGAGTTGCCTTAGCTTCCTTTTAAAAGCAAGAAACAAAGTAATGGTGTACAGAGGAAGTGACATCTTGGACACAATTCAGCTGTTCTCTTGGACCCACCATTTTCTCTCCTCCTGCTGCCTTAAAATAGTTACACATCTTCTTTTCCTTATCACTTAAACTGTGCGTGTTTCTAATAGACATAAATATGTGGTGTGAAATGATCTCTAGGCTTTCATAGTGCCACCATCTCTGTGATATCTACTTGCCAAACTGTGGGATGTCAGCTGGGAGGTTGGTGCTCGTTAGCATTTGGAAAAGTGGTAAGGATTGGCCCTTTCTTCATTCAATGGTGGTTAACAACCACTGAAATGCGGTTTGGCTAAGTGTGTTCTCACTTGAGTGAATGAGGTGGGTGGGGATGGAATGTCCCATTTCCAGCATAGGGAGTCTATCAGTCTGGTTGCATCAAATTCCAGGATACTCAGATTTGTTGGCACATCCAGGGTCCTACTTATTGTCGTTTCCTTGCTGATTGTGCTAGGATTGGTACTTTGGTGGCATTGATACTCGGGTATTGGATTGTTGATCTCAAGGGGGAAAAGGTTTGTCTTGTTTCCTGCTTGGTATAAAATAACAAAGTTGCAAAAAGAAGCTAAAAAATGGTCTCTAGCTGATGGCCCAGATGAGCAACTGAACTCTAAAAACGGGTGGCTTTGCGTTACTGATGGGAGTTGGTGTTTAAATGTAGGTGTCTCCTTGTAGGACTGCGCCTTTATCCTCTACGAGGGCGAACGAGATCTTGAACTGCTGTAATTTGTGGGGGCAAAGTGTGTGTGTGTGTGTGTGTGTGTGAGGGGCAGGGGGGGAGGCAGGGACCTAGGTTGCATAGAGAAACAGAGACTCTGCACAGCTCTGTTGAGCCTACAGACTACAGATCACTGCTGTGGGGAGGTTCTTTGATGCAAGGTTGGAAGGACTGAGACCAGAGAAACAGCCTGTTTTATGATCAGGTTCAGTGAGGGTGGAGAGAAGATACTTTCTCCTGAATGCTGCGGAGATCCCCCTATGCAAAGTCTATTTACTCTGGCCTTATGCAAAAGGCTGGGATTGGCCTGTCCTCAAACAAGCCAGAGCTGTCCTCTGACTTCATGGATCAACTCTCTGAGTCTGTGCTTTGCAAGTTAGAACATAAGTTTCTTTTCCCCCTCCCCAGTTATTTTTCTTGAGGGCCGGCCTTTTTGGCTGAGCAGAAGTGTGGAAACTTGGATGAAGAGTTGTTTAGGGAGTGTGGAAAATGTATCCTATTCTGCAAAGCTGGGACTTGTGGGTGTGTTCTATGCATTTTAAAAAGGAGTCCTGAAAATACCCAAAGAGTATGGTCAGTGGGTTAAGGGAACAGGAAGGAGATTTGGGAACCTGGCTTCTGTTTCTGATTCTACTTTTGATCTGCTGTGGGACTCTGGGCAAATCGTTTAGCCTCCCTGTGCCTCTGTTTCTGCATCTGTACAAGAAGGTGACAGTGCTCACCTGTCTTTCAACCACATTGAGATCCAAGGATGAAAAGTGCTATACAAGTTTATTATTTATGATTTATTGGCCTGATACAGCTTCCATCAAAGTCTATGGAAGCCTTTCCACTGACTTCATTAGGATCAGACCCTGTCTTCTATTGTAACAATTTCAGGTTACATTTTTTTCTTTCTTCTAAAATGTCTTCTAAGGAATGGTTTGCTTTCATGCAGTTTTTGCTCCTTGTTCTTTTTCTTTTTTTTTTTTTTTAAACCTTTCACTATAATTTGCCATTGTTTGTGCTCCCTGAGGAGAGGGCCTGCAGGGATCACTCATGTAAATTAAAATATAAGTTTTAAGAAATTGCTGTAGTTAAGGTTCACAAATGGTTTGTCATAAAACGGCATTACAAAAAATATTTTTCTGTGTATAGATAAGCACTGGTTACATTTTATATTTTATAATAGAGTCATGAAATAAAGAAATGCACAACCAGCAAATATTCATATATGTACATATTTATTTTAGAATTATCAAATAGAAATAAAATCAATTTTAAATCCCTATGTGGCATAACTATATTTAAACAGCAGTTAATGCCTCATGGAAATCTTTTACTCAGAAACAATTCTGCTCACATATCCCATATACAGTGAATGAAAACCAGATCTTTGTTTTTTGTGGCAGTTCTTAAACTCTTGCTGTTTTTCTTCCTTGAAGAATAATTTAAATGGATTTGATTCAGATTTACACCTGCAGAATTCAGAGCAGAATTTGTCCACAGTCTATTTGTGACATTGTAGTTTAGTTTATTAATGAGATGAGATGATTTTAACACACAGGTTTGTTAGGATTAGTAGCTGAAGATGATCTGCTAGGAAACCCATGACCTCCTTATGTATGTCTCCTTAATAACAAAACTGAGAGAATGCTGCTACTTTCTCAACAATTGCAAAACATGTGATATTTAAGATGAATTGTCACTAAACAGAATATTTGATATGTCCATTTCAGCCCTTCAAGATTATTTCAATGTTTTCATTCAATACCCTGCTTCCAAGGTTTTAGATCATTGTACAAAATATTCCTCTGAAATGAAGTGTGTGTGTGTGTGTGTGTGTGTGTGTGTGTGTGTGTAACCAGAAAATATAATCCTGGATTCTGTGCCCCCACTAATCCACATATCAATGTCTATGCAGAATGAAGGATATATATGGTACTCTTCAAGCTACAAAAGTAAAAGGTGTGGGGTGAAGGGGATTATTTCCACTTCAGTGCATATGTTTCTTTTTTTCCCTGGAAAGAGTGTGTGTGTGTTGAAATTTCTGTAGCTCTTTAGCCCCTAATGCTGAGCTAAATCTCTTTGTATTTGAAATAAGTGTCGAGTGGTTCAGTGCAAGTATTCTAACAAATATATCCCCAGCCCATGTTCAGAAACTTTCTCATGACAATATTTTCATAAGCACATCTGTAGTCACATGATCTAGTAGCCAATATGATACATAAATATTAATTTACATAATAGCTCTTTCTAGTCCAGTGGTTCAGGAAAAGGAGCATGCATGTTTTTAAAATACTTATAAATCCATATTTACGCAATGGTCTTTAACTGCCTCTTTAGAGGCACTGGAGTTTATCAGGTTCATGAAATTTATTGTTTCAGAAATAATCGAAATTCCCATTGACTTATTTTGTATTTCTTTTCAAGTGGCTTGTATGTGGAGTTTCTCACCATAGTGTTTGGGTGCCTCAAAACGTTAGTGAATTTCACTTCTCTACACCTCTGTGATGTAGGGAAATAGCATTATAACCAGTTTACAGATGGGGAAACTGAGCTACAGATAGATTAATAACTTGCCCAAAGTCAGCAAGAGTTAGGCACAGATGGGAATGGAACACAGATCTCTTTGAGAGCCAAAGCCAGGAGAGAACCCTCCATATCAGCTTCTCTTTAGGAGCTGTTGCTGTGTCTGGGGTGAGTGCACATCACCTACAGAGGATTACTTTATACGGTGGATCTTCTCTCTAGCCTGAGCTTCACTTATAACTAGCACTGCAACTGACGCACTCCATTTGATCTGAACCCTGTTGAATAAAAGTCTTTCCATTGACTTCACTGGATTTTGGAGCAGTTCCTCAAGGCATTGACCAGTTCTGTTTCACTGTGAACAATTTAACTCGTTTCTGAGTCCACCGTAAGCAGGTTTCTCTGTATGTAATGCTAGTTAAATGTTACCTAGCATGGGTTTTGTGTAATATATCTGTTTTCATGGAAGAAGATGTCTTTGTCTCCTCTTCTAAAGTGCCTTTGTAAAGTGACGTAGCTTTTAAAATATTCATAAACAAACATGATTGTATCTCTAATTTTAATAGAGCTATTAATGTGTCCAAATCTTTTCCAAACAAACACAATGGAGTAATATGTTTTGTCACCATTTCAGATTCCCAGCACAGACAAATTGAAAAAAACTTGCTTATTCTGCTCAACACGTTTCATTAACTGGAGACAGATAAAGAGCTTCCAGGATCTTTCAGCTTTTGGGGTTATATCTAGCTCTTTTGATCTTTCTGACACTATCAGTTTATAGAGCTGTATGGGGGTGTTTTGCCATGTGAATAAGGATAGGTTCTCAATCCCCCTTTTCTTTCGTTCACTCCCATTAGTGAAATTTAAATCTGTACAAGTCTGAAGTGAGAAGAATCCAAGAATGAACACACACACTCGTGTGTACACACGTATGTATAAAAGATTAAACACGGGAAAAGAGAGTGCAGCCATTTAGATCAGCCTTGTGCCTCAGTGTTCACATTTTCAAAAAAATTAGGCTTTCTTGAAAAATTACAGAATTATCCTTGCGGTGTCAGGTTCCAAGATAATGATGTGTCTGTGTGTGAAAATATTAAATTGCAATAACATGCAGAGTGAGTGCCTTTCTGAATGGAGTATTCAGTTCACAGCTTGGACTATACATAAAGCTAGTGAGTGACAGAATACAAATGGTGTCATAAAACATCAGGGGAATTTGCAGCCAGTCTCCATCTTTTTGATCTATATTCTATCTATTTTGCTCGGTCTCTCGATCCATCTTTTGTTAATGAAACAGTTAAACATATTTAATTATTCATCCCTATTTAGTGTCAAGATTTATAAAAAAAAATTCCATTTTGTCCCTCTTAAAAGAATGAGAAGATCTCAAAATTCTATCTATTAAAATCTGGGATGCTTTAAAATGCCTTCTTTGCACACCATTGTTTTAACACTGTACTTGCTCGATGCAACTGTCTCCTTGATAACTTCCCTGATATCATGATTTATTTGCAAACACTTTGCTCATGTCTTACATTGCTAGCTTTTTCCACTGAGAGAAAATAGGAACAATGCAGGAAAAATAGGTGTCCTCTAGGCACCAGCAAACCAAGCACGTGCTTGGGGAGGCACAATTTCAGGGGCAGCATTCTGACCACCTTTTTTCATTTTATTTTTTTATTGTGGCGGCAAAAAACCTAGAGCCGGCCCTGTGTCCAGTTCAGGCACACAGAAGTAATTGCACATAGTGAGACAGATCTCAGCTGGTGAAAATTGGCCCAACTCTGAGATGAACCAGCTGAAGGTCTGGCTGAGTAACATAGATTACAAGGAACGCTTTAAAATATTTCTTTATAGCAAAGGCCTGCTGTACCCCCTCCAACTGCAAATAACCCCCACTGAGAGCTACGCTCCTCTGTTTAATGACAGCCTGAAAACTCCAATCACTCTATTTTTATGGCTACATGGTCTGGAAAGTCCTTTTATGTGTAAAAGGTCTAAATATGGACCCTTTAACCTGCTCCTGGTTCTGAAATGTTAGGTGCGGCTAATGCAACTAAACTGAGACTCTCTCGTTGAGAGATGGACATTCCAGAACTGCAAAGCCCAAAGAGCCTCTAAGTTGTGTCTTTTCCCCCCACAGAGGTGTTAATCTTCACCCTCGGAAGGTTAGGCCGAGTTGCTAAAAGCCACAGTTTGTTATTGAATCTCATCTGCTAATTATGAGGTAGGCGAGGTGGTCAGGATCCATCTCTGCCTTACCACCTGGGTCTTCTCTATTGGCAGCTTTGATAAGGGATCATTCTTTCCTCTCCCTTTACCCAGGGTTTTAAATTGCTTTCCAATCCTGACAGACTACCCTCGTTCAAAGAGAAACGGGGAGGAGGCTGATGGTTATAGTTAGTATTAGGAGTCCATTACCAGAGGACTGATTTCTGTTGGGATCTCATGGGAAATGCCCCTCCTTGGCCCACCAAACAGAGTATTGCATTGTGAAGGAAACGAGCAGGAGGATAAAGGAATCCAGCCCCACTTTTCTCTGACAAAGAATCCTCGCGACTTGTATTCAGCAGAAAATGGAATAATATTTCTGAGGTTGCTATAAAAGCCATTTTCTGCTGGTTGCTATAAAAGCCATTTTCTGCTGGGTATTTCAGACATTTTTGTCTGTGCAAAATGCGATGGTGGGTGGGTGTGCGTGGGGGGGGGTTGTGTGGGGAGGGAATGGGACTTAAATGTGAAATGAGATGTACATAAAGGCATCTCCATGCCAATACGACCATAAATAAATTGTGGATTGTTAGTAATATGAGTCTTTTATTTATTATTTGTATTACAGTATTGACAAGAGGCCCAAGCAGGATTGAGGCCCCGTTGTGTTGGGCAGTATACAAATGCAGAGTAAGTGACATTCTCAATTGGGAATACGGTTTTGTGGCATACAGTGGGTCACCTTTCAAATGTGCTAGCTTTGCCCTATTAGATAAGGTTCTCTCAGTAGCTGGAGTGTTCCCTTTGGTAAGTAAAGGGAAATTAGGGAATACTTCAAATACTGACATACCCATATCTATGGAAAATTGGCACATATTTAAAGGGAACTCCTGTATGTTCTAGATAGGTTGTCTTTAAATATACAGTACAGATCAATAGCTCTGTGTACTCTAGAAAAATATGAAGCAATGGGACATTTTCCGTGTGTGCATAGGAGATAGCTTGTTCATTTTTATTCTTAAGGCACAGAGATCCTAAAAGTTCAACAGATTTAAAGAAGACTTAGAAACTTTTGGAGAAAATGTATATTCCTGATCTCCAAACAAGGCTAGTGTAAGAAAAAGAAGTCATAATACAGGACTAGCACAGTCAGCTGTTATTAGCGGAGGTACAATATGAGAGCTGGCGTATTGGAATTTATGTAGGACAGTGCTCCATGCTAATGTTTCATTTCATACTGTTTGAAAGATGTTGGTACAATAGTGATATTTCATCATCTCTGCTTTCTGGGCCAAATCTCACAGTCCTTATTTAATCAAAATTTCTGTTGGCAACCTTTCTCCATCCTTCTGGTTTTGAAATTCTACTGCTCTAGTAGCATCTTGACACTTGGGAAGAATTAAGTTCAGTGCAGGAAGTGTCACTTTTAAACAGTATAAGGGTTGATCTTTGGAAGTGCCGAGCATTCATTTGCAACCAAAGTCAGCGAGAACTGTCAGTGCTCAGCACTTCTAAAAGTCAGGCCTGAAAGATTTAGGAATGTGTGTGTTGTCAATGGTAGTTGCAGCCTTAAGCCTAAAATTAAGATCTATCTAAAATCAGACCTGATTTTGAAATGCTTTTGCTAGGTCACCCAGATCAAAGTGAATCAATTTTCCTGGCCTACATAAATTATATTTTCATTTCCAGTCTTTTTTTTTTTTAAAATACAGTAATTTCAGTTGTCAGAACAAAGTTTACATGGTGAAACACATGGTGAAGATAAGCAGTGATCTCAAAGTCAATGCTGCCACTGGGCCATGCACTCCCAATGGGAGGAACTTTTCTGCTTGCATGTAGAAGGGAGGAAAAATCAGAATGGGGGGTGTGTGTGTGTGTGTGTGTGTGTTTGTTTGAGCACGCATTTCAGATTTCTGTCAAGCCATACATTTCAGCTTTGTGGGCCACATTTACTTTCATTTTTGCCCTTTGGAACCCTGAACTTTAGATGAGATTATAAAAATCTCAGGGAAATATGTGGCCCCTCAAAGATAAAAAATATCTAAGTCTTTTGCCTCCAGACCAATATCAGCTAGGTACAATACTAAGAGGTAAAACCAGTGATACAATTGAGGTACTACACTGTAGGATCAAATCTCTACTAACCCCATTGTTCCTTTGGAGAAACAGATTTCTTCTGCTAATACACAGTATCTGGCTGTGGCATCTGGAAAGCATAGTGCTCAGCCTAGGTTCTCAAATAGGGTTCATTAGCACCTCTGGCCACAGCTGGGGACAGACCCATTTCTATCACAAGATGAAAGTCTCCAAGCAGTCTTCTGCTCTAAGGAGAGTTGTGTGCATAACAGCTGTGCATATATGGGTCTATACATATACACCTCTACCCTGATATAACACGGCCCGATATAACACAAATTCAGATATAATGCGGTAAAGCAATTCTCGGGGTGGGAGGGGGCAGGGCTGCGCACTCTGGTGGATCAAAGCAAGTTCGATATAACGCGGTTTCACCTATAACGTGGTGAGATTTTTTTGGCTCCCGAGGACAGCTTTATATCAGAGCGGAGGTGTATCAATATTTCTTGTCTTTTATACCCTTCATTTTCCATTTGAAACCTTATGGCAAAATCTTCAAAAGTGTCTAAATCCTATTTTCAAAAGCAACTTTAGTGCCTAAGTGATTTTTTAAAAATGGGATTTAGGTTCCTAAATTACTCTAGTTGCCTTTGACAATTTTGCCCTTGATCTCAAAAAAACTAAAACAATAAAATAAAATTTCAAAGTAATGCACGAATTCACTATTGATCAGCCTATTTGGGCACAGAATACTAGCTTTGCGCATCGCAGTCTGTGCTCGTTCCCAATGGCTAAGGAATGTTGTGCCATACCTTTCCGTTGTGCTGCTGCAAGAGAGAGATACCCTGCCATTGCTTTTGTTATTGAGAAAGATCCATGTCAGCCATAAACTTTCCCCTCCCCGCTCCCCACCAAAAAAAGGAATGACTAGGAATGGGGGCAGAATAGGTCAATGCCATGTAGTTTCGAAGCTCATGTGAACTTGGGTTTTCAAAGCTAGGTGAGATCTCTCACAAACCAGGTTTCTGGTGGCGTATAACTAAGTGACAATGACTGAAGTGGTCATAACCAAAGAGAAGCAGAAGTACATTGACATTTCAGAGAGTATAGAATGTTTCTGAAGTGATTGGTAGGAAAATGTGACTGGCGCCATCCTCAACAATTTTTTTATTTTTTAATAGACAAAGTAATTTGGAATAAATATCCCCACATACCAGATCCAGTGCTTTCAGCTTTCACTCTTGGGAAATGCAAAGGTGATCAAAAATCAATGTTATCCAGATCTTTTGACACATCCAAAGAAGTTCCAGTTCTATACATGAAGGAAGGTTGAAGTGTGCTCATGCCATCCATACCACTTTGCTCATACCCAATTGTATCTAACAAGAGTATTGCTCCTTAATCCAGTCTTTACATTGGTCTACTGTAAGTAACCACAGTCACCCGTAGTTCTCCAAAAACTTACAGCACATACCAAAACTGGGCATGCATTTAGGTAGGGAAGTCATCCTTTTCTTTGCTTCAGTAGGAAGATATGTATAGTTCCATAAACATCTTGGTGGTAAAAAATGTCAGAAGAGACCATAATGTCATATTAAATATATTGATTGGTTATTAATTATTATTTAGCCCATGTTTAAAGTGCGAGCAACTGGTTTCTATAAATCACTGGATTCCTCTGGGGTTCCAGGGAAACTATTTTAATGCCAGTGCCCAGACGGATTCTATTTAGGAAGCTAAAATCTGGCTGCATTTCAGAAAGCGATGGGTGAAGCAAAGAATCCAATGCCATCGAATTAGGCTGACACAAACGTTAAAAACCAGATGTTTGTATTGTTTAGCTGCTGCTTCTCTGCCAAAATAGGTGATAACTGCTAAGTTGTTCTGTTGCTTGAGTAAAAGGTTGCTCAAAACAGGATCTTTTCTGTAAACCTATTGATAGCTCTGTATTTACCAGGGCCATATTTATCCCTGGTGTAACTCCACTGAAGAAAGGGCAGTTCCATCAGGGATGATGGCACTTGTGTATGGTAATTTCAAAATCTCTGTTCAGTGCTTACTATTTTAGTGAGAGCATTTTCATTTTGAAGGCCACATTGAAGGATTCCTTCAAGAGGGCTAGAATACCTTAGATGAGGACTCTTGGAACACTAAACTGGTTCATGCTATGCATTAAATGGCCAGTACCTGATGGGCTTGGCTGTAGGGGAAACCTGAAATAGCTCCTGATGCCAGCTTTAAAAGGCATAGACCTTCCAGGAGAAGGGAAATTAACTATGGAATTTATCTGATAGTGACAGGATAAACTCAAACTCATGTTGAATCTCATTTCCCTGATCTACCAGAATCTTGCAGATTTTCCCTTTTAAAGATATAGAAAGAGTTAGCATTAACACGAAAGTGTAATAAATGCAGAGGAAGAAAGAAAATGAGATTTCCCCCTCATCTCTATACTAGCTTTGGCTGGGGCCAAATATAACTATTTAGAGCATTTCATTCAAAACTGCTTTTCAAATATTAAACATCTAGGAATCATTTTGCCTACCACTAAAATGCACCACCGCTGGCCTGGAAGGTGGCAGATATTTAACTTTGCACATAAACTCTCCATAATAATTTGCAAATGAAGGGTAGAATAATACTGTCAATATCTGAAATTGTAGGGGGGCAGAATGTAAATAGGGAGATAGCCCTTCACATTTACACATTTACAACTTTATCCTTGCTTAAATTCTTCCTCTTGTATTCAGGCATTTTACAATGTGATCTATTAGCCATACATTTATTGTGCATGCAGAACCTCCTATTGGTCTTCAAGCTCACATAGTTGTGAAGAGCTTCTCTGTGGAGGGAGAGAGTTAAAATGGAAAAAAATATGTTCCCACTTTTGAACTTTGACCCAAAACTCAACCATTTGCTGCCATTATTTTTCATTTCTAATAGTCTCTTCCTTTTTAGGCTAAGATAAATTTTCGTTCTTGTGTATTTCTACCCCAAGTGAGAGAAGAAAGTACTACTGTGTTGTCAACTCTTGTCGTAAGATTTGGTGTTTTTCTTAGAACCCCGCTCCTGGAGTTATCTGATTTACATGATGATCTCAGGGTTGTTTTTGTAAGGAAGTTTCTGGACCTCATGGTTGCAGAGAAAACGTTGAAACGTGAACTGCCTGCACTTCAAAGGCTCTGAAGGAAAAAGGCAAATAAAAAGAAGCCTAATTTTTTTAATCTCATGATTTTTAAGCCAACTTCATGATTTTCAGGGGTCATGACTCATGATTTTCAAACTCTTGGGGATGGCTGTACAGAGAGACCACCTGCTTTGAGGTTTACAGTTTAAGGTTTGGCCAATCTTTGTAGGCCAAAAATGATTGGGTATTTTGGAGAAGTCCCCAGCCTTTGGGCACTTACCTCAAGCAAATGCCGAAGCTTTTGAAGTTTGCCTATTTGCATGTGGCGCAAGTTTCCCATTTGATTAAACAAATTTATTCTCATCTTAATTTGTCTGTGTTGATTGTTTTGATGAAATATGCACTTAATTAGGTAAAAAATACAGAAACATATTTATGCACAAGATTTATGCGAAAAATGAGAATCCCACTGAAATTTCCAGTAGTGAAGCAATTAAGTAATGGAATTCTGCAATATAAACATGATATAATTCAACTATAAAAATGATGGCTAAGTAATCTTAATGAGCTGACTTACAGCCGCAGGAGCAAGAAAACTTCACCGTTCCAGCTGAAAATCCAGTTTAGAGTAAACTACAGCTGAAATAAGGCTCTGTGAGAAGTGACCTGTGCTTCCAACTATAGCTCTGAATTTCCTTTCTGCATGTACAATATTTCAAACTTGACGACCTGGTAAATGCATGAATAACTAAGGCCGTTGGGACAGTCTTTGTTATGTGTCTTGCATAATGGGGCCCTGATCCATGACTGAAGCCCCCAGGTGCTACTGTAATAAAAATAATAATTATTATTCCCTGGTCTGGTAAATAATCAGTTTGGGAGTGATTAGAAATAAGAATTTTTGAGAATAGATTCTGAAGGTTTTTAGGAATTATCAATCAGAGTATGCAGCTAACATTCTTATTAAGTATTAAATTCCTAAAAAAAACAACAACCTTGCACAATTATCAGTTTTTAAAATTCATAATGGTAATTTTTTTCAGAAATGACTAGTCCTTCCTTTGGACTAATAGCTTGCCAAATATATTCTGTGTGTGCTGCAATTCTCATTCAATATTTTCACATGCTGACAATTTAAATCTTCTCTTTGGTGAAATGCAATGCAGTCTGAAAACAACAAGGAATCTCTAATTATGGAGATATGTAAAAAATCACCTATAACTATCTTCTTTTATGTATTTGCAAAGCACTAACTTAAAAGTGGGAACATGTTTCTGGATTTTAAACCTTGTATTGAAATTTTGGCAAACCTAGGGGCAAAATTTGTAGCTGGATTATTTAAAATGAACCGTTTTTTGTGTAAACTGCTCTCCCCAAAGTGGAAGTTTGTAACATCAATGCTTTTAAATCCTTAAGTAGAACAAAGACAACAGGGCTGCTGTAATAAAAATTGCATTTATAATAGCCTGAGTACTGCTTTATTTTTTATGTTATTTTTAGGCCAGAATTAGTGGGGAAAAGCAAAATAGGTTTTTATTTTGATCAATCTTGGTATGTTTCTTTAAAACCATCTTACAGATTATTGACGAAGCAGTTTGCTGTGAAATGAAGTGCATCCCTGTTTACGGCATGGGAGCAAATTCTGCCAGTTCTGGTTGTGCAAAGACCCGACTAACATTTCTTTTAAAGTTGCATTTTAGCCAAATCCCTGGTGATTTCAATGCACTCTGGCCTTCATACTACATTTTCTTTTCTTTTTCTCATTTCATGATGTTGTTTCACTCACCTTCATAACCGACTAAATAGCACACTGAAAATTTATGATGTTTAAACTTGTAACACTGGAACATATTTTATATATTCTGCACATTATTATTCAGCCGTGCTCTGTTGTGGTTAGTTCAAGTCCTAGTGCCTCTGCACTGAGGAACTCTTTCCTTGTGGGTAGTTTCTCTTTGCCAAATTGTATTTGCACTTGCTTTTGAGGCAGAGGAAAGGAATGCTCCATAAATCTTCCCCCGGATTAAAATTGGGGGTGCCAAGCCAGTTCAGATAGAAAACAAAATAAAACTCCTTCTTCTAGGCCCCCTACCCTGAACCCTAACCCCAAACTTAACGGAACGATGAACCAAACCTTTCTTTTGAGACTCAGATATTGTTTCCATTGCCTGCTCTGTGGTTTGCTGGTGCAGTTAAAAATTATCCTGTCAGCGGTAACAGTGGGGATTTAGGGTTAATGTGCTCATAGCATTGATTCCCGCGGCAAAGAAAAGGTAGGGAGGATAGAGTGGACAAAGCTGCTCTATAGCACACTTCCAGGTCAGATATGAGTGAACTTCCAGAGGTTCAGTCTGGACAAATATACAACAATTTGTGTAAAACTTCCCTACTTAATACTTTCCCTCCGCTGGCCTGGGAATCAATCTGGAAATCTCCTGAGAAACAGACATAAGGTGCTGCCGAGTGGATCAGAATTACTGCCAGAATGTTTACTCCATTCTATGCTGGGCTTTCTGCTTCTGACCCCAGGAAGTGCTGGGGTGTGTGGAAATGTACAAGAATTGTTAACTGAGCTATTTGGAACCCCAGAAAAGGCTCAGGTGAAAGTTCTCGTTGGTTCTTTCTAGAGCCTCTTGAACAGAAGGCTGTATTTTAAAAAATTGCGAAGTATCTTCTTTATAAGTGGTGCTTATTGTATGCTAAAAATGTATGGGAGATGTCCTGGGCATAATATTTTTTTTAAAATGTCTTTCAGTTTTTCAGATGCAATTAGCCATGTGTGAAAATGTTACCACTGGGACATTAGACCTTCTGAGTGTGCTTTCAGATAAAGTATGTGCCTAAATGCTAGCATTTCCCTGCACAATTAAGTTCACAGTTGAGGCTCCTTTTTAAAAGAAAAAACAACCCTATTATCCTGCAATGAGATGTATTATTAAATCAATGGCTCTCTGCATGGGTGCTGAAGTCAATCTATAAGCATTTCCTTGCAGGATCAGGGCCTTAGACCTTAAGAATGCATAAACAATCATAAAAAGTGACTGTGTGCCATTGGTGTTAATGCATATGCCATGGGAAATGCAGCACAGCACAGCAGAGGGGTGTTTGTACTGAGTAGTGGCTTTGTCTTTTATATATAAAAATACTAATTAAAATATAACGTAAAAAACTAAAGTATGCTAGTTATATTTTAGTATGCTGGTAAGGTAAATAAAAATGAAACAAAAGGCAAATATACTAGATCATTAAAAGTGCATTGTTAAATCAGTCTATGCCACAAAATTTCCTAATTAAAAACTGAGCAGAAATACATCTGGAATGGGACACAAAAGCAGATTACTATTACCTTACCCAGAGTTCTGCATTTGGTCTATGGTTCATTTGTGCTGCTGGTAACCACTGTGCAGAGAAACACAAGCAAGCACAGCTCCTGGAACCATACCTTGCAAAATTTCCTTTTTACAGCATCTCCAGTGGTCCAGCGTAATCCCAAGAAGTTTTACCCTAAGGCTTGGAGAGCTGAACTCCATATGCCATTTGGTGCTTTGGATATAAGTTCCCCTTTAATATGTCAAAAACAGAAACAGCTTGGAATATTAACTTAGCTGGATCTTGCTGCTTACAGCGTGTAATGAGAAAAGTAGACAAGCTGTCAGAGTTAGCAATTAAGACTGATTCTTTACATTTTAAATGTAGAATGCTGTAAATTAAATTGAACTATTTGAACTGTTCTAATCAAAGCATGTTAATGATGGCCAAGCTGCATTGGAATATCTGTTTTTTTTTCCTCCTTAATCTTCGGCATGACAGTATGTGTCCCCCCCAATCCTCTTCTGGAACCAATACAACATCCCCGGTTTTGGGTCCCCTTATGTCTTTAAAAAACCAAAGAGGACCTAGCTCTCTCTGCAATCCAAGAAGGAAGTCCCTGCTTCTAACAGATGGTGTCACCAAAGAGCAACAGAGGTGTTCCATTTCTCTAGGGCTGAGTGCGCTGTGTCCATAATGTATCCAGCATGCCTGGCGCAGTCGCTTGGCACTAAAACTTGGATCCTTTTGTAGCAGCAGACTACTCTGCACACAGCTGGTCTTGCAGCATCACGCTCAGTGACATCTGTAAATTAGCCACGTGGCCAAAAATCGTATCTCTGCCTCTTTTAAGGAGGAGGGAAAGTAAGGCCAAAAAAATCTCTTTGCAACAGCTTGAGCTATTCATCCAAACTTCAGAATTCATTTCTTATTTGTTGTTAATATGGGTATTGTAAAGGTGTCCATTGAAATTGATTCTGTTACGCCGTCATGGACTTGGGTCCCTTTCGTCAAGAGAATCCTGAGATTTACCAGTTAGTCCCATGTTCGAGCAACTGGCATTGAGGCTTGAGTGATGACACTGTCCCCTCATGACACAACAATGCTGGACCAGGTTAAACACTATAAATTATCTTCATGTATTCAGGGCAGCCGAACGGGACAGTGATACGCTAATGTAGGAGGGTCTCCTTTCGAGTTCCACAAGGGCTTGATCTGAAGTCTATGGAAACCAATGGGAGCAGCGCTTAATTTGTAATGAAAGAGATGCCAGGTCTCAAGCAATTTTTTTTTTTACTTTCATAACTGATGTGGCAGGCCCAGAGGTGCCGGGGCTCAGCCCTGGCACAAGTTAAGCACTTAATGGGAGTCTTTCCATTGACCACTCTCAGCTTTGGATCAGATCTCAAGTGCGTAGGTTAGTAACTCATCCCCAGCCCTTGCTATATTAACTTGCTTATTAATAAGACCTTCTTGGCTGAGAATTTACATTAGAGGACTGTGATATACTTAGGGTCAAAACAGGTCACTTCTGTGCCACTATTTTGCTTTAATAGTATTTGTTTAAATCACCTCTAGAATCCTCTCCTGGCCTTCCATGCACTGGATGCAGCCACCCTGGTAAAAAAGGTCTTTCTTTGTGCCACTATCCTCCTGAAGAAAAAGCTTAACATCTGATTTCGGTTTGCTGAAATAACAACAGATGTTTATCTTGTATTGTATGGCACATGGCACTTCAACCCATAAACCCCCTCCTGGAGCTTAGAGCAGAGTTTCTGGTCCCTCGTTTGGACACTTGCAGGCTTTGTGCTATTTTTTTTAATGTTTTCATTTCTCTGCATCTTAAGCTGCTACCAAAGTATTTATAAGTATCACGTTATAAACTGTGAAACAGGGAATAACAGAGGAGATTTTCAATACTTCCTTCCACTAAGTAGTGGACAGTATAGGCAGCTACTTACCTGAAGCCCCAAATCATGAAATAATTATTCAAGCATTCCACAATTTCCCAGTAAGACTTAACCATTCTGGGGCTGGGACTGTGCATATTGTTCTAGGGGCAGCAGGCAAAAAATCCCCCCTCTTTGCTGTTAAAACGTAGGAGAAGGTTTTAAGCGTCAGCGAAACAATGGAGTTAAAAGGAAGTGAAAATCCTGTTTTCCTGGGGTTTGTAAAAGAGTCTACTGCAACTCATTTTTATTTTACTCTGACAATGGTGAATTTCCACAGCTGGAGCAATTTTACACCGACAGATGTGTGTGCGCACCCCCACCTATCTTCTCCCCAGCTACAAAATGCTCTGTTACCAGGCAGAAATGGCAGTTTCATTCAGGAGCTCATTTGCAAATATGTGTGCAAGTGTCAGAGTTTGTACATATACAGTAGTGACCTACACATCAGTAATTTCACATGATATTGCTTGGTGGATTATGGAGGTTTCTTGGATAATACAGCTGGCCACTGGGAGAACAGTTTATGCACATGGAAGAGAGGCTGAGGGTAGTTCAGGTGTTTGATAATACGATACGTGGCTGGAAATGAGGGGACACAAGTGCCCTCCTCATCTCTCACCCTCACTAGGCACCCAAGTGGGAAGGAGAAAAAATATGATCTCTTATAATGCTGCAGAGGAAGTCTGAGCTGGCAAGCAGAGTGTGATTGGGGGGAAATAGGGGAGCTCCTCTGGGCTCAAGAAGAGGAACTGAGCCCAGGGACTGTAATTTGAAGTTGGGGGGCGCCAGATCTCATTTGGACCAGTTCACATATCTTTGGTGAAGCCCCTTTGAGTTGAAATGAAAGAGTGAACGATTAGTCTGCAATGTGACTGCTGCTCGTAGACTGAGACTGGACTGTTTTCACTGAAGATTTATTTGTGCAGCAAGTACTAAAGCAGACTCCTTGCTGCTCCTCAAATATTCCGTAGAAGCCACATTGTCTTAAATATACTGAGGGAATTGCTTTTCTGCCATTGCCTATATATTTCTTAGCTCCATCAGTCCATGTACATTGTAGCTTCTCTTTTACATACCTCATGAAGGCATGGTTCATTTTATGACTGGGTAAATGCAGTCTTCTTTTGTTACCTTGGCTGGCTTCTTTATTTGTTTCCTAAAATAATCTGATTTCCCTCCCCCCCTTCAAAACACATATGATAGCAATAAGGAGATACCAAACAGAACTGGGAAACACAAGGCTGAACACTCTGATAATGTACATTTGGTTTGTATTTATCATATTAAGATGTGTTTTAATTGGTTCACGATCAACATCCTGTAGCTTTTCGGTCAGTTAGAAGAAAAACCTGTTTCATTTTAAAGCTGGTTCATTTCTTTCCCCTTCCAGCTGAGCCAAAAGGACAGGCTCCTACTGTAGTATCTCCAAATTCAATTGCCTTAAAACATTCAGAAAGAGGATTAAAATACATCTTGCTTTACTATTCTTGGCCAATGATCGAGACATTAACTTGATTTTAGAGGGGGTAAAAACTAAAAAACATTGTTTCTCTGCATCATGCAAAACCATGATGCAGAAATTTGAACAAAGCCAGGCGGTTACAAGCCAGAAAGAAACAGCTTTATATATCAAACTGCCCCTGGACTTAGTCCTCATGGACAAGTATGTTACAGAAAGAGCCACCTTGCTGACAGTCTCAGCACAGAGGCCAAGGACTGAATGAGCCATAGAGACGTAACCCTCTCACTCACAGAAGTGGTCCTACTCACGGGAGCTGGAACAATTGTTATAGTGGGGGTGCTCTGATCCATTGACCCAAACCATAAACCCTGTTTACAATGTAATCCACTTCAAGCCAGGGGTGCTGTAGTACCCCTAGTTCCAGCACCTATGATCCTACCTACCCAAGGCTGAGGCATATTGATGCTGCTGTGCTAAACCTGTCCTGTGGATTAACTGAGGATTTCAGCCCTCAAGGCTCAGTCTGGTACCTTTCGCCACCACTAAACGAGAGAGAAGTAAAATTCTCTATATCCGTAAATGTCTGTTCATTATGAAATGTGGGCCGAGGCACAGAACTTGGATCCGAGCTACCCAAACCTGACCAGCGTTTAGTTCAAACCTGTGTCTCATTTAAGTCATTTATCCAATGACCCACTGCCAATCAGTGGCATATTTGGATATAGAACCCAGGAGCTCCATTCCCACTCTCCGGCTTTAATCTCTGGGCACAGGACATTTCAGATAAAACTCAACCGATAATTATCTGATAATTGTGTGCCATGATTGTTTGTGCAATTAGCTCACCTCCAGGGTGAGAGTGTCACTATTTGCATGACTTTTGGCATTTTTTTATGCCTATAGAACAGATAACTTTTGTATTAACAGTTTTTTTTTGTAAATGTTTTCTTTAAATGACCAGTTTTGCAATAACCTCTCTAGCCTTTCAGCTCTGTCTGAAATTGGAGCTAAAATAAGAACTGCTCAGCCTAAAGCCAAGCTATCAGTATCAGCTATCTTCATGTAGCTATCAGTATGTCAATCCCTGAGCTCATCACTACTCCCCTACAAAATGCCTACCATAATCTTAATAGATATATGGCCCAAAGGGCTTATTTCAGGGCAAAATTTTGTAATCGCATGTCAATATAAAAGAAGGCCTACAGTGAATGCTGTTTGCAATACAAAATATGGGTTAGTGGTCACATATATAGGTTCAATACTGGACTTGAGGGGTTCTTCTTCAGTCAGGTTTAAATGCAGCCTTGTGCAAAACAACATTCAGATAATTTCTGAACCATTGCTGTCTCCTACTGGACAAGAGGTCAAAAACTGAGGAACAACCAAATGCTCACAAAGAATGAGAGAGAAAAATCCTTTAATGGGAAAAAGGCGTCTTGACCCAGCCACTCCCAGTGTGATAATGAGTGTTTCTGTTGCTGTGGTAAAGCTGCTTTATGTGGTTAGTTCATTTCAAGAAGTTTTTAAAGAGAAGTGGTGACGTGGTGGAATTACCTGGAAGTTTACCTTGGTTAGCATCACAGAAGCCAGGAGGAGGTCTGCACTGGCTGACCGCGCTGGAGCAGTTTTATTCATGGCACAGGGTATAAAGGGGGAAGAAGGAGGAAAGTACTTTTATACAGAAAGCAAAGATCTCCTCACCAGTATGCACTAGAGCAAAAGGAACGTAGGGTGGAGGGAGGAATGAAAATTCATCTAAAATTGTGAATATTTGTTTTGTAGGCTTTGAAAATAACTTTTTAATTTGACATTTTTCATGTATATTTCTATGGAGAAGTTTCAGTTTCAGAAACATACTTTTAAAAACTTCACATTTTTTCTTGTATCCAGCTCCCTTCCTTTTGCTACTAGAAAGAAGGGAAATAAAAATGGCCAAATATTTTTTTTGAGAAAACTTAAAAAAAACAAAAACAAAGGGAAAACTTGAAAATGCAATATTTTTTCTTTGTGAAAATTTCAGATTTTGAAAGGCCACTTTTTCAACAAAAATTTGTATTTAAAAAACAACAATTTTGACCAGCTTTCAGACTCCAGCCCCGCAAGGAGCTGTAGCCAGGAGGGTACCTGTGCCTGTTCAGAGATGATTATGGGCTGTCCAGGCCTTTGTGGATGTAAGTTTTCATGGAGGGAAACAAATGAATTCTTCCTATATTATTCAGTGTGTATACTTAAAAAATGGCCTAGCTCAAAGGTGAAGGGACAATTCCATCCCACTGGAGTCTGTGGAATTACACCAGGAATGAATTTACTAACTGGGTTTTTCACAGATGATATAAAGAGGTCGCCATGCTAGAAAACTGATGAAGTATTTATTTAATTTAATAGACTAGAAATCTGCCAAGTCTGCCCTTTATATATAAAAATCAGAATGAAGTTACAAATGTTCTGTGTGTTTTGCAAAGAAGGATATTCTCTTTAACTTGTCAGGAATGCTAGCTTGAATAAGGAAGCCCCAGTTCTGAATGCTTTTTCTGCTTGCCTTGATTTGTGTGTGTGTGTGTGTGTGTGTGTGTGTATACTTTGTAGATGTTTGGAAAACTTTACCTTGTTTGTTACCCCCATCTCTTATCTTTATCATTAGGGTTTCTTTTACTCAGGGAGTTTGCTGCAATACAGTTTGCTCTTGTGAGAATTTACACTGATTCCAAAAGGGGTTCCTTATTTTCCTCTCTCTTACATTGGCTTTTCTTCATATTCTGACAGCGTTTCTATAAGTGTGCTCCAAAAGCAAGTTCTGCAAGAAAACAAAAATGAAACTGGAAAAAACCCTGAGCATATTATCCTACTGCCTTCATCCTCCACTATGCAATCCTGGTCTTTATTACATATGAACAAGAGCAAGCTCGTCAAAGAGCAGAGTTGAAGCCAGAACAAACGTGTAGAGAGAAATGTCCAGGGGGGATGTAGCTTCTCTTGGGTTATGTTAATTGAAGATGCAGGTAAATGGAGTAAAGAGAAGAGGGCCAATGAGTGGAGCACAGAGAGGAACGCAGCAGCTGGGCAGAAAAGTCTTGAAATGATGTAGAACAAGGAAGGTAAAGGTGGAGAAAATGGTGGGAGGCAGAAGGAAGGCACACAGCCAGAATGAAGAGGTTCAAAGGGGCAGGACAGGATTACTAGGAAGCTGGGAAGAGGTGCACATTTTAAAGCTTGCATTTTACAATGGGCTTCTACCTTTTTTGTGTGTGTGCATGCATCAGCCTAAGATTTTGGGGGGAGAGATTGCTCAGTGGTTTGAGCATCGGCCTGCTAAACCCAGGGTTGTGAGTTCAATCCTTGAGGGGGCCACTTAGGGATCTGGGGCAAAATCAGTACTTGATCCTGCTAGTGAAGGCAGGAGGCTGGACTCAATGACTCTTCAGGGTCCCTTCCAGTTCTATAAAAATGTTTTTAAAAAATTGTAATTGAAAAAATCTTTTAAAAATTGGGCTGAGTAACTTCAACTATAATCAGATTTAGGGGAAAAATAGGCATGTCCCACAGTCATATTACTTTGAAAGCATGAACAGGGAGAGAGATGAGATGAGCATGTGGGCACAAGCAGGATCCACAGCCACACATTTTCCCCAATAAAATAACTGGAAGAACAGACCAAGGGCAAATTTCTTCTCTGCAATATCCACCCTGTGAATTCCTATTGCGTAGTCTGCACTTGTTCAGCGCACAGAACACCCATTGACAGCAATACGCAGAGGGAATACAGAATATGCATTAGAGATCCTCGCCATAGATAGCAGATCTTCAGTGTGGAATGGGGAGAAGAATTTTGCCCTAAATGTGCACTAGATGCCCTGAGCACAGTCCGTTCATGAGACTAGGCAAGCAATCACCAGAAGATTACAATAGGGCCCTTGGTCTTGAAGGCTGAGGTGTTGATGAAACAGTCTTTGAACTGTTTGAGGTTTCTTCAGTTTCTTCTTCTTTTTTTTTTCTTGTGGGGTTTTCTTTCTTCATAAGAACAAAAAAGTAACTTCCCAATGCAGCCCCAGTCTCTGCGAGACAAGGACTCTTTTGAACTATTTTACATACAGTACTTATTCAAAAGAATCTTCTTACAGTTTCCTAAGGAACCTCAACAGGATAATGTTGTTGGTTTGGATGCTGCAAGCATCCATTTCAGGAGGAAAGCAATGATTACAGCTGGCTGAATAATACAAAAAAAGGATTCGTGGATAAAAGTGGTGAGTTTGGTTTGCTGCTGCTATTTGTGGGCTCCTCTTCATTGTTAGGAAGTATTCAGATAGCCAGCGGTGAAATGGCTGTCAATACTGAAGGTTTCACCTATGGTTAGCCATCCAAACAATCCTATAGCAATCATGGCTCGTTATTAATTGTCGTTGCTATTTGTATTGAGGTAACACCCTCAGGACTCCAGCTGAAATCAAGGCCTGTTCTGCAAAGCTCTGTATTTACACATATTAAAACCTGCTCCCTGATGAAACTTTACTATAGAAATACCAAAGCTAGTCAAAAAATGCCACTTGTTTTTCATAGAAAGTTTGGAAATGTTTTGGCTTTTCAACCACAAAACAACAAAATGAAACCCAAACTGTGTTGTGATTTTTTTTGCCATCTATTTTTTGTTAAAAGTAAATAAATCAGTTTTTAGTTATAAGTTTTTTCAAATACTGGGGCCCCACCCCCAAGAATGTCCAGTCTCTGGTTTTTTGTTTTTGTGTTTTGTCAAAACTCCCCAGAAAATTTGAACTGAGATGAAAATATTTAAAAAAAAAATTGATTGAAAAGCTATTTTTCATTGAAAAAAATGTTTTGATGAACACATTTTGACTAGGTCTACTAAATAGATAAAGTATGATGGAAATAAAGTAGTAGTATCATCCTCATTCTATAGAGATGGAACTAAGGCCCAGATCTTCAAAGATATATAGGCGCCTAACTTCAGTGAGAGGTAGGTACCTAAATACCTTTGGGGATCTTGGCCCAAGTTACTTGTTCAAGGTCAGACAGGAAATCTATGGCAGACACAGGATTTGAACCCAGTTTCTGAGTCCTGGTACCGTGCCGTTGTCACAAAGCCATCCTGCTGTTGGCACTCATGAGTTTCCTGGTTTGAAAAGTGTGTCATCCAGTCAGAGAGCAGAACCAAAGCTTTATGACTTAGATAACTAGTCAAGTGCCGTGAGCTGTTCGTTTTGACTACCCATGGTAAGCCATAGACTGAAACTTTTTGTGTGGGAAATAGTCTTCAAATAATCATGAAGAACAAAAACATTGGTAAAATCAGTATCTCTTTGCAAACAGAAACCAGCTGCATTTGTAGCAGATCATTTTCACCAGCTCTAGCAACGATGAATAAATCAGGCACCTCTCCATTACAGTGTCTTTAGACTCGAGATTTCCCAGTCATACTGTGATGTAGACACAAAATCAGCCAGCCAGTGAGGGCTGAGTGGGGCAACACTTGGGATTATGTGAATTAAAATAAATAAATCAATCTCTGGCAATCTGGAATCATCAAGTGATGTTGCACTTACTGGTGTAGCCTTGTGATCTTACCATTACTCTTTGTTCTTCCCCCTTCCTGTCTACCACTTGTTTTAGCTAAAATGTAAACTCTTTTTAGCAAGAACCATGTCATTTGTTTGGTGCCTAATATGGTAGGATCCCAAGCTTCGTCTGGGCCTTTGGGTGCGATCTCCATACAGTTAATCAGTAACGAAGAGGGAGATGCTGATGAATAATAGTAAGAAAATGCAAATATAGGTGTGTGTTTTACAAGTAAGCCTGTTATTCCTCTATTGCAGTGTTCTCAGCCAGTGGGCAGCTTGTAGCCCAATCAACACACAGCTGCGGCCCATGTGACATCCTCAGGGCCTTACAAGTAGTATATATATCGTGTGGATGCTGCCCACATAACACAAAGGGAGCTGCATGTGTGGCCAACAGTAGTAAACAGGTTGAGAACCACATGTCTGTTGTTTTTGCCTAGTGTGATATACCAGCCAGGGAAGATACATTGTGGCTCTTTTTCTTAGCCATGCTACTTAACAATACATTCAATAAGGCAATGCTCACTTATCAAGAGCCCACCATTAGAAGAAAGTTTGAACTCCCATTGCAGGATGATCATTAGCACTTCCCCAAAGTTTGCAAGCTGATCTGAAATCAGTTGGTGCATTTACACCACGTTGGCTGAGCAAGCGAGTATTTCAGCTACAGAGAGTGCAGTCTAATGCGAATTGTGTACCACAAGGCAAGCCATACTTTGCAGTTATTAGAAGTTTATGCTTAGAGGGTCAATAGGTGGTTAGCAAAATCTTTGATTAAAAAGTTGGTTAAATTAGGCCAATGGTGGGATCTCTCACTGGCTAATGAAAGTGAGGAAAAGTTAAAAGCCCAGTATTTTATGCAAGCAAAATCCAAATATGTGCCAAGTCTCTTTGAAGTGTCTTTGTCAGAACAATTAAATGAAGGTTAAAAAGGCCAGACCTTTTCTCAACATATTTGACTTGCTCTTTCTTTCCCCTCTTCAAGGTGTCTTCATGTTACATTTATTTGCTTCATGAATTCTTTATTACACTAATTGGGCCTGATGTACAAACTCATTAGAAAATGAGCTGGAAATGTAAGATCTGTCAAATTTCAGAGACGTCTGACACGGCTGGACTCAGGGGTCTTTTTGCAAAGAGAGAGGGAAAAGGAGAAAGGAAAGAAGCTAATGAGGAAATGTCAGATAATGTAGAAGTCAATCCATTTCGGGATCAAGTCTTATAAACTTCAGAGAAAAAATTTGTAGCATTGCCAGGGTAAACACTTAAAACATTTTAAAATGTAAATTGTGGCTCAGAAGAGTTCTTTATTATTGGTGTTTCTGACTGTTTCTCATTTGGGTTTATACCCCAAGTGAACCAATCTATATTTTAAAAAAAAAATTCTCCAACCACTGGAATGACTTCTTCTGCCTTAAACATGATCTCTGAGTGATATGAAGTTGCTATTTATTACTTATTTAGCTCCTATAGCCTCAGCCAAGATCACTGCCCAATTGTTGACACTGTACAAATGCAGAGTGAGAGACATTTACTGCCATGAAGAACTTAAATCTAAACAGAAAAAAAGGTGGGAAGTGAAACAAGGCCCCACAGAGGAGGGAAGTGACTAGGCCAAGGTAACATAGCAAGGTCAATGGCAGAGATAGGAGTAGAACTTGGGCCTCTTGAGTTGCAGTTTAGTTCCCTGTTTGCTAGATCACACTGCCTCCTTATGTGTTATGTTAAGAGTTGCATAGGCTACGCATTTCTTCTGCTAAACAGTATTAAAAATGAGGAACAATAAGCAAGATGACTATAACCAGTCCTGAAAAAAGTGTGACCATCATGTCTGATTTTTACTGCAAATCAGTTCAGGGCTTCTTGCAACTTTCTGCATATTGATCCTGGAAAAATGATCTCTATTAATATACAGTGTGCCTCCTTGTATTTTAAAAAAAAAAAAAAGCCATGTGATTTTGTGCACATTGGCCATGCTGCATAGAGTGGGCTTATAGAACCACAGATGCATCAAAAAGCAAAAATATGACCATGGTGAAGAGATTTATCAAAAATCTGGGGCCGTTGTCAGCTAAACTGTGAGAGGGGACTTACTTCCCAGAAGAAGGAGCAGTTGCTATATTACTTCTCCTGGCAGTCCAGACTAATGCAGCAGAACAGAAGGGGAATTGTTAGATTTAGCCATCAGCTTCTCCTTCTTTTCTCCTTATCAGTCAGAACATGGAAATATCTGTAGGTTTATCCTGTCAGCCCTCAAAATATCAAATAACACGCACAGTGCAGAGGGATACTTGCATGCCTGTTAGGGCTTTGGCTACACACCTGTGAAACTCATCATTCCTGTGGTTTCCAAAGGAAATAAATAGAGGAGGGAGGATGGTGTCATGGTTAAGGAGCTGAAATGAGCCTCAGGAGATCTAGGATCTAGTCCTAGCTTTGCCACAGACTCCCTATGAGACCTTGAGAAACTCACTTAATTTCTCTGTCCCTCAGATAATACTTCCTTTCTCTGACTCTGTGAGAAGAAGCACAGGCCAGTGGTTAGGGCACTAGCTTGGGAGTCCTGGGTTCAATTCCCTGTTCTGCCACAGACCACCTGAATGATCCTGAGCAAGTTACTTAGTTTCCCATCTACAAAATAGGCATGATAGCACGGCCCTACTCCAGGCTGTTGTAAGGATGAAGCTAGTGAGGTGCTCAGATGGTGTGGTGATGGGACCATATAAGCACTTTGGATAGAAATGATAGGTGTGTAGATAGTGTCTATTTAAATGTAAGCGCCAAGGCACAGACTGTTCTTATTACATATATGTACAGCACCTAGCATAATACAGCCCAACTATGGTTGAAGCTTCTAAATGGCTACTGTAATACAAACAGTAATCAGAAAAGAGGATTGCTTTTAGGATTTTTCTGGGGTCACCTTTTAACAATAGCACTCCAGGGATTACCCCTTGATTCTAAAAAGAAGCATTGTGGGACCTTGAAAGCAGCAACAGATACAGAGTAATCTTGGCTCCTCCCCCTGTTAGTGATGGCACTGGCAGTTCTGAGTTTCAGGGGATGCAGAAGAGCACAAGTGGAATTCAGAGACCATGAGTGGCAGAATTCTCTCTCCAGATGTTTGACTTTTTTTGCATTCCCCAGCTGATCAGGGCAGAGGTAGCTGAATAAGAGATCATCCAATATGAAGAAAGAAGCTTCTGACAATGGGGAAACTCAAAGACAGGGAAATAAAGGGGTTGGGTGTATTCCTGTGGATGTATTCCTAAGGCTGGTGATTTGGGATCCAGTTGACCATAGACACTCGGTATCTTAAAGAAAGTATGTGAGAAACAGAGGCAGATAGACACACATGCGCATACACTCCTTTCTTGCACACTTGCTGCCACTTCTAAAAAGAGCTGTGCTTGGTTTGCTATCTGCACAATCCCAAACAGTTCTAACTGTGTACCTCGGTAGGTTTCTCTGTGTGTACCCACATGGACGTGCCAGCTTATTTTTCTCAGTGCATTTCAGGGTCTTGTTAGTGTTGCGGTGTGTTTGTGTGCAAGAACCTCTGAATGGCTGAGGAAATACTTCATAAATCACAATGCACCAGGCTCACCTCCCATCCCTTTGGCTGAAGAAGGAGAGATGAGTCCACCTACCTTAAATGGACTGAGGGGGTTACTAAGGCACGTGTCCTTGAATAGGGATTTGAAACCAAGAGTCGGACTCTAACTGTATTCTTCCACATGACACTGCAAGACACATTCTACGTTATTGCCTGGCAGTGTTTTACTAACAGGGTGTTTCAGGCAGTATTGACCCTGCTAGGAAAGAGTTAGGTCAGTTCTGCTGACTCAATGGGGCAAGTACCTTATTTTGTGCCTACAGAGGGAAGGTGAGAGTGGTGCTCTAGAGAGAGAGGATCTAGTATGTTGGCTGAGCAGCCTTACAGGAGGAACTCTAGGAGCATACAAGATTGGAGATAATCTTTGTTACGCTGGTAACTTGTTTGTTAATAAAATTAAACTCTAGGAAGAGGGTGAGTTCAGACTGTAGTTTATCGTCGGTCTGAAAGCAGTTGCTCACATTATAGCTTTGGGTGTCTTTACTTGGATTGCTTTCCCCCCTTGTCATCAAGACACATTATCCTATAGCCAGAGTTCATAGCAGGCAGCTGATTTACACACACAAGGCAGGGAAGAGTTGTTTACCAAGAAGGAGAAACTTTGCTAAAACTCTTTCCCTTACAGGTTATTATTAAAGAGCTGTGTGACAGCTCTGACTGCTGGACCCATAAGCCACTAGGCTCTAACTTTGTGATACTAAGGTCAGATTTGCAATTTTCCAGAAGGCAAAGAGGCATACCTAATTTACTTGCTCTTTTTAAATATAGAGTACGTGCACATAAACGTACTTTCTTGGGGCCTTATTTCAGAGGTGCGGGGGAGCTGGAGTGAACTGGAGCTGCGGTTTCTCTGTACCTCATTTAAACCAGGCCCTCATGTTTTCTTTGATAAATGAAAGGAAACTGAACTCAGCTAACAAGATGAGTTTGCTGGCAAATTGCTAGCAGCAATGGCAACAAAAGGCATTCACATACCAATCAGAGAGGGATTGCAGATCCGGGTTCCGGCCTGTGTAGGAATCGCTGGTCTCCAGGGGCCATATTGCGTATCTCAGATAGAGTGAACTGAAGGGCAGCTGTCATTTTCAGTCATCCTTCTGACTGTGTTCTAAGCACCTTCAGCCTAAAGTTGCCTGGGATGGCTACAACTGCTCTGATGAAAATCAATTGGGAGAGTAAGCTAAATGCAATACAGTTCTTTGGAAGGGGGTCTGGCTTACAATTTTGAGGGGAACACCTCAGACTCATCCATGTAACTATTGTTGTGCCACCATACTCAAATAGAAAAGGGTGATGTTTCATTTGAAAGATTTTTTTTTTCTAACTCAGATTAGACAGTGAAGATTTGCAGAAGGGAAGGGGAATTTTCTGCTTTGCAAACCTGTACTCCGTTTGCGAAGGTGTCAAGGAACCAGTACTTCCTTCTCAGTGCTTACATCTCTTTCCTTCCTCTTTCTATCTCTAGTAGTTGTCTTGCCTTTCTTGCAAACAAAACCACATCACAATTTCCATCTCTTGGGCACCCTGGTAATTCGAAATTTGCTAACTTCACTAGTCATTCCCGTCTTGAGTGTTCTCTTTGCTCAAGGAATCTGGATCTAGCTTGTGAGGGGAAACCTAGATTTCTCTGCATTATCAGTCAAATACTGAAAATAAAAATTAAAAGATTTTCATGTTCACAACTCATTAAAGAAATTAAGGAACATTTGGACTATCCTGGTTGGCAACAGGATTCTGGTAAGTAGCTGAAGACTGTTTCCATTTTGTATGATTGAATAAGTGGATTTATACAGTCTAGAAATGTAGATGGATGCTTTCCCACATAGGTCTGTTTAAAATCATCCTAAACTGTTTTCTGGATGTATTAGGCCACGCTCATCACTGTGGCATTACCAGTCAGGATTTATTTGCCTCTTCTACATGTCTTGCGGCTTCCTTTCAGTGCTACTCCGTTGATCCCAAGCTGAGCTATCCATCTTTGTGCTCTTCTCTGTTGATACCTTTTGACATCCTGCTAGTGTCTGATGCTCCTAATACTTCTGTCTTGCCAAGGGAAGACTACTTATTGCAGCTGTCAGTGTTAAATGATTCTAAACTTTGCTTTCTGCTCTTCCCACAGCCTCTAGTGTTACTTCATTTTCCTTCTTTGTTTCACATGGAGTCCCAATGTGCTGTCTCTCTAATGATAACTCCCTTTGGGTTCCATTTTTTTCTCTGTGCTTTCAGCTACTTTGCAAGCCCCTCACTTTTTCTTCCAGAATGGAAACCAGCTTGGAACACAGAATCCTTCCACAGTCATCATTTATTAATGGTCTTCTGTTGTACTGTGGATAGCATCAGGCCCTTCAGCTCTCGATCTTTATAACAGTTGTTGCTGCTTTTTATGCTTTTTAATAAAGTTGGTTGAGAAATAGGGGGTGGGGATTTCCAAAAATTCAATTTTTTTTCTCACCAAAATGTAATATTTTGACAAAATGTCATTGGCGTTTTCAAAATTCAAAAATTTTGACCAGTTTTCTTTAGAACGCCTCCTGTTGGGAGCGATAAGGGTTGCAGAATCTACTGTGCCAAGAACAGCCCTCTTCATAGTTAGGGTCACTCTTTGAATATTCTGCATTTAACAAACATGCCACTGCTAGTTACTTCCATAGCTGCCGTACATCACCAAACTCCGTCTTCAGATCAAACACCTTTTGGTTTGGATCTATTCTCTTGCTGTCTTATTTGGCTTGTTTGCTCCTCATCCAACTAGGTTTTCAGAGCTAGATGGCAATCTAGGAGATAAAGGGGAGAGTTTTTTTTTTTTAAGAATAGATTCTGAATCCACACTGTCTTTTCACACCAACTAATTATTTCTATTAAAAAAAACCATTCACCATTAAACCAATGTTACTTAAAAAACCCCAAAAAACAAAAACAACTCCAGTTGTGTTTTCTGCCAGTCTGCTCCTACCAGTCATTATGCAGGGCTGTAACTGGAAGCACTACCTTGTAGAGTAATTTTCTGCATGCTTCTCTGTTCTTGAGAAGCTTTGAGATTAATAGTTTGCCCATGGTGGGGAAGGAAAATTGTGCTTCATAACACAAAACACCAATGTTACCTTCTCAGCATACAGGCCAAAGACTGAGTGGGCCAGTGCATCTTAACTCACGTTGTAGCCCTGCAGATGGCTGTTTCATAGGTTCAGGTGTGTTAGAGGAGTAGTACATGGGGAAGCTTGCACTGCTGCCTATCCTGTGTAGATAGAGACAGGACTTTGGTCTCCAGGTCTGACTCCTCTCACAAGTGCTAGTTTGCTTTAGGTTGGGGGGAAAATATCTGAATACATTTTTCTTAACAAATTGATTACTTGTGTCACCTCAAAGTGTTGCCATCTGGCAGCAATCAGTATTGTGTCAATCCCGAGAGCCTTACATGGGCAAAGTCCTTGGTGAATACAACTGAGGAAAAACTGAATTTGGGCCTCAGCATTTGGACCATCAGTGAGACCTGCTAAGCCACGCATGATCTACGAGTGATGAGTGAGTGTATGTATTCATGATGATATACAATGGTTGCCACTGTGGGTGTATAGCTATATTTACTCATACACATTTGTGTAACTCAGAGTCCTAAGGAAGTAGGGCTCCTAACCCTAACTCTGGAAGACTCCGTTAAAGATCCTAGCCATGGTATATATTTTAAAAATGGGGCAAGAGTAAGATTGTGTAACTGGTTGGGAAGGAATTCGTATAAGATGTTTCCCTCCGTCCCCCACATCTCTGTGCTGAAGAATAGTAAAACAAGAATGCTGCACGAGCTAAATTAAAATATAAAAAAGTATTAATATAACAGTAGACTCTGTCTAATTTTCTTTTACAACAGATTATTTGAGTAACAGAGGGCATGTAGTAAAGAGTTAATTTCACTGCCACAATATACTCATTCTAAGGCAAAGATGCATCCCAAATAGCTGGGACTATCATAGCCCTACCTGAGGGCTTGGGAAGTTAAGGATGCTTGGAACAAAAACTCATTAGAGAAACAAGGTGAGTGTCTGTGTCTAATAGCCATCATGTCATTTAGTAGCTTTGGGCAAAGACTGGTGAAGGGCAACAAATTTTATATTTCTGTGCTTTTCACTCCTAAACTGCAGGGCAGCAAGCAAACTGTTAAACAAGTTAATACCAAAAGTTACATACAATGCAAACAGTTGTTGCCTGTACAGCTTTCCACTAGATCTTGCACACTTGAAATAATAATATATAACAGTGGCACATACCAATCTATCTTCGATCTGAGGATGTCAGAACACTTTCTCAGAGCCACCCACCACTCTGATACATACATTTTGTCACTCCCATTTTGCAAATGGAAAAACTGAGGCAGGGAGCGGAAGGCCCAGACTTTCCAAAGTGGCCTCTAATTGTGGGAATTTCATTTTAGATTGCAAGAGCCTCATTTTCAGAGGTGCTAAATCCCTGGGATTTCCAGTGAAGTCAATCAAAGCTGCAGCTGCTCAGCAGTTCCTGAAGATCAGGCCTGATGTATCTAAAAACTAGAGGTCACTTTTGAAAATTTGGCCCTAAGTAACATTCCGAAGGCCACAGAAGGCATTGGTGTCAGTGTCAGGATTAGCACTCAAGAGTTCATGACTCTTAGTCCTGCATTCAGACTAGTAGCCCATGTCTCCTGACCAATCCCACAGCATCTAGCTAATGAAAACATTGCTTTAAATAAGTGACTATACATGGGCATGTCATACCCACACTTCCCTCTGCTGCTGGGTGGAAAATGGGAGGGAGGGGAAGTTACTGGAGTGGGGAAGAGACTTTTGGCGCATACTGTGCGGTAGGTTTTTTTCAATCACCACTTCCTTCATCCCCTAGTTGTGAAGCACTGAATTGTTAGTCTCTTTACTTGGCGAGTAGCGGTGAGATTATGCACAGGAAACGATGCTCGTCTATCCCAGAAAATGTTTTGATCAGTTATTTCAACTGTCTGTGCCAGATAAGTTTACTTAGCCTTGAGAAATTATTCTGAGTCTGCCCATTGTGTAATATCCTTTAAGAAAGGAGCATGCATCTGACTCTTTCATGGGTTTGACTAGGTTCTAAAATATATATCCAAAAATATCCCTTATGGGACATGTAGCATGAGGCACTGTGGTATGTCAAATACCCTCTTGGGCCTATTTGGTGCTGTCAATAACTTGTGCCTTAGTATCATCGCTGTTTTTTGTTTTCAAAAAGAGGAGGAAGAGGGATGGGAATGCTCAAGGTGATTTCCTGAGCCACTGTTTTCAAGTCCTCAGACTGAGCTGGGGGGGGAATGGCAAATGATTTCCCATTCGGAATAGTGTCATGTTAGCACTGATTCCAGTGCAGCATGGACTTGAACGCCCTTCTGCTACTCATTTTGTCCCTGACCATCAAGCCCACCAAGTGTCGCTGCTGTGGAGCTACACGCTGCACATCCGCTGGCTGTGCTCCACCACTCCATTTGAAAGAGCTGCTGCTCTTCCACATTTTCCAGTCCAGGGAAACTTGATCGGATGCTGCCTGTATGGAAAATAGACACAAGTTGCCCTCCCTTCAACCCCAGTGTTTCCCTAGCCACCCTGATACTACCTCCTCAACCCCCCTCCCCGCCCTTCTCTTAGTGTTTGTGATTTACAGCCATACTTTTAAGAGTTGTTTTTTCAAAGCAGTGAGTATCATGCTCTCTACCCCTCCTTGTCATTCCAGTGCATTGAGCTTGTGTGTGAACCAGACGACTTAAAAGCTCTTCCAACAATTCCTATTCCATTTACGGTTAACTAGCACCGTTTTTTTGGCGTATTCCACCCCTGCCTAGAATAGCTCAGAAGAGGAGGAAGCATGATCTGATGGATAAGAGCACTGGACTGAGATTCAGGAGGGGTGCATTCCCGTCACTGTCTTCACCTTGCTCTGTGACTTTGGCCAAGTCACATTACTTCTCTTTCACTCTGTGTTGTCTATTTAGACTGTCAACTCTTTAAGGCAAGAAAGATCTCTTATTTTGTGTTTGTATAGTGCCTGGCACAATGGGATCCCCATATCACATTGGGGCTTAGAGTCATTTCTGAAATATGAAAAAATGAGTAATAATCTTAACCAGCAATGTTTGAATAGCAAGTCCTAATCTGCCTGCCTGCCTGCTGCTGGGAAGAGGTGCATTTGATCAGAGGCCTATAAAAATAAATGCAGAAGAAATACTTTGTGAGAAGTTAGAGCCATATTTTTTAAGGTCTTAATCTAAAAGAAAGAAAATGTAGCCACCTGACTAGCTGACACAGCTTTTGAGCCACACCTCTGATCTGCTCCTTGTCAGCACACAGACAGCAGCCTTGAGAACGAATAGAAACATGGCCTCTAACAATGTTGGGTATATCATAAAATTAATCTCAAACTATTAAGAGGTTGGGAGAGGGAAATACTGGAATGAGGGAGGTACACTAAAGCATGAGTTGAAGGGTGGGTCTGAAGGGTTCCCAGCAGTCTTTCAACAGCTCCTTACAAAGCAAGCTGCCTGAAAGTATCCATGAAAAATCAAACCTGGAAAAAAGGAAGGAGGCAGATTGCTGTGGCTAAACAAAAAATGTACCTTCCTTCCTTCCCTTAATGCCCTCGCGCCAGGGCAGGTGAGCTTCAAAAACCCTGTAAGTTTGTTTGGAGCACTGATTAAGTGGCCAAGTACCACAGGATATTTTGGGAGGCACAGAGGCCAGCTCAGCTCCCCACTCCATATCATCCTGTTGTGAGTCTGGCCAGACTGAGATCAACCTGTGGCCAACACCTCACCTCCAGCAGTGGCCATTACCTGGTGCACCACTTGTTACCCGCTCACCAATCCAGTCCCCTGAGGGATCATCCACGACTGGGTGCCGAGCACCACGTGGATTCCAGTGGCGGTGGAGAGAAGTCAAGGAAGCAGCATAATCCAGTGGATACAGTTCTAGGCAGGGAGCTGAGAAAGCTGGGTTCTGTTCCTGGCTCTGCTATTGACCCACTGTATGACCTTGGCCAAGTCTCTCTGTGCCTCAGATTCTCCCTCTGTGAAGTGGGGATAACAGTATTTCTCCCATTCCCCTGGGCAGTGTGCTTAGAGATCTATGGATGACAAGCTGGGGATGATTATCACTTGAGTCAATCAGCATCCAAACCTGCCTTCTGTTTATGAGCTGTGCACAGAATCCGCTCACTCCTGGTGCTGCTGACCTTAGCAGTTATCCTTGTCTCTGGTGCTGGTATACAATGAGGCCCTGGCAGGCCCTGCCACTCTCACACTGCCTCTTTCTGGCTGAGAAATTCGTTGATACTGATGCTGTTGGACTGTCATACTGGGATTATATGGAGGTTGAGGGAAGGAAGAGGTAAAAACATAACTTCATCTGAAAGAGAGTCCTCACCTCCAATTTCAGTAATTAAAGCAAAGATACCCCTCAAATAGAAACAAAGCCCTCTGAAATGTAAATAATCTCCTCTACCCTTTTGTTAATCATTGCCACTTACCTCTGCCTTCCCAGTGTGGAAACACAGAGAGGTAGGTATGGTTTTATGATGCATTTCTTCTCTCCTCTCCTCCCACAGCTGCAAAAATCAAACGTGACTTATAGGAAGCCTGTGTACATATTGGGTATAAACTTACCTCATCTTCTATCTTCCCCGTTCCATGAAAACACAAGGTTGTCACAATGGGGTATGAACAGAAATCTGATCTCACTGAGAACTGTCATTTCAGGGTAATTCCATTGACTTCAATGGAGTGACTCTGGATTTGCACTGGTCTAACTATTATAAGAATTGTGTCTCTTGCATTTATTTTGTTCTGTGTTCCCTCTCTCGGTGGTGGTGGTTGTTTGTCTTATCCCTATTTTTCTGCCGTTGGATTATTGCTCTCTTCCTCCTCACCATGGGTTCCCACTCGCACCCTACAAGAACGAGTGAGTGGGTTCCACATTGAGAAACTTAGTCTGCCCAACCCGGATTGCCAATCTGTAATGGCCCCAATGCTGGTGCTGTTTTCTTATTCTACACCTCGGGGTGGCCACACTTTGCCCAACTGAAGATATCCTGGGCAATTTATCAGGTAACTGTGGCCAACAGATAATCTGAATAAAATTAAGTGAACAGCAGTGCCCATCCTCTCTAAAATGGAGGTGCAATCCTTGAAGTCTTGTGCATTGGTTGTGGTGCACTTTGGTCTCCTCAGCGCACGTCTCCTAAAAGGAGGATGCTTAATGCCATTGTAGAGCTCTGTGGGCTGGATATGGGTCACTGTGTGTACAATAGTTAGCAATTAGCTACTGATTCTTACCATTGGGTTCTTCTTAATCTTGTGTGACCTCTGTAGGCACATCACATCATCAATGCTATATCCCAGGGGTCGGCAACGTTTCTGAAGTGCTGTGCCAAGTCTTCATTTATTCACTCTAATTTAAGGTTTCGCGTGCCAGTAATATATTTTAATGTTTTTAGAAGGTCTCTTTCTATAAGTCTATAATACATAACTAAACTATTGTTGTGTGTAAAGTAAATAAGGTTTTTGAAATGTTTAAGAAGTTTCATTTAAAATTAAATTAACATGCAGATCCCGCAGACCGGTGCCCAGGACCTGGGTAGTGTGAGTGCCACTGAAAATTAGCTCGCGTGCTGCCTTCGGCACTTGTAACATAGGTTGCCTACCCTTGCTATATCCTCTGTGTTTGGGTGGGTTGGTCACTCCTATTACAGTGGTGCTACCCCAGAGGACAAATGCTGTCACTTTGGTGGTTTGTTAATGCACTTTGATCTAGTTCCATGTCAAAGAGGGCACACATGAACAGTTAGTTTGAGGCAGGCTAGTTGCAGGGTAGGGCCACACCCACATTGCTGTAGACTAAATGATTGTATAGACAAACACTCAGTGTTTCTTCATTATTTATACTACACACACTGGTGCATAAGCATGTAGTCAGTCCCCCTGTCAGAAATATCATCCCAAACACCAATGCCTGGATCCTAGGAAGCAACTCTTCACCAAGACTGCTCTCTAATTAGAGAGATCAAAGTAGAGCGCAAACTCTCTCGCTGTTTGATAGAGCTCCTCAGGAAGGAACCACATCACACAACTAACAACAAAATAGCATTTCTGACTGTTCACAGCTCATCATGCTAAGAGAATAACTTGTAAGACAATGTGGAATAGCACCATCTAGTGACTCGCACCATGACATTATCAAGCTCAAACAAGTTAACAATTCAGGGGAAAGATTAGTGCCAGTTCTTATTTTGATCATTCCTAGACATCAGAGCAGCCACATTTTTCATTATTCAAACGTTCTGTCAAAGTAAGAGAGTTGCCACAGCTTGGGCATCTTCTGTATTGTACAAGTGCATGATCTAAGCGATTGGGACAATCGGTCTGTTGGTGGCCTTGACTCAGCTGTGTCTATTGGATTACACAGTCATCACCGCTCTTAGCTCAGGGAGAAGCATGTGATTTTTGCCTTTTGGCTCAGCTGCTGTTGTGTTCTCATCAACAAAAGAGAGTTCAACAGCATTTTTTTTTCCAGCTGGTTAAGTCATCCAAATATGGGATCAGAAAACGATAGATGTACTATAGGCCTTGCCCATTAGCTAAGGCAAGGCATCTTTGAACCAGCTAGCTGGCCCTAGGCTTAAGCTCTGTACTGATACACAACACCAGGATTCAATGCCTATAAGCTCACTGGGGCTGGGACCATCTTTTTGTTCTGTTTGGACAGAGCCTAGCACAATGGTGCTCTGGTCCCTCACTAGGGCTCTTCAGCACTGCAGTAGTACAAGTAATAAATGGTAATAACTAACAATCTCTTGTTCCTGGGCTGGCAGGGCATAGCCATTCAATGGGCGTGTCCTGCATCACTGTACAACTTATTCTGTTTTCCTATGTTGTTGAATATTCTTGGGAGCAGAAATTAGAATTCTCCTTTGGCAATCCCTCATCAAAGGCACAGTTGCCCACTTTTATTTAGCTTGGTTTGCTGCAACACATACTTGTGTGCAAAGAAGATACATTGCATCTGCTGGTGTTGTATAGTGGTTAGAGAAGAAGGCTTGAGTCTTTTATTCTGATTTACCACGTGAGCTTGCACAAGCCATTTAGGACATGATCTGTTACCTACTGAGAGGTTGATGGGAATCCTTGTATTGACTTCCATGAGCACTGGATTGGGTCTGTAACCTTTCCGTTCCCCCATCTATAAAATGGAAGTAATGCTCCCTCTGATGGGTGTTAAGAGATTCTGTGATGAAAGACACACTCCCTGAAAGCTGCTGATGTCTTAATAGGTAGAGAGCAATATGTCTCTAAAGGCCTCTCTTGACTCTAAAGGGAACAAGAGAGACAAGGTGAGTGAGATAATATCTTTTACTGGACCAACTTCTGTTGAAGAGAGAGACAAGCATTTGAGCCGCACAGAGCTCTTCTTCGGGTCTGTATTTAGCTGTGACACTCTGAATACCTTTGCAGACTTGAAGAGCTCTGTGTAGCTGGGAAGCTTGTCTCTCTCACCAATGGAAGTTGGTCCAATAAAAGATATGATCTCACCTGTCTTGTCTCTAATATCCTGGGACCGACACAGCTACAGCAATGCTGCATACATCTGTAGGAAACTATCTACTGCACATACCACCTTTGGAAGGTCTTTTGTTCTAGGTTTTTATTAAATTGTCCTTCACTATAGATTCTGAGCACCTCTGAATGTGACTGAGACGCTAGAGAACTCTAGCATCTGACCATAAAGGATGATATAGGCCCTGATTCAAGGAAGCACTTAAGTACTTGCTTAAATCGATCTGTATTCAGGAAAGCACTTAAGCGTGTGCTTAACTTTAAGCATGTGTTTAAATCCCAGTGGAATTTAAGCTCATGTTAAGTGCTTTCTTGAATGGAGACCATGGTAAAGTAATTGAAGGAGTTTCTGTTCGTTTTAAAAGAAATTGCACACGTTTCATCCACAAAGATGGTGATTTCATTGTTCACAGGGAGATCCTAACAGGTGTCCATCTGCTTCCTGGTTTGGCCCTGCCTACTTCAGGTCATGTTGGTGTCCGTATGAAGCCCAAGCCTGGGCCTTGCAGCCATGCAGACTGTATCTGCAAATAGACATTTCTAGATGTTAAACTATTCCCCCCTCCCTCTTCTCTTCTTCCCACCTCTCTCCCTCCCTCCTCAGTCCTTGACAGAGGCGCAAACACTCTTAAACGAGAGATAGTGGCTTCCATCCAATGGAGCCCTGGTTAATCACCGAACATCGTGGGAAAAGCACAAGATGAGGGCCGAGAAACAGCCCATTGTCTGGGCAAGATTAAAGCCCCAAAAGCCGTATTGTCTGGTGAGGGGATAAATCTTCCTGCTGTCACTCAAGCACTGAATTAAATTCCCCTTCATTTCTAAAGGGGCTTATCTGCACTGAATAGGCTGTTGCTCCACAAGCGTAAGGGGCCGTATTAAGTGAGCTCCTGTCTTGGGCACCTTCTCAAATAGACAAAAACCAGGAGCAAATCTGGAAGGAGAAGGGGGGGAAGAAAGTGCTCTGGACTTGGGAAGGGAGGATAGTCGTTGTAGCAGATTTTTATTACACAACGAGGTAAACAAAATGGCCATTTTGCTCAACTGTCCAGATTTGTCGCCATTAAAATGGATATTGAGTGAAGTATTTGGTGGAAGGAGGAGGGAAACTCTAAATGCAAGAATAGCTCTGGCAAAGGAATGTTCCTGCTTAGGCCATGGGAGCTCCATAGCAGAGGAGGGACGGCTTAAGGAAAATGGAAGTGATCTTGTGTTCATGCATGGACTGGATGTTCTCTACTAGAGGACCTTTCCTGCTCACTTTATCCTGAGATGAATGCCAAACAAAAATGGCCTGGTAGTTGCCTTTATCACATGTTCTGCTCACTCTAATGCTGAATGTGTGCCCTAGGAGGAGTATCAGCTGCAGCAGACATGAGGCAAAAGTTGGCATAACTCTGTGTTGGAGGCAGTGCTGAGATGCACAGCCCCTGCGAATGCCATAGGAGGAGGAGAGCTTCAGTGGGTTATAACAACCCCAGGAGCCCTCAGAGAATGCTGTTGTCCTGTCTTTCTCCCCAGCTGGCATTGCTGGTCAGTGTGCAGCGGAGAGGGGTACAGAGTTATGGTTCATCCTTATTCTTCCACCCTTTTCCCTCCTTCATGGCCCTGTCTAGCTCTTGGATGTGTATGTGAAGGGGGGAAATTCTTGGCATGGAACTCTTCCCTTTGTACGTCCTTGCAAGAACTAGGCATCATCTGGCCCAAAGAATGCAAAATTCTGCTATTATATGCCCCACTAAGCAATGGGTTCTGCCTGCTATTTTCCATGGTTCAAAGAACTGGATTCTGAAATGCAAACTTGAGATGGCAAATGTGGGACATGGGTGCCCAGTTATGTGCCCACCTTTTGAGAGTTGGGCCTGGTGCATTAGAAATCCATTTGAGGATGTTTCCTCAGTTGCTTTCCATAGGGTTTTGGAGGCTGAGCAGTGACCTCTGTTATTAGTGATATATTGAAAGATGTTTCTGTTGCAGTTTAGCTGGAAGACACTACCCTCTCACTAATGTAGCTTTCACTTGCAGTTTACTTCTATATTAGGACAGTTGATGCAAACTAGAGTTGAACTTTTGATGCTGTTGGGTCTGATCTTATGTACCTTGGTGTAAATCAGGGGTGACTCCACTGTACATCCTGTATAAATCAGATGAAAATCAGGCCCTTTGATTTTATTTAACATTAGGGCCTTGATGGCAACTAACCTATTGGAGGTTACACTATATTATTGATTTTTGTTGTTGGTAGAGTTGGTATAAATTTCTGTAAGGTTGAGTGCATGTAAATAAAACCTACATTGAAAGTAAAGGCTGGATATTAAGTATTCTTGAATCAAACTGAGAATGTTACCAAGTGTGAATACTGTGTAAATGTCAAAGGACAGAGGCATTTATGTGTCTCTATTTACAATATTAAGTTATGAAAATATAAATGATGCAAAGGGCTTATTCTATGCAAAGTCGCTGGCCAAAACATTCACATTAAGAAACCTGCTGATTATTACTTTCCTTGGTTTTAGTCTATTGGATTAAAAAGACACTGCATTTAGGATTTGATACATTTTGGTAAGTGCTAGACAGGATTTTCTGTATCCTGTGTGAAGTTTTCTCTTGTCGATGGGGTTTAATACTCTCTTGTATAAATCTCTGGGTGTGCAAATACCTCTGATCTCTCCTTTTAGCAACCCAAACCATTGCTGAAACAAATGGGCTTACACCTGTTTGCCAGATTAATTTAATTAGCCAAAAATAGAGTGAAAGAGCTGGCTTGGAAACAATAGTCTGTAAAGAATACCTCCTCCCCACCATCCTGTTGAATTTGGTGTTCTTGTGGAAACTGGCTTGGGATATTATTCCTTTTAATTGAATGGTTTCTGTCTATGGCTTATTGTTTTTATAAACCAGTTTGAGAAAATAAATTGGGTTGAAATAATATGTTTTGGGGGCCTTTTGTCTACAAAATAATAATACATTTTTTTGATTTACGTTTTGCCACCATTTTGATGATACAGATTTTTACAAATTCCTGACCCAACCCTGCAGTCCTCGAGTTGACAAAACTCACTTGCTGTCAATATTAACAAATGCTGACTAAAACTGCAAGAATTAGGTACTTGGAAAGTCAAAGGGCCAATTTTCTCCTGCTTTGCACCTTGTATAGTCAGTACACTGTTTTACTGTCAAATAGTTGCTTGGCACCAGTATCAGCCAGCTGAGAATTCTGATTTAGTAGCATTTTACACCCACTACACAACACAGAGTGCAGGGCAATGGAAAATGAGGGCAAAATTATTGCTTTCCTACCATGAAATATTAGAAGCTAGATGGTATGTGGTCTGAGTATAAGTGCACATGCGGTGTGGTAAATCTAACTTAGGTTGATCAGATAGCAAGTGTGAAAAATCAGGATGGGAGGTAATAGGCACCTATATAAGACAAAGCCTCAAATATCAGAACTGTCCCTGTAAAATCAGATCATCTGGTCACCCTAATCTAACCAGAGCTGAGTGGAAAACTGGTTCTGGCTCCTGCTAGCATTTTAGAGAAGTCCAAAATTTTTCCCTTCCCAAATCAGGACGAAAAGTCAAAATCTCAATTTTTTTACAAACTAAAAATCTTGAATAAAGTCAATAAAAATGCTTCATTTTGATTTAGACTTCATTTTAAATTTTTTTTACTATAGATTAACTTAAATTTAAAAGTGAAACATTCTCTTGAACCCCCAAACCCACACCATTTTGTTTTATTTATATATATATATATATATATATATATATAAATAAAAATAAGAACGGGATGTTTCAACAATTTAGAAACATTGTTTTTCCTTTCCAAAAAAAAAAAAATTTGAAACAGGAAATTTGTCAAAACGAACCTTTTCCTTCAAACTTTTGTCTTAGATGAATCAGCATGTCCCAATTAAAACATTAATAATCAAAAAAATTCCTGACCTGTTCTCCATCTGATCAGCTGTGTCTCTGCTCCTCCTCCCAATATTTGGAGGAGTATTACTGTCATCCATCAATGCAAAATTAAGTGGTTGTTTTCAGCAGCTACTTGTGTTTTGAAAATGAATGGATACCGACAATGCTCACTTTATGAAGCTGTTTTTTAGCTTTAGGCTATGTGAATTAACTGGTTAACTCACTGGCTGATACAATATGAAACAAACTATGTCAGAGATAATTCAACAATTCCTTGGATGAGGATGCAAATTTTTTTTTAAAGCGCACAAAGATACATAGGATTAGATGTTAAAAAAAATTGGATTATTACAAATTAATGTAGATAGAAATCTGTTATTTTTCTGTTCAGCTGAGATCTTGCTCTGTTCAGTTCATTTTTTTTCTTATATTAATTCTGAAACCCCTTGGAAGAAGAACAGGGTCTAAGAAAAGCACTTTCTGAAGCTCTCACAATGCTACTTTGAAATCATTTATATTAAAAAAATAATAACAACAAGCAAACAAACTTGTAAATCCATAGGATGCTTCTGCCCTGTGGCTTAATGGCACAGGTTTTTATACATCCAAATCCAGCAGCTTTCAATAACAAAGGATAAAATTCACAAAACAAATTGCTTCTCTCTTCATAAGTCACGCACTCATATGCCAGGGTAAAGATGTGTTGATAACATTAAAATAGTTTAGTTGCCGATGAATTGTAAATTCCCACCGAGTTTTGGCCTGGCAGTTCTGTTGATAACAGCATGGCGTGGGACACAGAATGCATTCCGATTGTGGGGTTCACTACTTCATTTTTTATATATTTATATTTTTAGGAAAATAGCTAAGAAACACCACCGTGAAATTTTGGTAGGCAGCTTCAAGAAAAGAGAGCAAACTATGCAGAGGCGGTTTAATGAACATCCATAGTTCTTTAAAACTGTATCAATGTAAATGCGACTGCCTCTATTTGTGATTTTTTTTGGGAGGTACAGGGGTGGGTTGGAGAGGAATTCTTTTTAACAAAAGGTGCCAGATTTGCATCCCATTTAAACAGGGCCAGTGCAACCATTTAGGCAAACTAGGCGGCCGCCTAGTGGTTGGGGGCGCCTAAAAGCCCCCTCAGGCGAGGAAGTGGAGGTGAGCTGGGTGGGGGGGGCGTAACGGGGGGCGCGCAGGGGAACTGCTTCCCGCCCCAGCTCACCTCCGCTCTGCCTCCTCCTCTGAGCACACAGCCCAGCTCTAAGTCTCCTCCAATCAGCGCCGCAAGCCTGGGCGGGGAGGAGAATTAGAGCAGCGCTGGCATGCTCAGTGGAGGAGGCAGAGCCGAGGTGAGCTGGGGCGGGCTCCCCAGGCAGGGTTAGCTTCAGCAGAAGGTCTCCCCAGGCAAGGTAACTGCCGTGGCGGGGGAGCGGGGAGTCTCCCCAGGCAGGGTTAGTTGCCACGAAGGGATGGGGGGGAGATGGGTTAGCTGTTGGGGGGGTAGCTGCTGTGGAGGGGGCTCCCCGGGTGGGGGGCTGAGTTAGCTGCCGTGGGGGGGGGGTTAGCTGGGGGGGTGGAAGGTGGAAGTTTCGCCTAGGCCGTGAAACTTCCTTGCACTGGCCCTGCGTTTAAACAGAGAGCTGCTGTTTAGCCACCTAAATGGTGTGGCACAGGTAGTAGCTGTCAAAGCTTCACCCATCATGTTCCACCAATGTGTCTCCACTCTGGAAGGAGGCCCTCTAGAGGTGAGAGTATAGTCTGGTTTCCATGCAATCCATGCGTTCTTTTGCTCTTACCAACCTCAATTTGGGTACGTCCAGGACTGGCGCTAGGGATTTTAGCGCCCTAGGCGCACGGCAATTTCGCCGCCCTGCGCTCTGGTCCCGCGGCTCTGGTGGAGCTGCAGCAGTGGTGGCTGCGGACGGTCATCTGCTCCACGGCTCTGGTGGAACTGCCGCAGTCGTGCCTGCGGTAGCTCCACCGGACCCTCTGCAGGCACCACTGCGGCAGCTCCACCAGAGCAGCGGACCAGCGGACCCTCCACAGGCACAACTGCAGTAGGTCCACCGGAGCCGCCTACCGCCCCCTCTGGCAAAACGCCACCCACCAATAATCCTGGTGCCCTAGGCAATTGCCTAGGCTGCCTAAATGCAAGCACTGACTCTGGGTACGTCTACACAGCAGCTGGGATGTGCTTCCCAGCTTGGGTAGAGAGACGCACTAGCTCTGCTCGAGCCAGCGGGCAAAAAATATTGGTGTAGCCAGGGGTAGCAGAGCTGGTGGCTCAAACTAACCCCTTGAGTACAAACCTGCCCAGACTGCCTGGGTAATACACTTGAGCAGCTAGACCAATAGGCCACCTGGGCTATCCCCAGCTACACTGCTATTTTTAGCATGTAGCATAAGCAGAGCTAGTAGGTGTCTGTCTATCTGCACTGAAAAGCAGGCTCCCAGCTGCAATGTGGTTGTACCTGAACAGGACAATTGTGGGGATGTGGAGGGCATATCCTCTAGGAACTGGGATAGAGGCCAGCAAATGTGTATCACAACAGCCACCAAAGAGCTGTCTGCTGGTAACATCCCTTGGCTGGTAACGTTTGCACCTAGATAGGTACATTAGAGGTACTTAGATGTTCCTGTGCCATTGCTGGGCGATGTGAAAGCCCCGTATTTTCAAGCATTGATTTAATACATCACTGCAACCCACTCTTATTGTGGCTTTAATTTTTAAGGACAAAGTCAATCCTGGTGTAAATGTGATGGATTTGAAATCAAGGTCGTTACACAGGGGCTGAGTTTTGCCTTAAGAGACTTTCTGTAGCATCCAGCATTAAGTGGCAAGGAAAGCTAAAAAATAATAATAATGTTGAAGTGTTGGTTCTAGAGCTTTTCCAAATGACCAGCTTAATCACATCTTTAAATTATCCAGAGTGCTTTAAACTCAACCAAAGTACGAATGAAAAAGGCAGTAATAGATGGCTTGCCATGCCATTTTTGGTAAATACCCTGCTAATTTCAGTTCATTTGCAGTGTAGTATTCAGCCTACCTTCTGCAATCAGAGTCCCTGAGTTATACAGCTGGATACTTTTACTTCAAACTAGGAAGAAAACCCAGAGTTCCTTCCTCAGGTCAGGATACTTTGGCTGGACCCAAAAGGGTTAACAAACAAACTGCCTGAATTGCTTTGTTCACTGGAAATCTAATCAGATGTTAACCTACAGTCTATATCCAAGCAATCCTTTCCTTATGATAGTGATTAGTACTACACTCAGAATGAATAGACTAAGGAAAGATTCCTATGGTAACCTTCAAAATGCATTCCATCGGCAAGCTCTGCCTACTCACAATAATTACATTCTTAACTCGTCTAACAAATAGCATGCTAATTAGCTGCTTAACCAGCCTCAGCTTATTATTCCTGGGCCTGGGCAGGTTTGAGTAAAGTGACCCAGAGAGACCAAGCTCACTTAAAAATACTAATAATAATAAAATTTTCAGGTTTGCCATGTGGATGGAGCTCCTTCACTATGACTAGACTTTCTCTTTTATGGGCTTCTCCTCTTGCAAGTCAATACCACCCCAAATTAATCCACTGGTACATAGCAGTGATTTCTTCTCAAAAAAGTTGGTTTATATCAGGTCCACCAGTGCTTTAGTTTAGCATCTGCTTTGCTTGATGGCTAGCCACAGGGAAGTCATCAGGGGTTGTTCATGGTTCACTACAGAGACAGGTGAGTGTTGGTGCTAATTACTCTCTGCAATAGGCTTGATCCTTGAACCAGAGGTAGTTAATGTGCTTCCTTTTCTCAGCCCAACTAAACCACAACTGGGATCTCTAGATTTCCCAGGGGTGAAGATGGATAGGGAGGAGGTTGTTGGGCCTTTAGTTCTTAGTTGTACATGATCTCTTAGCCTCTTAATGGTTTGAACTGAGCATCAAGAGAAGGTGCTCAAGTTGTAGTTCAGTGTTGGTTTTTCAAGGGCAATCACTGGCTTTATTTAAGTGGGATCTTTCTTTTAGCATAACTTGATTAAATAACGGCAAAGAGGTCTCAGAGAGGACTGTGGCAAAAGGATAAAGGAGTCTCAGAAGCTCTAGGCCTTTGGATCAGACTCAGACCAGGCCAATACCAACACAGTGATTACCATCTGATGGCCGCTGATGGTCTCAGCATTGAGTGGGCATGTGTTTATCACAGACATAGCCATGCTTAGTATTGACATAATAATGGCCTTTCCTTACAGCTTGTCTATGCACACAGGTCTAATTGTTGAACTGAAGAGGTGATTTTTAGTCAGTTTAAATAAACAAGTGCACAGGGCCATGTAGATGCTCTTATTTCCGTTTAAATCAAGCATATATTGGTGTAGTTGAGGTTAATAAGAACAGGGTAACTAAACCAGCTTAACTAAACAGGTGCAAATTTGGGTGTAGACAAGGCCTTAGCCAAGAGGACAAGCCCTGAAGAGGCCAAGAAAACTGAGCTCCATCTCACCTCAACAGGATGGATACATTAGTACTAGGAGGACGCTTATATTGCTGCTGCTTGTGCCATATCTGTCCTGTGGCTTGACAGAAGACCTCAGCCTTGTTCTCAGGGCAGGTGGCATTTTCCAGGATTTACTGTTCAGTGTCCCCCTCCGGATCCCTTGTTTTGTACCTATGACCTACACTCTCATGGCTATTTTTCATTCGTTGTCCCGCACAATCAGTCAAACTCTGGGTTCTGTGTGCCCTCCCACATTTGAGGAGGTCGTCTTTCACTGTTCTGGTGGGTTCTGCCTAAATCCCAGGGTTCCAATAGGTTAGCATGGTGCACCAGCATGGAAGTCATTTAAGTATATTCACACACACCTTTCTCCATTCTTCCTGTCTTGGTGCAGTCTGTGTATTCGGAGAGAGGGGCCAAAGTGAACATCACCTTGTGCTTCACCAGCTGTTTGCTCCCATTGTTTGCTCACAAAATGTTAAATTTCCGGCTGGATCTCTGTGAGTTTTTTTTTTTTTTTTTTTTTTTTTTTTAGTTTTTCTTGGCCTTGTAGTTAGCATAAGGAGTGAGTGTACCAGGAAACTCACTTTATGGGTTTGGGATATTTTCAAGCAGAGTTGGGAACATACAGATTGGGCCTAGTCCTGCAATCCTTATTCACGCAGAACTACCCAATATGACCAAAGTCAATGGAAGTTCTGCCCAAGTAAGGATTGCAAGATTGGGGCCTTGTTATTAAGCGCACAGGTTAGATGGCAGTAGCTTGTGTGTTTTAATAAGAGATTAAAAGGTGAGGGCTTAAAAAACCCATTTTACAGTTCTTTGGTGTCAATCTGCAAAGCTAACCCTAATGTAAACACAGGAATAATGCAAGTACAGTTACATGCCACTTAATGCAAACTTGTGATATTGCAGAGCTGTGCAATGGTAAAGTTCTCTCCAAATGCCAACTGTTCACCTTTTATTTCCTTAACCCAGCTGGAAATGCATGTCCTCTTACCGTGATTTCAAATACTGATTTGGTTAGTGCACATCAAAATGTTACTTTAATATATTACACATAATATTTATTTTTGGTTTTCACATCTCCTTGCCTTCTAACCCTTTAAAATCTAAGGCTAATGCTGTTTTAATTTGTTTTACTCCTAATTATTTTTTCTCATCTGCCTGTTTCTGATTTATTCTTATACAACTGAAAAATAAAATTTAATAGCAAAAGATGGCTAAGCATCTTATCTCTAGCGCAACATACACCATTCCCCTTTGTGAATGCTTACTGAGAAGCACAGGCCACAGTTGACTACAAAAATGCCATTGAAAGGACAGAGATGTGTTTACAGTTGATGGAAGATGCATTTGGTTCTCACTGTTTAGCTTTACCTTGAATGAGAGTGAATGTTATGCTCCGCAGTAGGACTGGTTGCATAGTCCACAGCTCACAACTGGATTTCTCTTCTTCTGTTTCTAACGTTTGTCCTACCTTGCATCTCTGTTTGCTGGTAGGGTACAAATTTGTATGACGTACTTAGAATAAAATATATTGTGCTTGCTTGTGCTCCTTGAAAAATTGGCAGACTTGAAGTCAGTAAAAGCTAAAAGTACTTTTTTATCCTCATGTTTATTTTCCCCAATTGCTAATTCATGCCCTTCTTTGTAAGGATGAATTTGCAAAAGGGCTTGTACAGTTCTCTAGACAGATGTTAAAATGATTAGGATTTGCAAAGTTTCAAGAAGTCAAAGATCTTTTAATAACCTGGTAAGTGCTCGGTGTTCCCATAGGCAATGGTTATTCATGAATGACAAAATATTAGTGCAGGGACTGTGCCAGACAATTAACTGAGGAGTGATTAAATGATGAATACATAGTTTATAATAACCATCTTTTTTTTTTCTTGGATTAATGTCTGATTTTTATCGTGTTTAAATATCTGTTCCTTGGCTTGTCTGAAAATGTTAACTAAGGATAAGAGAATGCCTCAAAATTTTCAGTGGAATTACACACAGACACAGGCACAGACACACACACACACGCAATTTGATATGACTGCATTTGTATCCCTTTTAGTTTTCACTTTTCATTAATAATTAAACAAATGAGCCTCTTGGGATTATATCTGTAGTTTGTTCATTAGGGTTGTGGAAACAAATATCTTTGCAGACTTCAGATTTTGAACTCATTTAAATACAAGGGTTTGTGCCTGAATCTAGAGTCTAATTGTCATCCAGTTAGGGAGAGAAATGATACTAAGTGAACTATCCATCCAAACAAAATGGACCAACACTGCTCAAATTCAGATCTTGGACACAAGTAGTTTGTTGTTGTACGTATTCAGCCTATAAGCTGAGAAACTTGTTTGGTAAATTGATTCAAGAAAATTTGTAAACTGCTTGAAGATAATTCATGAACAGAAAGAGGCTAAATTTGTTGAATAAATTATTTGCTATGAATGGTCTCTTCAACTTGAGTTGCTGCAGCTGTATATTATGGTATAAATCAGGAAAAAAAATCTAAAAATGTGTGTTTAAAAAGCATAATATTTTTACCAAAATTACATTTTGAATAACACAAGTATTAATTTAACCATTGACAGAAGTTTCTAGGTCAAAAATAACTGAGGAACTTCATTTGGCAGTAAATATTTATAGGTCTATCACAACTTGTGATCTCTGTATCTGGTGTTTTAGGAAACATCTCTCACTGAATTCCCTTCTTACTGTTGGACCATAACAAAGGCTCAGATATCAGGGTGATAGGTGATCATATAAAAATTGTAATCGATTCCAGAGAAAAACATGAGTCTCTCAATGCATTTCCCTCCTTGTCTGTCTTTCAGATTGTGGGCAACTAGTACAGGGGAAATATTGGTCTTTCAGAGGGCTAAGTACACATTCATGTTAATAAAGTTCAAATATTAATTGCATTTAATTTTATCTTCGGAAACCCCTGGGCCCCTCACAAACTTACCAAGTATTCATTTTTGGTAAATTGGTTCTGATAAGATAAGACCCTTCACTCAAAACTCACACTAAATGAAACACCAGCATCTCTGAGACATCATTTCTAGCAATTCTGGGTCCAGCAGCAAAATAACTACTGAAAACACAACTATTACCCAGTTGATGAAGAGGAGGTAACCAATGAAGGTAACAAAAGTACCTCCTCTGGCCATAGGTAGGCTCAGTACCTCCATGTTGAGAGATATATAGATATTAGTGGTCATCTTAAGTCTATGTGATGTTGAAGTTAATGAATGAACATCATCTCCAGATTAAAGTCTCCATTGTTCTGGTGGCAACAGGAACACTTGTTTTTGAGCCTCCCTTCCCTGTAAGGACATGGTTGGAAGTTGAGAATTGTTTCCTTAGTTGGTTAGTGGCTTTCTTGTGGCTACTGTACTCCTCCATCCCTTAGCACTGATATTGATTTCCATGTCTAAACCATGGTAGCTGGTCTGGGTCCTGGCTAACTGGGACACCGTCAGTGTGGTACCATACCAGCTGAGATCTGGTGACTAACTTGACCTAGCTTTCTCATTTCAACAAGATGGGTCTTAGGCATGGCATTTGCGGTAAGGGACCCTTGATGCTGGAGTTTACTCATCCTCCAATCTGGCTGAGCTTCAAATCTGTTGATCTTCAAGGTGAGGTAACAGAATGACCAGTTTACCCAGGCCTGTTTGGATGGGGAGGGTCTGAACGTGATGAATTGGGGAAGTGGTAATTTGAATAGGAATTTTTCTTTTCCATTTCAGTATTAGTGAAATTTTGGAATTTTTGTGATATAACATTTATTGCATGTGGACCCAAGAGATGAATGCATATGTTTTAATGGAAGAAAAAGCAGATAAAATAAGTAAAAGCTGAAGCATAAATCATCTGGCAAAGTTTTTCAAGTGATTTTAATTGCCCAACTTGAAATACAATTAAAAGGGCCTGATATTCAGAAAGTGCCGTGCAAGTCTCCTCTGCTCCTTTCAAGTATCTCAAGTTGGGCACTCCAAAATTGCTGAAAATCTGGGCCCGGAACAGCTGTTATTAGTTGGGATGAGCCATCTAATTCAGATATGGTAAAAATCAGGTCAGGCTTTTGCCCTAAACTCAAACTGACCCTTTTATTATGTTTGAAGAAGTTAGCTTTTTTTTTTTTTTTTTTTTTTGGTAAAGTAACCATGACTTTCCTGCCCCTTTGAACTTCCTGCTGCCTGTGAGTGTGGAAAGTGGAATTTCTGTGCAAAAAGTTATCCTTGTGGTACTTGCTGCTGGCTCCAAACCCGGAAGTGCTGGAAATCTATCCTCAGATGACCAAAGAGGTTTTAGGTAGATTGGCCAGTATTCAGATAAGCATCCAAACTTTATAGGGGCTTTTCTGAACAGAACCTCCACAGCTGCTGAGGTTCACCCATCTCTAATCCAGTCCTGACTTGTAGGCCCAGACTTTAAATCTGTTTGCATTAATGCACCTCCCAGATTTGTACAGAAACAAGGAAGAAATATGTAAGTGCAGCTTCTGAGGCTGTTGTGAAAGATTCTTATTATCCTTCCCCAGATGGCACCAGCTGTACTCCTGGACCAATACTAAATGACTGTAACTTGTGCCAAATATGTACTTGAGTGGGTTGTACATGCCCTTTACAAATAGAAGCTGAATGTTAATAGATACTGAATGAAACCCATTGCCAAACCAAACAGAGCCCCTGGATATATACAGGGCATGCAGGGAAATTATACATTTCAGCAACGCTTGCTGCAGAATGCATGCAAAGGATTTCAAAGTGTTGGTGGATTTAATGTAGTCGTTGCTAATTCTCAGTATGCTAATAGTTCTGTGAAGATGCAGGCAGAAGAATGAGTAAAGGTTAAAGACCGCTGCACTGATATCATGTAAATTCAGGATAGGGTCAGCATCTGGTGTTGTAAACAACATCACATCTAGGAGTACATGGAGTTCTGATCCTTTCAGGTATTTGAGCCTTTGTCTGCTGATATAACGCTTGCCTGTCAGCCCCACGGTCAGAGGCCTAATCTTTTTTTCTTCATTCGCTGAAAAGGTCCCAGCGCCACATCGGGGCAACATACTGGCTGCCTATTCTCCTTCCCTATGGAACGCAATCACTGGACAACTCTGCTATAATTCACTCCCTGGCCAGCCCTTTGAAAAGGTGGGCTGCCTCAGTGCTGTTAGCCCAGCAAGATAAATCATGTACTCGAAATTAACTTCCATTGAAAGGAAGGGGTGGAAGAAAAGCTGACTGGTCAGGCGGAGCATGCTAAAGAAAAGATGACTAGAGTTGATAAATGTCATTGCGGATAATTTGGGGGCTGTGATTAAGATCTTATCTAGGTAGGAAGTAAATAGAAAAGACTTAATAAAAGTCCTACCCGGGGATCCATGCTTATGAACTTGTGAAGTTTTAATTTTTTTCTAAGTGAATATAGAAGAGAATACCAGAAAGGTCTTCATTAAAAGGAATGTTGTATTCGGGGTGTTGCTTAAAAGGATTTAAAAAGCCCCTGGGTGGAATCATGCTTCTTCTTTTCCCTTCTTTTTCACAGTGGAGAGAGAAAGCATCTTTGTCTAAAAATTTCTTTAAAAAGTTAAAGGGCAGACAATCAGGAAAGAATTGATGAGGATTCCTGGGTAACGATTGTCTGTTTTTCCTGTCTGGTGTTTTTTTTAATGAAAGGACTTTGCTGCCATAAAGTTCTCTACAAATAAAATGTAACCTTATCCCCTATATATAGGGGAGAGAACTTGGGGGCCTGTTTGTTCATAAATACACATGCTGCTAGCTCAGAAGACACAATCTGCTTTCTATATATTTTTATTGAGCTGTGCAGATTTTGCTTTTATTTTATTAATATTTTTCTTTTTTTGTAACCAATTACTTCAGCAACCTGCAAGCAATAGCAGAAAGCTGCAGTAAACTCAGTTAACATCTGTGAGATTGAGTGACAGGGATCTGGAGCCCAGTGTGAATTTTCCATCACGGCGTAGCAAGTCTCCTCTCCTCCCTTGTGCTGCACTTGGCTGATATTACCGTATGAACTACATTTAGAACACGGAATGAGCACAGACAATCCTTAACAGCTGTACAGCTGTTTTCTGTGTATAGACTTCTGTTAGCTAATGAGAATGTTTAAAATTTTATTGAAGAGTGTATCCTGTGATCTATAACCTACCTAATCCAAATCTCTCAGGGATATTGAACTGCTAGAGATTTCCAGAAACCGTAGAATGCCAGCTCCTAAATTACCCAGGTTACTTCCTCCTCTCTATTTTAACACCCTCCCCCAACCCGTGTGTGTGTGTATGTATGTAAACTGGGTAATTGAGGAACTGGGTGGTATATTTATATGTTGTATATAACTGAGCACTCAAGAAAAAAAGGCAGGTGAGGACACAAAGAAAAGCAGATTGGCAGAGCCTAAAGTATTTTATTATTACCTAGATTCACAGCAGAAAGTTTTGAGTGTGTCTGAGATAGGAAGAAACATTGGAGTTATTTAAATTTCAGGCCCACTTGTGATATTTATTTGTTTGTATAACAGAAGAAAGTCACAGAAAATTTCAGAGACGTGAGTGAGGCAGATCAGCTAATGATGTCACCTTTCCTCCACCTTTTAATAAGTTATTATACAGCAACACAACACAGAAAACCAGAATCTACCACTGCAGCTTATTCTGCTATTAGACATACAGGCACGCATTGCGCCAGATGGCAGGATTTGGCATGGGCGTGACCTTTCTACATAGAATAAAGATATCAGCAAGTTGATGCAAATTAATTAGCCCGTGCTGCAAGGTTTAATGTGATGGTCGTCTTCAATGGCCTAAGACTTCAAGGATTGAACTGGGGGCCTCCAGAGCTAAAACCATGAGCTTCTACAGCTTCAGCTAAAGAACCAGCAACTTAGCTCTTTTGTGGATCAGAGGGAGACCTGTAACATGCATTCACCAGTAGCTTACAGTAATATCTGTGCCAGGTATAGTAGCAGTACTGATGGCCTGATCCAACTCCATTAAAGTCAATGGAAAAGCTCCCTTTGCCTAGAACCACATTGTCTAGAAGTGCCACTAGCCACAGCTTCAGTCATCTAATTACTTCACATTTTCTATAATTAACCACCTTTATTTGGTGTGTGTGGCTGCATCGTTACGCTGGGTTCTGAGGTTAGGGAGTTTGAGCGAGGAAAATCAACTGAACCTTATTTGGCTCTGGAAATAATTGTCTGTATTTTTAAAAACTCACTCATACAATTAAGCTATCAAGAAAAAAGGGAGAAGTTTTTGTAATCGTTAAATATTTAATGTTCAAGTGGATTCATCTGCAAATTTTAAAAGGCACAGATTCCACTTAAAACAGAAGGAAATGGAGCCTGATGATTTTTTCCAGGTGAACAAATGAGCTCACAAATATAGACTTTTTTTTTTCTGATTGTGAATCACTCTTGTGCCAATCCAGAATTCTGCAAATGTGTTCACTGTTTTCAAGTATGCATCAAAGTTTAGAGGATTATAGTTTATTAAAACAAATTTCAGTATAACAGGGCTGTTCATAAATGACTTACTCTTCATGATGTGTGATTGGTCACTTGACATGTGGTGTCATTGCTGCTCCCAGATTGGCCGACTGAATCTTTTAAAATGGAAAGTAGTGACTGACGAGTTGTTCGTCCTTCGGGTTCGACGATGACCATGACCTCACTGGTTGGTTTGGGGTTTGTGTACACGTGAGGGCTGATCAGGCCAGTTTGAGCTTTGAACGGTCTCTGGCACAGTGAACAAGAGATGTCGCTGAACAAGAAAGGCAACCTCAGAGTGACAGATGAATAACAAATAGAAAATGCCCTTGCACTGCATGACAGCATAGATACCTGTAGAAAGATCAACCATTCACCAGCCTTTGGTGCAAACTAATCCCTGGTGATACCAATGCTCACAAATAGTGAAGAATAAGGTGCATGGACATGGTGAAGTAGAATAGCCATTCAGATTTTGAATGGATCTTAATGAGCTGTATTTCTACAAATTCAGCTATGTCTTAAAAACGTTGTAAACAGTCCTGCTTTAAGTATCCTGCTGCACTGGGAATCTTTCAGGATTTTGTGTCTAAAATTTCTGTCTGTATAATACAGCAAACACACAAGGACTATGGTGCTTTTTAGTTTCATATCAGTGAACCCCTTCACGTGTGGTCTCCTCTCACTTTCAAGTGACACAATCCTGAATTTTTATTTTCCCTTGAAAAAAAATGTAAAGTGCTAAGTGAGCTCACTTTTTTAATAAGCAAATGCTCTTATAGATTCCAATTATTTGTAAGACCTCCTTCGGGCCATCTTTTTCAGATGTTGATTGTAGAAAATGAAATATTGTGTAGAAATTCCTTCCCGTGAATCTATTTCTTCTTTTTGAAAGAGCAAAAATAGGCCCCTTTTAAAAACATATTTAGAAGTGAATGTGCAAACGCCTCCCAAGCAATAGTGTTGTTCAATGATCCCATCAGCACATCATAATCTCCTTTATTAATGACTCTGAGAAAACTGTGGACCCAATAAACTGCATGTCGGGTAAAGAATACAGTGAGGATTGGAAAGTGACAGATAAAGCAAATATCCTGCTCCTAAACAAACACAGCAGGACAGGAGAAGATGACAAATGATGGGATTGTGTCAGCTTGAAAACAGATTGGACTAATGGCACGCTGGACTTTGCACTCCAGGGGATCAATACTCTATCAGGCAGGAGAGCTTGAGACCTTGTGAAAAGCGTTTGTATGGACAAAAGAGAGATCTTTGCTGATAGTCTGTGCATTTGTTGCTAGCATAGTCCCGTCTCCTGCGTACAATAAACTTTAAATTAAGACAAAATGGGGTTTGCTGGGAGGATTGGCGGGGGGGAAACAACCATAACTTCTAGAGAATAACATTTCCATAGTCTGACAGGTAAGTGTATTTTAAAGGTTCTTCCTCTGATGGTACAAACAGGAATGTGGCAAACTTCAGGCTTTTGCAAGTCTCCTGTATCTGTTTTTGGGGTCGACAAGACTTTAACTCACTTAGCCGTTTCCCCTCTCATATTTCAGGTTGAGTGTGTTTTCACTTTATTTTTGTCCTTCAAGACGGGAGAATCTGTTTATTTTAAAGTCCATATTTTTGTCATTTTTTTACCTCCCAAAGGACAGACTGTGCTGTGTGATAGAGATGCAACCTTTCCCATTTCCTTCTCCCCCCTCACCCTGAAATATCCAGACTGGCATGAAATGGATGGAATTCACGGGTGATTATGCGGGGGGGGGGGAGGATATTTTCAATAATATTCAGTTGTGTTATGTAGAAGCAGCATGCTTATCCTTAAATGTAAATCAAAACAGTAAGAAAAGCTGCAGCGTTATATAGAAGTGGATTTGGACAGGCATATGTTACCCTGTGTGTTTCATTACAGGGCAGTGTATGCAAACATCAGGGTGTTTGGATTAAAAGTAGTGGCTCAGAAGGCATTGCAAGGAAGGGGTTGCAGTGGTGGCATTAAACCAGTTTTATATGTTCCCCCTACACACACACCTCTCTCTCTCTTCTCAGCTGGGGGGCTGCAGCATGCTGCCTGAGGGCTGCTCTAGTTTGCCCCCGCTGCCATCATCCCAAAGCAGCCAGGGATCACCAGAGCGCAGAAATAGTCAGTTTTCACCAGCCTCACCCCCTGGTGCTGTCGTCCAAGAAGAGACATGGGAGCTTTTGTATTCTGCATTTGTTTCTTCATTAAGAACAGCCATACCGGGTCAGACCAATGGTCCATCTAGCCCAGTATCAGCAGTGGCTGGTGCCAGATTCTTCAGAGGGAATGAATAGAGCAGGGTTAACAAGCCTCCCTCTGTTGTCCAGCCCCAGTTACTGGCAGTTGGAGGTTTAGGGACATCTAGAGCATGGGCTTGCGCCCTGATCATCTTGGCTAATAGCCCTTGATGGACCTGTCCTCCATGAACTTCTCTGATTCTTTTTTTGAACCCGAAAGAATCTCCTGTAAATGATACTGTTAGGGGCTGCAGTAGAGTCTCACTTCTAGCTCGTACGCACGTGTGCTGAGTGCCCTCAACACCCACTGAATGGGAGGTAGTCACTCAGCTGAACTCTCTTCAGGGCAAGGCATCTCAGTTGCAGGTCTGGGCCCGAGGTGAGAAGAGCACTTCTTGGAAAGTGTGTGTGTGTGTGTGTGTGTGTATGTGGTGGGGGGTGTCTGGGAGAGAGCACGTGTAACAAGGCACATGGAAGAGACACCATTAGAAATGTAGTGGGAGACTTTCAAAATTACTGCAAGGGCCTAGGAGCATGGATCCCACCCATTGACTTTCAGTAGGACTTGTACTCCTAAATCCCTTTGAAAATCCCAGCCATGGAGTCCCAAAACCAAAGATCAAGTAGATTTCTCCTAGTTAGAAATTTTGCGATACTGGATATAAAATACCATGGTGACCAGAATTCTCTGGCAGAGCTCTGTGAGGCTTTTAACGCTTTTTACCTCCCATCTGTCTGACACAGGGACTTATGAGGACTGATTATATTTATTTATTTAAAAATAAGGTCCTATTATGCTCCTCCCCCCACGATTAGGCAGTCCAGAGTCCTGCTGCGATTACCGCACTCGGCTGCACCCTTCCTTTCCTTCCTTTTTCACAGACTGCCAAGCCGGCCTCGCTTCCCCTGCACCTGATAAAGAACATGCAGTCAAACACATGGCAAATAGGGTGGCCTTTCAACTTTCAGCTGCGAGCCCCAGCAGAGAGGAGCAGCCCAGTGGCAATAAGTAGTATTGAAACCCCAGATGCATCCATGCTGGTGGTAATTTTGTATATTCCTTGGTCGGCATGAAGATTTAGTACTAAGAACCCAAAGACTTCATGAACTGAAATTTCTCTGATGAGCCTCTCTTGCTTTTGAGTGCTCCAGTACTTTTCTCAGTCATTGCATAGGTCAAAACCTCCATCTGCTACAGAGCTAAATTAAGTCCAAAACTTTTGTCCACACAATGTTTTTTGTTTTGTTTTTGCTAAAGTATGTTTTACCACTAAAAACTATTCCAGAACCTTTGTTATTTGTATTGATCTATTGTAGCCCCAGTTAATTGCTCTCAGCTAAATTTGTGCAGTTGTTAATAGACGTTTGTAATTCACTAGCTTTAATAAAATACACGTGACACTGAACATGGAGGGGAAAACCCTCTGATAAACCAAAACTTTTAACTTTCTAAGCTAGTAGCACGTGAACCTCTAGAGATAATTAGTAGTAAGGGGATGCTATGGGAGATTGAATGTAAAAAACTTGTTTTGTGCTCTATGTAGAGAACAAAAGAATTGACAAAGTTCATTACGACCTCAAATCCCGATCCTGCAAACCATACTAATGGGTTTACAGGGTCGAAATCAATAGGACTGCTCACATGATTAAGGATTTTTTGGATCAGCCCCTAAAATGTGTATTTTTAACTTCAGAAGGTCAGGTTCAGAACCCAGGAGATATGTGTATTGTTTGTGCTGTTTCAAGGTATTTATTCAGCTTTAAAGTCTCCTCAGAACGAGGGGAGTGGGGGGAAGCTGCTTGTGCGCCTATCAATTTCTCTGTTGATATTTCTCTCTACCCATTTGATACTTTAGATAAATAGGCATGAGCTCATCTAAAGCAACTCTTTTGGAAAGTTCCAAATATTTATGATTGGAGTCTAACAAGCTGGTATTTTAGGTGTGTATATATATAAGGGTATTCTGGAACAAGACAGGGTTTATAATTAAGGCTTTTAATCAGAAACAGCATGTGAATTAAGACCCAGACAAAATGTATACAGTGAAATATAAAAAAATGTGGAAAGTTTAACTGTCATGCAACAATTTATACATGCACATATTTTGTGTAAAAAAAATATTAAAAAAAATTGTACGATGCGTAATTAAAAAAGTATTCTGAGTTTACATGTAAAAGCATTAGACTTTATAGTAGTTACATGGAGCTATATGGACCCTTTGTAAAATAAATACTTAAATATATATTTTGGCCTGCTAAAGGATCTGTGTATTTTTTCCCTCTAATCATAAAAACTTTGGAATGCAAATGAAAACAGAGCTGATCAGGGAAAAGTTTATATGGAAAACATGGTCCTGTGGGTATCATAAGAGCTCTGTAGGTATATTCTGTGAACACATGTCCATACACAAATGTAAAAGGTATTGATATAATTTGTTAGTACAGTCCTTAATATGGTCTTCCCTTTCCATTTGCTAAAATTGCTGAACCTGCTAGCTTTTCTGTACAGATCCAGTATGACTGTCTTATATCAGCCCCAGTCCATACGACCCATGATACAATACTTATAAATCATCCAGGACTAAAAATTGCCATAGCAAAGTTTTCTGTTCCCTCTTCATCTTGCCTCCCTGCTGTAAAGTGATTAAGATTTAGAGCAATATCGAATGGCTAAAAATATGGAGATCCAAAGGCCATGATTTCATTCCTAGCTCCACCACTGACTTGCTGTGTAACTTTGGGCAAGTCGTGCTCTGTGCCTCAGTAATCCTCCCCTTCCCCCCTCATATGTTTTGACAGTAATACTTCCCTCCCTCCCAAGGGTGTTGGAAGCTTAATTCATTAACACTTGTAAAGCACTTTGAGACCCTTAAAAGTTAGATATAAAAGGAATGCCAAGGCACCATGATGGTATGAATAAAATTCACCTGGAATTTACTAATATGGTACTATTGGAGCAACGTTTTAAAAAAACCCAGAGTTTTGCTTCCCACTCATGTGTTGATTCAAATGTTCCCCTCTCCAGCCTGAAACAAGGAGGGTAGTGAAGAAAGAATTTCTACCTTCCAAGCTTGTTGTTGCTATCTATTTTTTTTTTTGAATGCTTCTGCCATTGCTCTGTGCGAGCCAAAGTAGGATCAGAATCAAAGGTGGTGCTCACATGGTAGTGGGGAGCGGGAGGAAAGAGTTCCGATGATGGGCTGTCTGGCTAGCCTAGGTTAATGACGTGATGTCATAGATTCTAAGACTAGACGGGACCACAGTGATTATCTAGTTTGACCTCCTGTAATGTCACTTACCCTAGATGTCAAACAGTCCTAAGATAACAGAGCTGACGTGCTGAGCATGAGGATGTGAAACAGTTCAAGATGTGTTTCAAATGCTGCTCCCCCTTTTCTGGACTTCCTTGGAAACCAGCGTTTCTTAGAATGTTTCAACTTCCTTTCCCGCCTCCTCCTTTCTGTAATGTATGCGTAACGTGTTCATTAGCTAGAGAAAGCTAACTGTTCTAGGGGCTGCTGCATCCATTCTCATTGGCCTGTTTACTCTTGACTTGTGTTCCTTCGGCTCCGGAAATTGCATGTTGTATATCTGAGCTTTCCTGAATTAAAAAAACCAAGAAATATCTGTCCTTTTTTTGGCCTAACTTTAATACCAAATCTATTGCTCTATTGACGCATCAATTAGGACCTACCGAACCAAAAATAAATGATACCTGCACAGCAATCCCCACTCCATATCTCAGAGGAATTTAATTTGGTTTTCCCTAAGAAAATTAGAAGGCCAAAAGTTATGTGGCCTAAGCCAGTGCCCGAATGATCCCAGATCTGTGCAGCATGTATGTATGTTAGTTTCCCTGATTATCTATAACATTGAGTGAAGGATGTCCAGAGAGAATGGGTGATTGGAAATAATGGCCATTTCCAAACTTTTCACAAACCTCTTGCAAGGAAGAACCCTTGAAAAGGAACCTGAAATATATAATAACAACACTTATCTGCAATGCATCAGGCCACTGCAGCAGGTTACCTTAACAGCCAGCTGCACATGAAGGAAAGTACGTGCATTGTATTTGACAAGGAAAAATGTGTTGAATCTGCCACAGTCATTTGTCTTTATTGGAGCCCTAATTGGAATGAAAGCAAGCACTAATAGAGACGTAAGGTGTAGTATGACACTGTTTTTAAAAAGAAAAAAAATGCATGTTGGTATAAATATCTTATGAAGGGAGGCACGGTAGTATAATTTAATAGGCTGGTTTATCTTTGCTCATGGTGAAGTTTGCTGCGCAGTTGTGCTGCTTCCAGATGCAGTTCTTATCAATGCACATTGCTTTTTCTCCAAACAAACGTCCCTCGTGAATTCATCTAGAAACTTATCGATTCCATGCTGGGATGGAGTGGGACAGTATCCTCCTCTGCAGAGAGCTCTCGCTGTTTCCCTTTTATGAACAGTTACAGACTGTGTCAGCCTTACTCGTACGGTAGTTGGTCTTTCCTTGTGATTCACAATGTGAACTGCTCATCAAGGCAAGATAGACATGTTAAATAAAGTGCCATCAGGCCTGCCCACTCGCTCAGTGGTTGGCCCATTGTGCTGCCGTACGGGTGAGCAGAGGATGGGTTTGTCCCTTCGGAATCCTTTTTAATTACATTTAACATCATTCAGCTTGAGATGATATTTCAATTGAAGAGTACTAGGAGGACTCAATTACCTTCTTCTGTATTTCTGTAAATATTCATGTGCCAATTTGGTCAGAGGGTGTGTGTGTTTGTGTGTGTGTGTGAATAAACTGAAAATCTTTAAGTGTTAATGGAAAGGCACTGGGTGGAACAGAACTAAAAGCCACCTGCTCTCAAAGATAGCTGAAGATTTAATTGTTCCTTCTTTGGCTATTTTTAAGTAACTTTGCATAAATGGAATGTGTAAGTGTAAACATTCCTGGACCAAGTTCAACAAGTGGAATCATTTTTGTAATATAGCTGTATTGTAAAGATTTGTATTGTAGTTAGGGAAAATAAAACAATAGAAACCTTTTGGTTTGTCTCAATTTCCTTATGTAAATTCTTCCAGTGCAACAGTGTTAGGTTGTTCTTACCTTTCTATATCAATTCAACATCTAAAAATGTCCTCAACTTCTCAGACAGTTCTTGGTCTCTGAGCACCTTGGCTTATGTCGAGCTTAATATCAGAGGAGAGATGAAGAGGAAAGGGAGCACAGGTGATCTATTACTACCTGAGGGTCAGAGTGTTGCCCTAGCACTGGGTGAGCCGTGGTTCAAATAGGGCCCAAGAATACAAAAATCAGTCCTGGATGATGATTCACTTATTCAGAGTTCAATGCAAAGATTGTTCCTAGCTGAGAACACTCTGATGTGTCCCATGTCTATTGCTTGCATCGAGGTGATTTTTTTGTTTATATATTTCTATATTTTAGTATGTTAAAAGAACCAAAGTCCTTCCTGATCTCTGGAGTCTGGGTGTGTGTGTGTGTGTGTGTAATTTTATTTATTTTTACACACACACACACACACACACACACACACACACACACACACACACACACACACACACACACACACCTTAAATCTCACCTCTGCACTCCCGTGATGCCTCTCTGCAAGGCAGGTTCCCTAGCTAAGGTCTGTTCTGTCTCAATCTGGGTCACTGCAACCATCACAGCAGTGGATCAGCATGGCATTTGGGTGACCTGACCTTTTCTCTGATAGCCTGGCAATCCAGGCATGTGATATAGAAGTCCCTCCATTGACATCACTCCCCTACACTAGTGTGGTTCTCCTCAGGCTAGTAACAGTGGTGTTGGGGCTAATTTATGGTGGCAATGAATCTCAAAGTAGCTGCATTGAGCTGGAGAACCTGGTCTATAAAGCCCACAGGCCACGATCTTCAGAATTTGAGGAGTAACTCAAACACCTCCTGTTTTTGGTTGGTAATTTTAGACAATTTAAAGGGATTTGATTTTCAGCTTTCCAAGTCCTGTCCTCCCCACTCCTCCTGCCTTCTGCCCAAAGCTTTGTGTGACACTTCTCAGTTCTGACCAGCAATAACCCATGAAAATTCCAAATCCTGGATCTCTCTTGAAAAGAGGCTGTCCTATGGGTGCTAAATTTTCCTGGTGACTGTCATGTGGCAAATGTCTACTAAGGTATATCTGAAGACCACGGCATCCTTTTCCACATGTAACCCAACAAGGATATGAATTCAGGTCTCTAGAGATGACTGCCCTTCTACCATCAACTGTCCTCAAATAGAAATGGCTATGGCTTTTAGCATCATGGTTTCTGGTGTCCCACAGGAGTATAGGGGAAAATTCACTTCTAGGAATAAAAAACCACAAATCCTGCTAAATCATTAAGGAGATGGATTCAATCTGTCTTAGACATCTTGCTTATCCAGTATCATTTAATTTCACATATATCAAGTTTCCCCACCCCATCATCAACACCTCCTCCCCCAGGAGAGACAACTACCACAGAGCAATCTCACTCTGCTGAAGCCTCGTTAATGTCACCAGTTGTTCATTTTGACGTATGGGATTTAATTGCCAGAAAATTGGCCAAATGTAAATAAACTCGGGCAGCTCTTTAAAATTCCATAGCCCTTAAAGCCGCCTGCAGCAAACAGGAGTTTGGATGGGCGGAAGACAACAAACACCTGTTTCGGATGTCAGAAGGGTGCGGGACTCTTGGGTCTGAAACAGAGCCTGTTTTCCAATCAGAAAAAAGAAATCTTCCCTCTCTTATGTGTACAAGAACTTAAAGCAAATAGTCTGGCAGCAGCAGCGATGATATAATAAGAACAGAAAAACCCTAACACACTTGGGTAATACTGTGATAAGCACCTGAGAAATGTTGGGTGGACAGACGATGCTGTTTGATCCTCACTTAGATTCATTTGATTGTAAAGAAAGTAGAATAATTAGGAACAAAGATGGTTAAATCCACATGCAAGAGCTTTGAAAGACCAGTGCAATAACAGCAGATACAGAGGGGTACCTAGTGGTGATGCACTGCTAGCCCCAGTTTACACATGGAGAAACTGAGGCACACAGAGGGGCGGTGACTTGCCCAAGGTCACCCAGCAGGACAGTGACTTGCCCAAGGTCACCCAGGAGTGCCAGGAATAAAACCCAGGTTTCTTAAGCCCCCCTCCAGTGATCTAGCCATTATACTGCACTGCCCCTGTCAGGTGGGATTGATCTTTATTTCTAAGGATTTCTCCCCCCACTACTACTGGAGGGAGAGCTCAGTTGGAGCCCATCCGCTGTGTGAAGCATGTTTGGGCCAATATAAAAGATTTTATATAGGAGCTAAGAATGTTGCTTGAAAAAATATACAGCGAGGCAGATTCTCTAAACCAACAAACCCATAAAATTAGTGTCCTTCTCCTTAGATGTAGCAGTTATAAAAATTGTTTTGTTGACTTTTATATTCTAAGCTTTTTAAGCTTTACATTGTAAAATAGAATATAATTACTAATGAAACACACTTAAGTACCAGCTGTGTTCCAGGCTTCAGATGAGCACCGATCCAGAGGGAAAGTGAGGGGAGGGCAGAAATGTACGTACTTTTAAAGAAGTGGAGGTTTATTGGAGATGAGGAAGTGTTGCACATGAAGAACGGTAATATTCTCAGGCTGAGCAATCTGTGTATAAATATTTCCTTATCCTGAGAGTTTTACAGTTACTTATGATACTGACACCGTAGAGAGATGATGATTTAATAACAAAAAAAAATGCATTTGATTCAGTGTGCTTGTGGCATAATGAACATAGCCACAAGAGTTAAATTGTTTATTTTACTTTCAGACATTAGGTTGCTGCTACAATCGTTAACTGTTAGGAGTTTATGTTCTGCTTCTCCAAAGAAGAACTTGTTCTGTGTTTAGATTAGCAACAGGATATAATAAACTTTCTAACTTGTCAAAATCTTGTGTTGGGAAAACATAGGTGGTGGGTTTTTCCCCTCTCTTTAATTTTGTTGTGCAGTAAAACACAGCAATTAGTGCCTGGCCTCTGGAGAACATGCTCGAAGGAATAACCCAGACATAATAGTGGATGGCCTAGCAAGGTGTTCACCAGGAAGCCCTGCCTGGTTTCCAATTTAAATCCAATTTTGCAGTGCAGTGTGGTCTTAATTTTAATGCATACTAAGTGAGACAGGAAAAATACGGGGTAAAAAGTCCAAGAAATAGTTGCAAAACTAGAGGCATGTGCTGTTGGTGTCTAAATCTCATTTAAAAAAAATGTGAGAATATGAAGGGATCTGTAGACACAATCAATTATTTCTAAGCAAGAGAGTGAAGAGTAAAAGATATTTCCAATGATAAAGTTTCTTCAGTCCCGTATAGTTTTTCAGGGGCAGCTTTGTAATTTATATAGTTTTTTTTGAAGTTATCAGAATGACTTGTTTGAAATCCAACTCCATTTCAACAACCATATGCTAAAAAAAATTTGATTCCTAATTAAAAAACAACAACAAGAAGTAACAGAGGAAAAAAAAGTTCCGTGATGGGGAATAAACACATTTTTGTTGGGTCCCAATAGAAGTTCGAGCTTTGTCCGAAAGCTCTCTCCAATCTGCAGTGCCTCCCGCTTATTGAATAAGTGAAATGAAGCCCTTGGCGAGAGCTGGTAAGTGTGGAACAAAGGGCAGCAGTGAAAAATGAACACAGTTTCAAAATGCAGAGAAACAGATGTGAATCTGCAACAGAGAAAAGGAGGAAGGGAAGCCCATTACAGAGACCGTACCAAGGGCGGAATTTAATCTGCAAGACATTTTGCTTACTACACTTTGCTATTACCATGCAATGTTTTACAGAAATATATTCTTCATTATCTTTGATATTTGGGGTTAGAGAGACCACTTCTCAGACAACATATAGCTTCTGAAGATTTTCGAAGCACACGCATCAAAAGATATTTGAGGGAGGGCAGGGGAGAAGGTGGGTACTTATTAAGTGCTGCTAATGTTAGTGATGTATTGAGTGAAACATCATGAAAAATGAAAGCAAATCCTAGTATAATCTCAACAGAACAAAAGGCTCTCAGTTAAAATAGAAAAATGCTAAGGCGGTATATATCAAACATGGCTTTTATATTAAATGTGCATGTGGCAGAATATGGATCACATTAGATGAAGTTGCTTCCTTTTTTTTTTTTTTTTTTTGACCAAGCACCTAAAGTTCTGGGTTGGAAAATATTTGGGCAGTGCAATGCTCAAATGATATTTTTCTCAAGTTTTCTAATTAGGGGAGATTTGCCCATCTGCACTTGGAGGAGAAAAAATATTGTTCATCAGTCATTAAGTACAAGATTTACATGCCTGGCTTGAGTGAAAGTATCTGCACATCTCATTCATCTTTTCTTGAAAGGGTAAAACTAGTGTATTTGGGAAGTTTGTTCCCCATCCTAAAAGCTAACCATTTATAATCAGTTAATGCTCTCCAATTTGCCTTTTGTCTCATGACTTTCTATCTGGAAGAATAATTTCCCCAATTCTAATTATTGCTAACTTGGGTCCTAAAAGTAATAAAATATAGACCAGAATTGACATGAAAGTTAGTGGGCCCCCTGCAAAAGTTAACTGCTCTGAAAGAAAAGAAAACTCTGAGAATTTCTTCTAAAAGGCCAGTAGAAACCTTTGCAATGACAGTTGTTTCCTTTAATGCATTCAATTTGTCACAACTGTAAAATGATGTCTTCTAAACTAGCCTGCATCCTTAAAAATGAATATAGCCCTCTTTGGCTCATCAAGTCTGGTGCCAAAGTCGTCCTCTTGGCAGTGAAGAGACTTCATCTATTAGTTTAGGGCTCAAGCAGCATAAACAAAACTCAAGTGGCTGGAGGGAAAAAAAGAATCATTATGTGAGTGAAAAAAAAATTAAACATCTTGACTCAACGAACGCCACAATCCTGTCTTTTACCAGACTCTACGCCAAGCTACAAGAGGAAATAGAATTTAGAGAGGGGTGGGGGAAAGAGGAATCATTCCTAAAGCACACAATCTTTAATTTAATAAAGACCTGGAAAGGGTTTTCTTATATTTTATTTTACTTTGAACAGGTTGAATCCTTCCTGTAAGCCTATAGGAATACTGTTTCTCTTTGAATTAATACCAGCACTGTAAGACTAAATTCAAACCAGGGCTTAAGAAAGGGCTAGACTATTTACGAAGCAAACATTTGAATGCATTTTTTTAAGAATGCCCAAGAATGGTGCTGTCACATGTTGGGCTGTCTTCTGGAAAGAAACCATGACAGATTGGAGGAAAAAGATTTCTCTATCAATCTTGTTATGCCACCTCTGATAAATCAACATACCTTAATTAATTACATTCTTTCTTTTTCTACCCAGGCTTTAAAATTGATGAGGGTGTGCCAGTGTGTGTGTATTGCTCATTAGCTGCATGACTCTACACAATTTCTGTATTCTATTCCCAGACTTTTAGTAACTCCTCAGCACATTGTGGTCATCTCATTTTACTTACTGTATGTGTAATCTTCCCAGTCATGGTCACTTAGTTTTGTTACCATGCTGCTACCAAAATGTGATACATAATGTTTGTGTGTGTGGTGTGTGTGTTTGTGTATACATATACCTCGGTGCTTGTGCACGCATGTGCACGCACACACACATATATCTCTGTGTTTTGTGTGTGTATATAATATAAAAAAATAAAAGGGACCTCTGGCTAATTCCGCTCAAAGGCCAGTAACATATTCACTTGACCATAATTGCATGTGTTTTAATTGCCCTTATCTTTATAAATAAACTGCGTGACCTCAGTTCCCCAAGGGTTGATAAAAATTCTTCATGCCAACAGCTGAACACTAAGATACACCCCTCCCTTTAAAAACCACATGCAGTAGGCCCCCACGCTGAACGGTTTTGTCTCTTCTCATTCTGCTGTGCCAATTTTTCAAAAAATAAATGCATTTGAAGCTGGATCATTTACTTTATATGGAGTTTTTAAAATGCCCTGTAACTAGACTAATAACTGATGTTTGTTAGGCATAGCTGACAGGAACCACAGCCTAAAATGCAAGATTCATTCAAAGATAACAAGCTATAGCCTATTTTAGCTGAATACTGTTGGTGGCGTTGGGACGGTAATATTCAGGGTCTTTTGGTGCAGATCAGCTTGGCTGAGTACTGCTTGTCTGGCTTGTGCTGAAGTTCATCTCTGGGTAGCACATACTTGTGAAACAGGGTCTCATCATTATTTAGCCAGTTGTTTTAAGAGCACTAGCCACTCCCCCCAGAGCTACGAAGGGAGTGGTGAGGAGAAGAGGACAATATGGAGAGTTTCCCAGGCTACAGCTCGTATGGGGAGATAGCAACCAGATGGAAACTGTCATGAATAGTGAGGATAATGTTGCTGCTCTTTGAAGATGGACAGAGCGAGGAATGAGGAAAAGAGGATGGGAGCAAAGAGGAAAAAATGGTGTGTGTGTGTGTGTGTGTGTGTGTGTGTGTGTGTGTGTGTGTGTGTGTGTGTGTGTGTGTGTGAGAGAGAGAGAGAGAGAGAGCAAGAACAGGGAAAGCAGAGCATCTGGGAATAAGGGGTCCCAAGACTTACTCATTGTCCCCTGAGCTTTAAAAAGCACAGTATCTTTTAACAGGTGCCTGCTCTGCCAAATTAGTATTGCCAGAAACCGCAGCAGCACCTCGATAAGAGGAATCACTGGTTATCTCAGCAGCCAGCATGAGGTCACTGCCCAGCTGGTATGTAATCCTGGGTGGCAAGGCCCTGTCTGCATACCAGCTGGCTACCTATCGTTTTCTGTAAGGTGGTCTCTGCCATTTCCTGCTCTCAGCGCTGAGACCCCAGGAACAGCCCTGATGCTATAGCACACCTTACGGAAGAGATGTGGCTCGGTTACTAGATTGCAGCCAGGCTACTGTATTTCAGCTGCGAGACATAGGCCAGACCCAGTAGTCCTCTGTGGCTGTCTAGGTCTCAGACTGTCTGGTGTAACCTGTGTTGCCCATTGTCTCACAACATAGGTGTCCCTAATCCCTGGGCATTGCAGTCATGGAAGGGACTGTTGACTATGCTAAAGATACTCTCTTAACTTGGGGCATTTTAAAATTGAGCCTCATTTAAAACAGGAGTGAGCCTGAAGGGGCCAGCGCTTGTAAGCGCATCCCAAGCGAGCGTGAATCTCTGGGAAATGGACTAAGGGGGGCAGGGGCTGCTGCTGCTCTTTGATGGAAGCTGAAGTGGTGAGAATTCTTCAGCAGCTCTGAGCTCGGGTTTGTTTAGCCCAAAAGGCCAGGTTTCCACATCAGGAGCAAGTTAATGGGCTGCCCATGGAAAACAAATGAACCAGCACATGGAGCTCAAAAGAGGAAGAGTCATCCCAAGTTTAGCTTTCGATAGTCATTATATCGTGTTCTGCTCATTGGGGGTGAGCATTTTCTGACTCTCCTCTTACCCTACTCCAGCTCAGGAAAGCATAACTGACAAGTCAGTACTTCACGATGCACCAGCTCCCCGCAGCGCTCTTTACCCCCAATGGATTTACATTGTTTTGAAATGCACAAATATAAACGTACAGATTTTTGTCTTAAATAATTAAGATTTGTATTCCTAAAGCCATATTCTTAAATGCTAGACACTTGGGGAGTAAGTCACCAGTACTGGAAATGCTTAAGCACACGCTTAACTTTCTATGCACATGAGTAGCTCCACTGACATCCTATCAGCTGGGCTACTGACATGGGAAAAGAGAATCACGTCTAGAAGTCTTTTCAGGATTGGGACCTCAGCTCCGTAATAACTAAGAGGGGAATTACACTGATGACCATCATTGTAGTATCTGAGCACAAGTATTGTGCCCCTGATTTTTTTTTTTAAGAGTAGAATTCCTCATTAAAGTTAATGGAGAGTTCTTACATTGATGTCACAGCATGGCCTGAAATAAAGGGCAGATTTTGATCTCAGTTAAACCAGTTGAATTTGGACTTCAGTTTTAATTACTTTGGTTTGATGCCAATTTAACTGAGATCAGAATCTGGCCTTATAGTAGACTTCTCATTTCCTCATAGTTTTGCCAACGATGTTTTGATTTATCCGAGTTCATCTTGTCAGGCAATGTGACTGAATTTAGTTCTTCTTCGTGTAGTTGAAAAGAATCTCCATATATTACAATGATACTATAATAAACACGTAGCTTTTGTTCTGTGTTTTATTACCATTAAGAGTAGCAAAACCTCTGTGCAATAAGTAAAGCATTATTATCCCCACCTTACAGGTGGATAAACCAAGGGAACAGAGCAATCAAGGCTTCAGGTTTTCAAACTGGATGTTAATATGAGCTGAGAGTACTTAGCACCTCTGAACATCAGTGCATTTCTAATTAGGTACCAATGTCTGGATTAAGTCCCTAACTTTAGTCACCCAGGTTTTGAAATTTGGGGTCAGCACAGGGTGTGTCATTTAGGCAGTGGAAGTGCCAGAAGTCTTGACTCAACCTGTCTTCTAGCTAATAAACCACATTTCACTCTCATAACCATACAGGATACCCTCTTTATAGAGCGATGTCACAGTCTTTGCTGCTCCCACGACTGCCCTTACTCATGCTCTGCTGGATGTTTACATGCTCTTGTGAACTTGTGCAGTGCTGATCACTGCCTTTATGCAGAAGTATGTCTGATTTGCATATTCTGAGATTCATTCTGCATCAGAAAGATTATAAAAAAGATCACAAGACCTATTTTCCACCTGCAGGGCCTGAAGTAGAAGTATATACAGAATCTTTTGGGCTTCAAGGGCTCTTCATGGTGTCTGGCTAACAATGCCTGGTTGGTTGCAAAAACTTGGGAAGAGATGAGTAACAGAGTCCACACCAGAACTGTTGCAATAGGCCATGTTTCTCAGATGCTACTCTATTTCCTGTGTAAATACAAAGGTCAGGAGCCCCAGAGGCAAAAATTGAAATTACATGTACAACATGGTCCTCTGATCCAATCTGCTGCGCAGATCAGAGAGGGGAAAGAAGAATAGAAGTTTCCCCAGCCAGCCCTCCATCGAAATGTTGCACACAAGGGGCTCTGGGTGGGAGAGGTCAGAATTACTGGTTAAAACAGTGTCTGACAGATTGCCCTTCATACCAGACTCATATGTCTATGGCTTGTAACTCTTCTTCTACAGTGAGCGATGCCACTGTGAGGAAGCCATGCTGTGGATGCCCCAAGAGCTGTAGATCTCCTTGTATCTGTACGGTTAGGCAACGCTTCTCCCTGTCATCTTTGCATGGCCCTGACCCCCTCCACCACTGTGGAGTGGGGACACCATATTGCACCCCATGAAGAATTTTCCACCCCTGTCGCTAGATTTCTGTGGGTGGTGGTGGGGGATCTTGCTGTTAGGCGCAGGACTGCTTTCTTTTCCCTCCAAGAAGCTTTAAAAAATTGTATGGTTCTTGTATCTATCTATATATCTATGCATGTCTATTTGTTTAAAGAAAAGCCCTGGTTAATTCCTCCTATGTGCAAACTAGGCTCTATCCCTGCCACCACCATTCTCAGAGACTAATCTATGACGGGCAGATAAGGCCTCTCACTCATCAGTTCACCAATGGAATTTATTTTGGAATAATGGAGTGCGGAAACTGGAGTACCTCAGCTGGAGCCACATGGTTTGCTTAAGTCTTGGAATGAGGGAGGGGGATGGGGGCACTGAACAGGAGCTAATGGCTCTTCATTTACTGTGTGTGCCATACAGCTCTTTTGGTTTAAGCATGAATAACCATTCCTGGTTGCGTGTGTGTGTGTGTGTCTGTCTCTCTCTGTGCATATTTAGCTTTAGCCGAACCCTTATGCAAAAAGGCTGAATACTTTTTTCTAAAATTTAATAAGGGATGGAAGCACTGGGGTTCTATTGAAATTCATGGGTCTATCTTCTAAAAGCCTATAGCATTTAATAAAGAAACACATCCTTCCTATGGGACTTTGAATCAGCGTTCAAATAAATTCTATAGGCTGATTAGAAGAAATATCCTGTAGACACAGTACTATTTCACATTCAGGTCTGTGGGGCTTTCCTATAAGAGGGAGTGGAGGGGTGAAAGGAAATCCTATTTTTTTTCTGATTTTTTTTGCGGGTTCCATGTCGTAACAAGACATGAGTAGTTTAGAACCTCCATGGCACATTAAATAGTTTGACTGACATGGACAATGTCAAAGGAACTTGAGAACTAGCTGGTGTTTTGAAAAGGTGGTGCTGATGTTGTGTTTTTTAGGAAGCAATTATGCAGGTCCTATTGACCAGCGGAAAAAGGGGGGAAAAAATCTTTTAGGTCCTTTCGTATTAGGTTCAGTACTTTTTGCTGCCTGTTATGGTAAGTGTTGAACATTTGTAACTTGCTTTTTTCCATGAAAGATGATGAAATTATAATGAAATCCTGCACGCTAAAGGCGATGTGCCAGTGACCAGTTAGAATACCAGCATTAACCTAATTCATTAAGTACTAGATGCCTGCTTTGTTTGTGTGGAGCTTGCAGCCCTATTGATGTCAAGCAGGCTGTTAAAAAGCATAATGACATGGCATTAGAGATCCTGAGAGCAATTAACAGGCTGCTTAATTAGCAAAAGGAATTAGAATTTGAGTGGCTGATCTTTGCTTAAAGACTTGTAAAAAAGCTGGAGCAGTTATCTGATTATGCATTGATCAAACAGGCTAACCCTGTCCTTAGGTAATTCTCTTCCTTCCATTGTAATCTTTGAATATACAACTGTTTAAATATTCTGAACTGTCTCAATAAACAAGAGGAGAAAAGCTGGCCATTATAGGGGGGATGTATACAGCGCCGCTCTTTCCCGCTGTTGTCTCAAAGGTTTTTTAGCTCAGAGCATCAGGTATTGGAGCTTTTGTGGATTCATTTTCAAAAATTGTCAGCAACTGCCTAGGAAATGAATATTAAGGTATCTTTAAAAGCACATGGGCAATCTGTAAAAGGCCCTCAACACATACCTTTTTAAGAGAGAAAATTGTAATGACCCTGGAGGAATAGACGTATAGATGTATATACATAAGTGTATGTATCCCTGTGTTAAAGGGTTTAAAGGAAGGAATGTGTTCCATGGTAGTATATTGCATTAGCTCTGTCTCTATCAGGGATCACTTTCCTCACCACTGAAGCAGCAGCCCCTACAATAGAAGGTAGCAGCTGTTTAACACTGCCCAGCAATGCTGCACAAAGCATGAGGCAGGTTGCAGACCTAGTGTATCCGGTTAAAGAGGACGACGGTCCTCAGCAAGGTGAACATTTTAAAAAACAAACGAAAACCCCAAAGTGACAAACCCCCAAATTTCTTCAAGCGGAATAAACAGTGCGTAGTCACTTTCAGAGCCACATCCTGGGCCTCTTCCTTTTAAAAGTGGCATCTGTTGTTTTGAGGCCTCTGGCCTTTTAGCCAGAACATTATGCTGCACTGCCAACTCTGTTACCTGAATAGTGTTAACTGCTCAGAGACTGTATTTTGTTCTGTCATGAATATTGGAGGCGTGGGTGGTGGCTGATTTGTTGGAGGCTTGAGGAAATAACCCACTGCAAGCTGCGCAAGAGATACAGCATTTGGGGAACTGGTTGATGAAAGTAAAATAGTGCCTTTGAAGCAGGCTGCAAAATCTTAATTTGCGGAGGAAAATAGTGTGTCGAATGCAGGATAATGCTGCTTCCTGCCTTTTCCAGTTCCCCTACTCTGTGCTTCCAGTGAACGGCTCACAACTGAAAGTCGGAGAAGAAGCACAGAGTGATTGATTCCTGCACACGCACACTTACTATATTGTTTCCATTTAGTCTACCTTCCTCTGAGTTGTGATTGGCTCTGAGTGTGTTATGACATTCTCCTTCATCAAATAATAATCATGGAATCTCTGGAAGGGGTCAGCGGGGGTGGTGGGGAGTGGAGATTAGGAAAGGGCAGAAGTTCAGACCTTTTGTTTTTAGTGAAATTTAAAATTTGATGAATTGCAACTAATTTTTTTAAAAAAATCTTTCCATCCTTATGTGGGTAAAACTTGATGGCATTTTATGTGGCGGTTAGACCAGATGATCTGGCCTATAGGATACATGTTTGACCTTGCTGTGATTTTGACAAGAGGTGGCTGTTACTATTTGGAAAAGAGTTGTTTAAAAACCCAACAGCAGTGTTTCTACTTGCCAAAAGCTGATATATTGAACAAATTATAGACATGATTTGTTCCTTGAATGTTTTTTTCCCCTCCTGTTACACATGATATCAGCTTACCCAAAAGACACTCTTTAACTTTTGTGTTTTGGTGCAGGCACTGTATTTTATATTACTATTTGCATGATCTTTGTAATTGAAAAAAGGGAACTTAACCCTACAGGGGAGTTACTTTGACTATATCAAGAGTGGCTTCCACAGTTACTTGCAGAATCTTTCTTTGGCCCAAACCGATTGTCTGGTTCTTGATGATTTTGTTTTGGAAACGTTGCTTCTTAGTCATCCAGCCAGTAAAAGGTCACCACTGTTTATTTTCCTTTCCTTATTTTTGTTTTTTTTCTGTCTTCTAAATTGCTGGAAAGGAGAACAGAAAATAGCATTTTTATGTTAATTAAGATTATATTAATGAATTTCATACTTTGGAGCCTATTTCATATGTGTGAACAATACTGCTATAGAACCAACTTCTAGACCTAACATCTAATGAAAGTCTAAATAGTTTTTAATACATTGCAATGAGCAAATTGCAATTCAGGTTACAGTAAATCTCTGCTTATGGGGAAATTGTTCTGTAGGAAAAAAGGTATTACTTCAGAATGGGGGTGTGTGTGTGTGTGTGTATATGTTACATTTCATGCCCTACAAATACCATAGAATATTTCCAAAACAATCCTCCCCAGTCAGCTGCTCTGTAGCTGGTGAAAGATAAATCTCTAATTCATCCTTTCTCTCACACACTTGGTCAAGCTGATAATTTGTTTTGGACATCATGTAATATTAAAAATACAGTAGGGTGGTGTGGCCATCTCAAAGAGAAGTTCTAGGTCCTGATCCAGAAACTGATTCTGCACAGGCAGAACTCTCTCTGCCTTAACACAGAGCCCAACTCATTTAAATAGGGCCTAATTGTCTGCAAGGATCTGCTTTTATGGTTCTCTTTGCAAAATCAGGGCCTCAGTTTGCTACCATTAGAAAGCCTATGGCATATGCTGGCATTTCCCTCATTTTCATATTTGAATTTATTTACTATCCCAATGAAAAAAACGAAACATTTCCAATAACTGTAGAAAAGTATTTGAGATCAAAATCTTGTTCCTCCTGAGACTGACTTACTGAGAAATGGACTATTAGGCTGTTCAGGCAAAGAAGATGTTCATATTCTTCCAAAATTGGAAAATCACATTAATAACTGGTTCTGTCTTTAAAATAAATTCTATACTAAGATGTATCAGGAAATAGGTTTTAAAGAAAATGAAATAAGAACAAACATGCATTTGACACACATCAGTGGGTGATGAAGTGTGTAAAGTTATGTACACGTGTAATTGTTTTCAAAATCAGGGCCTAGGGTGGAAAATAAACCAGGTTTAAGGACTATCCTGCTATTAATTCTCTGTTTCATATACAATTTGACTGCATTCAAGGGCTTTATCCTACAGACCTTATTTAAAGTTAAGGGGATTTTTGTTTGCAGTGTCATTGTAGCTGCTGTTCCTAGGATATTAGAGAGACAAGTATTGGTGGAAGGTGCAAGCTTTCAAGCTACACAGAGTTCTTCAGGTCTGGGGAAGGAAGTTGAATTTCTGAGCTAAATACAAGTTGGGACAGATTGTTAAGCAGAAGGGGTAAGGATAATATTTTGTTTCTTGCATTTGCTCAGGAAGTAGATGTCACTGTTTAGTCTGGCTCCCTTTTTCGTGTTGTGAAGTTTCCATTTTAAACAGCAAAAATAGATGTCTTCCATAGTTCTTTGCAGTTGTTGTAAGCCGTGTTGGTCCCAAAATATGAGATACTGGATTTTTTGTTTAAGATCTTTGTATGGCCCTCATTACCATAGTATCTGAATGCCGCCCAATCTTTAGTGCATTTATCCTCACAGCACACCCGCCAGTTTAGGGCAGTGCTATTATCCTCATTGTCCAGAGGGGAAACTGAGGCACAGAACAGCTAAGTGACTTGTTCAAGATCTCACTGAGAGTCTGCTGCAGAGGAGGGACTTGAACTCAGGTCTCTCAAGTCCCAGACTAGCGGCCTTATCTAACCATCTCTTTTTTCCTTTCTCTTTGCTTATGTTTTTACTTATAATGTTATTTAACAAGGATTTTTCTCATGGTGCTATTTAATTTACATGTAAAATTAAAAAAAAACACAAACTGGAAAGTCTTTAGTTTATCATGTTTGAAAATTGATTACTTTGAAGTGCTTGAATCCAAAATCTGTGGTGGTAAACATGATTTCTAGAAAATATGATATAGATTAAAATGTTGTCATGAGGATTAATTAATAAATGGCTCTTCTTAATTAAACCCATCTGCAGTAGAGTTGGAAACTCAAATGCAACAGCATATTTCAAAAATCAGAGGGGTAGCCGTGTTAGTCTGGATCTGTAAAAGCAGCAAAGAGTCCTGTGGCACCTTATAGACTAACAGACATTTTGGAGCATGAGCTTTCGTGAGTGAATACCCACTTCATCAGATGGGCATCTGATGAAGTGGGTATTCACCCACGAAAGCTCATGCTCCAAAACGTCTGTTAGTCTATAAGGTGCCACAGGATTCTTTGCTGCTTTATCAACAGCATATTTATAATGCACAGGAAACCAGAAAATTCAACGACTCTAAACAGGAGGTGAAACTCACCAGTCCAGTTTCATTCTGCAAACTGGGTGAAATGTAACTGGTGAAAAACAGGGCAAATGGTAAAAATCAGCACAAATGGTAAAAATCAGGGCAAATTGGCAAAAAAGCATATCCAGTACTTAAAATTCTTTCAGGTTTAATAATCAAAGATGTTAATGGCAACACGAAAATATTTTTTGGAACATTTGATTTTTTATTTTCTCTATTGGTACTTAGATTGTACCCATCACAACGGTATGCACATGCCTCTGAAACATTTTAGTTTACAATTCAGTCCTGCAATCAGTGATGCACGAGTAACTTTACTTTCATAAGAAGTTCTATAATCTGTGAAGATCTTGGGAGTCGTCACAGAAATAAAGCTGTTCAATGCATATATTTTTCCAGCCCTGAAATAGTAATTGTCCATTGACTGCATTTTGTCATATCATGCAGGTGGCTGTTTGTAACTTGTAGTAGCAATTTTCATCTTCACTTTGGCTAGTTTCCTGTACCAACCTGTAATCCCAATGTTGGTAGTATCATGTGATGTCATTTCCCTCCCACAACATTAGAGTTTAGTGGGTGTAATTATGTGATTAGCATGACTCTAGTCCAAAGACTGAGGCTACTGTGTGGGGAATTTCAGAAGCTGGGTTGTGATGAGACTGGAGTTTTTCTGTTGTGCTTCTGATCCTCTCTGTTGATAGATATAATTAACTGGAATCTCAGCTCTGTGCTGAAGGACAGGCTGATAACAAGAAGGTGTGGCTAAGAGTCAGGCCACTCTGATAACATGCCCCATTTGTATTTTATTGTCTTCCACTAGTGTTGTCATCTATAGCACAGATTACATTATTGCCACCTAGTATTGACCATAGGTGCATGATAACTAGTAATCAGCATGGCATTAAATAATCACAGAAGTTGTAGATAAAGGGGATCTATTTAGTCCATTTCACCTTAGGCCAATTCAGGATTGTCCTTTGCAGTATATTTTCTAGTGCTGTGTACATTTTAAGGGTGTAATGAGCTGGCCCTGAATAACATTCACTTTTCATTTTGATTTTACTAACAACGGAGTGAGGTTTTCATGGACTGGTGAAATATCCATATCCAAACCCTTCTATTTTAGCTAACTCTTATTATATCATCAGTGACTTGAGTATAGTAACAACTGTATTTTCTGTGAAATCTCTGAGTTTGTTGTCCTCCATCTCTCTTCTGACTCCTTGGCATTCTGCATCGACGTGATACCTGAACCATCCCTCATATATATGGACGTGGTGGGGAACCATCCTTCCCAGTAACACCTGAGTTTTAGATTTACAAAACAATTTACAACATCCATTAATGAGCACCCCACAAGCAGGAAGATCCCAAGATCCTTGTCAGATTCTTTTAGTGATCAGTAAGGACAGTTTTGATTGGAATGTAAGAACTGCTATTTTTTTCAACTTTTGACAGTGATAAGTGCTGGGGGTTTCAGAGGAAGAAATTAAAACCACATGACTCAGTGAACCTGTGGCCAGGTCTACCCTAAAAAGTTAAGTCACTCAGGGGTATGAAAAATTCACTCTCATCCCATTGCTGTAGTGAGTGTCTACACAGAATCATTAGAACGGCACACAACTGCGGTTTGGAGCCTGAGCGGGAGGATTATTCCCTGTCCACAGCACAGGTGATCAGAGACTTGGAGCATGAAAAACTGTCTGTGTGTGTGTGCATGCGCTATTGTCTTTGCTAGTGTAAAAGGGTTCGCCAGCACTTTGTATGCATTCTCTTCAAACAATCTCTATATAGTTTCCTATTAAAGAATGATGTGAAACCAACGGCCTCCGATTAATTTTGCAATTTAGTAGTGCAGAGCTTCAGGTGAGCCAGGACATTAGAGCTCATCTCCTGAAAGTTGGACCTTTGTTAGTGTGTGCTGCCTGCATCCACTGCCTCCAGATGTTGCCTAAAGAACAAGTCACAAATAGTTTAGTGGTGAGCAAGTGGGACTGGGGATCAGGTTCCATTGCTCTCGGTGTCTGAGTCACTCTGACTTACTTTGTGCTTCAGTTATCCCCTTCTGACCCACGCTTTGAGATCCTGTGAGGGAAGGTGCTGTAAGACTGCAGAATGCTGTTGATGTCCCCAGGAAAGAGGAAGTCTTTGGAGGTATATTAAGAAAAAGAAATATAGATTATGGGGCCAGATTCTGCCTTTTTATACCCATATAACCCCATGCTGCTCATTTAGTTTAATTTAGTGCAGCAGTGTGTAAAGAGCTGCCAAGTAAACAAATTCACAACCTCAAACTCTAATAAATACAAATACTTCCACTCCAAAGCTATAGCAAAACTCCCCTACATATTAACATCAAACTGCATTTAACCACTAAAGGAAAGTAAATATTGACACACTACAAACTACAGTGCATAAAGAAGGTTAGAGCCTGAACAGATGACAAAGCAAGAAAATTCACAGTTCGCAAGGGCACTTATGAAAAATATTTCCAAACATCTGAAATGTTTTTTACTCAGTCGTATAATTACTGATACTGTAGGGCTGGGATTTTCAAGAGTCAAGGGGAGTTAGGCACCTAGACTCAGATCGTCAAATGTATTTAGGTATAAAGGCGACTCTTTAATTCCTTTATGCTACTATAGGAAATCCCAGCCTGCATTTATACTAGGGGTTTTATTCAATAGGCTTCTAAAGTTCTTTCCAAGCTAAATACTGGTACTGTTAAGTCCATTGCTGAAATGCAGCCTCTAGAGGTGAAGAGTGACCAACAGTTTAACCTTGCCCAGCAATAGTATGCAGCAGCTTAGGACAGAAAGTGATCAAATGCCAAATATAATTGAATTGCTGGCAGAATTTAGAGAAGCCGAAGAATTGTCCATGAGAGCAGGGCCCAGGGGCATATAACCCTCTTGTTACAAAGAGTGAATGAGATCTTTAAAATCTCCCAGTGACTCAGGGAGGAGCAAAATAAAAAACAGAGTGCAAGGAACTTTGCAAAACGAAATACAAACATGAGGTTAGATGATTTGACCATGTCCATTTAAGACTAAACTGTGCGTAGGGTTTCCAATGCACGAGCCCAACAGGTCACCTTAAGTATTTAAGGTAGCATTGTATGATGTCAAGGATTGAAGGAAACATAAACAAGCGTACTTGGGTTCTTAGGTCACGATGAAAGGTCATCCCCATATTTATTAGGGCTGCTTGATCTCTTAGCTATGTTATCATGATAACCAGTCTCCCTTATAAGCTTCTGGAAACTAGCTCAGCTGAGAAGCCCGGTCGAAATAAAGAAACAAACCTGGAGGTGAAGGGGAAAATCTCCTCTCTTGCAGCTCAACAGCAACCCCTCTGGTTGTTGGAGAGTGGCACAGTTAGTGTTCTGTGTCCTGGGATTAGAAAGACGGTAGCAAAGATGCAAGGACTTCAGTGGGGGATGGGTACTGAAGCCATGACATGGGGAAAAGACCCTCTAGGCTCTGCCAGGGATGTGCAGGCCGCTTGTTTCACCATGTTCCTTTGTGAACTGACTGAGACAATAACACGCCCCCAGCCTGTGAATCTACAAAAAAAAGTTTAAGAGGAACATTTGGGCAGTGTTTTCTTTTCCATTTCCACCATGCTCTGCACCAGGTGTAGTATTTCCCACCTGGAGCGCTAGCAGGAAGTGAAGAAATCTCCCAGGAGCATGTTGTCCTGATATTGCAAGCTCAGGAAGGTTGTGTGCTTTGGGTGACCACTGGAAGGTTCAGCTTTTATGAACCTCACACCAATCCAAATGCCTGGTGATTCACATAGCACTAATTAACACCCACTTCAAACTTTTTCTACCGTTTCAGGTGGTAATTCACAAGTAGTTAGCATATTTTTGCTTAACGGGCTTCCCTTTCACACAACTCTTCTTCCTGCAACTGAAGCACGGGCTTGTTCTACACTGAATCTCAGGAGAACGTATTTGCTAAGTGAAAATTTTTTCTGACACAAACTTGCTTATTAGCAGAGTTTGGGCCTGTTCTAACCTCCTTTTACTTTCACAGTTTGACCCTCCGCTTCAGTTGGCTTCAGGAGCAAGCCTTCTGCTTATAGCTGTCATCTACTACACGGTTGTCATCTGCTATGCAGGGTTTTTCCCTTTCATTTTAGTTTGTCTTTATTAAAAAATTAAGTGTAGACTTGGAATAGGAGAAATAAGAACAAATGTTTGTCTATGTAAAATATATGAATGTACATGGAATAACTTAATGAGAGATTAGAACCTCCATAAGCAGCCTTATTTAAAGGAGTCTGAGTAAAAACAAATAGCTTTGTTTATATTCTCTTTTTCAATGGACTTATTCGCCATAGATAACTAGTTATCGGACTCAAATGACATAAGACCCAGAATAAAAATTTTGAAATGCTGAAGTCCCATTTCAGCCGGCGTTGACTTTCAATGGGACTTAGGCACCTTAGTGAATTAGCAGTTTTTGAAAAATGTTACCCCTTGTCGTCTCAAGTGTTTCCACCCATGTTGAACCAATGAAACCGTAAGATTATAAATACAAATCAAAAAATGAAACCCATACTTGCCTTGTTTCGAGGAGCATTTCTGGAACAGGTGGGTTGATGGTGTGTTACATGGTGGATGTATTGATGGATAGCAGTTATCAAGGTGACTGACTTCTGTCATTTTTTGGGTGCCCATCAAGTATCTTGTATTCACTGTCATTTTTTTATGTCAATTATTTGTTTTAATGGGCGTAAAGTGCTTAGAGTTTAACAGGAGTCTTTAAAAATGCTGAAAGAAAAAATAATCAAAATATTAGCGGTCATCTCTCATAAAGAAAGACTGTTTAAAAAAATCACTAAAGGGCATAAGCCATGCAAAATATAAGTAGGGCCAAATTCTGCTGGTGCATATTGGCACAGCTCTGTTAATGTCTATGGACACTAATTTATACCAGCAAAGAATATGGTCCATAGTCCCATAAAATAGATAGTAAAAGACCCTCATCAGATAAAACTGGTGGGGGAGGGGAAGAAAAGAGGCAATAAATAAATAAACTCCAAACTGTGTGACCTTAGAGAAGAAGGGGGTGAGCAGGGGGAAAAATTTAAATCAAGCTGGTGCGGAGTCCTACTGCTTCAGGTAATCTGGACCTAATTAGTATAATGGAACATACTCCAGTACTAAGCATCTGTACCCAGAGTTTTCAAAAAGTAAGATTAAATTTAAAGAGATTAGACAACTCCCCTCTACCCCCCAAGATATTAGCTGTTCAAAAATGACAAAAATGTTCTTAAGCCTCTCTGAAGGAAGGGTGACCAAACAGGCTGTCTTTTGTTTAGCGATAGAGCTTGCCTGCAAGCCACGGTGAGGTGGTGTCCGGTCGCTGTGTGCGGGACCCAGAAACATGACTTATCTATCGCCAGTAAAGCGAATCAGGATGGGGTATTAGCAGGGGGATTAAAAGTCAGAGTTGCTAGTGCAGCAGTAAAACCAATGGCCACCCGCAAGATGTGTTGGAGTGAGTAGTTAGCAAATGTGTCTGCAACTGATAGAAAATTTCGTGCAATGCTCTTCTTTCCAGTGTTAATTTCAATGAGTTCTGGGTTGAAGGTATTCCTATTGAATGAGCAATATGTTATGGATAACGTTTTCAAAATCATCTAAATGATACTGTCTTTCAAGAAGACTTAAGCTCCAAAGTGCCCAAATCCATTTGAAAACAGGTGACGTTGAAAATGTTACCCTATCTCTCTGAAAGTGGAAAGAGTTTTCAGGTTTAACAGCTTAAGTTCATATGTGGGGAACAAATGCTAATTTTGCAAAAGGTGCCAGCTAATCTTTTGTCTGCTCAGTAATCATAGTGCATGAATGTGGTCTAATATTTAACTCTCTAAGGAATGAACTTGTCTCTTCAATGAAATATGACAGGAGGGACCAAATCAACGGGACTGATGGCTCAGGGGACTGGTAATGGGAACCCTAAATCTCCAGCCTTCTAGGTGCAAATCCAGGTCAATGTCCAAAAAGTTTTGCTCTGGCAGCTGTTTGGTGGCCTGAGGGACATGAGTCTGTTCCTAACAAACAAATCCATCATCATAATGTAGAGTAAGCAGCAGCCTGGTTGGAGGTCCGTGACTGAACTGGCCATGGGAAAGAAACTTTCCTTTCACTTTTAAAGGTGACTCCTTCCATTCTGTGTTAAGGTTTATTGGCAGATAGGGGAGGTGGGACAGACTCCACAGCCGTGTCCCTATTCTGTATTAGTTTTGGAAAAATGCAAGACTTCATTGTTAAAAACTGTCCGTCTGGCCCCTTTCACCTCTGTGCACGTGGATGTACAGTGATGGTCTCTCTATTTTATCAGATTATAATCACCATAATGTTTACAGCTGGAAAGGATGTTAAAAAAAAATCCAGTTGAAGGTGTTCTGGTCACAGTTTGAACAAGGGACAACTTAACACAGTTCAGCTCTTGGGCTGAGAATGAGTTGGGCCCAAACCAATTGCAAAGCATTTGAATTGGTTTCACCAACTGAGCTGGTGGCAACCAGCAAATCTCTCTCATCCTGCCACAGCCAAACAAATTCTTATGTCACGTGACCATGTTAAGCCGTCGTACCTTAAATAGAGGCACAAAATATCACCGAAACCAGTCTGATGTAATGTGCCAGTGTGGATTTATTTTAAGCATTGTGTTTTTTCATATACCTGCTTCCTTGTTATTCTCACTGTGAGCAGGGAACGCCATCCCCACTTGAGTGGATATTGGTAATTATGGGGGTCATGTTACCTGAAGAGAAACAGGTATTAGGTGCTACATACAAACCTCTCAACAAGGCAGAGCACGTGGCATACCCAGCTCAGTTCAGTTTTTCTGTTCTTTGCACTCTTGGGCTGCAAAGACAACAACAGAAAGATGTATATTAAAAAGAACTTCCCAAAATGTTGCTGCTATTTTTTGGTTAAAATGGTCTTTCTTTTCTTCCTTCAGCTATTTAGAACCTTAAAAGACTCTCCGAGCATCTTCCCTTTATTCTTTGTTGGCTTCTCTTCTGTCTCGGGTGGTGATCACCAGGAATAACTTAAGGAATGGATTTAAATCAAAATATTTCCCTCTTGTGACTTCAGGTTCTGGACCATTTCATTAATGGCTCCGCCCATAGAATGTTAAACATTGGCTGTTGGTTCATCTGTTGGACGTTTCTGCTCGGTTTCTGATTTGACTGAGATTGTTCCAAAGGCTCAAATTTATAATAGCTTTTCTAGCTTCAGTCTCTGCAACAAATAAAGAGGCATGAAAACATGAGTGGGTTTATTTAGCAGTGTGCTCCAGGACTAGCTATCAGCATATGTAAATCTGACAATTTTTGGACAGGTATTGCCCAAGACAGCCTAGCCTGCAGGTCCTGCCGCTCTAGAGCTCAGGCTCTGCCATCGTACCTCAGTGCTGACCTGCAGCTCAGCCTTGACTGTTCTAGAATGAGGACCCCATATGCCTCTTCCTGTCCGAGGGGGCCAATTCCTTGTTGTTCTGTTTCTTGAGTGAAAGAAAATTACACCTCAATCCTGATCTCCAACATCCCTCTGCCTAAAATTCTTCCTGAATACAGACCGCCAGCTGTAAGCCAGATTATTGTTGTGGTTTTGTACTGGACTAGGGCAAAAACATTCAATTGGCTCCTACTAGGGAACTAGCCGAAGTTTCTCTGTGTGTATGAATCCTAAGGTGAAAGACTACTAACCTATCCCCTCTCCTAAGATATAGGCTAAATGGCCAACTGCTCTATTCTTCATTAAATCAAAGTTCATGCATGACACAATAATTTTGCTCCAAGTGAGTCTAAGTTATAGCAAACTAGAGCTGGTCATCCTTCCGTGGTAGATAAATGGCGTAACAACAAGCTATACTGGGTGGGTCTCTTTCAGATTAGACAAAAAACACCTAGAGGCCTGTAGTTTAGGTGCAGATATGAGAGGTCTCTTTGTATTTTCTGTGAGAGGAGGAGGGGTTTGCTTAGGTGTCTCAAACCAAAAGCGTCCCGTCCTTCTCTCCTGTGTAGCATGCTATGGGGTCTTTGTTCACCTGTCAGCTGCTCTCCACTCTAGAGGTGGCCAGCTGTGTTCAAGGAAGAGAGGAGGTAAAGGGCTTTGGGATAGTGAGGAGATAAGAGGTTGCACATGGCTCTTCTGACTGTGAACAAATAGTAGAGCATCTTCCAGTGGAACTTGGGACTCCACCACTCTTGGTGTCATGTCATGCATTGCAGGTAGTATAAAAGGGAAGATTTGAGTCTATAGATGGTACAGTCTGAAATGTGTCTGTATAAAAAACCGGCCCCTTTCACTCCACAGGATTGCACTTGGCTCATTGTTGGTCCAGTCTGCTGACTAGAGTGACAGCATTCATTTTAGTCCTGTTAGCCACTGACTCACGGTTCCACAAGAGAATTAGTAAGTTTCAATAGCTAGTCCAGATTCTGCCCTCAATTAGAGCTGTGCCAGTCTATTGACAGGAATAAGGCAGTTACAGGTGTGTCTGGGAGCATGGTTTAAAGGTAATAGGGCAGATGCAAGTGAGGCCATAACTAGAAGACACTGGAGTCGCACAGATTTAAGAGAGGGCAGAATGTTTGGAGGATCTTTTATTGGTGGTGATGCATGAGCCAGAAAGAGAGATTCCAGCGTGACTCTCTGATCTCAGGCTCCAAATGGCCAGAAAGTGCAGCAGAACTGGGATAAAATTCTTCTCCAGTTGAAGAATAACAGGCACCCCCAAGGTCAGATTAGTTGATTCCTTTCAAATTATTATTATTTATTTGTATTATAAAGCACTTAGGAGTCCTAATTATGGACCAGGTGCTGTACAAACACAGAACAAAAGGACAGTCGCTGCCCCCAAGACCTTCCAATCTGTCTCCCTTTCCCCAGGTAAAATCTCTGCTCAATTCACCAGTCAACACATACAGGAGAAAATCATCAGCCCTGTGATAACTATCCCTCTGCTCCTTGGCCTCTCCTCCCAATAAATATCCTGTATTATTGAAATGTTGGGTTGATATACATACAGCAAATCTGATTCAGTGACTTCTAGACAGTCTTTGAGAACTTCATTTCTATGACAAGTATCAGAGGGGTAGCCGTGTTAGTCTGGATCTGTAAAAAGTGACAGAGTCCTGCGGCACCTTGTAGACTAACAGAAGTACATGAGTGCACCTGTACTATTTGATACATAATGAGGATGTAGTGTTTAGGGAAAGATGAACTGGTTCAAATAAAGTGAACCCAGCCTGCACATCTTTGGCCATTTTTAGATGTGAAACTGAGCAGCACATCTTTTTTAAGATTCTGGAACAGAGATGAGCCTGAGCAACAAAGTTTGGATCAAACTTTGTCACATCCCATTCTGGGAGGTTTCCTTTCGCTCCCTACAGAGATATGCCACCTGGGAAGTTTGGCTCTGGATCCAGACTTTGCCAAAGTTTGTGGTGTTTAGCAAAGAGATTCTGGTTCATCTCTGGAAGTGTTCAGATAATTTTTTTCACTCATCTTTCCACCTTACCTTCTGACAGAACTGTGCAAAAAACAATTCCACCCCCCTTATCTTATCCACAAAAAGATAAAATTATCCTAAGAAATGCTGATTCTGCCAGTGATCTGGCAAGAAATCTTTTTTAAATGTGAGTTTTCCAGTCAATTGTGGCAGACTCAGAAGGGTCTAACCTATCTCAGAGTCTAAATGTTTTGAGGTTTACTTGCTTTAGACATTGGAGGGAGGGAAGAAGGGTTGTGACACTCTGAGAAAAGCAAACTCACACCTTGCTGCTTATTGTCCACAAACATCCTCATCTCTTTGCAAAGGGTGGGGAATCCTAAGCCCTGATTCCATCAGTAGGAGTGTTTATTAATCAACCTTCTGACTCTGAAGCCTCAGCTCAAACGCTCCTTGACCTTTCCAAGTGCATCGGCCAGACAGCAGCCATGTGAGGTGGGTCATATGGAACAGATTTAGATACAAACCCATATCATCCTACTAGAGGAATGCAAAGTCCCTCCCGATCCCTTCCGCAAAGCTGCATCATGTGTATGAGATAAATCCTGGGGACATAAGGGGCTGCCAGACAGCCGCAAAGGACAATAACTTTGCTATCTCAAACAAAACAGACTGCACTGCTCTGAGATTTCACTCTTAAAGGTGCAGCAGCCTTCTCCTGCGGTCACAGCAAACAAGCATAATTGCAAGGGGGTGCTGCTGTCCAGACTCTGAGGTGCACAGGCAGAACTGAATGAGATACCAGGCTGGAAATAGCAGAGTGTGCTGCAGGTGGGAAATGAAGTGCCTTTGGAAAGCAGCATGGGAATTTGAGTACTAGGAAAAAATATTAGTGAACCAAACTTTTTCCTGAGCCTCCAAAGGCTATTGGCTATTTCCTCAATCCATCTGGTTTGCGGAGATCTATTCTGTTATTGGAATTATCCATTATCTATTCCAGGAGCTCCTGTTAACATTGGTGGGAGCTGGATGTGCAGCAAGAGGTTTTTTCTTTTTAAGTGTATTTGTCTTCAAATGGGAAGAGTTTAGTCGTAGGGCCAGATTCTCAGATGAGCTCCGCTCCCAATGCAACACTTAAAGAAGTCGCTAGATTTTCAGAAGAGCTCAGCGCATTGGCTGCATGGTGGGTGCTGAGATCTTTTGAGAAATCTGGCCATGAATGTCACAGTGGGCGCTGACTCCCATTGGGGATCCCGAATCCTTGAAAATCTGGCTTTATGTTAATGGCTGCTAGTTAGGAAAACAGGGCTGCCAAACCAAGCCTTCCTATTTTTAGTGAGAGAGGCCTCAGAGACTCTTGACCAACATAATTCTTCATTCTCCTATTCCATAGCTTGTTCTTTCAAACGGCCTTTGTCTTGGGACTCTACAACTCTGACCTCTAGCACCACTATTATACCTTTAATTATGTCTGCTAGACAAATACGTCCTCTTCAATTTACTTCAGTCAACCCATGCTATGAATCTCCCTTGGTCAGTGTACTGTAAGGCTCTGATTTTTGACAATGCCATTAGCAGGGAAGCATTTTAAGCCACGTATTGTACAATCATCTCTGTAAGGTGGCGTTTTTCCCCAAATTAATCAGCAGGGCCTGTATTTAATCAACAACAGTATATGTACATTTTTCCTAAAGATTACAAGCCTATGGTTCAGCGTTTCTTAGGAAACTGGGTTTTGCACCTTATCTGATTTTAATAAGCATGACCCGCACATAAGTAGACATACACTTGACCTTGAACATAACACCAGATGGGGGCTACAGCCCCTGTTGGAGCTGCTGACAAAGCAAATAGTTTAAACATGGGAATTAAAATGTTCCTTCCTTTCAATATTTGTCCCTTTTTTTAACTTAAACTATGACATAAAAATACAACACAATTTGCTTCTGAGCCAGTCTCCAGTATATTAATATTCTTATTAAAGAACATGAGGATAAAGAGTAAATGGAAAAGAGTCTGAATTTCTTTGCTTCCTGGAACTTGAGCTTTAAGATATTATTAAGATGATTTGTTAAATAATAGAAAGAGTTTTTCATTTCCTCATTTCCAGCTCCAGCTAAAGCTATCTCCCAGCAACCTGCTTCTCATTCCTTAATATTTAGACTTATGGACCAATTTGAGAATATTTCTTTCTTGCTATGATTAATGCTTCTATGAAACAATGTCATCGCAAGCCATCTACCTGCCTTGTCAGCTTGGCATCAGTCTGGCTGTGCTGTGCTGTAATTTATGACTTGAGCCAGTAATTTGCAAATCTAATGTAAGGGAGGCTATGAGGATCTGAGATTTGAATGCTTTTTACTGATTTGGTAAGTATCTCCACCATTAGTAAAACAAATGGCACAGGGATCAGACATCATCTCCAAGGCTCAATAAATATTTTATCAGCCATAATGGAAATTGTCAAATTGATCTAATTGTACAATATGTTATCAACAAGATATCAAAGTTGGACATGGCCTCTGCCCTTGTCTCTCGTTTGCAGGCTTTTGTCTTCGATTGCTGCTCCCTGAGAGAAAAGTAGGAAAGTGCAGAGTTCATTACAAAGTAGTGTAAATAATATACCAAGCAAATATCCATTCCGAAGATAAATTCAGGTGACATAATTAACTCTGCTCAATTTTAAAGTGAGGCTGGGGAAGAGGCATTTAAATCAACTTAATCTTTTGAGACTGAACCTATTCACATTAGTCTAACACATAAGGGTAAATTTTCCCCTTTACTTTAAAGGGAGCAGGATACAGATCTTGAGAAAACATTCAGTGCAGCACTGATTTTAATGGGTGCTGAATGATGCATTCAAAAGTAAATTTGTGCCCTGTGGCTGGTATCTCTGGGACAAATTAATTGATTACCCAAATAAAATAGATATTTTTTTCTTAAACATTTTGTTAACATTGGTGACTGAAATTAAACTAAATAATTGTTCTGCTTGATATCAGTGCAAGTTCTGGATGGTCAGTGCACTGGAATTCTGGATAATTATTTAGAGGACTAAGGTGTGGCTTTGGGTGCCTAATTCTAGGCAGCCAACTTTGAAAACTTTGCCCTTAGTAAATTTTGTTCTTTTCGTTGGTTTGCACAGTACATTATGGCCATAGATATGTTTGTTTTTGTTGTATCTATTGCTGGATAAAAAGAACCCCCCATGCCGATGAAAAATATCCATTTCCTGTAGGTTCACTACTAGGAACTGAGCATCCGAATCCCTTTAGGAAGCTTTGAAAATCTCAGTCAAAGTTTCTAGTTGAGACAAATTCCTAAATTTTGTCAAGAGCAGGTGAAATTCTGCTATTTTTTCCTATGAATGGTTGCATTTACCAACAGGCCTTGGTGATACTTTAATCCATGAAGACTAGGAAAAATATCAGGTTTTTGCACAGGACCACTCACCAAGGGACGTGTGATTGCCTTGCTTAAAGCAGTTAATATGCAACTTGCATTCTTTCGCATGCTCCTTTTGCAAGCACCAGTGCAGTGTGTCAGCATTAGCACTGGTAAGGAGATCTGGAAGCAGGACACCTGGATTGAATTCCTGCTGTATCACTGACTCACTGTATTATCTTGATCTGCTTTCTCTGTGCCTCTGGTTGCCTGTCCCTGCTAAAAAATGAAGACGATGCCCTGCTGCTTGCATGGGGTCTCTGAGAGTCAACATTTCTAAGGTGCTTTGAGATCCTTGGATAAAAGGTGCTATAGAATGGGAAAAAACTTAATTTTTTATATGTCTTAAACTATTTATCATCTGGGTAACATCATACCAGAGCCTGCCAATGTCTCATCCACAGTAACTAGGTGACGAATGTCAGTAGCAGTTTTCTTGTTTCAGAATCCTAAACATTTTCTTGGATGCAGCCCCTGGCTATGTTTTTCATTAGATCTCATGGAGACTTAAATAAAAAGTCTACACTTGATGTTTTTGGTTTCCTGTCATATTGAATAAAAATAAGAATATAGAGAGGGGTATTTTAATAAGAACCTTGAGTTAAAAGTAGTTTTAGGTAGCATTGTCTTAAAGGAAGGGTTTTAAAATAAAAGCCAACAAGCTGCAAACATCCTGTAATGTAATGTTGCCATTAATTTGTCAGGCACGACCACTTTCTGTCTTATAAACGGGACACGGAAGCAAATGGGAACTGTGTGGAATTAGAATCAATTGCAGGACATTATTAGCTGAGCACCAGTCAGATCATAACAATAATTAATTCAATCAAAGGTAAATGGGCTATTTTAACAGTATATTGCAGCCCGAAAACTTGAAGCCTAAGCTGAATTTAGGCTTCCATGTAGCCTGTTGCCTTGGGGTGGTTGAGTCGAGAGAGGTTTCTAAACGTAAGCCATATGTGAAGTTTTAAGTGTGTACATTTCTTCCCATTCCCTGCATTTGGCTATTGTGTCTTTTGCAAAGTTACACATGCCAATTGTTTTGTGTAGCTTTTCCTAAGAAGTCCTGGGGAAGGATCACATTACCTTTTCTACAGTGCATCTGGGAACGACAACACAGTGGCACCAAGGACAAAACCTTGAGAGTATTTTAAAATAAACCTTTCTTATAAATTGTTTACTCCAGGGGCTTCAAATGAGTCTCATTTATTCCCTGGATAGGACATGGTGATAAGATGTGATCATAATCAACTTTTGCTTAACAGGTGGCATGTCTCAAAGTGTTCAAATGTTGCTAGTCCCAACAAATTCACGTATTTTTTAGAAGTGTGCATCCAAGGCCTGCTAAGCTGCCCTCCACTGCGCTTTATGGAAGAGAGTAGCACTGCTCAGCCAGGATGGGTGGGTGAATGGATGTGACATGCTAGAGAGAGTGGAGGTAGAGTCTGCTTCTAACCAGGCATTCATAAAGCACCAGTCAAAAGAGCTGGGGAGATGTAGAGCGCTGTTCGGAAGAACATAATATCCATTATTTTGTTGTCACGTTTGGTATTCTTTTTCACTGAGTGTTGTGAACTTGAGTCCAAACTTTGATGCATCAGTGAGTGAGGATGGGGAATGAGAAGGGTTTTGTGGATCAAGCCTGCTAAGTTGAACTGTTTCTTTCCAGTGATGGCATAAATCAGGAGTCTCCAGATATCCTGTAAGTTACGGAACACTGGTGTGTGGGAGGCAGAGGTTGAGCCACAGACAACACAGAGTTTTGGGACCTAGGCAGTGTCTGCTCTATCCCGCACATGTGGCGGTGGGGAGGCGCAGCTGCTACTGTAGCCATCAGAAGCGCAGATACAGTACAGGAGCTTCATGGATCGGGGGGTAAGGTCATCCTCACAGGACTGACTTTGGCAAATCATATGCCTGGCTTTGTGAAGGGCCAGAGAATTTGGCCTGAAATACGGAGAAGACAATGGGCTCTTTGGCCCAGCTGGGGGCAGCCTCTAACTTATTCCAGAGCTTTTTGCCTCTAGAAAATGAATTCCCTGCAACATCTTACAAGCACTGTGATAGCCTGTCAATCTCTCCCTCCCCACCCCCCCACCCCCCCGCGCACAAACTGTTTGCTAAGAATGATTCCACAGGTGGTGACAAAGCTGAATGTTTGAGTGAGCCTGGCCTTTACAGCTGATGATCTACTGGACATCAGTTAACTTTTGGTGAGAGAGCTATTTATTTTAATGCAAAGTTCATTCATTCCTTCTTTTCCCTGCCCTCATCCCCACCGTGGCCAATCTAGATTTTTATCTGTTATGGCTTTTAGTGGGGGGAAAAAATACAAAATGTTGTTCTTAAGCATTAGTTTTCTAGGCCAACAATAACCCGAGCCTAGACAAGTAACTCCCTCCTAGTTCCTCCAGCAAAGTGTTAGACTACACAGACAGTGAGGTCATTCATAGCCACTATTGTTTCCTGATAACCCAATTAAGAAAGTGCAATTCATCTAGCCTGTTTCCATTTAATTATCTAATTTGTCTGACTGAGTAGGGCTAGCTATCTCCTCGGCTATCGCACCCAGCGTTTGTTCCTGCAGTACGCTCCCCTGGTGCTTTTCATTCATTTGACCTATAGTCCTAGACGCTTATAAATCAGGAAGGTGGAAGGAGCCATCACGTTGCTCTCCCTTCTTTTATCTTTAGAGGGGAAAGGTGTGCACTAGATTTAGAATCACGGCACTAATGCCTTCTTGCTAATCTAAGACCAAACTTTAATAAAGATATTTTATAGTCTTCCATTTAGAACGTGAGATTTTTTAAAAAGAGGGAGAGAAGTTGGTGAATGTGGATGTTTCTCGGCACAGGGTCAAATAGTACAAAATAAACAGTTCCAATTAAATAGAGCATTAACCCTTCCTGCCTGGGTAGTGAAGGATGTAAGGTTAGTGAACACCGTATTGTTATGGTGCAGCAGATTACAGGGAAGCTTTAACAAAACAAACAAACAAAAAAGCTTTGTTGAGATGCCCATCTGAAGCAGAGGAATAATTTTAAATGAATAACCTATTAACTTCATACTTCTGAGGATGGGCCAATTAGTAGCTACTGAAGGGTTAGTTTTCTTGGATTCCTTATTGTTCTAATGTTTTACACAGAGATGCCCCATCATCTTCCTTATTTGCAGTGCTCAGTTCTCTGACCAAGTATTTTTAGGAGCTGGTTTCTAGAAATCTGCTTGATAAACACAACGTGGGTTGAAGCAGGTGAGTGGAGGTCTGAACTCTTGGGCATTTTCACTCACTTGTTGGATGAACTTTGGCAAATACTGTAGGCCAAAATCTTCACACTTGGAGGCCTCACTTTAAACACCAAACTCCATGTTTAGGCACCTAAATGAAGGGCCTGATTTTTCAAAAATATCTAAACATTAAAAAGAAAAAAACTAAGCCCTGGAGCTGCTAATTGCCCATCTTCACGAGCGTGAAATCAGTGCCTTCTTCATTCAAAATGACTCCTCTGTTTAGCATCTTCAGCTCCTACTGCAGTCAGTAATTATGGCCCTATTCCCTCCAGTCTCAGTTCACCCCTCTGTGAAAGTGAGTTGTTGATGCTTGGAATTGTCATTCCAGAGCATTCCAGTCTCCTGTCTCTGATGGTGCCCAATAACACATGCTTCAGAGGCAGGTTGCAGAGCCAGAGGGGAACCCTGTAACTGAAAATTATGCACTCTCCTATCTATAAGGAGGTTTATTCTTACTTTTCCATGGAATGTTGCAAGGATTAATTAGTGTTTGTAAAGCATTTGGAATATGATGAGTGATATAGAAAGGCAAATTAGTATTATTATTTCTACTGGCCCTGCTGCCAGGCCTGGTATTTATTTTTTGTATTACAATAGTGTCTGCAGGCCCCAGCCAAGATCAGGCCTCCATAGTGCTAGGTGCTGTATAAACGCAGAGGAAGACACAGTTCCTTCCTTTAAGAGCTTTACAGTCTCAGTAGGCCAGACAGATCTCATGTCAGGCCTCTAGCTGCTACTATAATAAAAATAGTAAATAACATGAAAATCCTGCTGGTAGAGGGTGGAGAGTTTTAGCTTCTTCTCAAAGTATAGACTTTTATGTTTTGCATCAATTACCTTGCTTAAATTTGCTCTTCTGATGCTTGGATGCCTAGCACATCCACCCGTCCAAAGATGTTTGTTTTTTTTAATTCGTTTGAGCTGCCAGGCACCGTTTCTGAAGAGGTGTGTTCTTTGTTACTTGAAATTAACCGTGAACTGTGCTATCTGCTGATATCATGGATATTTTATTTGCTCTGCTACAGTCTTGTGCAAGCCAAGCAGGTGGAAAAATACCTGACAAGGGTTTGGCTTTGTTTGTTTGTCTGTGTGGTTCCCTCCCCCCACCAAAAAGAGCAGGACTGCTGTCTGTGCATACCGTTGTGTGTGTTTTGTCATGCTGAATCATGTTTGGAAATGAGTTTAACAGTTCATCAGAAACTCACTTCTACTTGAGTGTCCAGCATGTCATGAACTCCCCTGGCCCCAAGCCAAGAGCTGCCCATAACACGCTCTCCACAAAACTTTCTGTGCTCAGCAAAACTTTGCTAAGGTATATTATAGAGAGATGACAGTAAAGCGACTTCCTTTGCTGTCATCCATTAATTCAGGCTTCAGCAATGTGATTGGCACAACCTGACTAGATGCATCCGAGTCTCTCAAAGCCATTGGACAAGCCCTGATCCTTCTTAAAGCCACAGCCAAACGCTTCATTTTTTGTTTTGTTTTTGAGATAGGCAAGCTTTTCATAACTTCTTTAATAGCAAACTGAGGCTTTGTTCCCACAATGAACCCCACACTGATGCCTCTGAAATCAGCAGATTTCTGTGCACGGATCTGCCTACTTAGACCTCATTACAGGATTGGGAGACCTAGTTTTGTTGTTTTAAAACATCTGGGCAGATAAGGTGCAGGCTTTTCCCCCACCGTGTTTTGCTTGCTTCCCCTGGCAGAAGAGAAAGCGAGTTATTGTATTGTATCTAGTAACTGAGTCATGTTGTGTCATGTTTATAGTCTCATGATTCAACATAATGGTATGATGGGACTTCAAGTAATCTGATGCCTCAGTTTAATAGGCATTGTTGGATCAAACACTTGTTATAATCAGGCTAGGGCACAGGTTTTTTGGCATGTTTCTGAATGTGGTGATTCTGAGCTTTCTATGGACATTTTAAAAAATACAGATGGTTCTTTATCTTGCCATGTCTAAAACACATATTCCTGTGTTTTTTGTATGACAGTAGTAATAATCTACTTATGGCACATTGAATCAGACACATCAAAGCACCTTTAAAAAGTGTTACCCCCATTTTACAGATGTGGAAACTGAAACACAGAGGGGTTAAGTGTCTTTCCCAAAGCCATACAGCCAGCAGTGGAGTTGGGAATTGAACCTACTCCTGTGCTCTCACTGCTAGACATGCTGCCTCCTCAGTGGCTGGAGGAATGTGAATGCATGAGCGCTTTAAAGTTGTGATTTCTCGAATTGCTTCCATTACCAAGTTATGTAGCAAGGACTTTCAAAATCAATTCCTACCTTCCCCAGGCTTTTGGATGGACTCCTAAAAGGATGGGAAAAAGGGAACAAGCTGACTGTCACCTTGCCAGTGCTAACAGAAGGTCTGCATACATGCTGACCACATGACTTTCTTCGTTTGCTTTCCGAGGATCATTTTTAACTCATTGGTCAAAACAGAGATGTTGCATTGTCTCCTCTCCATAGGGGATTCCTTGCACTATGTCTAGCAGGCACACACCCCAAAGCCTTAGATTAGTAAGAGAAACAGTCGCATCAGTCGTGCTACCAGAGACAAGCTGTGGCATAACGGCTCGTCTTTCACATCCTTGTGCACAAAGTGCTGCGCTGGCCAATTCCAGGTCTCACATGCCGTTAATATTTAGAGCTTAGCTTAGACTATGCTTCGGTTTTTCTGGAAGCCATTAACGAAGCTTAGAGGCAGTTGCTAAGTGTGCAGAATTATTGCACTCAACACGCCAGTGGCTTTATTCTTCTTTTTTCTTCTTCTCCTGTAAATGCTGAGTTTCAGGTTTTGGAAAGTACTGCTTTTCTTTCATGAATATTTCCAGTCTCCTTCAAATAGGGTCCTTTTTTAGACTTGGATCATGTTTACCTGATGCTTATCTGTTTAAAGGCCAACAACTTGAGACTGTTGGATTAGCCAATAAATAAGTGAGATTGTTATGACAATAAAAAGGTGATTTAAAATTAGCAGCTCCTCTGATGCCTTTTCAAATAAATATGTATGTTGTTCTGTCCACATATGGCACTCATGAACGTGAGGGTAAATAACAGAAACCAAAGGGGTGTAGCATGCTGTGAAATGACTGGCAAATTTCTCCATTACTTTGCCAGAGCACCTAAATTCTGATCTGTAATATTCTTGGCCCTTCACTCCTGGGCATCTCCAGAGAGAGCAGTTTCATGATAAATGTCCACAGAAGTTGGGAATGAGACGAAGGCTTCCTCTTCCACTTCAGACCTCAGATTTGAACCAAGGATTCCAGATATGAACTCTTTTAGCTTCAGAGAGTCTGAGCCTCTCCTATACCAAGTAGGGCCATGCACTCCATTTGACATCTAATGTGCTGTCCTCAGATCTGTCGTCAACGCGGGGCACACACCACCGTTTTTTGCAGGGCACGGCACATGATCTTAAATTACAGGGTGCTGTTTTGCCACTGAATTTTTACAGAGCTGGTTTGTGGATGCATGATCTGACTTTCCTGAGAACTGCTTCCAATTAATAATGAACCCTAGAATTTAAAAATCTCAGATTTATCACTCCAATTACTTGAGAGAAAATCCTTTCTTGTCAAGTGGTACTGGTGAATTTTTCTCTGAGCAGTGTTGGTACCAACCAGGATCACTATCTGTTTGACTGCACATTCTTTCACCGCTGTGGTAAGGTGTGATGTGTACTGAATTTCCAGTGATTGCTAATCAACGCTAAGAAAAATTCAACCTACAAACACTTTGTACCTACTCGTAAAGATGAGATTAATGCTGCTGTGCTACTATCCAATCACATCAGTGGCATTGTCACAATGTATCACAAAGTCACTTGTAAGGATATCTCTCTAAGTGTCTCCTCCTAGTGCTTATTGCTCTAGAAGCACCTATCTTGCCCTGAACAAGATCAGATCCATTTCTAACCCCTTGGCAGCAATTCATACCTTTACATTTGGTGCCCGGACACAGTGATGTTACCATATGTGCAAAAGAATAAAAACAGGCCAGCGAGGCCTGGTCTACACTTAACATTTAGATCAACCTAGCTACATCAATCAGGGGTGTGAAAAATTCACACACCTGAGCACCCTAGTTAAGCTGACCTAACTCCCAGTACAGATGAAGCTAGGCTGATGGAAAAATTCTTCCATCCACCTAATTACTGCGGCTCAGGAAGGTAGATGGAAAAGCCCCTTCCGCCGATGCAGGAAGCATCTACACTACAGCATTAAAGTGACGTATCTGCATTGTGCCGCTGTAGGGTTTGTAGTATAGATGTGTCTAGGTACCCTTAGCTTTACACCCCCGCTCCCTAGAGATTTAATCTCTTTTCACGCACTCATTGAGTTACTGCACGGAGCATTCCAACTGGTAAGACAGAAAAATGGCCTGAGCTGCTGCTCTGAGCTTTAGTCCTTGCTCGCTGGCAGGAAGTTCCTGCACCTGTGTCAAGAAACGCTGATGACCTGCCATTTCACCTGGATTTGTGATCCAGCTGGGAAGCCGATGGTCTCAAAAATTGGTAAGAGCTGAGCTGGTGGAAATCTCTTAAGTATTTGTGAATCTTTTCATCACAAAAAGCATGAGACTTGGTTTGCTTTTCATGGCGTCGTATTATTTCTTAAGTATGTGGACCAGTGCCAGGTATTCTCAGAAATGTTTGTAAATCCTGAAAGCTTCATATATTTTCTCCTGAATGATTATTCTTTCAAATATTTATACTGGGAAATGTATCTGTCACTGTTCGTTATTCTCTTGTTTAAAACACTTGTTGGCCAATCAAGAAGCAGAAATAAAATCGTGGCATAGGTGACTGGCCACACAATGCAAATAGATGATAATTGAAGGTCCAGTCCTGCGCCATGAAAGTTAATAGGATTTTTGCCATTGGCTGTTAGCAGGAGTAGGTCCTAACAGCGAGAAGTTGAGGTGAGCTATTCATGAGCAACCCAGGGTCCGAATGTGATTAGTCCAAACTATTTCAGCAAATACTTACAAATAACAAACACATTCAGAGAAAAAAAAATCAATCTGCTAACACAGAAAGGGGCTAACTTTGTAACTCAGATAATTCATACTACCCGAGGTCTGCTATAGACATGTCAGATATAGACTATATCTGCCAGAATAGATCCCTTAATTCTGTACTTTCATTCAGTCTGACCTTCAGTAACCAGGGGCTGGGTGGCTCCTGTGTAGGACTCTTGTTTAGTACTGGGGTCCTGGAGTTTCTCTTGACCTAGTCGGTCTAGACCACCTGTTAATTCTAACCCTAAAGTGAATATGAATTCACACCGACTCAGGATAGAGCTTTGATTCTCCCTAGCAACAGCTATGTTGCCTTTGACATACATCTTTTTTTTTCGCCATTCTGGGGACCAGGAAAGTGAAGTCTGTTTCCTTTTATAGGGCAAAAAGCCCAAGAAGGATCCTGTACTCATTTCCATTATGATAAAAGACAAAACAACTAAATTCAATTGGAAACCAGCTCTGCATTACGCAAGGCTGCATACTCTGAAATTCTCAAAACAAAAGAGGAGGAAGGGGGAGGCAATTGTCATCAGAAAAAAAGTGTCTCTGGGCTAGAACTTTTACTATTCCTTAACTCAGAACTGAAATATTTTAACGCCTCCGATGCCAGGGTAGTTGAAATTGCAGCTTATGCAGGTAAAGGCAAAAATGTTTCACTGGACCTGGATGGTACCTGAGTTTGTTGCTCTTAAGAAACTACATAATTTTGTAGTTAATGTCAAGTGACTTTGTGACTGTCTGAACCCCTGTTCTCCCTGTGATTATTAGGAAGATGATTTAGCTAGTTCCAGGGAAAGTGTGCTAGCCACTTGGCAGTGTAAAAAGGCACGGGAAATCCAAATGGTCTTTTAGCACTCAAGATTTCTTTTTCTTTTCTTCTCCCCCCCTCCCTTTTTTGTAACATCTTTGAAAGGCTAGACTATTTATTATGGTTAAATTGGCCAGTGACCCATTGGCACAGAATGAAATCTTATACAAAAACTTGTTGCTAGATTTTATTTCACTGGAAATGAAGGAGTGGAAATGTTAGCTGATCAGGTATCTTGCCTCATCCAATTTAATCATTTCAATGAAAAAAAATGTAGAGAATTCCTTGGGGCTCTAGTCACAGCATTATCATCAATTCAGATTCAATGAGCCTTTGCAATCCAGCCCTTGTCTTGGGTGGAATCTGATCTTCTGAAACAGAGGTGCTCTGCCTGGGGTTTTTTTTTTTTTTTTGTCCTGAAAATTATTTCTGGTTTCTTTTTAGCCTTGGTTCAGCTTTTGTTCAAAAACTGGCTTGTTTCTTCAATACATAAGTTTTATTTATGTTTAAAATCATTAATCCAGTTGGTCTTTTTAAAGAGAAAATTCTTCCTCTTTAAAAGTTACTTGCCTGTTAAACTTCCAGGGGTCTCCTCTCTTCTTTCTCATTGTTGTTATGGGGTCAGCCTGTGAATGGAAATTCTTCACAGAAAGAAATAAAAAGGAGCCATATTACACTGTAGATTGAAGCACACTGCGTTCAGTGGGAAAGCCATAATCTTTAAGGTCTGACTGGCAAAGCAGCCAGAAAGGGCTATGAGACTAGAGGGAGACTGCAGGAGAAGCTCTCAGCATCCTGCAGGATGAGGCCCCTTCCACCTCAAATTAGTAAATGAATGAGGTGGAGGATTTGCGCCTGCTGCCATTAAGTTCAGTGGGTGCAGAACTGGACCCTATGCTAACTGTGCAGATTTAGTACTAATCTGAAGCCACTCCCTAAAGAGGCCCTGTATTTGGGGCTCAGAGCTAGGTTTCATTCCTGGCTCCACCACAGATTCCCTGAATGACACTGGGCAAGTCACTTAATATCTCAATGCCTCAGCTGCTACCCCTCTGTAACATAGGGATAAAAACAGTTCCTTTCTCCCCCCTTTGCCTGTCTTTAAATGAAAAGCTTTTCTGGGCAGGGACTGTCTCTGACTGTGTGTTGTGCAACAGCCAGTACAACAGGGCCTTTAAGTGATTTCTTAAGACAAATAACAAATACTATTTCTCACTGACTGCAATAGTGGGGATGTGCAGGTATCTGAGGACAAGAGTGGGCACCTAATATTTACAAGGGGATACACGTTAAACAAGGCAGCTGGAAATCCGTTCTTTCTGCTGAGATGGAGTTCAGGATTGTGTTTTCCACACTGCTATAACTGATACTAGCACCAGTGAGCAGACCTGTGTGAGAGACATGTCTTCCTGCTCTATTTTAGGTATGTGTTATGTCAGGAAATGTTTTAGGGGAAATAGAGAATCCTGGACTAATTCTTTGGCAGGTATAAAAGCTTTATAATTCACCTTTTAAAGTTCCTCAGAGAAACAGTTTCCACAATGGATGACTCCTCAATGAGACCACACCAGCATCCCATTCTTAGACCTTGAATAATTCAGAATTGGCTCAGGTGCAGCTAAGAGGTGAATGACGAGGGGATTGAAAAACGAACTACCAAACAATCTTATTGGTTCAGAATTTACATTCTAAAAGTACAAGACAAAGTATTGAATCTCACTTGATAAAAATCCCATGTTGAGATCACTATAAACAAGCAATTCTCCTTTGCTAAAGCGGGGGGAAGAATTTCCACATAGGAAAAAAAAATCTTGGTTTTGAAAGCATTTCAAACAAAACATAAATTTTTTTTGCTCCTTTGACAGGCGTTTAAACTAAAACTTAGTTGTGTTTTCCTTTTGACTGATAAATTACAGCTTTATTTAGATGTCAGTGTACAAACGGTGAGATAACAGAGACAAAGGAGGGGCTTTCTCATGTTACATAAGTGGCTACCTTCAGGTAAAGCGAATCAGTTGTTCATAAATTGACCCCCTGACCTTCTAATCACTGACAAATTATCCAGTGCTTTATTCTACAGTCTTCATTATGCACTGTTATTAAACACACTAATTTCCTTTTTATTGGGACAGCATAATTGAGATGCAGTAATAATCCTTTTCATCAACTTTAGTGAGCGTGTATGAAAGTGCCTAAGTGATTTGCCTGAAGATTCAGTTTAACCCTGTGGCTTTCATGGCCATTTTTCAGTCATTTGCTATTAGTAAAGCAGCGCCACTGGCTGTCGGTTGTTGTCTTTCAATTTTTTTTGCAAATTCTTTAGAAACTAAAAGTTCCTATAGACAAAAATTCTTCATGCAAGGTTTGTGATGGCTCAGAAATAAGAAAATCACCCCAGTTACTGTCTCACTCCTTCCTTCTTACACTTACATTCAAGCCACGGGCGAAATCAGGCTCTCTACTGAATATGGAGGCCTTGTCTACAATGTAGCTGTCAGCCAGAGGAGCAGCTTTACGTAGGTCGGTGACCTGGTGCAACCACCCTGGTGTAGATTTGGTGCACCAAGTTAAGCTGTAACTTGTGCTACTCACTGCAGTCACTGCAGCTACACAAGAGGTGTTGTACAAGTGACGCTACACTGTGTCTACACAAGGGAAGGGTAGTACAGATAACGCTACACCGTATCTATACTGGGGGGTTTGTACACCAGATAAAAAACCCAGTATAAGTGACCACTCTAATCTATTGATCTGCAGAAATCCCAGCAGTCTGGGCTCTAAGGCAGACTCTGACTAAGTCAGAAGGGAAAAGAACAGGAAGTATGTTTTGCCTAAACAAACAGAGATAACGTTGTGTTGCTTCCCATCAGCCTTTTCACTAACACACTTCCAGTTTTTCAAAGGATTTATTGTTAAAGCGGTAAAGGGATGGCAAGCAAGTTAAAGGTTCAGTATTACTTTTTAGTATCCCCACTCCCAGCCCCACTCTGTCTAAAACCTCAGTTCAGCTGAAAGGAAATCTGTGAACCGTGGCCTAAATGTTCAGACATGATTAGTGACGTTGGGTGTCCAAAACCTTAAAGGAGCCTGATTTTCAAAAAGTTCTGAGCACCCACCCTGAGCAAATCAGGTTCCTCTAAGTGACTCAGGTTGGGCACTCAAAACCAGGTCACTTTCAAACATTAAACCAGTGTGTTCAACAAGCACATGATATCTCAATCCCCAGTAGGCAATCTTGATGATAGATAGAGTTTGTTCTTTGTACAACTGGAGATTGGGCTTGTACCAAACCACCAGATCCAGCTGCCTTCCCCCAAACTTTGCAAAGTTTGGACCCAGATCCGAAATTTTATTGCTAAGAGCCATCTCTAGGTATAACCAGAGATAAGCCAATGAGTAGATAAAATAAGAATTCAGCCTGAACCAACCTTTTTTCTTTTAAGATTCATTATTTATTTTATTCTTGTTTGTGTGTGTGTGTGTGTGTGTTTGTTTGTTTATTTTTGCCTCTGAACTGCCAGAGTCTATCAGAAAAAGAAGTAGAAGTGTTGAATTACTTTAGAAAAGGATGTCTCATCAGATATCCTGTTCAGACCAGTCTGGAAGTCCAAAGAAGTTCATATAGTTCAGAAAAGATTTGCATGAATGTTTTGAATACTTCTCTGAATCTAAACTTCCAGTCCTCTGGAGTCTGCCCATCCCTAATAGAACCTATTACTAATAGATCCAGTCCTGCTTTCCTCATGCAATCCCCAATTATCCAGAACTCCCATTGCAGTTAGTTACAGTCAATGGAGTGTAAAGGCTTGAGCCTGGAAAGTCTTCGAAGGAGGAGACCATCCTCAGTATCTGTTGGGTTGGTGGGAGATGAGAGCACCCAGCACCTCTGTTGGGTGCTCAGTATCTTGTAGGATTGGCCTCTAACTAAGTAGTAAGGACTTGGCTCCAGTGATAGTCTATTACCATCAAGAATCTTGATCCAATGTTTCTGTTTTGAAGTCTATCTAGTAATCCTTTAAAAGTGCCAGATATGTATTATGGGTTTGATTCTGCTCCTATTAAGATTGTGGGCTTAACATTGCTTTCAGTGGTAGCAGGGTCAAACTCTTAATCTATATTGTTCTAATACTATAATAGCTTTGTGCTTAAACCAAACATCTTCAAATTCGGAGCCTAATCTTAGGTACCTAAATCCATATTTAAGCGCAAAAATAAAATAATCTGATGTCCAGCGCTATTGATAACTTGCAGCTCCCATTGACTTTGGGAGCTGTTGGGTGCTGAGCATCTTTTAAAATCAGACCACTTATTTAGGTGTCTCAGTACAGATTTAAGTGTCTTTTTTTAGGTTATGAGAGAGACGAGATGGGTTAGGCAATATCTTTTATTGGACCAGCTTCTGTTGGTGAAAGAAAGAAGCTTTTGAGCTATATGGACTTTGTGGGATCTCAGATCCTGGGCTCCAGCCCAAGCCCAACTGTCTACGTTGCAGTTTTAGAGCCCCGTGAGTCCAAGTCAGCTGACCCAGGTCAGCCATGGATCTTCCATCGCAGTGCAGATGTACCTGCTGAGCATCTTTCCCAGACCTGAAGAAGAGCTCTGTGCCACTTGAAAGCTTGTCTTTCACCAACAGAAGTTGGTCCAATAAAAGATATTACCTCACCCACCTTGTCTGTCTAATATTCCGGGACCAGCGTGGCTACCACAATGCTGCAAATAACTTTAGGCTAGTAATTTTGAAAATTCTGGCCAAACTTGAAGCCTCTCCATTAAAAATTAATGATGCACAGTTGACATTGGATATATTTAAGTTCAACCTGCTTTGATCATCACTTATTATTTTGCTAATATGCAGTATCTTTTAAAATCTGAAGAACTTTGATTTAAGGTATCGGCAAAGAGTTCTGCATAAGTCACATGTGATAAAGCACTGGTTTCTGTACCTCCAAGGTGTGCACTCCAATAGCACTAATTCTCAGATCTCACAACCACAACTTAGCCTGAAGACTGGAGGTGCCCTGCAATGTGAAAACGTTACTCACGTATTTGCTTAAATTTAAACAAGTGAGTAGGTTTATTGAAATCATTGGGATTGCATGCATGTTTGGGCATCTGTGCAAGTGTTTTCAGGATTGGGACTTACGTAAATAAAATAATATTCATAATCAGTCCAATATATCATCTCCATGAAGATAGTTGGTGAACTGAAAGACTAAATTTGTGGGTAAATGATTCACCGATGATTCCACCAGCTGTAGCATGAATTACAAATTACCAATAAATTAAATTACATGTGGCACATTTTAGTTACCCACTGGTAGATGTCAGTACTGGGTATTTCAATCCTGGAAGATCTTTTGTTGGAAGATTTACAAAAATAAATAAAATAAAATAAAAGCCTTGGTGTTGCATCATGGGAGCTATATAGAGACTGTGTCTGGTGATTAGCATCTCTTACAAAAAGTACTTTCAATTCAGGTTCACAGAATTATTTCCCTGTTATCTTTGTCGTTGATGGTATTATTGTATATAGATTTTCACAGTCATGTTCTGTTTTTTTGGAGTAAAAGGGACCTGTTGCATTGTTTAAAATGCACTTGTTCCAATTCTGAGCACTTTCCATCTGTTTTCCTTTTTCCTTCCTCTTGATATGAGCAGCATTTCCTCTGCCTCTCACTCTGTCGGAGGAACAGGGAGGGAGGCGCTGTGCAAAGCCCCATTTAGCTCTGTGTTGCAGATCTTAGCCCAAGATTCCAGTCTCAGCAGCTTCAGGAAATTGGCGGGCTGAGTGGTTTGTTTGTTTATTTATTTATTTATGTAAAACTTTGCTTAGGAGACTCTACAAAACTGGAGCCAGAGACTTTCCCTTTTGTAAGCAAATGTATCTTGGCCTCAACTGGCAGGACACACTTTGTGCTATCACATAGTTGTTGAGTGGACTCTGTTATATGAGTTTGGGCTGCTGTCCAGTTGAAAGTGGACAATGAGCCACATCACAGAAACCAGCCCTACACTTAGCACTAACTGCTACCATCATCCCCACTAGCCTCTTGCACTGTCAGCAGAGAAGCCAAGGACAATTGACTGGTGTATGGAGAGTTAAGTCCTCTCTCTCCTGTAGATGTGGTCCTACCAAGGCTGGGTTGAGGAGCATTGGTAGTGTTCCGTATCTCAAGGAAGATTGTCCCTGTCTATGCTGTACCCAATCTGTGGATAAGCGGTGCTTCAGTCTCTCAGGCTGTCAATCATTTTCCATCAGCATTAAATTAAAATGGAGGAAACAAATAAGAAAAAAATATGAAGGAAAAAATATTTTGCACAAAAAGGACATGAGAGACTAACCAGCACAAAGTGATGGAACTGGGATCATATCTTCTCCTGACCCCCTAGCTCCTATAACCATTCTTATGTAACCTTGTCTTCCTCCTCAGACCTGTATGCTGTAATAGATTTCTTTAAATTAATAATGCGTAAAAGGAGATTTACACCACAATGCTAAAATATTGTCTTTGCCTTTATTCATGCATTTGTCACTGTAGTCTCTAATAGAGGTGTGCAGCAGGGGGATAAATAATGAAGGGGGAAAAATTCTGTCATAATCCAGGACCATTTGCAAATTCATCACCAATATTCTTTAAGAAGGAAAGACAGAAGGAAATGAAAAATATGCACCAGTGCTAATATATCTCACTGATTTCCCTCTCCCATTTATTCAGAGAACCTACTTTGAGCTATGATAGAATGTGAATCCTAGAAATTGTCATTCCTTTTTTAAAGACATGTTTGAGGCTGCTACTGACTTCCCAGGCAACAGATTGCATACTGGCCATGAGTGCTCAGTTAAAGTACTCTAAGTTAGGGTGGAATATATGCACCCTTCATTTTTTGATTAATTGGGGATTCAGGATATTATGTACAGAACATCAAGGAAAGTGCCAGAAATTCTTCAGCACACAAACCTCTCTGGATTTTTTTTTATTATAAGTAAAGGAAAAAATGAAATCTGTATCATTTAAAATTCTAAAAAAAAATTATAAATAAATTAACTTTTATTTATTATTTCAAAATAGAGATGACTGAAATAGAACAAAAAAAAAAGAGCCAACACAAAATTTTTACCTAATTTGCCAAAAAGTTCCATTAACTTTAAGGAAAAATGTCATGGCTCTAAAATTCAGAGGTTCAGTTCCAATTGGAAGTAGAATGCCAAATTTACTGCAAGACAGAATTTTTATTGCCACATTCTCAGACCATATGAACTCAGGAATTACTAGAAATCTTGGGGGAAGGAGGAACGGGATGGGACAGGAAACTACTTTCAGGAAGGTTCCAGGACAAGGCTAACTAGCTGGGGTCAGGAAGGAACTTAAACTATGGCCCTTTTATTGCAAAATCATATCTTATAGGGGATTTTACACATTTCTTTGGAGTATTTGATACTGCAGGGATACTGAGCTGGATGAAACGTTTATCTAAACTGATATGGCAATTCCTTTATTCTTAACATCTAAACTGGAACCTCTGGACAGACATATTGTCAATGGAGATGGTCCCTCCATAGGAGGCTCTCCATTTCTTCTGACAAAAGCCAGGAACATTGTTTGCCACTGTGGTCCCTCTGAACAGAGAACACTCTGAGGTCTTTGTCATCCAATAATATCAGCAATATGACAATAGCATTGCAGCCAGCATAAAGCAATGGAGAATTGCTCCAGTATGAGAAACTTGAGCCCCATACGTAAGCACCAGGAGAGTAACACTGCTCGTGGCACCTTGTGATCTTAACAGTATGTGGTCTCCATAGATGGCATCCACTGCTCTCTGCTTGGTCTCTCCTGCTGCCAAGCTGGAGCTGTGTTAGAACCAGCAACCAGAGTGAAAACAGGAGAGAATGTAGTAGCACTCTGAAAAGGGGGAGAGGATGAAATATATCATAAGATAATAAGAAAATAAACCATTAAAAGGCTCTGTTTCTTATTATCATGTGGTTTTATGTTAATGAAGTTGTTCCAGGCCTGTTTGAGTTTAAGTCAAGCAGGGGAATATGAGTAATATGAAAAATATGTGGGGATGAAGACCCTAAGTTAAAAAGTCTGTGTGTAACATTTAATGTTTTCATTCTACGTGCATTTCAGGATAAAGTATAAAGCAACCAGTAAGTGGAAAGAAAAAAACAACACAAGACCAGATTTTCTGTGGCCCTCAACTTGGGGCCCATAAATCTGAGTGTGTAAAGAGACCTACATTTGCATGTGCACATAGGCAAATATGTGTGCAAAATGGATGACTTGCAGCTGGCTGACCATCTGTATATACACTTCCCCACCTGAGCTGGGCTTTCACAAATGCAGAACTTTGCACGTGCTCTCAAATGAGCCCACAAGTATCAATCACTTTTTTAGAGGTGGCCTGAGAATTCTGCAGGGTTTTTATGTCAGATCAGAACTCTGGAAAGCAGAGAGAGGTCAGGATAGGGAAATTTGATGAAAGAATTGGGCTTAGAAAAGGGAAAAGCAGAAGGGAGAAGGGTAACATTAAAGTCTGTAGAAATCATATCTTCAGTGTTGTGTAGTAACTGATAATTAACAAACAAATGATGCCAATTACTCATCACCATCACACAGTTCTTTCTGTTTTCTTAGGTTCCCGAAGGTGTTGTTTTTGGAGGGGCACAAATCTTACGAACTTTTTTCAGTTGGTTCTGACTGAGGTAGAATTTGATACTTCTAGTTTCAGTTTCAAATGAAAATCTGCCACCCAGATACCATTGTGATGGGCCTATGAGAAATTATTAAATAGACAAATAGCAGAATCTAAAGAGAAACTCAGTCAAAGTTACTGGTACTTTCCATTCAAACCACAGGTACTTGACCAGGTTTGCAAAAAACTGAGTTTGGGGTTTGATTGAAAAAGTTTGCAAACTTTGGCGAGACAGAGGATGAGTTTGCAGTGTAAGCTCAAAGTGGAGTTTCACACCTCTGCCATTTCCCTGATACCTTTTTTCTAACCAGTGAGTGGGCTGAAGGGCAGAGGTTGGAGGCACCAGGCAACAGCAGTTAAAAAGATGAGCTGAATCGAACTGGAAAAACTCTTCATAGATGGATCAAGAGTTGGCAAAAACGAATAGTAAGAAGCTTGTTCCATAGTCATTATCTCATCATCATCCTGACTTCTGAAAATGCAGAATATCTAGCATTTGCCCAGCCAAAGGGGATTCTACAGATAACTCTCCTCTCTGTGTTCACGCAGGAATTAACCCGTGAAGCTGCGGTCTCTGAAGTACACTTGGCCCTGGGCAAATAAGGGATGGTCTTTTAAAATTTTTCTTCTTTGAAAGCCAGACATCTGAGTGTGGGTTTTTAAACAATATGCCAAATAAAATATCAAAATCAGGAACACAAACCCTTTAAAAATAAGTGAAATTTGGTTTTTATTTTTGTTAGTTTAAAAGAAGAGCAAGTGGTAGGGGAAAAAATGTGTTGATTTGAACTTTAAGTTGCTACCATGTGGGTAAGTCCAGTGCTGGTATCCTCCAAGGCAGGTAACAAAAAGAATTGGAACAATTAAAAGTTTAAAGCATCACCCTATTTATTCCTTTAGTGTGAGAGGTTGCACTACAACAAAGTCCTTCTGTAACACTCCGATAGCCTTTGAATTGAGTCAGAAAACGTTGCACATCACAAAATCATTTTAATGCTGCATGATCTGCTTTCCATGATTTAATGGTCAAAAGGGACTATCTTTTTAGTTCATGTTTTGTAATGCAGCTAGCAGAGTGAGGTCCTGGTCCCTGACTGGGGCCCCTACATGTGACTGCAATATAAATTATAGAATAGACACATCACTGATTTTAAATAGTTGTATTTTTGACTTTTGTAATTATGTATAGGCTTGGAACAATTGGAGTATTTTTTGACGGATCATATTGATGTGTATTTTAAAGCATTTTTTTCCTGATTTTTTTATGTTCACCATTATGCATAATTGTGATTTTTAAGCATTCTTTAATTTTCATCAATTTAAATTTTCACAGTTGCAGGAAATTCTGGGGGATTAGACAATGGTAAAGGTCAGGCAGTGATTATTTAATGACAGTATATGTTGAAATTCTAAAAGGTATAGCTTTATAACAGTTAAAACACAAACGCTCAACATCTATGTCAAAATTTTAGCTTTACATCAAACTTTAAGGTCTCAAGCAGCTTTTTTCTTACTTTTCCTATCTGTAAATTTCTATGATTATCAATAGAAATATTTTTGCATCAATTTGTGTACACAGTTAAATCAACATTTACCAAGAAATGTCTAATCCTTCAAACCCTAATTATATAGTATATTTCTTCATAAAATGTTAAATACAATATAGCACAGCTTTAGTTTACTTAATACCTTTCATATAAGTTGTATCCCAAACCCACTTCAGGGTTAAATAATAGAATTGGAGAGTTAAATGAAATTTAGCATTAAAGGGAGAAGAAAACCAGGAAGAAAGACGGGAGAAAGGAGAAGTTTTCAGACGAGACATAAAATGGAATAGTCTGAGGGCAGGAAGGCTGTTTCAGGAGTTCAGGAGGATAAAGGTCTCTAGCACCAGACTGAGTGCTGGGATTAAGCAAATTGCACTACCTGAATTTGAACATTTAAAGAGAGAGAGAAGTTATGAAATAATTAATGTACATTTAAAAGAATTCTGTAGCATCCTCATACATATCTGGCAATAAAGACCACGGATTTGTGACAATTCATTTTCATTGATTAGTTGGAGAATCCCTTCAATGTATTAGGTAGCTCACTTCTACGCTCATCTCAATTGGTTATCTTAGTCCTCATTCAGCACAGCACTTACATATGTGCTTAAAGTTAAGCACATAGTTGCAGTCTGGATCCAACTCCTGTTGAAGCCAGCTGAAAGACTCTTATTTCATTCAGTGGGAGTTGGACCAGGCCCTTAAGCACATGCTTAAAGTTAAAGCTAACCAGCTGCACGTTTAGCTGAATCAGGGCCTTTAAGGTAGATTTTTAGCTTTGTAGTTTTTTTCTTTTAGCAACTAAAATAGATATTTAACCTTTTAAATGTTGTGTTTCTTCAAAATTCCAGTGGAATGCCAGTACCTCCAAGCAAGGTATATGGCACATGCTGTGAACAGTGCTTTCTCTATCAGCTACATTGTTTATATTTTTGCAGCAGTTACGTGGTTACTAGAAACTTTTTTGTTAAGGTTTATTATTAATGTGAGATCTTTGGGTCTGCCAGTATGATTTAATCCTTGTATTATGGTAAGTCCCCAGCATGCTCTGTACTGTGCAAAGACATAACATGACAAGTCCCACAAAAAATGTACAATGTAAATACTCAGTTTTGTTGATTGTCAATAACCTCATTCCAGAATCATTTAACACTGTGGTACAAATCTAACTTTTTAAGGTGTATGTAAGTATTTATTTACAAACTACAGTAGGAGGAAAGGTAAGAGAAACTCTGCTCCTTTTACATATACCCTTGAACTCTACTTCAGTGCATACATGTATACGTGCTACTATACTTCCTGTGCCTCTCTCATGAACCCATCTGTCTCTGTACATCAACCTATGAGTTACATTCTCCTTACCTATCTTACCAGTAGCATCAATATAACACTTAATAACCAGAGGAACTTTTTTTTGGCTAAGTTTGAAAAATGATTTAAAATAATATTATGTTGTCTCAGGTCAGATAAACGGTGTAACAATCAATCTGAGATGATGAATTCTGCTATATTAATAACTTGGACTTCTTATTTCTAATTTAAAATAAAATAAAATATGATTAATGACCATTAACAAATATTGATTCATAAGTTATGGCAGAGGTAATTTCAGTGCATCTAGCTTTCTCTCCTTCCCCTCTGTCTTGAAGAATAACCAATTAAAGGCAACAGCATTCAGATAGCTGCTTGAAAGAGTAAGAATTTTTGCTCTTAAAATTGAGAAGCTGCAAGTCACTTCCAATACCAGTTAGTACTTCAAGCCTTGTGGGATTGTTGCAAGTCATCAGAAACAACACTTTAAAAAAAAACATCTTTTATGCCTAAAGTGTGTTTCTTAATAATGATTTTGAAGGCTGATAAATTGCCTCCTCAAATACAGCTGACTGTTCTGTGCCATGGCATGGCATGGTCAAAGTTTATATGGAAGAGGGGAACTAGAGTTTTGGTGTTCTTATTGCATAGGTCAGTATATGGAGCTTTTTGCCATGGCATGTGGCTGAATGATGGTAATTCTGCCACAAGTGGGATCAATACAGGAGTAACTGGATAAAATTATGTGGCCTGTGGGATACAGAATCTAATGGCCCCTTTGGCCCTTAAAAATCTATGAATTTAAATGTTGTGGTAAACTATTTTTTTAAATTCGATAGGCCTGATGAACCTTAGATTCTGTAGCTTCTCCTCCTGAACATTGGATGTGTGGAAGTTATCAGGAGGGATGCTTACTATATGGGGTGGGAGACTGTCAAGATGGAGTAGTTAAAGAGGATGCAATGAGGGTAGGAGGTGTTTTTCTGACACTGGTTGTGTGATTGGGAGTTGGGAGAGGGCCTACATTAGCAAGATGGACTTTCTGGCCTGCTGTGGAGGTTTATGATGTTGTATTTGCCACCTAAACCTAACCGGATGACACCGCTGAGCTGGTCTGGGGACAGTTGGCTCCAGCCTGGGGATTGTCGGTGGCTGTGGTGATTGCATCAAGTCTGAAATGTAGAATGTCTCCCATCAAAAAATGGAATCGGACAGAGTGGAGTGTATCTTGTATGTGTGTCCTGGGATGATGCTAACATGGGACTAGTGCTAGTAACTCCAGCACCAGTTACTCATATCGCTTATAAGAGCCTGGGAATAGGTAAAGCTTCACCTTGTATTCAGACAGATTTCGTGATTTGCACCTGAACCCAGGCTTATTACTTCTTTGATGCTGAAGTTATTGTAGGATGTAAACAGAACAAAATAGCTGTTGTGGACTGGCACAAGGTGGGTATTTGGGATTCTCAGCAGGGCAGTATAAAATCCTTTTTAGCCCCTGGTTATTACTGTATCTAAGTAGCAGCATTAAACTGGAATATCGCTTTGCCTTCTGCTTGGCTGAAATGAATTAAATGACAGGAAATCATGGATTTCCGAATCCAGCTTTCCTCACAACATTCCTCCCTAACAGAGAGGAATTAAAGCAATGAAAGTGAGTAACAAGAAACAGGTCCTAAAATTCTCTTGTATGGTAAAAACAAAATACCATCAACCTGTCTAGTAATAATCCCACTTCAGAGAGAGAGAGGGACTCTCTAACTCAGGGGATGGAGAGCACTGAAAACCAGATTAGAAGTGTGAGGTTACAATGCATACAGAGTATATATAATTATAACACGGGGCTGTAGTTTGCTGTTAACTTCTCTATAATGCCTTTATATTAATGATCATCATAGCAAAATGTTGTAACTTATCCCATCATAGGTGGGTTTCAGCCTGGGAAATAGCGAGCTCTTTTGAAAATTCTGCCTTAAATGTTTATTAGGTAAAAATATTTGTATTTGTTTAAAAAATGTTTTAAACAAATTTTTGCCATTCCCACCAGGGTTTTATTATCTTGATAACTGTGAATAGCTTCTCTGTTGAAACTGGTCTTTTCTAGTGGGAGTTACAGACGGATGGTACAGGGCAGGATTGAAAGAATGTGGTTCCATTTCCATTCCATGCATGGGAAAGCAGGAACATTCAAAGCTGTTGCAAAGATTTCCCCCTTACAACAGTTATGTAAGTTTCTGCTTTCCCATGCATTCAAATAGGAGCCACATTCCTTCAAACCTGCTCCGCGTCATAGGACCTTTAAGGTGCATACAGTTTGGTGGAGTTTATTATATTAATTATTATAAGGAATATTTATTATTTATAGGGTCCCCCATACCTAGGCAGTTGTAGTGAAACACTTTTGAGTGATCATCTCTTTGATGTTTTATATAGGTCAGTATTTTCAAAATTGGCCACTGAATATGGGTGCCTCATATTTTTGGGTGTCCCAGATTTCCGAGGTGTTCAGCCTGAAATTGAAAATCAGCAGTTGCTTTTTCAAAAATTTGGCTATAGTAACCTATAAGTTACATCTATTGTTTTTTTTAAACTGTATTTCCAGCCATAATTGTCCGGAGCTTTAGGAACAGAGGCAACAGTTTTTGGCTATTGTTTTTTTCTGGAGGAAGGAAGCCAAAATATTGGAGATGAAGCAGTAAATTGGAAAATAATACCTAGCCTTCACCAACCATCATTGTCTATACAAAAGTATCTAAGTCCCACTGAAAGGACCGGCGCTCCTAAGTCACCTAGGTGCTTAAAGAAATTTACCTGAAGTGCTTAGTGGAAACAGGCCTAGTGACAATGAAACAACTGGATATTTATCCTTACACCCTCTACTGGAACCTTTGTGCCTTCCCCCAGTCTCCATGTATAGGTCACTTCTGCTCCACTGTTACTGACTATCTAATTTCTCTTTTTTTTTCTGCCTCACCAGCTTACAAATAAATAAATAAATCCTCTTTCCTAGCCCTGTGGCTGTGCTCTCTTTTCCTCTGCTTGTGTCCCAGAGCCGTGCTCGGGTCAGCAGCAAGCTAACGCTTTTGTCAGCGTGATTAATAGCGCTGTGGATTGTCGTTAATTCACTGGCTAATGACTGCAACTCTGGCTGCTCTTGGAGTAATCGGGTGATGTATGTGGGGAGCGCGCACCTCATGGCAGAGGTGAAAATCATTTCGACAAGTCAAATATTGTCACAGGGAACAAATGGTTCTCCCTGTTAATAAAAATTAATGAATTTTTTTTACCACTGGCCTGCTAAATGAAGCCGTGGAGTGAATGAGCAGAGGGGACAAGCTCGGTGGAATTAAGCACTTTATTTGATGGTTAAAACTATAAACATCTTTATTACAGTTGTGATAGGATGTGGCAAGTGTTGGGGATTTTATTCATGCACCGAAGCAGTTTGCGCCAATGAATGTTGGCTTTTTAAAAGTGTGTGTGTGTGTGTGTAGTTGGGGGGGAATAGAAAGCAAAAGAGACTTGAAATATTTGGAGGCCAGCAAGGGCCGAACAAAAGTGAGGGTTCCCCCACCCCCTAAACATATCCCAAAGGCACTCACCCACTCCCATGTGCATAACTTTGAAGAATCCACCGTCTTGGTCCCTACCAACCCAAGATGTCCACCCTATCCACCGCCCCATCGCCTTACCTCATCCAAGCCCCCTATGGCTCTGAGTACTTACACGGGTGGTCAGTATACTGCTAACATCTGCAGTTCTCTGGGTGAGCTGCAGCCTTCCCATGTGTGATGCTCCTGAACGTGGTTATTTCAGAAGCCACCACAGGATATGAGGATGGGGCAGAGGCAATTAGCTAAGGAAGACGGTGGCACCAAGTGTTACCAGCCACTTTTCATTGTCGTCTTACTTGCGGTAAGGACAAGTATTCTGTTACCTGCCGGCAAGTCAGCTACCCATCAGTACTGGCCACAGAAGAGTGTGGCTTTGGTTAGTGAGGATTTTACTTCTGAAGGAGCTTGCTCTAGCTTTTCCTTACTGTCTCTCTAAAGCCATTCACTGGTTTGAGTCAGGAACCCAATATGACATTTGGGGGTGAACAAATTGCAGACTGAGGTCAAAATGCAGCTGAAAGAGCAGGACAGTGCAACTCCTCTTTAACATGGGAAGCGTGGCCCGTGGGGATTTCGGACTAGATTCCCAGAGATTAGCGATCCGTCTGCTTGAATCTTCAGATCATTGTATTCTGGGACCTAAAGTCTCCATTGGCTGCATCTCCACAATAAAGACGAGGACAGCCTCAGTCCACCCCTTTTTACATGTACCACGGGTAGCCTATGCACTTTTGGCCAGTTCGACCAACCAGGGCTGTTTGAGAATCCCAGTGTTATGTGGAAAACAGGAACAACACAACCCTACTGGAAATCCTTCCCCATTGCATCAAATCTTTATTAACAGCAAAGATGCCATTTAAAAGGGTCTTGTATGTGAAGGGGAAGAAAAGAGAGACTGACCTGGCATAAGATCTTACTCCTTTAAAGATTTTACACAGCTGGCTTCCTGGGGAGCAGCAAAGCTAAGGAACTGGAAAAGGAAAACAAGGGGAAAACCCTAAAAAAAATACCCAAATGTTACGCTGGACTGAATATTATGTGCCCAGGTGCACCTTCCAGATGGTAGGGCACAGCAGTGATCTGACAGTGTTCTGTATGCTCTCTGTGCTCTAGGAAAGGTTGTTTCATGTGATGCATCCAGGCAATTTCCTGCAAGGAACCCCCCCAAAAGAGTTTCCCTACGCTACTGCAAAGCAAAGAGAAACAGTTAAAAAAAATCTCCTCTCTTAATAGCAAGGCATAGGCATCATCCAGGATGAGATTAAGAACTTATATCATTTTTGGTTGTGCTATTTTTTTAATAAATTTTGTTTGAGTGCAAATTTTATATCCACATAAACACAAAACATTGCTGCATTGCATAAAATTAACTCAGCATAAGCCAATAAGAAAATAGGTAGCATTTTTTAAGAAGTGCTGTAGATTTTAACCCATGGCATTTTGATGAAACTGCATAGGTAGCTCAGTTGTTTTTCAGTATCAGCTGGATATGGTGTGGTGTCACAGGGTGCCAATTAATATGTACTGAATTTCACCCCAGAGGTGACTGCATTTCAGAGATGTGTAAAGTGATTGCATTATATATTTTGTATTTGTTTAAATTTGTAAAGCATTTTGGGTATTGTATAAATGCAAAGATTGCGATGATTGTCATTTTCAGTGAATTACTAGTTGCAAATTTTCTATCAGTCCTGCACTCAGGCTCTCTTGCTGCCATGTATCTTAAAGGAGAACCCATCCTAATTTTTGGCAAAACAGAATATGAGAAATGCAAGACACAAAACGTATCATAACGCAATTAGACAATCTCAGGACTGGTGCAGAAGTGAAGAAAGGAGACTTACCTTCATGTAACAATTCTTCTCCAACTAAAATATTCATCTTTGGACCTATGCATAAAACCTTTACTCTGACTATTTGTGGGTCTATTAATATTTTAAATAACACTTCACCAAATACTTGTGCATGTGCTAATTTATAAAAATGCTGTATGAAGGACCTATGTAGGTTCTTATTTGAGCTGGTCAGAACATTTCTGACAACGTTTAGAAAATGCTGGTTTGACGAAATTGAAATGCTTTGTGGGAACGTATCGACTTGGTTAGTTTTCTACAGGAGACTATCAGTGTTTCATGATGACTTTATCATTTTGATATTTTAATAACAGAACATAAAATAAAACAAAATGTTTCAGCTTTGAACCTTTTGATAAGGTTGAAATAAAATATTAGAATATTTAATTTAGTGAAAATTTCCAAGATTTCAACTTTTTGTTCTGATTCAGGATGAAATTAATTTTTGAAATCTCACTGTTTCCTGTGGGCTGGGAATTCCATTTTTTGGCCAGCTCTAGTTCTTATGAAGAACAATATTTCACCAGGTACCTCCCCTCCTATCCCTTTGCCCTATGTTCGGTCCTCCATGGAGTTAAGCAGCCCAATTTGCATGCTGGTTTATCTGCTTGGGAAGCTTCAGAAGCCACAAAAGAAGGAAGGATTGGTTTGGGGTGTTGGGTCTCAGTCTGAAATCTGCTCCAGAGGGGTGGGTATGCACCCTGCACAGAGGCTCAGTGACTGATTTATTTCCCATTTCATAGTTTGTTGCACTCCAGTGGAGCTCAGTGAGGGTGCAGGAACCTGCCTGCATGGTGCTCACTGCAGGATCAGGGCTTACGTCTTTCCTGTGCCCTTCTGTAGAATAAGGCATAATGTCATTTGGGAAAAAATTAGGTTTTTCCTGGGGGGGAATCATGGATGGGGGGGGGGGCCCTTTAAGTGACCAGTCGAGCAGAAGTGTATTGAAGATGTGGAGACTCCTGCTTGCTTTTTCTGTTGTTGTGTTTTAGGTTTTGGTAATTGCTGTCTTAGTATAGCTCCGACCTTTACTTCACTGATTTTGCACCCTTTGACGTCAATGTGTGATGGTCCGAAATATATTTGATTACCCCATTAACCATATTCTCCATCACTTAATATTTATATTTGTGTGATCCTATTAGCACTGGCTTCCACTTTCTTTGACAATAATAATGATAATTCAAAGGCAGTTCCTTGCTGATCAAGTATCGATGCTGATGTTCAGTCTGATCAAGCTATTGCAGAGTGTGTATGCATAGGAGAGAATTGCTAGTAGCGTGAAATAAAACCTTTAGATCTCCAAAATACCATACCTAGAACCCTGCATATCTCCTCGTGGATTTTTTCAGGTATATTATTTCCCAATGTACTTGTCTGTAATTATCCCTATAAAATGGTTTTTACAGCCACATGACTCATAATGAAAGTTATCAGCCCAGCAGAAGTCATTTATTTTTACGTTTCTACAAAATGAAAAAAACCACTAGCCAGGGTTTCTCTGCCCCGTCTCCCTCTGTACCACGACCATCCTTTGCAAGAGCAGATTGACCAGTTCTGACATGCGTCTTTATAATATAGCCTCATGAGCATTAAAATCCAGGAGATGAAGAGTTAAGGCAGAAATCAAATCTCGAGGTTCAGACTGTCAGCTTAGATAGTGCTTAGCAAGGTTCGAGGGGAAAAAAAAAGTCAGTTGTGATTTAGAAGAAAAACAGTGAGATTTGAGCAATCCCATGGAATACCTTTCCTAGCCCCAGGGCAAGTGGAAGTGGTATATTAACCAAGGAATAGCGCAGAGGAGGAAAAAGGCCAAATCACATTTCTTTGAAACAAAGAGGCTTTTTACCAGGAACAAGCTTTGATAAAAATTACAGTGGCATCGCAACTCATTTCACTGCTCTGCCTCCAGCAATATTAAAGCAATGAGGAAATAGGGGGTGCAGCAGCCCTGAAATACAAATACTGGGGTCCCAGGAGGATTTTCAGTATAAATAATCCTTTTTAGAATAATGTATTGGCTTTAAATAGAGCCAGGTGGCAGGGTGCAACACCTAAGCTTGCTTTGGAGGATCTCTGATTGAGACAGGATACTGTACATAGGGGGACCAGATAGCAAGTGTAAAAAATCGGGACGGGTGAAGGGGGGTAATAGGAACCTATATAAGAAAAAGCCCCCAAATATTGGGACTGTCCCTATAAAATCAGGACATCTGGTCACCCTAACTGTACATATGGTGGTAGCCACCCCTGCCCCAATTCACTCCCCCTCCCTCTCACTCAAAAGTGCCATATGTCAGACTCTAAAGGGATCCCCTTATGAACCCAGATAAAAAGTAAATATAGTACGGTGGGGTTGCGAGGTCAGGTGCTAATGGGTCTTTGCATGACTCCATAAACCAGTTTGGGAAGAACGACATTTACTGCACCGACCACAGAACCATTTGCCTGATTGTGTTGATTGAGTTGCATGTTGTTTCTGTACCTGGCGCCCTGCTTCCAGCTGCACAATGCAGTTCTTCTCCAAGTCCCGGATACCCAACATTACACCAAGGTGCCAAGCGATGCAATCAGTTGCCTATTGCTCAAAGATCGAGTAAGAAATAGTCACCTTGTGTAGTTTTTGTTTGAGTATCTTTGAAGTGTTTCTTCTGCTCTCCAAGCTAACATATGTGACCAAGTCATGTGAATTCCCATTGAAGATAATGGGAGATTTGTCTGCTTATGAAGGGTGAATTCTCTGTGTGGTGTTTGTTCCCATCTCTGTGTGGCTTTGGGTAAGTCACTTAATCCCTCTGCACCTCTGTTTGCCTATCTGTAAAATGGATAGAAATATGTTTCTATTGCTCATGGATGTTATGAGGTTTAAATAATTGTTTGCAAAGTGTTAGAAAAGGTCTATAAATACAATTTATTTTTATTATTACAACATGCCTCGTTGTTTGTGAGACTTGCCATTATCCCATATCTGAATGTTACAGGAAAAACTACAGGCACACTTTCTGGTTGGAACAGACATGTGAATGGCTTTCTTCATGTGAGTAAAGTTAGGATTAAACACATGCTTAGCACTTTGTCAGAGACTTTTTTATGCAGTATTTTTTTTTTAATTAGACAGGAAAGCCTGTCTGCAAAGAGTGACCAGGGGAAAAACCCTAATGTGGTAGTCTCCATGGAAGGGTGTTCACTATACAAACATTCATTGAAACCAGGAGATGAAACGTGAGGAAAAAGAAAGAGCTCTCTGTGGAGAACTGGGCTTAAAAATAGGTTTAATTGTGTTTCTTGCGGTTGCCTTTAAAGTGAATTTTGTCCATGTCAAATATTATTTTCCCTATAACAGTTAAACATTTCTAGAGTCTATCAGAGCAGTGGTACCTGAAGGAGGTGGTGCCTGGCACAGGAAGAGAGTTTGGTTTAATTAAGAGAGCAGCAGTGGCTTGTCTCTTTGGCCAATCAGCAATGTGCATTTAGGACTCCATTGGGAGTCTTTCTAGGTCTTTCTCTGCCAGCTGCTTGGAATCAGTCAAGTTAACCCTCAGTTAGTGGTGTGGGGAGAGGAGTAAATTAGAGATGTACTTCAGCCATGAAAGTCAGATTCAGATCTGAGAATTAGTGTTGCCAATTTAAATGTTTTTATTGTGAGTCTTGTGATTCCTGTTCTTTAAAGCTCCAGCTGCTGGAGGCAAGTTATTACAGGAGATTCCTAGCTTTCTTGTTCTTTTTAAAGTAAATGTTTAGCCCTTATGGTTGTGAAGAAAAGCTTGAAAATATGGCCTGAGTGAACCCTACCGGCTCTGAAACTAGAAGACAAAATTCAAAATCAACCCAACATTCATTATTATTTAAAAAAAAAATCTTATGATTTTGAGAGTCGTGAGTCATCGAGCTGGTTGAGAATCTTCGAAGGGATGGTTTTCGTCAGAAAATTCTGATTGATTGAAACAACCTTTTAGTGGAAAAAGTCGGTTTGAACAAAACGCTTTGTCAGGTTTCTCAGGTCAGGAATTTCTGGTCAAAACGAGAGAGAGAGAGACTCTCCTGCTGGGGCTGTTCCACTTTATACAACTCTCCACTGAGCCAGAGGAAGTGATACTGTGAGATCAGGCCACTCCCCTGAGAGCTGGGAGTCCTAGTTTCAGATCCCTGGTCTGAATCAGGCTGTAGGTGTCTCTTTCAGTCACACCCTTTACCTACATTCAGGGCTGGAGAGAGACTTTTCAGTGGTGCTGTAATAGAACACAAAAGCCAGCCAAGAGCTTACTTTAACCTGACTTTCACTTACCCCAAAAAAGGTGGGTTTTGGGAGGGAGATCCGGGAGGGCAGCTAGGCTGGCCCTTCTCAGCTGCTTCTTGTTGCCAGGAGCCTCCTGGTTTTAGCTTCTCTCTCAGCAGCTCTTACTTAGCAGCCTAAACCTCCCAAGTGGAGAGCTGAGACACTCAAGGCATGCATCTCTATAGTTAAGTATCTCCCTGGCCAGAGAAGCCTGTGAGGAGCAACCAGGGAGCTGGATCCAGAGCCAGGGCCCTTCCTAGCTAAGCAGCAGGAGCGGGACACTCCTCACTCCTGAAGCAAGGGAATGCGGAGCAAGGGATGCGCCAGAGCTCTGCACCCAGCTAAGAGATGCCAACCCAGCTAGACAAAACCCCAGATCTTCCACTCATCCATGGGCAAGCAGCAGCTAGGCCCAGGGGCTAGCAACCCATCCGCAGCCTCCCACCCACTCTAGGACAGGGAGCAACCATGCCCAAAGACTCAAGGAACAGCCTGAATTACCTGGACCCCCAGCCCAGTAAAATGACAGAAGCAGGTTGCAGTAATACCTCTGTTCACAAAGCTTCTTCCAAGTGGCAAATTTGTCAGTCTTCAGTGCTGATAATCGGGACATTTGTCGTCGTTTATGTTAAACAGGTAATGCATGTTCCTCCCTAGGCAAATTTAGTGCAGTTGCATAAAATCTCCAAATATCCAACCTTCAGCCTTCACAAGTAAGAGAGCCCTTCCTCTGCCATTTTAGCCAGCTGTCTGCAAGACCTCACCCTTGTAAATTTCTCCTAGAGTGGGGTTCCTGCAAACCTTCACTCTGAGTTTCACAGCTGGAAAATCATATTCAAGTGAAGCTCTGGTATTTGGGGCTACAGGGAGAAAGAAGTTACAAAATCCCCCCAAACTCAGGTGAATCAATATTTGATGGGCCTTGCCCAATTGGTCAGTGACAGATTGGAATTCATATCCCAGATTCTAAGAAGTCTCGAGATCGGCCCAAAATGGAAAAGCCAGATCTGGGTTTGGAAAACAGAGATTGGATTTGTTTGAATCCAAGCTTTTCTTTCAGGATCCTCTCTAAGCAATAGGACTCTGCACTGTACTGTTCCATATCCATCAGCTGATGATAGCTAAAACTGTGTGAGATATTCACAATGAAAGATTGACCCTACTCGCAATCATATATTTTTAAACTTGCTATGAAGTATAGTGAGCCAGTTTCACTGAAAAACTCAAATTTCACAGATTTCTTGCATTAAAATATATTTCTCATGTATTGAAAATTAACTTTTTTCAGAGCACAAGGCAGCCGTGAAACACAAATGTAGAAATGTGGGTATTTACAAATGTCTGATTTTTAAAAAATAATCATTATAACCTGTTTGGGAGAAAGGAAGATTTTCAGAGTACAATATTGCCCCAAATGGCGAAAATTATAAGGTGAAATTTTTCAAGGGATTTGTACAGTTCTTCTGTTTATGACATGATGAAAAATTATTGAACGTGGAAGAATTTTTTTTGGCCAGTCACAGAAAATCTATTTTATATTGTTACCTTAAAATCTGCATCTCTTTTCTCTTACAACAGAGTGTGGCTTTTGACATCCACCTCACGGCTCAGTCCCCTATCCTGCATTGATTCACTGGTTCTCTCTAGTCTGCAGAGTCTGCTAATACTATCCCTTTCCTTGCTCTGCCTTCCCCCCTCCCTTTCATGCCCAGGGTATGTTTGTCTAGCTCACGTTAGGAAATATAAATTGTTATTGATTATTATTAATATTTAGCGTGTTTTTGAAAATGTCTTTTCCCACTGCTATTAATCTGCTATGTTAATAATGCCAGGACTCCTGTTCTGGACCCTAGGGAGCCTGCAGTGAGTAGAATGACAATGAGACAGCGACAACAGCAGAAAAGCTTTCACTTGGCAGAGATGTGAATTCCAAATGCAATGTCTCCTTTTGGAGAGTTGCAAGTGCTTTATTCTTGTTCTGCAGTTTGCAGTTCAGGATTGAGAGAAATACCAAGCATCATTTGTTAGTTTTTGGAGACCTCAACTTGTTACATTTATTTATTTATTTTACTGAGACTAAATTTCTCTTACCAGACAAATTATCTTTCACGTTGTTTTTTTTTTGGGGGGGGGGGAGGGGGGCGGTTAAGAGATTTTACCTTTTCACATTGTCATAAAAGAACTTTCCATTGAATTGGGAACTTTTTCATGCTTTACCAGACTTGCTGAGAAAATAGCCAAAGCAGCAAAATGCAATTCTGATTTTTCTCTAAGAATCCACTCTTTCCCAGACTCGGTTTCTGCTTTATTAATTGTTCATATTTTGTTCCCTAAATTTGCAGAAAGCTTGTTGAGATTAAAGAGTGTGGTTGTATTATGTACTCTATATTTCTTTTGCTGCTTCATCATTGAGAGTTGGTTTTAGCAAATAATTTGCCACAGAAATCCTCAAAGACTGATTTATCTTCCCCAGTGGCTTTAACAATGCATAACTTGGCCACATATTTTCTTTAAAGGAATCCAATTCTATCTGCTATATCTCACTAGGCCATGAACTGACTGCACAACACTAGAATTTTAAGAAATGTATTCAGACGTTTCAGATTCAAATGTAATACTGGGCATGAAAAAAAAAAAAACAGAAGGGCAATCAGGTAAAGTTTAGCTGCAGACAGCAACCTCCTGTTAATAAGACTTTGATTCTAATAGGCTCTTCTGTGAAAATATTTTTGATGCCTGGCTGAAGTAGACTTTTACTGGAAATATAATACTGGCATTTAGTGGAGAGTTATTTGGACACTCTCCCTGCTGGTTTTACTGGAGGAAAATGCGTATTAAGGAACACTTTGAAATATTGTTATAGGATTTATTCTCCATTCCGCCAGCAGAAATCCTTTAATAAAAGAAAACACTTAATTTTGTATTTAGAACTGACGGGACTTTAAATCTTTAAAGCTTTTTCTTTTTACAACCAGCTTCTACAGAGACTTTTTTTTAGAAAGAGTATTTTAAATATGATTGTTTAACTCCACAGTTCCATATTTCTGTCATTATCAATTCCTGGTGCTCATATTTTGAGAGTTCTACCTTTTTAATAAGAGAATTGGGGTCTAACCTAAGGATAGGAGAAGTAATAAAGATAAAATCAGAACAGACTTACCTTTTGCTGAAAATCTGAAATGAATTTTGGCTTAAAATTCAAACCAAACATTGAACAGTTGTGAAGTTTTGAATAGCTCAATTATTTATATTGTTTTTAGGTCTCTCCCTACCCCCCCGTCCCCTACACTTTTAAACACTTCTGTGTTTCCTAGTTTTGTCAAAGACTGAAATACTTTTAAAGGGCTGTTCTCACAGGAGACAAGATGAGGAAAGCTACACTTGTCACTATCTTAATTGCTGATTGTAGTGGTTGCATGATGCTAGGCTGCTTCATTAGGCTGGAAACTCAAATTTAGTAGTAACCTTGAAACTTCTGTACCTGCTATATGAGAAGAGCATTTAGCCAACTTATCCCTTCATTTTTGTTTTTGTGGTTTTACATTATTAAATAAAAAAACCCGTTCACCTAGGAGCCAATTTCAAGGGCATGTAAAAATGACTTTCCTTGAGTAAGAATCCAGAAATGAATATCTTGGGATTATATGTTTTGCATGAATTTATCCTGATAAGTGTTAACTGCCAAGAAGCTGTGTTATTTAGTGGTTAGAGCGGGGCTCTGGGAATTGGGATTCTTGAGTTCTATTGCCAGTTCTGTTTCTCACTTGCTGAGAGATCTGGGCCATATCATTTAACTTTCCTATTCCTTCATTTACCCTTCTACAAAATGAACATCTTAATGTTGTGCCTACCTCCTAAGTGTATTCATAGATTCCAAGGCCAGAATGGACCGTTGTGATCATCCAGCCTGACCTCCTGTACAACACAAGCCACAGAATGTCCCTAAAATAATTCCTAGCATCCAATCTTGCTTTAAAAATTATCAGTAATGGAGAATCCATCACGACCTTTACTAAGTTGTTCCAATAGTTTGTGTCACTGTTAAAAAAATTACATCTGATTTCCAGTCCGAATTTGTCTAGCTTCAACTTCCAGCCATTGAATTGTGTTATACCTTTATCTGCTAGATTGAAGAGACCATAATTAATCATATTAATTAAGTCATTCCTTAACCTTCTCTTTGTTAAGCTAAATAGAAGGAGCTCCTTGAGTCAATCACTGAGACATGTTTTCTAAGCCTTTAATTATTCTTGTGGCTCATCTCTGAATCCTCTCCAATTTATCAACATTATTCTTGAATTGCGGATGCCAGAACTGGACACAGTAGTCCAGCAAGTTTTGCTCCAATTCCAAATACAGAGCTAAAATAACCTCTTGACTCCTACTGGAGAGTCTCCTGTTTCTGCAGCTAAGGACTGCAATAGCCGTTTTGGCCACAGCATCTCACGGAGAGTTCTTGTTCAGCTTATTATCAACCAGGACCCCCAAATCTCTGAGTCCCTGCTTCCCAGGATAGATTGCCCTTGTGTAAGTGATCTGCATTCTTTTTTCCTAGTTGTATACTCTTACATTTAGCCATATTAAAATGCATATTCTTTGCTTGTGCCCATCTTACCACATGATCCAGATCTTCTGTGTCAATGACTTGCCCTCTTTATTTGCCACTCCCCCATTTTTTGTGTCATTTGTATACTTCATCAGTGATGATTTTAATGTTTTCTTCCAGGTCGTAAATAAAAATGCTAAGTAGCATATGGTCAAGAACCCATCCTTGCAGAACCCCACTAGAAACACACCTGTTCGATGATGGGTCCCTGTTTATAATCATGTTTTGGGACCCATCAATTTGCCAGCTTTGAATACGTTTAACGTGTGCCATGTTAACTTTATATCTCTCTAATTTTGTAATCAAAATGTCTTTTAGTACCGAGTCTCATACCTTATGGAACTCTACGTGTATTACATCAACACTATTACCTTTATCAACCAAACTTTTAATCTCATCAAAAGAAGGTATCAAGTTAGCTTTATAGGATCTATTTTCCATAAACCTATGTTGATTGGCATTAATTATATTACCCTCCTTTACTAATTGAGTCCCGTATCAGCCCCTCCATTATCTTGCCCGGGATCGATGTCAGACTGACAGGCCTATAATTACCCAGGTCATCCCGTTTACCCTTTTTAAATATTGAGCCTTATTATTTTTACAGTGCTGTAAGATCATCTGATAAGCGACTCACGTAAATGAAAATATTATGCTCCACTGATGTTTAAATGATACATGAGATGCAAAAGAATTAAATTACACAATAAAAAAGGAAGTAGGAGCCTAGGAACTCAGGAGCTGGAATGTGGATGTCAGCTAGAGATGGGTGCGTATTCAGATTTGTTGATTCACGTTTGCATTCTATTACAATTGCTTTCCACGTGGATTTGGGTGATTTGAGGTTTGCGGAAACTGAACTTTAAAGCCATGTGCACAGTGGAATTAGTTGATCAGTCATTCAGTCAGAAAAGAAATGATGGGATGTGACTTATCGGAACAGTCACAGCTACCTAATGCATTTTGATAGTGAATTTCAAATACCAGATCCTCACACAAAATTGTTCATGATTAATCCACAGAAATTTTTTAAAAATTGTAAAGTTTTGGATACTTTAAAATAATGAATAAGTTAAAGGAAAATATGATCTGCTCATGACTGTCCCACATACTGAAAAATAGGCCATAGTCATCAGATAAATTACTTGATGTTCATTATGTTCTCAGCTCTAGCATCATCCATTATTCTGAAACCCCAGGACACAACATAAAAAGGAAAAAATTACATACATGACTGAAAGGAGGCATCATATTGTCCCAAGCTGGGAAGTTGTCCATCAGATATTTTCCTATACTATTGAAAAATAAGGCAAAAACATCCCAAGCAATAGTGGAATCATTCTAATCTGCGAGTTAAATGCAGAATTGGACCAATTCATTACATGCAGTATAAACATTCTGAGATAGAAGGAGACCATGTGGCACTCCAATGGCACTGTGGTACACTGGCCCATCCTCTTCTCAGTTAGGGTCAGGTCCCTCCGCACTTATTTATTTTAAGTGTCTGTCTAGGTCTTTCTTGAAAATGTGAGAGGTTGTGAAAACCAAGGATTTTCATGAATGAATGAGCGAGACACATCTCTAAATGGTCAGTTAATCAGTAGATTCTACTTTCCCTTCTGTGGGCATCCCAGAGTTGTACGGAAAACATCTGAGGGCATTGTCCAAGGGTCTAAGAACCACGTAGGCCATGTGTATACAAATGATTTCTCATTGGCTGCTTCTTATTTCAATGTTCACCCAGATGCTGCTGGATTTATTGCTCTTTTTCCAATGTCCATTAGCAAGTACTATAGATCTCTATATAGGCAACATTGATGGGGATGAGAAATTCCTGTAATGAATTTGGGGGAAAATTACATACGTTCACCAATGTGAAGTAACTTACTTTCTGCTTTCCCAGTGAATTGTATTTGTGATTTCAGTCCAGTTCCTAGTGAACCAAAAGCAAAGCCTATCCCCACAGCGGGCACTAATTAGCACTGGTTGTGGAATTAGGAAAAACAAGTACTTTTGAAATACACCATAATGGCAGCCCAGAGATCCTTTAATTCTTCAGCCTTGGTATCTCTCACTTCTGAGAGCTAAGAACAACAAACCCTGCCTTCTGCCTGTTCGGGCAGGAGGCCTCCTACCCACAGAAGACATGTCACCACTGGCATCCTAAACAGTTCACTGAACAATCTGTAAAGAGAGGGGTGAACAGAGGAAGCTGGACCAGATAACCTGGACAGTGGGACCTGCACTAGGTGTTGCCTTGGTTGGCAGTGCTTTTGAATCAATGCCACAAAACGCCTGGACTGACGTCCCTGTAGAGCGTGGGTCTGATTTTTTTCAGAGATGCACAACTCCAGTCCCAGCAAAGAGGAGCTGCAAGATGCCCCTCTCCTCTGAAAACCAGGCTCTGTATCCAAACAACAGGGTCCGTGCAAGCAGGCACGCTGCAGTTTTGCCCTGCATTAAGCATCTGCCTTTCCATTGTATTTCAACTCTGGCCAAGGTGTGAGCAGGGCCGTTTGCTCACCATGTCAATTCAGTGCTTGTTGCCTTAATAGGGACTGCCAGTCTGGGTGCCGGTTAGTGCCATGGGGTATTCTTTGTGATTAACAAACATGACATCTCAGATCTGAACTGAGACCGCTAATTGGTTTCATATGAGCCACCGGGATGAAGTTCCAGAGGCCTTATCAGATGTGGAGAGCAGAATAAGGAAATGGGATTGGGGACTGGAGGCCTAAACAGTCTTCCAGAGGGAATCCAAGACAGCTGTTTGTTGAGAACCCTCAGGGTTATTTCCAGAAGAGAGGCCTGATTTTCAGAGGTACCAAGCACTGTGGCTGCTATTGACTTTGAAATTTAAGTACCTGCTTAAGTGCTTTGTTGTGGTAGGGCTATAAATCTGTCCTTTTGCACCATTTCCATTGGCTTATGATTGTGAGGCACCAAAATCAAATTTTTGTTTCTGGAAAAATATAAATGAGAATGCCTGAATGGGAAAAGAGAAGTCCTTTCATCCCTTCCCCCTCAATAAAAATGGCAAAAAGTCAATTTTTTCTGTTTTCCTGGAGGTGTGAAATTTTTCATGTTTTCTTGCTAGAAATAGCAAGACTCCAAAACAATTTCCAGTACAGATTTTTAAAGAGAAAAGTTGAAGCTAAAGCAAAAACACTGCAGGAGCTTTGCCATGTTCTGCTGCCATAAAGGGAATGGATACCTTCCCTTGTTGGTCGAAACAAATTTTTGATGCTGCTGCTTCTCCTCTGGAGTCAGCGCGGAAGAAATAGGTCTCAGGGAAGCCTTAAGCTAATGGATACTTTATGCCTTTGGTGTTTGCTTGACCATGTCTTTTAAATTATAGTAGACAGTAGCCAGATAAGAAGCAGTTGGAGACAATACCATGATAGTCATTGGCTATATCTGTTTTCAAACTTGTAAAGAAATATCAGTTATAAAGAGGATTTCTCTCATTTTATTGTTCATTCAACGATTCATCAACCAATCCCCTTTAGGATATATCACAATTAAAGAAATAAGCTATTTCTCTGGCCCTCTTTATAATTTCACTCAGATCTAGGGGTATAGTTAATATATTGATATTTAGATTTTCAACTCTTTGACACAAGTTCTTTTCCTTGGGCTGAGATTGCAAATTAGCCTCCAAGAAATGTATGAATTCATTGGGAGCCTGACATTTTCTCCTTAGTTAAGAAAATGAAAATATCAGAACGTTTTATATGTATGCTGTATTTATGCAAACCAAATCCACTAGAGAATCCTCTTGAAGTCCTGGCAGCACTGTGGATTTGAGCCTGTTGCTATTTTATGTGCAAGTAAAAATGACCCATTTTCTGTGAACATCCAGTTCTTAAGCTGTCTGCCAAATTTTAGCTTGGAAAGTCACCATATGTCAGCCAACAGAATATTGCAATGGAGTATGACAAAAGTGTTATGGGCTCAATCCTGCATTCTCTCTGCTCTCAAAACTCCCACTGCATTCAATGAGACTGTTAAGTACAGAAGGAATGTAGGATTGGGCCCAATATTATGTCTTACGACGTCAGTGCAATTGAAAGAAGAGCACACTTACTTGCTGATCAAATCAGTTCAGACACTGGCAGCCTGAGCTGAGTTCAGTGTGGGTGGATTCTGTATGTCTTAAAGGCTAAGGAATCTGCAATGTTCCTCCAAATGTCTGTGGATATAAAAGTTGTTTAATCATTTCACATAACTAGGTGTATCACTAATGGAATCCTATGTTGTAAAAAATCATTTACCTCATTGTTTTTGTGCAATCATTAATGTTCTGCTACTTTTTAGGTGGGAAATAATGCGCATTTCCTTTGCTAGATTTATATATATATATATATATATATATATTACAGCTGCCAAATAGATTATTCATGAGGCTTATCACCAATAATAAAGCATCACTTTAACTGTTGCAGAAACATCATTGGTGTCACACAGATTTTAAGCCTATCCCCATATCTGATTATCTGTGGAAACAACCTTTCAAGATGGTCTTTTACTGAGTAAGTTTGCTAGTGAGCTTTGAAAGACTAATTTTAGTTTCATGACAATAACAATAAGGTCAAGTTGTATTTCTATAGCGCTTTTCACATGATCAGACATTCCAGAGCATTGAAATACTTGCCAGTAGAGGGAGTATGTAGGACAGCATGGTTGTCATTAGTGAATGGCAACATCCTGCATGCTGCGAATAAAGGCCAGCAAATCTGTGATGTAACTCAGTAAAAGTGAAGAGTGCTCTTAAACTTTCCTAAACTTTCTCTTTAGTTAAGAAAATGAAAATATCAGAACGTTTTTATGAATGCTGTATTGATGCAATCCAAATCCACTAGAGAATCGTCTTGAAGCCCTGGGTTGTCCTCTGTTTTTTGTTTTGGCTTTGGTTTTTTTGTTGCCAGCCAAATTACATTTAGAACAACGAGGGGAGCAGCCAAAAGACTTGATAGTGAAATATGCAGTAGATTTAATGCAGATTTATTAACATACTATATTGATGGCGCCTCCACCAGCAATCATATGTTATGTGATGGGAAGAAACCAGAGAGGCTTAACCAAATATTGGATTCCGCCCTCTAGTGGCTGGACTTGCCCCGTATGCATCCTGCATAGGCTCGTAGCCCAAACTGAAACCACAGTCCTCCTTGTCTGTAGGCAACAACTGGGATATAAAGATGCCTTCACACTGCTGAGCTTGTAATAGCTTGGGTAAGCTTCTTGCGTGGAAGTCACTCATTGCAGATCTCTCACAGTGCCCTGTTATTTCTGTTCAGACATTACAGCAAAATATCCCTGCTAGACTTGACAGTATTACATAGATATCCTGAGATAATTTGCACCCAAAGGGGTACTCTTAATGTCCTACCTGCTTATATCAGCTTTGAAAAGCTATTGGACAAGGGAGGAATGCTGTCCCTCTCTAGATTAGAGAACTCCAGCATTCAGCTAATGGGCTACTTTATTCCAGGAGCTGCAAGCAAACATTGTACTCCAGAAGTACAGCATCACACAAGTATACTGTAGTGACATCTAGCTAATTACCATGGTCAGTCTCCTTTCCACAGCAGGCCATACCACTTCCCAACTAGCTCAGGTTGACACAATGCACGGCTTTCGAGAGTGCCTCTGGACACCCTTCTCAGAGGTACTTGCTCTCAGTTGGGTCTCCCTGAGTCATCTCCAGTTAAGGTTCCAAAGAAGCTCTTAAACCCAGCAGCGTGACACAAAAGATCAACCTCAAACACATTTACAGGTCTAAAGCCATCTATATTATGTTGAATGTAAGGGGCAACATTCAACCATTTTACAGAGTTAGATGCTTTGCAATATATCTATTTAACTCCTGTGGCTGAGAGTGATGATTATACTTCAGAGGGGAGTGGGACAACGACTGCATTACAGTCATTACAGTTTCTCCCTTTGTGCAGCCAGCCTGTTCTGCTGGACAGTGTATGGGGGGTGGGGTGGGGTTAGAGAAATGGCCCAGACTTGTCTCTATGACCATCCCTGCTCTTTTCAAAACACTGCCAATGAGTTAATGGTCCAAAGATTCAGTTGTGATAAACATCCCTAAATTCAGATGCCTGTCTGAAGACTTTCTGACATCACACAGATTCCAGGAGGTTTCTAGAACTACCCACCAGGTATCGGCTGGGTGAGAATTACCATGAGAATATTCCATTTCGTGGTAACTTGGTATTTCCACTTCCAGTTCTAGAAAGTATGGCAGTATATGGAAACTGAAAAGAAAGGAGGAGAAGCTAACCACACTTCATTGACCTTCAAAAACTATAACATGTCAGATCAAGAGTGGGGTCACTTGGGGTTACTTTTTAAATTAAATCTGGACAGGTATGTCCAGATAGCAACAATGCTACATGGTCTGTACTAGAGAGTAAGCTCTATTGTCTACCTGCGCCATTTCAAGTATCTCACAGGTTGAGCTCTGCTAAGCCCCACTATGCTTTCAACTCTGTTGGAATTCCTGTTTCTTAAGTGCAAAAGAGGCTAATCATAGAGTAGAAAATAATTTGACTTGCTAATACCAGAAGAGAAAACATTTACAGCAACCACAAGTATTTTGGGGATTATGGTGTATAATGCTTATGAAAGCTTGTTTCTGGGGACATGTTTGCGTAAGCAGAGCTGCACTTTTTACTAGAGGAAACATTTGTAAGCTATAGCAGAGGGTTTGCTATGCTTCCCGAAATCTAGGGTAGAAAAAGCCAGCAAGTGAAGAAGCAAAGTCTTCTCCCTTTAGTGGAGTGGGCCACACAGTTTCTTAGGGGAGAAAAAAGAAATAAACTCAGAAAAATCTTTGAGGTCTCAAAAAGAGAAGAGGAGATATTTCTTTAATACAGAAGGCCTATTCTGAGGCTATAAAAGAGATGTAGTATGTACTCCTTAAGCAGAGCCCTGCTGTGATAGCTATTCTCCCCTGATAGTTGCTATTTGGCAGCAAGAAATGCCTTCCATGCTGAAGTGAAAACTGTAATTTTTGTTGGGTGCTATTTTTCCCCATGATTACATCAGAGGTCAGTCATTAATATTCACTGTGGGAGTCCCTCTCATTTCTCCGTGGCCCACAATGAGGCAGTTGTTGGAGTTGTTATCATAGTGGAAACTACTGTGCAACGAAAGCACAGTCATGCTGCCTCGTATTTAATTGAGAGATGGTAAATCTGTTCCCAAAATACTTCAGCTCCTTGTATTGTATGACAAATGTGTTTTCTTTTCCCCTTCATCTGTGTATGTTTCACCCCCCCTCTTCCTTTTGGATAAAGAAAGCTCCATTTCCCCTACATCTGAGGGTCATAGCTCAGCAATTGACTCTTCATGGAAAATCCCCAAACATTAGCAGCCTGAGAATCACCCATTTTCCCTCGGTTTCCTTTCCTTTGCTCATTTGCAGCTCCCCAGAATTGGCATGGTTTGCTTTTATACCCTGTTTAGAATCAGATGACATAGCTCCGTTTTCAAGCCTATCTGGCATTCACGCTGACATTTGGCATACTGTCTTTCCACATGCTCCTGTGACAGTCAAGTTCAGTGGAGATGCTCTTGGTATGAGACTAGATTTGAACATCTGGGAGATAAGGCTCTAGAGTCTGGAATTCTCTCAGTCCCACTGAGCCAAAAGGCCTGGTTCTCAATCATTTAGATGGCGACAGGAGCAGAGGAGCTTCGTCGCTGCCCAAAACGCCAGAGGCATAATGGGAACATCATGATCATGATGCTATGTCTACACTAGAACTTATGTCAGCATACTTAGGTCACTCAGGGTGTGACTAAATGACCCGCCAGAGTGATATAAGTTACACCTACACAAACACCAGTGTGGACAGCGCAATGCCAACATAGCTACTGCTGCTTGCAGGGGCTGGAGTAGTTAAGCTGATGGCAGAGCTCCTTCCTGTCAGCTTGGAGCAGCTACATTAGAGAGCTTACAGTGTTGGAGATGCACCAGTGTAGACGTGCCCTTAGTCTTAATGGAGTATGGCTCCATTGACTCCTGCAGTGAGAGAGCAGAATGCGGGTGCCAAGGCTTGGTAAAAGGTCTATCATCCATGGACTCAGACTTCTGTCTGAAGGGGTGATTGTGGTTTATACACTTACACCATTTTATTTACGCATCATTAATGTCGGCAATTTTTTAAGCATGTGCTCAGCTGACAGACCATTCTGATGGGCACATTTTGTAAATATAATTTACAAATAAATAAATGTGGGCATCTAAGGACCAATTTGAGTGCCAGCAGGTGGAATTTGGAGACCTAATATATGCTTCCAAATTAGAAAACTGGGCCGACTACCTGGTGGTTTATGTAGTGTTGTGCATTGCCAGAGCCTGCTTATTCGCAGGTCATTTTCACTGACCCACTTTCCGTTGCCACCATCCTCCACTGTTCTGTGCTCCACTCCTTGCCTTTAAATTCAGTTTTGCAGTCACGAGAGTCTGCCCTGTCTTCTTTAAGAGCCAATAGCCTGGTTCTGCTTTAAGATTTCCCTACTGCAATAATAATTGCTGTTCCCGGGTCACTTTGACTAACTATCATTTTAATGGCTAGAGTTCTTCTTTCCTTTGAAACCAGGCAGCATCTTGAATCTAGCTCTAGAAAAGTCAGGTACCACTGTAGATGCCTCTTCCACCATGCTCTCTGGGATCACAAGGGAGTAGCAAGGCTACATTCTGTTCCAATTACAATGGCAGGAGCTGTATATTCCTGAGCCAACATGCTAATTTAGCGGGATACATTTATTTCTATTCATTTAGAATTAACAACCATGGAATAGGACATAGCCACTACTAACCCTCAGTATATATAGTTTAAGGAGAACCATTACTGTTTTACTCAATATCTAATAACTATCTTATTAGCGCTGATATTTGGGAATATTAATTTAACATTTTCCCCAAGTTTCTCTTAAAACTGTTGTCATCTTGCCAAACATACATCCCATATTTACTTTCCAATAATCATTTACTTCAATAACATCAGTTTGGCTGCAATATAGCAGGAGGCATGTGAATACCGATTTATTACACTGGATTCTAGTAATGTATTAGCATGGGGTTAGTAGCCAACACTCTAGCAGAAACTATGGAGATCCATGATAACTCCTGTTTTCATTTCCTAATAACTTTCAGGGGGAGAAGGGGCCAAATTTATTTTATGCTGAATCTCAACTCATTGGTAAAGGAGGTTTGGGTTTCTTTCTTTTGGAAGCTTGAGAAAAATCTTTCCAGTTGTCTGTGTGCTAAGTGAGATGGGTGTGTACCAAAATGGATGAGCTTGGCTAGAGAAATTAGCCCATTTGACAATGTTTTATAGGCAGATAGTGGGTAGCCTGCTCGTAAGAGAAGTAATGTCTAGTGGTCAGTCCACTCCACCGCCTGGTATGTCTCCTTAAGGATTTTGAAAGATCCAGGAAAGTTATACAAGGACCCAAGTCACTTAATCTCACTGCGACCCAGTTCCCTAACTGCAAAATGGGGATAAACTTAATTTCTTTCTCCTACCATTTCTGTCTCATCTATTTGGATTGCTCTTTGAGGCAGGTATTGTTTCTATCTCTTTACTAGCTGTTGTACAAACTCTAGGTGCTACTGTAACATAAGCAATAACTAAATACTCTAAGAAAGGTCACAATAAGCAAAATTACACTCTGAGTATAGCAGTGCAAAAAAAATAATAATAATCTCAGATTACCTTCTCTTTCACTGCAGAGTTTTCACTGTATCCAAGTTCTAGGTTCTACTGTATTTTCTTATTCAACTACCCTCAAAATGTTACACAACAAGTTTCTAGTTCCTAAAACTTCTTTTGGTTTATTTAGCTTTTAGAAGCAAAAATCAGACCACAAAATTGATATATGTGGTGATAGCTTTAATAATGGTGTTTCCTTGCAATTATCTCAAGTGTAATAATTTGTACTTCTAAAATAATAGCACTTATTTCCTAATTATTCTGGAAGAATAGATCTTCAACAGCCTTGCAGCATTAAGGGTATTTACTGTAAAAACAACAACAAACCTTCCCTTTTCAAACCTGGTTTGTGATCCAATCCTGTAAGACTAAGGAGCCTTCACTCCAACTGCAATCATTTCAAGTTGAGAGTGCTAAGCTTTCCCAGGATTGGGCACATTGTTTGTAACTGGATGCGGTTACCAATTCGGACTAATAATGTTAATTGCTCCTACTTACAATTTTACCTTTATTCTGTGTACATCCCACTTAAATGTTTTATGTGGGTGTTTCTAAAACCTAAACAACTTAAAAACTTTGGGTACAAGGGAAACAGCTGCGGTTCTGCTGTTGCTTTTGTGAAAAGATCACACATCAATTAAAAAAGAAAAAGGAAAAAAAAGAAACCACTGGCCACTTAAAGCGTAATAATTACTGTTCTGAATGCTGCTAAATTAAATAAGTGTTTTCGCTACATGACTTTTAAAGGTTTTGGTTTCTTTAGAAAAAATGGTTGTAAATAGTTCTTGAATTGATCTGTTTCTAACTAGATCGTGAAATGCTGCGTGGAATATTTTTCTGGAACTGATATTATACAACTTTTCCATAGCTTTCAGTTTCAGCATTGTAGCATTGCATTAAACCACATCCCTGTCCTATGAAGTTTTATGAAACAATATATGTAGTGTGGTTGAGAGAGTAACTTAAAATGTCCACTGTTTAAGCATATATGATACATTACTCTTAATGCGATGTTATAAGCTAGGGATGCTATAATTATGTTTGAGAAGGAACATACGTTGCTGAGTGCCAAACCGCAAATAAAGACAGAGACATCGTTGGAAGGTCAAATTGGCCACAGCTTTAATTGAATAACCCATTGAACCAAATAAACCAAACCTAAAACTAGTCTGGCGGCTCTGGCCAGACCTGAGCCACAGGTGCCGTAGGCTTTCTGAGGGTCACATCTCATGACACAGAACAGAGCTGCTTAGGCACTAATCTGCTGTACATGTACTGGGGCCGGCTGTTACTGGTGAGATTCTATGCTCCAGTTATGGGATGTGCAAGCAGGAGTGCTCCTGGCCATTGAAATGCACATGACCAACATGCCCTGGCAGATGTTCAGTGTTGCAGAGATGAGCATAGGGCTGAGGCCACTGTTCCTCTGAATCATGTCTGAATGACTCCTCCTCAGAGCTGCTCAGAAAACTGAACCAAGATTCATCAGCATTGGTTTCCTTTATTAATGTCTCTGTTTCACAAGTACTGTAAATAAGCTAAAATTGAGTACCTACATTCTCCAGTACACACATGTGCTTTATCCTGTGACCTCCAAGGAAAGTGAAAACTCACTAGAATTATCAGATCTTTGTGCATGCAACTTTCGCCCATAACTTCGCTTTAACATGGCTTTTTGCATTTGATGTAAAATACAGTTAAAACATTGAACAATAAGAGAGAGCTCTGGCCACCTTCTCCATTTTCCTCTGTCCTCATTCCATCATTGGAGATCATCTGGCATGGCTATCCTGAGCCTGTGCCATATGATAGTCATGGTTATTGGCCTTCATTCCATTCTTCAATAAATGCCATTTTGCATACTACTTAGCCACTACTTATATTCCTTTTTCCTCTCTCGCTAGAGGCCACCATTGCTTTTTCAGTAAAATCTCCACTTTCCAACCTGTTGAAGTGTGAACCCCTGCAGCATGCAGTAAGATGCACACAGGGCTGTCTAACGTAATAGTTGTTCATCAGCTGGACTTGAATGTTTAGCCAAGCAAAGGTAGCTCCTTAATGTCACTGTCATTAACTATGCATTACTGTAGACAGATCTCCACCAAAACACTGGATCCACACACCTTCAAATTACCGGGGAACTCTGGAAAAACCCCAAACTCAATGGGGAAAGCTGTAAATCTGAGTTCTGTAGCTCAGGATTATCTTTCCTGTAGCACCATTTCCACCCTATAGAATGTCCACTGCACATTGATGTTCCTTGTCTAGGGAAGGGGTTAACTAATTGTTGACTTCAGGATTTTAGAATGTGTTGTTCTGTTGTTTCCCCTTTAGGTGACAGTGAGATTGTAAATAGTATGTATGAGACAGACCCTGATCTCCTGGCTGGTGAGAGTGCAGAGGAGGAAACAGAGGACAGTATTATGTCCCCTATCCCCGTCGGACCTCCATCACCTTTTCCTACCAGTGAGGACTTCACCCCCAAGGAAGGCTCACCTTACGAAGCTCCCGTCTACATTCCTGATGACATTCCAATCCCGCCAGACTTTGAACTCAGAGAATCCTCAATTCCAGGGGCAGGGCTGGGGATTTGGGCCAAAAAGAAGATTGAAGTTGGGGAAAGATTTGGACCTTACGTGACAATACCAAGGACCACATTAAAGGAAACAAACTTTGGATGGGAGGTAAGCATGCTGACTATGATTGATCATGTTCATTTGTCTTGTATATAAAATACTTATGAAGCTATATTGAGTCCCGACTGGCCTGGGGACAAGAGTATATAGAAAGGCGGTACTTTGCTAATGTCATATTTCCCTGGCTTATTTTGTACCACAGTTTATATGCACTACTTTAAAAAGTAACAGAAATCCCGCTGGAAAGCCTCTAAGCCACAAAAGTTGCTCTAGCACCGTTATCAGAAGGCTAGCTTTAGTGACGTTGTACCATTTCTTAAAACACCCATTCTTGCAATTTTCTAAACTTGCTGTCACAACAGAACAAATAAGATTAATCACATCATATTTTACAGATGGCAAAGTACTTAAGTATGTCACCTTAGATGGCCAGTCCATATTTGTCACACCGGTCCTTTAGTTGGTTGTAGAAAAATAACTTGTATCCATTAATATCCTTGAAGCAAGTGCTCTGAATTCCTTTGCCATGTGACAATGGTAAAGAAACACAGAAAAAGGGTCACTTTCCCCCAAAACTGAAGGAACTTTTTTAGAAAAAGGAAAACAGTATTATCCTTAAAACACGTGTCTGCCTCTCTGCTCGACTGTTGAGTTTATCCCTAGAACCTTCTCCAGCCTCTCCACCTTTCCCATCTGAGAATATCCCTCACCAGCACTACTCAGTCTTACACTGGGGAGAATTATTTCAGAATTTTACATTAGCTTAAGCATAAATTAGCAGTCTTGGAGAAGTGTTGTTTAACATGTTAAAATTCTGTAGGAAGGTTGTGCTTGTTTTTAATCCAGATCCTTGACTGTTTGGAAAACAAGACTACGTTTTCAGTTCCATGATGCTCAGCAATGTTAAAACATCTGAAATTCTATTAACCTCAATGGTTTAGAGAACCTTAGGGAAAACACTTTCTAGCAAGGTTTCCAGTACTTTCTGGTTTTGGTCAGGTTAGAAACTGGATAGTACAAGAACTGCCTTTCTTCTGGTATTTCTCCTTCCCATCCTGGCTGATATTCAAGGCAAATACATGAGGTAGTTACTTCAGTTTTGTTCACATGCAATTCCAAAATCTTAGAAAAACTGTGCTGGTTTTAATAAGCTCACATCTACAGTCAGAACCACTGAGTAGGATATTTCTTGAAAAAGAAATCTATCTATCTATCTGTGCTTATCCTTGTCCTAACAACGATCCTCATATCTAAAACAATGCGCTTTATAACAATGAGGACACATCTTACTCTGTCATCTGCAGAGCTAGGTGAATAGAGGTGACAGTTTTTCACATTGTTTGCAAACTAAATACCATACTTTAGTTCACAATGTCTGTGAAACCGTTGTTGGTTTTTTTTCACAAATTTTTTCAAACATGGAATTCTATTTGTATGGATGTTCACAAACAAAATGAATAATACATACAATTCAAAACTGTTTCTGTAGGAAATGAAATTTGTCTTGTAACTGAATGGATTTTGCTTGAGACAAAAAAATGAAATGCCATATGACATCAAGTGACCAATCATAACCCAAGAATGATTGGCAAAGGCACCAATAGGCCACACATTTTTGTCCAAACTCATAAACATCAAAGACTTTTCATAATCTGAAAAATGGTTACATTTCATTGAAAATCCATTTGTGCTCAGCTCTGGTTATATTTACATTCCTCAATATTCATTGATCCTTTAGATTTTACAATCAGATTCCACAAAGCCCAAATAAATGTGTCCCACCTGTAGTTGACGTCTTTGCCTACTTTTTTTAAATGTCCAAAGTGCAGAAAAAAAGCTAAAAAGACACACACACAAACAAAGCTCAACTAGTAATTGCCTTCCCTCTATAGTAGGAAGTTCCTGATGTGCTAGAAACAGGGCTTGGTTGAAAGATGAATGAATGACTGAGTCAGGGTTCTCTGTCTCTCTCATGTAAAGAAAAGGAAAGAAAGAAAAGTAGACTCACAGCTAAACTTTCCTGGATGTGTAATGGAGATGCCTCATAGGTTCATCCTGGAGTTAGCTCCTTCTGTTGTGAAGTTTGTAGTGTGTAGAATGTTTGGTTGATATCATGTTCAAAATATGCTTTTGGAAAAGACTCATTAAAGCACTGGAAATATTTGGTCATTTCAGGGAGGATGTGGGTACAGGGAAGCTTTGGGATCACATGAAATACTGTTCACACAGATTAAATATGATTCTGAGCAACATGGCAATACCTCGTGGAACAAAAGAAAATATTCCTCAAGGAACAAGACAAGTAAATGGTTCTCAGACTAAGAAATGGGCGTGACTGTGAATAGAAGTAAAGCTTCTTGTTTTTCTGAACCTGATGCATAGAATTGGTCTTTGAGCATGTTTGTTCTGTTTAGAACAATTGGGTTAAATATGGTGCCATCTCTTTGACTCACAAGTCCTGGAAATTGGAGAGAGTTTGAACACTGGAGCAGAGTGCTTTCTTTTCCTCCTGTAACCTTGAGGTAACTTTGTTCTTGTCTGCTGTATTCTTCTGATAGAAGTCTCTGTTTACTTTCATATTTTTAAGTAACATTCCATATCTCCATTACTCATTGAATGCAAGGCCTGGCACAAGCCATTTCTATTATCTGCCATATATGTTGACTCTGTGATACTATTTATTTTTGTGGTGTACGTGAGAGAACTTTCTCTCTCTATGGTGCTCCTCACATTTCTGTGGCATTCCTTTGTTCCCTGACCTGCCAGCTACTTTTCATGCAAGAAAGCTAGCAATATGTGTCCTCAGTCTAACGTCCTCAAACAGTCTTAGACACACTCTGACACTATCTATTTTGACCTTGGTTTCTTGTGAGTTCAAATACCAATCGCCTGTTTTTTTTGTGCTCCTTCTCATTTCAGTTTGTGTCATTTTCAAGTCCGTGATAAACATTTTTTAATAATAGTTTTAACTGCTATTTAGAAATCTACTTTTAGTCACTAAAGAATCTTCCATGTGTTACACCTAAGCAAACTGTCCGGAGGCCTTTGAGTTCTGAATTAGAATACATGTAAAAATAGCGCTTCTGTCTCTTTATTTGTTGAGCAAGTTTACATTTTATTGCTATTTCATTTGAGTATAAGGCTGGAAAACCCTGAAAAGAGATTTCCTGTGCTGTCTCACGTCATAGTCCTTGTACTGAAGAATCCTCAGTACTTAGAGCAAGTAAGTGTTTCCATCCTCTGGCAACGAAAGTCATTACATAGGAAACTGGATGCAGTAAAAGAATGATCAGTACATTTTTGGTAATACTTCAAAATTTTAACCAGATTCTATATCCCAGTGCTGCTTATTGCAGTAATAATGATCAATGACTGTAATGTTGGTAATATACTATGAGGAATGTTCACAAAGATCGTAGTGCTAGTTGTGTACTATCTACTTCCATACCAGTAAATACTCAACTGTAGTTCAACATTATTATTACTTTTTTACAATACTTCTGTGTGACCTGTGGTTTCAATCTTCCTTGATTTATAATGCTAGAATCCTTTCACAGGACTATTTACTTACTGACCGCTACATAGGCTATGAATACTACAGTTGGATTTTCTGTACAACATGATGTGCTTTTCATTAGTGTTTTTATTTAATGAAAGATAATTATTCTTGGTTTCATATTTTCTTTCAGAACAAGTGAACATAATTTCATTCCCAATAGTTGAAATTTCTAAACTAAAAATTAGTAAAGTTACAAAAAATCTTGAAGACTTTTTTTTTTTAAAAGTCTTGTTAGAACACTTTCTGTTCCCTTGATGGTTTTGTTTTCATGCCCAAAATATAAAATATCCAGTTTTCATAATATGAGGTATTAAAACAATCTTTGACTAATATTAATTAAGAATGCCACTGGAACTTATAATGGTGAGAAATCAAGATCTCAGGGGGTTTTTTACACCTTATTTGAAAGTTGGTTGCTCTAACTCTCACTAGCACCACCTTTGAGTACTGGTTCAGTACAAAAGCTAGCCAACATTTTTCATCATAATGTCTAATTTTGACAACAGTGGAAAAGAGTCACATTCTTTTTGCCATGTATAGACCAGTTCTATTCGGATGTCTTCTACTAATAGTTTTATAAAGCACTGGTCTTTGTGGTATCTGAGTACCAAGACTAGGGACTATCTGGAAAATTCAGATCTGGCTTTTGGCTTAGATTTTACACACCCCAAAAATGTGAGTTTCACCAGATCTTGTGATTTGGTTGACCCCATCTCTAATTGTCCAGGAATTTCCCCAATCGTAAGTAAATATAGGGGTACTCTAATGTTGGAGGTCATTACTGAAAGACATTGTGAGGTTTGGATTTTTTAATAGAATGCAACACAGTAATGCTACAGATCCAAATGCTGCCCAGACTTTTAGAAAATGTGACTTTGGTTCTGTACTTTGTAGCTCAGGCCCATTTGTTTGTTTGTTTGTTTTTTAAATAAGGAACAAACCCTTTTGGTCTGGAGAACCTGTGCAAACAGGCTTGTAAATATGGACCAATCCATTCTGGTCAGGATGGAATTACTGTAAGATCAGCTTTCTGTTGCTAGGCCTGGATGAGGATAGGCATGTGAAAATTAAAGCAAAACAAAAAAAGCTAATCGAACTTCTTCAAACTTCAGAATAGGCTCTGGGTTCCTGTTTGAGGTAGGGGTCAACTCTAATTTCATCTAAACAGCTTCACCCATGCCTGGTGCTGATGCAAAACATCTAGCTCGAGGAGGCAAAAGAAGAATGCCATATGCTGAAACTTTCAGTTTACTCATTATTTCTCTTAATAGCCTAAAACATCACGCAGGGAATACAGAAGGCTGTGTCTGACCTTGAAAGAGAAAAAAGATGCATACTGCTTATTACAGACATTTTTCCCTTTAGTGAGACAGGAAGATTCAGGTTTGCACTATGTGAATATCTCCCATTTTATCTGCTTCATTTCTTTAACCACATTGTTTCTTTATACATTTTTTCTCAAATATTTGCTTTCTGGACTGTGTTCTTAAGCATATTCCTTAATTCAAACCACACCTGTTATTCTGGTGGTTTTTTTTGTTTTTTTTTGTTTTGTTTTTTTTAACATGGCATGGCAGTGAATGATTCACACTCATTTCATAAGAATAAATGAGATGTGTCAACCTGATTATCCCCCCTCCCTCATGGAGATGATTAAATAAATGCTCATACAGTTCAGTGTGTGCTCTGTCTGTACTCTCTGAAACAATCATTCCTGGAAACCACCACGCTGCTTGTTTGTCTGTTTATTTTTTTAAAAAGAGGATGCAACCCAAATTAAAAGCCCTTCATTCTTTCATGTGATGTGATTGCATTTCAGTGTGCTCTGTTTTCCTGATCCTTTGCCTGCTGACACAGAACGCACAAGTCACAGCACCCCAAATAAATCACACCATGTTTTCACTTTATTGCCCCTGGGGCCTACCCCCCCCACAATGAATATGATCATTTGTTGACTAAATAATGACATTTATCATAGTGCTGTTTATTTTGCTAATTAAGAGATGGCTGGGACTGACATCCTGGAGGGAAATATAGCAACTGAACACTGGGGAACTTGGGAGCAGTGCTCCAAAGTGCCATTACGCAGGTATTTGTCACAGAATAAATACAACCAATAAAACAGAATGATTAGTCCCTTTATTCCAACTTGTATTTTAAGCGTGACAATCCATTGAGCCATAGATGGAGACTTCTTGCACCTGTTCTATAAGCCTCAGAGAGGCAAAATGGAATTGTCCTTTACAGACCAAAACACAAAATCAGTGCATTAGTTCCATTTTTAAGGGTGGTTAAGGAAACCATCCTACTGAGGAAAAATAGTTGTGTGGATAACTTAAGAGCAAGCAGTTCAAGATACAGCAAGCATTCCTTGCTTGGAAGCTCCAGAATCGCATCTGGGCCAGTAGTAAATGCTGGTGGTTTCTGAATGTCTGAGATACTTTGTTGTCAGTTACGTATAATAGTTCAACCTCTTTCCTCCCGCAGGAGAGACTGTTTAAGCATTGTGTGTGGTTTTCTGTTTTGTTTTGCTTTTAAGAAATTGTGACACACACACACTGAGGAAAAATGTGCTTCAGAGAAGTGGCTCTGAGAGCTGTGGGTGGAGTCATCTCTCCTCAGGGCTTAAACAAAATTAAGTCAAGTAAGAAAAGAATCTGAACAGGTTTCATGAAAGCGATGGCTTCTGGATTGGTTCTCACTGGAAGGAACACAGAACCCAAACTATCTCACTTCACTTTAGAATCTGATACAAAGTCCATTGGAGTCTCTGAGAGTCTTTAGGGGATCAGGCCCTAAAATAATTTATATTCCCCACGATCTGAAGCACAAACAGTTTCATTAGAGTAAAAGCCAACCAAAATCCTTGACCCTAAACTGAACTGACACTGAACTGCCAAATTTGTTTTGGAATTCAGATTTGGAATCCAAAGTGGGGGTGCTAAAAGATGAGAGATTCTATCCTGGCTGTGTTGCCAGCTCAGCCTTACTAGGATGGCACCATAATCAATATCTCCCAAGACAGTTTGTATTCATCTACCTCCTTTCTAGACCAGAGCGGCTTGGAGAAGCATCTGAGTCCTTCAGCTATATGCAACCGAAGCAGCGAATCTGTTTGCCCCAACTCTTACTAATGTACATTCTGATTATTTTTAGAAAGGATATGATACTGTTTCCTTGTAGCGTTTCTTTCTATATCTTCTGATTCACTCATTTTCCCGAACCTCTCCCTGTCCCTCTGGCTTGAGAGTAGCGTTAGTATAACAACCATTACTTCTCCAAAGGCAGGAATTTATGAATCATTCCTTCAGAGCCACATCTAGTGCTTTTGCAAGGGATAGGCAGTCTTAGGGGATGCCGAAAAACAGTGCACACAGCCCTCCCAGAGATGGAGCATGGTACCTTTGCAATATGCATATTTTTTCACACAGAGCTCCTTTGCAGTTCCAGAAGTTTTGTTTTGACCACATAATTCTTCAAAAGCAACAGTCTGCAGGGCACTGTTTATATGGTAAACAGGACAAAAGGGCATTGTGAGGCTTCCTACATATAGCTATATTTTCTAGTGGCTGGTAGCTATTAAAGCATCATTGTTACTAACGTGGTAGTTAAAGTTTGTGTCTAAATGATTCTCATGGGTTGAAAACCTGGATGTAGACATTTGCTGTCAGCTGAAATTTGGCAAACTAAGTGTTAATTTTTAAAAACGAGTCTATTGGTAGGGGGAACATCTATTGAACTTTTTTTCTTTTGATTTTTTTAAATCTGTGCGACTTTTGGGGCTCTTGAAAGTTGCTGCCTTGATGAGCCCCGGAGACTGAGTCATATCCCCACAGAACATGTACAGTATGGGCATCAACAGTGCCAGTGTCTCACACAACACATTGCCTAAACTCTGTCGTGGCATGACCATCTCTTGGACTGAGTGGATGATGCAGCCACCAGGCCTTTCAGTTGTTGGTTTCTCTGCTCTGAGTAGCATTAAGAAAATATGTCACACTTTCCTGACGGCAGCTTAGCAATACGAGTTCTGGTCCAGAAATCAGCAGTGAAAAAACATCTATCTAAAATGTCAGAACTTCAGAATAGTTTTGGAATTGGATTCTAAAATTTGATTGATCCCAGGAAGGGAGGGTTCTTGTGTCATCAAAAGGAAATTATCCCTCTCTAGTTATGTCAAGGGCTTTTTTCATTTAATCAACTTTTAATAGTAGACAAAGGTGAAAAATATATTGAAACAGTACAAAGCGAAACCATATAAATCAGTGCCACTGTCTGATGCCTCACCAACACTATGACATCAGGGTTAGAGGAGGGAGTCTTTTTTAGCCCAGGAATGCCAAGAAATCCTGCACTATCTTAGGCACTGCTCTGAAACATGGGTATATAAGGAATTAAGGGGAAAAAAGAGACAGAGGCAATGACTAAGAATACCTCCCTGATATTTCTCCTTTATTTCCTTAAGGGGTAATAACGCATGAGTGATCCGGCAGAGGGCACTTTCTTTAAATAGAACATTCTGATTCACAAGCAGAAAAAGGAAATAAATATTTTCTTTTCGTCTTTGAGAGACATACATGAATACCAGCTTCTGAAACAGTATTTTATCATCCACATATTTTAAAAAAGAGAGAGACAGAACCAAGAATAGCTCACTTGTGACCACAGGACTTGAAAAATAGCCTTTTCATTGTCAGAAGCCTTGCAGGGTACAGGACACTATTTCTTCCTCTGGAATGTTAACCTTCATATAATTCCAGGCTTTATTTTGTTTTCTTCTTCTTCTTCCAGAAAGCTCTGGCTGATGGAGCATTAGAACACAGTAGCCTTTTGTAAGGGAAATGATCAATAAGTTAGAATTAAATCAAAACGTTACTGGAAAGGCACCATTCTTTATCCTATCTCATCTATGGTTCCAAAGTACAGAAGCATCAGTAGGTAACTTGCAATAAGTCATTCGCTGTGCAGAATGTAGTGGTTGCACTATGAAAGGATTCATATAATTATTTTCTTTAGGTTCTCTCTGTGTAGCTCATCCCCAGCTCCTGGGTTTTGGTACTGGGTCAGACTCAGAATCTCCAGTGAAAGTTTTTGCATAGTTTGGTCAGCTTTGAGTCAAACTTAGAGAAAGCTGCCAAATTTCAAAGCCCCATACATAACATGATTTTCTTGCAAAATCATTAATCGGCCTAGAATTAGACTCTAAAGGTTTGTGACCTTAGCGAACCTCTGGGTGAACTTGATCTGAGTTTTGAGTTTGTAATGATACCTGAAAATAGGTTTCAGATTGGGTTGCTAACATCTTGTGCTACTCTATTTTGGGTGAATGGGACAAGATGTTAAACGCAACAGTAGATGTTTCAAAATGAAATTTTTAATATTAGATAAATTACTTGAAAGCTATTTTTAGGTTTGAAAGTTTCATATTTAAAGAAACTGGTGGTTTCTGTGCTTTTTTTCATGAAGTGGTTTGGCAACTCCCATTTCAGCTGCAAATACAGAGAGCTATAAAAGGTTTCCAGTTTGAGCCTATCTGGAACCTTTCAGACTTTGGAAAAGATCAGGATACCAAATTCCTGGCTCAGGAATATATATACATTTACTTGCTCATTCTCATCCTTGTTGTTTGTTTAATCCCAACAAAGTGCTAGGTCCTATACAGTAAGCAAAATGAGACAACGCCTGCCCTGAAGAATTTACCATTTTGAAAGAGAGAAACAAGGAGAGGCAGGCTTTACTGGGAATGCCTGGGGAAGGAATAACATGGAGATACATTTTTTTTTGGAGTGGTTAGTTGGATTATGGGCATTGCTGAAGGAAGTGAGTCTTTGGGAGGGGGTGGTAAACAGGATGGCAGCTTAGCCAAACAGAGTTGGGAGAACTTTACCACGCATAGGGTGGGTTTGATGATTTAGTTCTGGCATCAACCACCTCTCACAAACCACAAACTTTTTTTCCCTAAATCGTGCATCATATCAGCCACTATGCCCAGCCATCCCTGTAAAATATCCACCTTGGCTCATTTGTGCATCTCTCCATTTCCTGCTTCTCTGTGCCCTCTCTGAAAGTAAACAGATAACAGGATGATTTTAGACACTGGGCTAAGTGGAAGCTGGTTAGCTTAATCAGGTTCCAGCCTGGTAATAGTCCGCTGTGACCATTTAATGTGTTTGCATTCATCAGAGACATGCACATTCAAGTGGGATGTGTAAATAAAGGAGAGGCATCTCTCTCTCTCTCTGAAGGAAAGTCAATTTGTGTACACATCAGAAAGCATAGAATCGGAGGGGTGGTTAGTCAGAACTTGCCATCCCTTATTGTTTTGGCTTCAGAAGTCTACAAATGTATTTTTAAAAATCTCTCTTTCACTGAGGAGTATTCTAACCCAAATGTTCTATCTTATCTGCTGCTGTTAGCTGGGCCTCACCTGACCCTGCCTTGCCAAGACATTGCTAATTCTAAAGTAAATCGCCAGTAGGTCTCTCAAGTGACATTATGTATGATAAATGACACCACAGCACACTGACCGTTGAGAAATACCACTGTATTTAATCTCTTTTGTAACTTTTATGGTATAGAAACCACTGTATTCCAACCAGTTTGTCCTGGGATTTGCACTGAGGCAGTTTATTCAGAAGAGGGTAGTGGTTATTTTGCTCCTTTTTATCTGATTAGCCGTCAGTATCTTCCTTCATTTTGAGAGAATGCTTGGGCAAATCATTGGTTTAATTGTACATCGTATTGTCATCCTTATTCAGTCATGTTCAGAAATACCTACAATTCCCCCACCACCACCGCTACCTCCCTTTTCCCATTTAGATCTTACTAAAGTCCATTCTACCTTATCAGCACAGTAATTTCATGAACAGAGCTAGGATTTCTGCCATTTAGGCCCCGGCCATTGTCTGTCGCAGCTGCAGTCAAGATAAACCCTCACCCAGAACAAAGTTGGAATGACCTTTTACAAGCAGAATCTGCCTTGTTTCCCTCCAGACTAATTTATCAGCCTTCATTTCAGCCTAGTCTCTCAGCAGAGGCCTGAAAGAACATTACAGAGAGCATGAATGAACAGGGGGATTAAGATGCTTGGCTAGTCCCTCTTTTTCATCAGACACCTTCTGGATTTACTGAGATGTAAGCTGTAAATGACCATAAGTGGTGAACTGCCTTAAACTTGGGGAGGGGAGAAAAGAAACCAACCAAATGTTTGGGAGAAGAGGAGTGAAGTAGGGAAGCGGCTAAGCCGCCTGCCTTGAAATCAGAAAGTGGTAGGTCTGAGTGATAGCTGAGTTCTCCACCTCTTTGCTGGCCCTCTTGTTTTGGGTCTTTACCGATAGAGCACTCAGTCATCGCTGAGAGATAAAAGGGGCTGTGCAGAATTTAGTGTTCCACCTACTGAAACAGGCCTACAGCTGTTTCAGAGAATTTGAAGCCACAGGAGACTTCTGCAATTTTAGGCTGAACTTGTGGCCCAAAATAAATAGATTACTTAGCAGCTCTGACGTGTACCAAAAATCTTCCCATGTAGCAACCCCAGGCTACTATTTACTCACCTTCACTCAATAAACAGGGTTTTAAAGATAACAATATTGGAAGCTTATCTTTAATATCGGCAGGAGTTAATTGTCTTGTTTATTTCTAACTCAGTGAATTCAGAAATGGTGAGAAGTGTCAAAAGGGCACAGCTAAAAGAAGTCCCCTTTATCTTCACAGCAGGCACAACAGGGGCAGCTGCCCCAACCTGGAGGCGCTATTGTGAGGCAGGGAGAAGGCATTTCTCTCTTTGGGAAAATAATGGGAAAACATGACCAAAAATAATTTTGGATGACGATTCTGTCTATGCAGCATAGGGAGCTGCTGTTGTTTTACTGGAATCAGCTCAGCTATTATTAGTACGATAGGACATCAGCCTTAGATCTTGCTTTTGTTAGTGCTTCTATCTTTTGGCTTCCTTGCTCTTTTTATGTAATTAAAAAGGGGTTATTTTTGTTTAATACCTTTCAAATACACTATTGCTAAAGCAGGAGTTTCTGTGCGTTGGGAGGGAAAAAAAACTTTTGTCCATAAAAGTTGCATCAGTGTGCCGGATTACTTTAATTGAGTTGACTTGAAAGCTTTTGGAAGGAAAGAATTAAATACAGTGCCTTTGGCTTAAGCTTTATTGGCTGTGGTTGTAGTTGTGTGTGTATTGTCTGCCATCCGAGTACATTGCATGAGCAAGACATAAGGGAGGTACAGTCCCTGCCTGAAGGAGCTTGCATTTTTAATTAGTTACACAGTAAATATCAGGTGCACCACATGTTGGAATGATCAGATAATGGGTAACTCTCCATAGGTACAAAGGGGTACAGTTTTAATGAAGGGAGAAGATTTAGCTTTGATTGTTGGGCTTTAGCCTCCTGTTTGAACGAAGGAGAAGTTACAAAGCAAAAGATGGATTTCCAAATGTGAGGGCCTGCCCAGAAGGAAATGTGAAGATTTGTTGAAAAAGAATGCTAGAAGGCCCATTTGGGACGTATGCTGTGTGTGTTTGCACACAGTGATCAGTGATGGACAAATCTTGAAAGGTGACATGGGGTTGGATAAGGAGCCACATTTTTGGAAGCTTATCTAACACTATGATAGGCCCACCCTACAAATTTGAGCTGGAAACCTCTCAAGGAAAGCTGTGGTGGTGAGATTTCCAGTTCTTCCCACTACCACTCAGACCAAAAAATAACATCCTGATGACAGACCTTGCTTTCTGAGCCACAATAGGCCTGGGAAATAGAATGGCATGTGACAATTAAAAACAATAGTAACCAAACCTTCATAAACCTCAGCGATTCTGATTTGAAGATTTGGATGAAGGTTCAGTCCTTTTTGTTTGTTTGAATTATCTGTTCCATTTCACATGTTCATAATGTACATGTTCCCTTGCAGTTATTGGCTAGTTATGTGGAAATGCCAGGGTTTTTATGGTTAATGTGCTTTATTTCCCCTCAGACTCAGGCTGGACTTCAACTCAAGTTGTATTATATCCCATTAGGAAAGGTCCACAGTGCAAACTTGCTACACTGCTCTCAAGCTTATAACCTGCTCTCCTCTTTAGTTGCATTAAGACAAAAAAGATTTGTGCGTCTCTTGAATACAGCTGGACCATTGTTTCAGATGATGATTTAGAGAGACTGTAGGAAGTTAAAGATCTTTTACTATTCACAAGTGCTTAGATCATCACCAAACTGAATTTCCAATACTGCAGGAGAAAAAAATACTGCCTTTTTCTGGAGTGTTGTTGAAGCAAAATGCAGATACTCTAAACAGGACAGGTTATCTTTGGCTGTGGTCCAATTTCCTGGGAAACGGGCAGAGAGGAGCTTAACTTTTCACAGTCCACTGCACTGGTGCTTAGGTTTTAATAAGTTTTATAAAAGAATGTCAAGAAGTGGAGATTCTAGACAGGCTGTAAGCTCCTTGGGGCAGATATTATATTGTTTTTCTGTGATTTGTACACTGCCAAGCAAATTGTCATCATGGAACAAATAAGAGGCAATAATAATAATATTCACTGAAACATAAAGAAGTTGATCTTCCCATTCCACTCCCACTTACACAGCAATTGACCACCTTAGTGGTCTCCCAGTATTTCTGTTGTAAGCCCTATTTTCCAAGTTTTCATGGTTTTAAAAGGATTCATAGCAGCCAGAAATTCACCATGCAAGTTCTCATCCCACATGCAGTGGTTTGTTACAATATTTGACAGCAATCAGTTAACAAATTTCAGATTTAGAGATGTGAGCTAATGTAATACAATTTGAGATAATATGGGTTAGGGTTTCATTCTTTTTTATTTATTCTTCTCCATATGGTGCTGTAATGAAACCTTTTTAAAGCACTGGAAGGAATTAAATGTGGATAAGATAAAGAAGCATATTTAACTCTTACCAAGTTCTATTAATTAATATCAATAACTAAAACTGGCTTTTCACCATGCCCCATATAAGCAATTTCTTATTTGTATCTAAAGAATTCCCAGCAGATGCCAGTCAACCTGTGCAACTCCTTGCCAGAGGATGTTGTGAAGGCCAAGACTATAACGGGGTTCAAAAAAGAACTAGATAAGTTCATGGAGGATAGGTCTATCAGTGGCTATTAGCCAGGATGGTTAGGGGTGGTGTCCCTAGCCTCTGTTTGCCAGACTCTAGGAATCGGTAATAGGGGGTGGATCATTTGATGATTACCTGTTCTGTTCATTCTCTCTGCGGCACCTGGCATTGGCCACTGTTGGAAGACAGAATACTGGGCTAAATGGACTTTTGGTCTCACCCAGTATGCCCATTCTTATGTTCTTATTTAAATCAACAGTCTACAGTTATTGTCCTAATAATGATCCTCATTAGGAATACCTGCCTTAAAAAAATAGAATGTATTGCTCTAATACATATTAAATAAATGAAAGTCAGATTTACCTAAGGATGGGACAAATTCAGAAGTGATGTGGACGGTGGTATAAGGTTCACATTGATAAAGGATTCTAATCTAGTGTAATGGACACGCACAAGAGACAGAAGAAAGGTGTAAGGTAAGGAGGTATGGGGGAGAGAAAGGACACCTAATAATATCTTCTTAGCTATCTTATTTGCTTTTCCTGCTACTGTCTTCTCTTCTGGTCCCAGATATGCAGCTAACACCAATTCATGATGCTCTCCAAGACACCCACTTGGATCTACTTCCTTATATTGATGTGGAAATTACATTACCTTAAACGTCACTTCTGAATGAGGGCCTGTTTATTTAAAACGTGAAAATATACGTGTATTTTTCCCTCACCACCATTGATATGGCTGATAAACTCTAAATACAGGTGAAAGATTAAGTGACTTCATTTTATAGAGAGAAAATAAATGTCTACCTGTATCTACAATTTACTAGAAATTATAATTGGCAAGACTCGGGGTATAGTTGAACTCAGGATGCGAATGATAAAATACTGATACTATACCTTTTAATTGATTACCTGTATTAGCCACTCTCTACATTTTCCCCCCTGTTCTCTCTCCTTCATGAGTTGTGTTTTCACTAGACTGGCATTTTCCTACTCTGATGAATTAACTGTCAATTGAAGTTAGTGAGATAAATCAAAACAAATGGACATAGTACTCCGTATTGACTTTCTCACTGCTTGATTCTGAAAACCATTTTCCGAAAATGGTGCTGCTATTATGCTCACTTAGTTCTAAGCAAATTTACAAAAAAGTAGGAATTGTGGGGATGCAGGTGTTTAATAGCCGCCAATTACATTTTCATTACCTTTATTTTACCTTCGATATTTATAAACAATACGTATTATTCACATGGAAACAAGACACTGATATTGCATAGGAAAAGTTCATTTTTTGTCTATTCAGAATGCTCAAGGATTTAGAAAATGCCTAACTGAAAATTTAAGACGTTTAAAATTAGGGCCCTACTGTGCAGTAGAAAAGGTTTGCTGGTATAGCTATACCGGTAAACTGTTCTAGTGTAGAGGCAGCTTACACCCAGGAATAATGCGAGCCTTTTTCGCAACTGCATCACATGGTTGACTTATATTTAATTTGTGAACCACGATAACCCCCAGATCTCTTTTTAGCAGTAATACGCTTAGCTAGTTTTTCCCCATTTTGTAGTTGGGCATTTGATTTTTTCCTCCCTATGTGTGTGTAGTACCCTGTCCTACAAATTGCAAGCAACCCCACCCAAGTTGGTGTCATCAGCAAATTTTATAAGCATACTGTCTGCTTATTATCCAAGTTATTAATGAAAATATTGAACAGTACCAGATACAAGAGCAAACCCCCGAGGAACCCCACTATAAATCTCCCCCCAGTTTGACAGAATACCATTAATAACTAGTCTTTGAATATGGTCTTTCAGCCAGTTTTGCCATCCGCTTTAATAATTTTATCCAGACCACATTTCACTAGTTTGCATTGGTGGAGTCTATAGGCTGATTATATCTCTGAATTAGTGACTATAGATGAAGTTCTGCTGTGCAGATAGACCAGGAGTGGGCCTAGAATAACATTGTCAAGCTAACTTCTTTTCAGATTACTCTGAAATTAACCCTGGAGCTCAAATAATTTACCATGCTTCCTGTATCTTTAAGTAGAGAGTCAGTGTGGTCTAGCAGATTGGCCTGGGATCTGGGGTCTATGAACCACTAAATTCTAATCTTGTATTTGCATTTGCTTGCTGAGTCACCGTGTGCAAGTCATTTAACCTCCCTGCCTCAGTTTCCCCATATATTAAATGAGGATAGTTACTTGTCTAATAAGTCCCAAGGTATGTAGAACCACACATCATTCATGTTATTGACAGTAGATGAAATCATGGGTTATGTTGTGTTTTGTATGGTGGCTTTATCCGGTAATGAAATACAGTCAAACTACTGTGTCTGAAATGTAGACTTGTTTAAGGGATATTTTAGTTTTGACTACACATGGGAAAACTTTTAAGGTAAAAAGCAGAGTTTCCACTCATTGCATTGGAGGGGGAATTTATTGTCGTGATGTCATGCAAAATAAGTGTCTGGCAGAATTTATAAATGATTGTCTTAAAATATGAGAATGCAAATCCACATAAAAGTTAATGTTGGGAGCAATGCCACTGCAGTGCAGTGAAACGCCAACACTAGCCATATCTCCAACTAACCTCAGTGACTCTGTGTGATACCATAAATAAGAGAAAGCATATGCCTGTCATACAGCAAGTGTTGAAATCTTTGTTATGTGATTACTGGTGTCTTAAACGTACAGCTTAATACTTGGCTTGGAAATGGTTTCTAGATCAACTAGCTCCTTTACTCATTACTATATCACTTGATCATGTGTTACGTTGTCCTGTGTCACCAACACCAGATTTAGCAAATAAAGTTAGCCTCATCTCACCTCGAAGGGCTCTTATAAAGTTTAATTCAAAGAGTAAGAGGTTAAAAAAGAGAGTGTGCAGCGGAATGGCTGGAGAAGAGAGGTAAAGCTGTCTCAGCAGTAGGTTAATTGGAGAGTGGAATACCAGTGTAGATGGGAGCACATAGTTTCCTTGGACAATGTGCTAAAGAACCGGGAGCTGGGAAGGACCAGCTGGGATTGTTAGTGAATTAGCTGAAGTCAGAAACCCCTGAATGAAGCAAAGAAGTAAAGGGGAAATGAAGGTTAGGGTATAATTCAGTCTAAATTAGGTGGGCCATTCACAATGCATAAAAGGGCTCCAAGCTTCCTTTCTTGGGGAAAATGGGTAGGAAAGCTCACTTTTGTTTAGATGTGAGATGAGTGGTTGATTTTAAGAATGTATTACTTACAGCCAGTAGGGTTGGGAGCATATTATCCCACATAGATTTGGATGAAGCACTGGAAATAATCATCCATGTCATGAACTTGAATGGCAACAGGTTTAATAAGACAGAATTAAATCAGTTATGCTGAAAAATATATTTAAATGCACTGTGAATTGTCTGAAGCAAAGCCTATTCCTATATTTTAGTTTTGCTTGCTTCCTATTAAAGACAAAAATTCTGGATGCAGTCACCTCTGAACCCTGGGTGTTGTGTCCTGGGCCCATCTCTACTTGTCTTAGGAAAGACATACGGGAGCATTTGCATATGTTTATTAGTCTCCCTTGGTTCCCGTTGTCTTGTTTATAACAGGTCATGCCACTGGAAATGACATTGCAGACATGAAAAAGTGTCTGTACAGAATAAACTTGCTCTTCCTTAAATTCTAAATAATCGTTTTAGGAAGTCATTCATTGTATTTGGTAATAAAAAAGAGAAGTTAAAATGGTTATTGTAATTGGCTTAATTCTATTTTTGTCCCTCTAAGAAAGAGTGTTTAAACTGAGACTATTTGAACAAGTCTAGTAACCCCATCATTCACTTCAGTCTTGTTATAAGTCCAAATATAAGAGAAGGAATAATTTGATTCTCACTAATATTTTTTTCCAATCCAGGAGTTTCGCATCCAGAGCTCAGAGCACTTCAGCAGTTTATCAGGTTCCAAAGCTGTGTTTTAACTACCTTGTACTATACTTGCATTTTGTATATACTTTTCTGTTTTGTACTTTTTATATACACCATTGCGATCAACAAAGCATTGCCAATAGGAGTTCACTGCATATTTATGTGCTGCACATTTTTTTAATTTAAATTCTTTTAATTCCCTTTTGTTGACTTAGATATAGACATATCTGTATTATCTATTATAGACTATAATTTTTTGGATGTGATAGTTTGGATTTTCTAAACCTATGAAGGTGGAATTATCAGTTTTAGTGTGCTGACTTCTAATGAGCCCAAGTTAGGTAGACAGATAGCTTAGCGGTCTTTGAAATATAAAATAGCAGGCATGGAGCTTGGTCCTAGATGGGATTTTGTGATCAATGAGTTTGTGGTTTGGAGGTCAGAAATTCAAATAACTTACTATTTGGTCAGATCACCAATAATAGTAAACAGTTGTGAGGTGCTGATCTATTCGGAGGAGGATCTACCCTATGCCATGGAAATAGGGAATATTGTGGCAGAGAAGCACTCAGTTAATGTTAAAAATTACATTAATAATGTAATGTGCATAGCGTGATTTCATCAGGACGCTGCATCAAATTAAGGCCCGGATCCTGCAAAGTGATCTTCTAGTGTGGACCCGTACGTAGTTCGGTGGGACTCTGTACAAGTGTGAGGGTTCATGCTAATCAATCCTGATACGAGATTGGGGAAAAAAGATACCAATAACTGATTTTATTCATGGTTATGAAGTGCCTGTCCTGTGCTCTAGGTGCCTTTGTTAGGAAAACACACAGAGAGAAAATGAACAGTTTCACCAAAAACAAAAGATCCAAACCCAAACAGAAGCCCAACAATACCCACAAGCACCAGCCGTAACCTCCACTCCCCAACAGCCTCAGGAAAGAAATGATTTTGCACCAGGCTTTGGAGGTCCCCAGATTGAGACTATTTGAGACTGAATGGGGAAAAATTCCAGAGTTGAGGGGCTCTCTCCTGCTGGCGTACTTCAATTTTCTATACTGAAATTGTTCCAGTGCTTCTGCTGACCTCAAGTGTGTAACAGGCAGAGAGGCATTCTATCAGTCAAACCATTCAGTGCTTCTTAATTGAATATATCCTGTATTTTGAATAGTGGCTGTTCTTTCTCAGGTGTGCAAATATATGTAATATAGTAAAATGTGAGGGGAGGGTTACTATATGTTTATAGAGTTGTGCAAACCAGGGTTAAAACTACAGGTATTTTTCTCTTCCATGTCAAAAAAAATCTCCTTCCAAAGACTAATGTTTGTCTCTAGTGCAGTGGTTTGTAATTGTTCAGAAGAGTTCTCCTGCATGGCTCTTGTATGCCCATATAAAATGTTCTCTTCTGATGTTTGTGGAATCTGAAGAACTGCTTGTCTGTGGCTCATAACACTTGATATTTTCCCAATGTTACATGAGGATAATACACTACAGTCTTACTTCTCAGGGATGTCACTTAATTGATGTTTGAAAAGTGCTTTGAGATCTATGATCCCAGTGACTTTATGCATTTAAGGTGGTGGTGAGGCTGTTTTTTAGGTAATGTAGTCTTCATGGTAGTACAGAGCATGACTACACCGTAGGCTATTCAACTTCTGAAACAGAGAAATTAATTGGTATATTTTCTAAAAAAATCATATAATGTTATGTTTTATTTCTCCATGGTAGAATCTGTCATGAGCCAGACACAGAAACAACATGCTTGCCCACTGAGGAGATAAATCCTGTCTAACTGTTGGTATTTTGTTTTTATCAAAGATAAGATGCAGTGCATAATTTGTAATGAAAGAGGTGTCAGGGCTTAGGCTGTATTTTTATATTAATAACAGATGCAGCAAGCCCAGAGGTGCTGGGGCTCTGAACTGCCAAGCCCACAAGTTCCCGTGCCCAGCCCTGGCACAAATAAGGCACTGATAAGAAGTGTAACAAAGAGAATTGCACATGACTGCTGAGCAGAATTCCACAAGTGTCAAATAAAGAGGTGGAAGGGTCTCTTTGCACTGTACCTGCCACAGTCCAAATCCATTTCTCTGTGTTCATTCAAAAGGCTTATGTCAAGCCCAGTCAATTTAAATGAGATTCAGAAGGGGAACAGCAAAATAAGGGTTCAATCAAAGTATTTGATAAATCACTTAAACAATCTTCAGATTGCAAATTCTGTAAATGTAAGTTCTGCACTTATTCAAAACTGGTGAATGTGACAAGACTAAGAGACAGGAAAGTCAAAACAGCAGGAAGAAAAACTCAGATTCTTTGAGATTAAAATACCAGCAATTTAAGTGGTAAGCAGGTAGGACTTTGTTGCTTGTATGGCTTTCTAACCAGTGCTTGAGCATTTACAAGGAGAATATACAGATGGGATAAAGAAGAGAAAGCTGATTTGATGATTGCAGCATAATTTTACCTTTTTCTTCTGTGTGTGTGTGTGTGTTTAAGATCTTGAATAGCATAATTTGGATGGTCAGGAAAGTTTTTCTCTCATTAAATAGAATGACATGTGACTATAAAAATGGGAGAGGGGAAAAATCTCAACAAAACCCAGATTGTTTCTGAATGGTAAATAATTTTCCTTTGTTTGTCATTTTGTAGCACTTCATTCTGCTTGAGGATTTTATTCTAGTGTCACATGAGACCAGAAATGTTACAACAAACTCTTTTGATTTGACTCTAAATTGATTATTTTTTACTCAACTATTCTAACCATGCATCTATCAAACTCTGTATTTAATGCCCCACGTGCTGCAGTTTTCACTATCTCAAACAACAACATAAAAATGGAAACACTTTGACTGACTGCCAGAATTAAATCCATGTATTTAACAGTCACCCTCTCTCTCCTCCATCCCTGTTCTTTGCTAGACATGAGGCTATGATGGGTATGGAATTATGAAGGAGGGGAATTTATTTATCATCATATAAATAAAAACAGGCATAAAGCAAGATTTGAAATAGTAACATTTTTCCTATTAACAGAAAGAAACGGAATGATCACATCATTCTAGGTCACTGCTGTGATTCAGCGACCTGTGTTTCTCTAAAATGCACTTGTTGGCAGCGCTGCTTCTATTTGTCTCTGCTTTGGTTCAACCCCCCCTCCCCCTTCCAGCCTAAGCCACTTTTTCACAGTAACATGGGACTTTGTATTAAATTCTGGATCCTACACTGTTTGAAAGTATTTATACCTCTCAATTGTCCCTTATTTTCACCCCAAGTGTAATCTATTCCCTCACTTTCCCCAGTTGCATCAGAAACGTTGGCTCATGAAAGTGAGGACATAGTAAAAGTTGTTTAACTTTTTGTACACATAAATTCCTTAGAACGCAAACAAAATAAATACTTAGGAGGAAGATTACACCAGGAGCCAAAAGACCTGGGTAAATCTATTCCTGGCTCTTCGCAGACTACTTCAGTGATTAAAGGCAAGTCACTTAGCTTAGCCTCTTCTCCCTACCCCCATCTTTCTTACAGGGGGGCTGTGTGCTTTAAGGACTTGGTCCTGCACTGAGAATCATGCATACTTGGGCATCTGCCTGCTGTGTTCTCAGCACAGATGCAGAGCCTAGTTCATTTAAGTTTGTAAACACTTTGAGATTCTCAGAAGGAAGGCACTTTAGCAGAGGCAACGCATTATGTGGTAAAACTTCTTGTGTCCCACATGTGGGCCTTGGCAGCTGTGCAGGATGGTGTGCTTAGGGCATTCACTTTATGGTTACTAGAGTGTTACTTTTCTCTTGCACCCTTTGAGTGTTGAGCTCGGTTTTGCTTCATGGTCCCTTACTCCCTAAGAATGTGCAATGAGAGCCTCTCCTAATCACAGCAGTTTTCCTAAAACACCAAATAGAAAAGGTTTGCATTCTAGACCAGTAGCTATTCAAGTACCTCTGCTACGAGGGAAGATGCATGTTTTCTTGACATTCCAGACAATACATACCATGCTTATTTGTTCTACTAATGTTTGAAAATAGTTAATACTCTTGTAATATTTGGTATCTGAACATACATGTAACAAACAAATCTGATATTTGGGAAGTGCCAAATTTCTACTCAATATGGACATTTGGATATTAAAAATAGAATGACAATCAACAGGATCATTCATTTCAATTTTAGAGAGAAAAAGTTGTCTGATCATCTCATCTGAATTCAGTGCAGTGTTACAGCATCAGTTCTTTGCCCCACTTCCACAAGTAGGGAAGAAAAATAATTTTTTGCATATTCAAGGCCAAATCCTACCCTTGGAATTACACCATGAGATCTCATGAACTTCAATCCCACCATATCCAATACATTATAAAGTCTTTAATTTTCTGGAGTAGTAAATTATATATTGGGTAGCAGTGCTGTCACATGGCCCATAAACCTTTGGTGCTCCAGGCAATGGGTTGTCTCAAGAGAAGCCCAAATGATTTAGAAGATTTCCCTTTTAGTGCATTATTTACAAAGCAGCAACATTTCTACCCCTAAATATAAAAAGGGAGGTATCGGTCTACATTAGAGCTGATGATAGTACTTGCACCGATAGTTTTATTAAAACAGTACAAAAAACAAACAAACAAAAAAAACCCCAATTTATACATTCCTTTTCTGAAGAACAAACACAGTGAAACCAATTTCATTTGAATTTTGAAATATAGTTGGCTCTGACAATTTTTAAGTCAGGCTTCATCCTGCCATTAAGTTTTCTTCCAGTGAGTTGTGAAATACGTGATAATGAAACTTTTATGGGGAACGTCAACTGATTCTCTATTAAATAAATATATATAAAAACATGGTTTTTGCTTAAGTTGAATCAGGATTTTTTTTCACTTTCAGTAACAGCATCTTGCTTTTAAGGCTCTATTGCTATGTTCTAACCTTCTTTATCCTGTACTAATGTGTATTTTTACTGCTAATTATTTTGTAATTTATGAAATTTGACATATATACGCGTACACACTCATGTAATAGGGCCTTTCAGTCTTTAACTGCCATGCTCATTATATGCTATATAAGTACTATGTGCGAGGCGGAATTATAAAGATGCAGCCACCTTTATTTTCTGTTATGTCCATGGCATATTCTAGCAGACATGGGGAGGCTAAGCTGTGTGTGTGTGTGTGTGTGTGTGTGTGTGTGTGTGTGTGCGCGCGCGTCTGTTGTTCCATTCTTCTCAAAATGCTTCACCACAGTAGGCAAAATGGATGAAACATGGAGAAAAAAGAGACAATAAATAGTTTCCTAACCTGGCTTTGATACTAGAGAAAGTTCGTTAGATTTATTAATCCTCATTTTCCTTTGGACTGTCAGGTTTGGAGTGACAGTAAAAAAAGCTTGTGACGACTTTGGCTAATTTGCACTCCATTCACTTTCTCATGAAAACCCATAAGGCCAACTGAAGAACTGCTCTGCAATTGACCTTATTCAATGGCAGAGTGATATACTGGGAAACAGGCCAGTTTTCACAATGCCGAAAAGAGCAAATTGGACGGAATCTTTGTTCCTCTCTTTCTTTCTCTTTCCTTTTTATGTCAGTCCTGCTCTAGTTAAGCTCCCTCATTTGTTGCAGCAGCAGCTCTAGGGCTCAGGTCACCCTCTGGGGCTGCCATTGCAGGTGATCACTGGACTGCTTGTCATAGATGTAGAGGGAGGGTGGGTAGGAGGGGAGTTGCTGAGAGGTTTGAGATTAGGGACTCTGGTACAACAAAACAAAGTCCAAGACCGCAGCGTCCTGGTCAGGTTTGTGTTTAGGGAGTATTTTTTAGTGTATGAATTGCTAATATGAAAGAGTGCTTGCATAACCAAAAGTTGAAAGCCAGTTCATCTCCATATTTTAGTATATTTGCTCTTTTGGGTGAGGCATGAAACTGGGCTCCTGAGTTCATGTGGTCACTACAGAAGCTATAGCTCTTTTGACAGAGTAGTGAAAGTGATAATATCCTGCCTCCTTATATTCCCCTCGAAGTTTCTACTGAATATTGTTGTCATGAGCTATAAAACATGTGCTAGGTTTCACCTCAGAGGTAGGTGCTTTTCACTGGATGGATGAAATGATCCGTATGTGTCCTATAAAGCATTCTTTTAGCTGAAGGATGCTGTATTCCTCCAATGAAAGACAATTAGCTCTGTCATTAGAAGCTCTAGTAAAAATGCACTTTTACTCATTTCATATGCTGCATCCTCAGTATCTGCAGACCAATGACTGAGCAACTGCGATTCACCAGGCTTAAATACACACTACGGTTCTCCATAATAAACCATGGGAATGAATGTTAAACTTGACACACAATCCAAAATCAAAGTCCATTTCCCCCCACTGTAACCTCGGCCCTTTGTGCTTTTTAACTGTCTACCTTTATATACTAGTACACGGATCCTATTAGAAACATTGATGCAAAGGGCCTTCCAACCTCATTCCAGCCCATTTCTTACATTTCTAGCTACGCTGAGCTGTACTTTGTTTCCACTTTCCTTCCTTTTCCCTTCCCCCTACCCCTCCTCTTTTCGATGCAGCAGGAAAGAAAAACACATCCCACACACACAACCCCAAAGACACACCACACGGAGACAGATAAGCAGAAGATGATTGTGCAGCTTCTGCCCCTCCGCTAGCTTGTATCTAATAAATTTCACTTCTAATTCTAAAAGGAAAGCACTAACTTTCAAGGTTTCTGATATCCCTGATTTTGGAATCAGCTCTGTGCATCTCCCGCAGACTTTAGTGGACTTCCAGTTGCTCAGCACCTCTGTGGCTCAGGTCCTATGATCCTATCTTGCACTGTGTTGAGTGTCTTTACCTCCCACTGAATTAATTGGAAACTGAGATCACTCAGCAACTTGCAATATTGGGCCATTGTTAAAATCAGAATCAGGCTGCATAAAACTCTTTGGAAATCTGTGGCTGTAATTCTGCCTGTGGTATTACCAGGAAGAGGGGAGAACTGTGATCTAGAAAAGTGACCATAATATGTTAACATAAGAACAGCCATACTGGGTGAAACCAAAGGTCCCATCGAGCCCAGGATCCTGTCTTCCAACAGTGGCCAATGCCAGGTGCCTCAGAGGGAAAGAACAGAACAGGTAATCATCAAGTGATCCATCCCCTGTTGCCCATTCCCAGCTTCTGGCAAACAAAGGCTAGGGACACCATCCCTGCCCATCCTTGCTAATAGCCATTGATGGACTTATCCTCCATGAATTTATCTAGTTCTTTTAAAAATCCTGTTATAGTCTTGGCCTTCCCAACATCCTCTGGGCAAGGCGTTCCACAGGTTGACTGCACGTTGTGTGAAAAAATACATCCTTTTGTTTGTTTTAAGCCTGCAGCCTATTAACTTCATTTGGTGACCCCTAGTTCTTGTGTTGTGAGAAGGAGTAAATAAAATTTCCTTCTCCACACCAGTCATGATTTTATAGACCTCTATCATATCCCCCCCTTAGTCATCTCTTTTCCAAGCTGAAAAGTCTCTGTCTTATTAATTTCTCCTCAAATGGAAGCTCTTCCATACTCCTAATCATTTTTGTTGCCCTCTTCTGAATCTTTTCCAATTCAATATATCTTTTTTGAGATGGGGCGACCACATCTGCACACAGTATTCAAGATGTGGGCTTACCATGGATTTATACAGAGGCAATATGATATTTTCTGTCTTATTATCTATCCCTTTCTTAATGATTTCCAACATTCTGTTCACTTTTTTGACTGCCGCTGAACATTGAGTGGATGTTTTCAGAGAACTATCCACAATGACTCCAAGATCTCTTTCTTTAGTGGTAACAACTAATTTAGACCCCATCATTTTATATGTATAGTTGGGATTATGTTTTCCAGTGTGCATTACTTTGCATTTATCAACATTGAATTTCATCTGCCATTTTGTTGCCCTGTCACGCAGTTTTGAGAGATCCTTTTGTAGCTCTTCACAGTCTGCCTGGAACTCAACTAATCTTAAGCAGTTTTGTATCATCTGCAAATTTTGCCACTTCACTGTTTACCCCTTTTTCCAGATTATTTATGAATATGCTGAATAGGACTGGGCCCAATATAGACCCTTAGAGGACAGCACTATCTACCTCTCTCCATTCTTAAAACTGGCCATTTATTCCTACCCTTTGTTTCCTATCTTTTAACCAGTTACCAGTCCATGAGAGGACCTTCCCTCTTATCCCATGACAGCTTACTTTGCTTAAGAGCCTTTGGTGAGGGACCTTGTCAAAAGCTTTCTGGAAATCTAAATACGCTATATCCACTGGATCCACCTTGTCCACATGTTTGTTGACCACCCTCAAAGAATTCTAGTAGATTGGTGAGACATGATTTCCCTTAAAAAAAAAAAAACAACAAAAAACATGTTGACTATTCCTCAACAAATTTTGTTCATCTATATGTCTGACAATTGTGTTCTTTACTTAGTTTGAACCAGTTTGCCTGGTACTGAAGTCAGGCTTACCAGCCTGTAATTGCCAGGGTCTGCAACCCTTTTTAAAAATTGGTGTCATATTAGCTATCTTCCAGTCAGAAGCTTGGTACAGAAGCTGATTTAAATGATAGGTTACAGACTAGAGTTAGTAGTCCTGCCATTTCACATTTGAGTTCCTTCAGAAGTCTTAGATGAATGCCATCTGCTCCTGGTGACTTATTGCTGTTTAGTTTATCAATTTGTTCCAAAGCCTCCTCTAATGACATCTCAATCTGGGACAGTTCCGCAGATTTGTTATCTAAAAAGAATGGCTCAGGTTGGGGAATCTCCCTCACATCCTCAACTATGAAGATTGATGCAAAGATTTCATTTTGTTTCTCCGCAATGGCCTTATCATCTTTGAGTGATCCTTTAGCATCTCGATCATCCAGTGGGCCCACTGGTTGTTTAGCAGGCTTCCTGCTTCTGATGTACTTAACATTATTTTTGCTATTAGTTTTTGACTAGCTACTTTTGGCTAGCTGTTCTTCAGATTCTTTTTTGACCTTCCTAATTATATTTTTACACTTCATTAGCCAGAGTTTATGCTCCTTTCCTTTTTCCTCACTAGGATTTAACTTCCAACTTTTTAAAGGATGCCTTTTTGCCTCTCACAGCTTCTCTTACTTTGTTGTTTAGCCACGGTGACTCCTTTTTGGTTATTTTACTGTGTTTTTTTAATTTGAGGTATACATTTAAGTTGAGCCTCTATTATGGTGTCTTTAAAAAGTTTCCAAGCAGCTTTTGGTGCTGCACCTTTTAATTTCTGTTTAACTAACCTCTTCATTTTTGTGTAGTTTCCTTTTCTGAAATTAAATGCTACAGTGTTGGGCTGATGTGGAGTTTTCCCCTCCACAGGGATGCTAAATTTAATTATATTATGGTCACTATTTCCTAGTGATCCAGTTATATTCACCTCTTGGACCTGATCCTGTGCTGCACTTAGGACTAAATCAAGAATTGCATCTCCTCTTGTGGGTTCTGGGACTAGCTGCTCCAAGAAGCAGTCATTTAAGGTGTCAAGAAACTATCTCTGCATCCTGTCCTGAGGTGACATGTACCCAGTCAATACGGGGATAGTTGAAATCCCCCATTATTATTGATTTTTTTATTTTAATAGTCTCTCTAATCTCCCTGAGCATTTCACAGTCACTATCACCATCCTGGTCAGGTGGTCGGTAATACACAGAGATTCTATGGTACAATTTGGTTCATTTAAGATTTTTATTTCATTTTATTCTACGTGTTCTTTCACATATATAGTGCCACTCCCACATCAGCACAACCTGTTCTGTCCTGATATATTTTGTACCCTGGTATTGCTGTGTCCCATTGATTATCCTCATTTCCACCAAGTTTCTGTGATGCCTATTATATCAATATCCTCATTTAATATGAGGAACCCTAGTTCACCCATCTTATTATTTAGACTTCTAGCATTGGTGTATAAGCACTTTAAAAACTTGTCAGTTTTTAGCTGTCTCCTGTTACACAATGTAATTGAATGAGACTTTTTATCATTTGACTGTTTCTCATCAGATCCTACTTATATTTTATCATCTTCCATCCTCTCCCCTTTACTAGGACATAGAGAATCTCATTAGTAGATCCTCCCCTACGGGATGTCTCTGTCTGAACCATGCGCTCCTCCGCATCTGCCCTTAGTTTAAAAACTGCTTTATGAAATGATATGTTGCATCTTGTATCCCACCTTTAAAATACAGAGTGAAATGCAAGACAGTAAATGTCACTCAAGAAAGGTGCAGGACGCCCTGGAGTGAAGTCCAATTGCCAGAAAAGTTTCTGCGGAGTTATTGGAAATAATCCCATGCATTATAACCTCTGTCTGTCTCAACCCTATTCTAGAATGACCATCTCTGAAAGCAAGAAGGTAATTCCGTGTCCAGGACTCATTTGGGCCATGGACCTTTTGCTGAGGCATACAAAAAAGGGCCCAATTTTGGTGGTGTCTGCATTTTTAATAAAATTTCCCATAGGAACCAGACTGAGACCACCAACTCCTTTTGCACAGGGCAGGCACCCAATCTCCTTCAGATGAGTTTTGATCACTTGTGACCATTTCATCTATACTGGAGTCAGCAACCTGGGAGTGAAATGCTCCATGTGCTATTGAAAAGACAAGGACCAGCAAGGCTTGTCTGAGCGGCCATGACTTAATTGTCTTTTGAAACATTGGAATAAGCTAACGCTTAACCTGTCCTGACATCAAGAGAATGGCAGAGATGATAGCTGCCTACAGCTGACTCCTGCCTGCCCACTCTTTGATACCCTCATCCTGGTGCATCCTAATAATCCAAGGTCTATCCAGCCTGAGCCTGTGCAATTCCAAGGTGTGCAGTGATGCACAGGCAAGATCAAAGGTCACAATGAGAGCTCAGCCAATCCTGGAAGGTGGATTAATGGCTATTTACCCTGTCTGACAATGTCTCTGACTCATCCCTTTAGTCACACCAGCGTGACCCAAAGCTACCCCCTTGCAAGGAAGGACTGCCTTTGGCCAGCTGCAGTGCTGCCTAGGGGTTAGCCACATCCTCTTTGTCCCTGTCTATAAACATATTCCAGTCACAAGTCCTATGAGAGATTTAGCCCAGTAAAATACAGCCATTTAGCTCCTATGATTTGGAATATTTAGTGCTACACAATACTTCCTTTCTTTTACTTATTAATTGACTTTCAATTTATACACACATTTCATAAAATGGAGCATGTAGCCTTTGCTCGGGTCTATTCTTAACATATTTTAAAAATATGAATAGACTAAGGGATCCCCTTCACTCAAAATATATATAACTAATAACCTAGCTGCAAAATACATATTGCTGATCTTCGTGATCTCCCCACCAGAGCCCTCTTTGTCCCTCTCAAGTCGGGGAAAACAAATGTTTCTTGTATCCCTGTATTTTAAATGCCAAGACTATATAAGCACATTGTCCAAGGTGGTTTATAGATTCATAGACGCTAGGACTGGAAGGGAACTTGAGAGGTCATCGAGTCCAGTCCCCTGCCCTCATGGCAGGACCAAATACTGTCTAGACCATCCCTGATAGACATTTATCTAATCTACTCTTAAATATCTCCAGAGATGGAGATTCCACAACCTCCCTAGGCAATTTATTCCAGTGTTTAACTACCCTGACAGTTAGGAACTTTTTCCTGATGTCCAACCTAAATCTCCCTTGCTGCAGTTTAAGCCCATTGCTTCTTGTTCTATCATTAGAGGCTAAGATGAACAAATTTTCTCCTTCCTCCTGATGACACCCTTTTAGATACCTGAAAACTGCTATCAGGTCCCCTCTCAGTCTTCTCTTTTCCAAACTAAATAAACCCAATTCTTTCAGCCTTCCTTCATAGGTCACGTTCTCGAGACCTTTAATCATTCTTGTTGCTCTTCTCTGGACCTTCTCCAGTTTCTCCACATCTTTCTTGAAATGCGGTGCCCAGAACTGGACACACTACTCCAGTTGAGGCCTAACCAGCGCAGAGTAGAGCGGAAGAATGACTTCTTGTGTCTTGTTTACAACACACCTGTTAATGCATCCCAGAATCACGTTTGCTTTTTTTTTTTGCAACAGTATCACACTGTTGACTCATATTTAGCTTGTGGTCCACTATGACCCCGAGATCTCTTTCTGCCATAGTCCTTCCTAGACAGTCTCTTCCCATTCTGTATGTGTGAAACTGATTGTTCCTTCCTAAGTGGAGCACTTCACATTTGTCTTTATTGAACTTCACCTGGTTTACCTCAGACCATTTCTTCAATTTGTCCAGATCATTTTGAATTTTGACCCTGTCCTCCAAAGCAGTTGCAATCCCTCCCAGTTTGGTATCGTCTGCAAACTTAATAAGCGTACTTTCTATGCCAACATCTTAGTCGTTGATGAAGATATTGAACAGAGCTGGTCCCAAAACAGACCCCTGCAGAACCCCACTTGTTATACCTTTCCAGCAGGATTGGGAGCCATTAATAACTACTCTCTGAGTACGGTTATCCAGCCAGTTATGCACCCGCCTTATAGTAGCCCCATCTAAATTGTATTTGCCTAGTTTATCGATAAGGATATCATGCGAGACCGTAACAAATGCCTTACTAAAGTCTAGGTATACCACATCCACTGCTTCTCCCTTATCCACAAGACTCGTTATCCTATCAAAGAAAGCGATCAGATTGGTTTGACATGAGTTGTTCTTTACAAATCCATGCTGGCTATTCCCTATCACCTTAGCACGTTCCAAGTGTTTGCAGATGATTTCTTTAATTACTTGCTCCATTATCTTCCCTGGCACAGAAAGTTAAATTAACTGGTCTGTAGTTTCCTACAGTGATATCTATTATGACCATTTCCAGATGTACTTCAGTTAAATTACAGTAGTAATATTTTTTTAGATTTTTTTTTATTTTTTATAATAGAGAGTACAGTCAGGTGTCTGTTATACCAAATATACAGACCAATTATACCAGTCTCAGAAAAATGATCAGAAATGGAATTAAGCTGTGAACAATATTATAAAGCACCACACAAGCACTTTTATCTGTCCCATTGTTTGTTAGACATGAATCTGAAGGTTTCATCCATTTAATTTTTTAAAAAAGTTTGAAGAACTGAAACAATTAAAAAGAGCTGATTTTTTCCTATTTAGTTCAGCTGGGAGGAAAAAAAGGGAAAAAAAGGACTTCAGGAATGTCAGGGTCCTAAATCATTTAGCAGATTTCAACAAGTACACTGTTCTTTCACCCAAATGTCACCAACTGGCTAAACACACTTGAAGCCCATTCTCCCAAAGGGAGTAGTGGGTTCCTTTCAGAAATGCCAGTTTTACACAGCATAAAATCTTGCTCTTTTCTGATGAGATCAAGTCTTCAAAATTTGTCCATATGAGAAAATAAAGCAAGCAGCATCTCACTGAAATAAAAGCATTTTGGGAAAGCTCAAATCTCTCCAAAGTGGCATTGGCTTAAAAAAAGCAGCCCAGCGGAGTCAGAAATTCTTGGTTTGAGGCATTCTTTTTCAGGAAAGTTTTATAGACTCCTATAGAAAAGTTACAAACCCACTGCGTGTTTAGATTGTGGGGAGAATAATGGAAATAATAAAGAATTTTCTCTGCTATTTTTTCATGGACATGTATTAATATGAGGGAAAGTGGTATAACTATCAAGTTGTGCTCTGTGGGACAAACCTAGAACAAGACATGACACAATATGGAAGGCTCTGCTGTGACCACTGTGTATTACTTATATAAGAAACATAAACAGCTACATCCTAACGCTTTGGAGTAGGTGGTATGGAGTGACTCTACTTCTGCCTCTCATTCTTTCTGTGCATCTCATAGTCTCACTGGCATCATTCTGGCATTCTGTCTGTCATCTTCTTACCCTCCTCCTTCTGGTGCCCTCAGGTCCTCTAATTTCCCCTTCTCTCTCTCAAATTCTGCCCATGTCCGCACCCTCATTAATCAACGTCAAGTCACAGAGTGTACAACAAGGGCTGTATTCTTCATCTGCCCCCTCAGCCCTCATACATCCCATTGTTCTGCAAAACTGATTCAGATGGCAAGAAAACAGCCGATGCAGCACATAAAAGAGATGAGACAAAAATGAAAAGAATCAAGGGGGGGGGGAAAAGAGGAGGCATTTTTTCCCCTGAAACACTCGAATAAATACTCGGCAATGATCATTTAAATTATTCATACATTTATGAAAACATCCATTGAAAAGTGAAGTGTATGATGCTCTTTGTCTATTTACTCGTCTCTTGTTTGTGATTAACCTTTACTGTAACTTAGGGTGGCACTGCCAGGCTCACAAAGACCAGACTTTTCTTTCCATGGGAAAAAATGTTTCATCATATCAAAATGAAAAACTAAGTGGAGGTATTTAGTGCTGATGTGGCAATTTAGAAAGCATTAAAGATGCAGTGTTATCCGCATCCAAAGTCCAAATACTGTCTGTTCAACAAAAATATACAAAGCAAGACTTTAACAGTATGTTCTCTTACAACTGAGCTTGACATATATTCCACTTTCAAAACCATGAAGTCCTCCAGGAGCCAAGTAACTTGACATCACATGATATACAGGATTTACTGTACTTAAATAAGGAGAATTTATGTACTTATGAACACACTCGTGCATGCACACACACACTCAAAAGTGTAGAGTGAATTGAAAGTTTCTCAGATGCTCTTAATTTCAACTCCTCCTAAACTGTACAAGCTCAGATTGTCCAAGCACAGTATTTATGAAATATTTGTTAATAGAATGATATTAATGTGCTTGACTGAAATAAGAATTGAGGAACAGCTTATGGGCCTCGTCCAAGCCCACTGAAATCAATGGGAGTCTTTCCATTGCATTTCACTGGGCTTTTTATCAAGCCCAGTGATCACTGACTGATTTCCTAAGTTCTTGGCTTGTGACTCAATAGATAATAGATAACTTATACTCCAGTTTGACAAACTAATTTGAGATCTAAAAACCAGCTTCAACTTGTAGTTTGTTAGATTTGAAAAAGTAAGGTGGGGTGGAGGAATTGCATTTTTGACATGCCAGTGTACTTTATGCTTTCTGCGCAGACCAGAAGAAATACTTAGACTTTTCTTATAGCATGTGTGCAAGGCCAACCCTAGACCAAATGGAGCCCAAGGCAAGGAGCATCTTTGGTGCCCCCCTCCAATTTGTTAAACTTTGAAAGCCTTATTTTTATTGCATTTGTAGCCCATTTCACGACTTTGATACACAATTTGCATGCATGATTTATCCTTGTCATATAAGATGATAAATTTGCACGCTAGGATCTGTAAATCTGTGTTTATTCATTCTGACCCCTAAACAGCACCCTGAGCCCAGCATCCCCCAAGCCTGGCACTAGGATGCCTGCTCCTAAATCTGGCCCTGCATGTGTGTCTTGATTGTACTCATCAAATTTCTACCCAACCGCCTAACAAGCAGTTTAGGTAACATCAAATAATCCATAAATGATCACCCAAACTCTATTCTTAACTGAAAAAGTTTCATCCTGCAAACATTTTTATGCCTTTCCATAGCTACTTGATGAATCTTGTTTTTTTCACCTTAGTACATGGAATGGGAGATATTGTCTAGTGATTAAAACCAGGGGATTAGAAGCAGAAATCTAGTTACTATTCTTCTATTAACTCCACAATTGACTTCCTTTGTGACCTTGGACAAGTCACTGATACTCTTAATTGCTTCAGTTTCTCCTTCTGTAAATGAGCATTGCAGTAATAACTACCTACATCAAACAGGTGTTTAGAGACATAATGTATCAATGCTAGTAAAGTGCTTTGAGATCCTCAAGACAGGCACTATAGGGGCCTGACCATTGAAATAAAAGGCAATTGTTCCATTTACCTTAATGGCTTTAGATGAGACTATAGGTGGGCAAGCCTAATTATTGTTGCATTCATTTAGCTGGTTTTCCAACTTCTGTTTTACAGCTTTCTTTTTCTCTTCCCTCCTCCCCCCATTCATGTTTTATTCTCGTTGTATTCACCTAGCAATTTCTAGAGAACAATTTTAACATGGTCTCTGGGTTTGCATCTTGCAAAAGTGAAGCATATGCAGTCTTGTTTCAGCAGAAAACTTTTTTTTTAAATCTGTTAAAGGAGGCTGTCATCTTTAGGATACAGTATTTATGCAAAAAGTATGGTGGAAAACTACATATTAAAAGAGGAAAGGAGCTAAAGAAAAAATCCTAAATCAAACTCCTGGCAATATACTGTCTTACTGTGTATTTCTTGCTTGGCTGTGATTCCTTTCTCCTGGAAGTTATCCAGCACTTCCTGGCTCAGTGATCTGGGATACTGGCAATTCAGAATGATTTTATATATATACTGGCTGTATGGAGTAATAGGCAAACTTCCAATGGGCCTGAGATTTGTTTTGGTTCAAATAGACATCCACAATTTCAGTTACTTCTCTGAAGTAATTTGAATAAATCCTCCCACGCTGCTCTGAGCCAGTCTGCAGCTTCTGACCGAGCCCTAGGCACCACAGGGTCCCTCCCTCCCATTTAAGCACCAGATCAAGTTGTCTTCAGGATCAGCCAGCCAGCTGCAGGATCTGCTTGCCACAGAGCAAGGAACTACTCTACCCGCTGCATACTCCCTTGCTTAGACATGGACTAACATTTGCTATTATGCAAATTACCTCTCTTTCACTGTAATTCACTAGCCCCTCTTCTTAGCTGCTTCTGGGAATTATTGAAGCTATAATCTTCCTGCGCCCATGCAAAAACCCACCAAAAACCAAACAAATAAATTAATACCTGTATGTCTTCAAATTTCACTCTGAATTTAGTGTAAGTGGATCAGGTAACTTTACCTATAAAGACTGTGGCTACCAAATATAAATTACAATGGTCTTCACATTGCTTCACAGTGTTTGTGATTTACAGTTAATAGTGCATTGCTTTCGTCGTGCTCTTAAATGATTTCAGCAGGGAAAAAATAAAATGTTGATCCTCTCCCTAAGCCGGGGGGTTAGAAAACTTCTTGTACAAAATTTCTCTGTGAGCCATGATTCTGATGTGGCGTTCTGGGGGTGCAGAATTTTGTAAGTGCAGTTCTATAGTGATTCCTCTTGTGACTCACATTCACAGGGAGAGTTATGTGATACTTCCGCCTACTTTACCCATACAAGGTATGGAGATGCCACAGTTATGCAGCAACTTCCCTCCTCCCACCACAGTCACCAGTGCTGGGGTCTGGGAAGGTAGCCAAATGCCACTGAGGACACTGGAGTAATAAATCATCCTCATTTCAACATCTGCAGGCCCCAAAGGCTCACCCCTTGCCGATGAGGATCAGCCCCTCCCCCCCTCGCTTTTTATCCTGTCCCTCTCTGACAAAACACCTATTGTCATAGCCTGAGTGAAGAAGAGTCCTTTTTCTTTGACAAAGGCCCTCTGACGGCAAGTTGTGAGCTGCCAGAGACGATGCCTATGGCTCTGCAGGGAGTCTGTATCTCACTCTCTTTCCCTCTAGTTTCTACTTTTTCTCTCTCACGGGGGTCACCCAAAGCCTTTCACTCCGCTTCATATTCACATAAAGACATCAAGAAAAAAAAAAACTCCCCAGAAAGAATTATTAGGCATGGCTGTCAAATGCTTTCTCAGAAGGGCGGGGGGAGAGAGTGGGGAGGGTGGAACAGTAACTCTTTATGTGCTATCATTGTTATAAGAGCTAATGTACGATCGCACAGATCCCGACTGCAGATCTTGCGCTCCTCGCCAATGACACAGAAATATGAATGTAAAGTACACTATTTAGGCAACAGCACCTGACAATAAGGCATTTTTCCCTCATTCTGTTTCCCTTTAGATGAGGAAATTTCCATCTGAGCCCATTGTCCTGAAGAACATTTTTTTTAATTGAATAGGTTTTTATTGACTGTCATTTGTATGCCAAACTGCTAAGCGATTTATAGGAACAGATAAATCAAAATGTCCCCAGCCCACTTTTGCTTATGAAAGGAATTTAGAAAACCACCACAACCACCAAACCCTTTTCAGGATATTAGTTTTTCACATCAAAGGAACAAAGCTGCATTAGTACAATTAAGTTGGAGCAGTGGAACATAAGAACATCCTTGCATCCCGTACATACCAATACAGCAACATTGGGGTCTTTTTATCTTCACTGTTTGTACGTGTGTGTGTGGGGGGGGGGAAAAGAAACTACTATGCCAATACGCAGATTCAGAATTATGAAATCACCCAGTTGTGACAGGTTAACGCTGCATTGAATTACTGAATATGCTGCTCATCTCTTCCCTCTCTCCCCCCTCCTGCCCACAAGCTCGAAGGGAACTTTGGAGAGCTGTGAATTGAAGGTTTTACAAATTGCCTACCCAAGGTTCATCCAGATGCCAAGTATATTTTTAACCCTTTAGAGTCCTGCTCCTATTTACTGCTCAATGCAAAAGCAGACAAAACTTTACTGCGGACTACTTTAAGAAGGCCCTGCTGGGCTTTGAGAGAGAGAGAGAAATTAAGAACTGCCACTAATCCTTTGGAAGACTGAGACTGTAAAGTTAACAGTTGAGTATTCTATTAAAATTTACTGTGCAAGGCATCAAAACAGAAGAAAAGTGCATATATATAAAGTTTAAAACATCCTTATAAAAATCCGGAAACCTAACACTGCATTCCTACAAATTATTCCCTTAGCAAACATTTTTATTTCCAATTAGTAAAAGAAAAATTGCTAATTTGCTGCAGTTGGACAGGCCTGACGTCTCAATCTGCAAAGTGTCAGTGCTGTGAAAGGAAATGTTTCACACTGTGCTGGAGAGAGAGAGAGCAGCTCTAAAGAGGGTCAGGGCATTGGGCCCAGAAACCAGATTGACTGGCCATAGTGCTAAATTACTCACACAAGACATACATTGTCTGCAGTGCCAGCTACAGAGTACTCACTTTCTCATTCTTTCCCATTTTTAGTTGGTGCTTGTGGGGGAAAGGGATGGTACAGGAGAAGGGGGGGATTGGGGAGTAAAGGGAGGAGGGGTAGTTTGGCATTAATTTAGCCCGTAGTATCATCTTCAGCTGCTGGCTGGAGCTGGAGATCCCAAATAGCTGTAGCGAGGTTAAATATTACTTTAGTCCAGCTATACCTTTTCTAAAAATGGAATGAAAAAATAATCTGAATACCAGCCACCTGATTGTGCTCAGTAGGTACCTGAACAAGATTAACATTTCATGGGGGAGGCTGGTGTTTAGTCTGTAGGTGAATCAAAAAAAGTGTAAAAGACGCCATATTAGTCTTATTTATGTGTAGAAGAGACAAGAAGGGCTAGAGATGCACATGGTACATTATAACAGGAGTCCTTGATGGGAAGAGCTAATGGTATAAGCTAAATTACAAGCTATCAGAGGAAGACAATGGCCCAAAGAGGCTGTGTGAGAAAAGAAGCACTGAGGAAAGGACACCCTACAGTCACTACAGGAGCTGATACATATCCTCAGCGAGTATATTTTACAATGGAATGTTACCATAGTACATAAAAAAAATATCGGTGCTGAGATTTTCAGATAAAACTTTTTAAAATAATTTTCAGGTGAGATCAGTCTCCTCCTCCATTCTGGATCCAAACTCCACCTTGGGCTTGTTGAAAATCAGAATTTGCCAAACTTTTAAAAGGTCCAGTCCAAATCCTCAGATCTGAACCCTGCCCCACGGAACGATGGGGTGCTCAGAACATGCAGGGTATTCCGTGACTTCATTTCACTTCTATGTTCTCCTGTTACATGAAGCATGGGCATGTTCAGCAGCCTGAGGCCCAATGACCAGGGCCGGCTCCAAGCACCAGCGAAGAAAGCAGGTGCTTGGGGCGGCCAATGGAAAAGGGAAGCATGTCCGGGTCTTCTGTGGGAATTTGGTGGCGGATTCCTGAGTCCCTCTCAGAGGGAAGGACTGGCCACTGAATTGCCGCTGAAGAACGAACAGCACCGATCATGGCTTTCTTTTCTTTTCTCTTTTTTTCCTTCGCCACTTGGAGTGGCAAAAAAGCAGGAGCCGGCCCTGCCAATGACTCTCATTTATCCTAGAATAAATAGCTCAGTATTTGGATTCAAATACTGATTACAGTATAATATAAACTATGTCGATGCACCCAGAGCGAGGGATTGGGTACTTCTGTGATTTTTATGATTCCAACTGAATAAAAATCTCATTGTACATCCTTGGACAAGTTGTGTAACCTCCCTGCCTCAGTTTCCCTCATCTGTAAAGGGGAAAATACTAGCCTATATGCTGGTGTGTTGGAAGGACTAATTAGTTAAAGTTTGTACAATGATTGGAAGATGTAAAGTGGTACGAGTGTTAAGTTTTTATTACAATTGTATGTAAGTGCAACAGGTATAAGCTTTTAGGTTTCCTGGCAAGCATCTCCACAAATTGTTGTCTTTTTATTATGATGTTATTGACTCTTTTAGAAGAAACTCCAGTAGGTTTGAGATTCCCCCCCATCGCATCCCTTCTCTTTACTTTTTATGAAGAATCAGTCTCAGGTAAGTAGTGCCTTATTTGTGCTGAAAACCCCATTGTGAATACAAAATCCAAATATGTTTCTGCAGAGGAAAGTAATTCACAGTATAAATCACTTACGTTATGACTATCTTGCTTGGAGAGAAGCTGGTGCACCTTGACATAACAATCTCCACAAGCCCCTTTCCTTACTAGACAGGTTCTGGATTTCTTTTCACTGATAGTCCCATCAGGACCTTTGTTTCTCGATAAAACTAGATTCCAGTGGAGAAACCTAAACACATTAAGGGCTCCATTACATCCTCCTATCCTCTGCATAGTTCTTAAAAACTGCCCTGTGTTTCCTGTGCATTAAACAGAGCAGATGCCTCCTCAATGGCACAGTCCAGCCCAGCCATCACAGTTATTGCTGATATCTAGGCACAGCTGCCATGATAACACTGCTAACATTTTCAATATGTCTCTGTTTAAAAAACAAACAAACCTGTCTTAAGTAAAATAAATTACTCCAAAATACCTTCACAGCGCAGACTTGATATCTTTTCTTTTGCGAAGCCTGAAGATGCTATTCTTAAGAGCTGGTCTCCAAATCATTCATTCTTGTGGATCTCAACAGGCTGCTGTTTGTGATCTGATAAAGAAACACTACTTCTCACAGTTGAGCTGAAGAAAGGAGTCAGAAAAGGCACTTTATTTGGGCACATGGAGCCAGTTTTTGATCGTTACAGAATTGGAAGCCAAATTTTAAGTTCCTTTTTGAGAGAATGCTTAGTGCAAGAACTCTGAACTACCGCGCAGTTAGCATGAAATCTTTCAAAGTGGGTCAGTTCATGAATCCAAGAAATAGTTTCCTTTGAAGAGATACTTTCTAGCTTCTGGTACAGGAAGGAAAGGAGAGAGACATTAAAATTTTTGGGAGAATTTAGAGAGGTATTTTTGGGGGGAGGAGGGAAGGGGAAATCTATGGACCCCATTCTGTGCTTGCTTGAGTGAGAAGCCTCAGTTGCCTGCATTTGAATTTGCAATTTTATCTTTGCACAGAACTTGACCCCAAGTATTTGGAACACACATTTTAGAGTTTTCTCTCTAAAATCCCTTCTCTCTTCTCCTCCCCCCAAGCAACGTGGATCTAAATACTCAACAATGTCTTCCTTTCTTATTCATCCATCCACAGAATGCATCAAGAAATAACAGTGGCACTGCCAATTCCCCATGCCACCTTGCTAAGATGCCCCAATCTGATCTGGATGTGCTGCCTCAATGAGAAGGGAATTCATGGCACCTCTGTTTAGGCTGCCAACATGAAGGCCAGACAAATAGTACCAGTTGCGATGGTGCTTGTGATTTAAAAATTCCACTGAAGATTTGTTTTAGTCTCAGGTTATGTAAAATAAAAAGCACCCTTGCAGAGCTCCATTCTTAGAGTCTCACCCTGATGTTGTTCCTTTGTCAGACAGTTAAAAGGTAGGAGCTGAAAACGCAGGCCAAAGGGGACAGGTGGTGTGCGGTCCCCATTGTTCTCACACACACACAGCAGCTCCCTCGCTAGAAGCCAAAGGGGTTCTGGCAGAATCACCTTGGCCACTGGGTCCTTCCCACCTCCAGCACTCCCACTTTATTCTCAGTGCAACAAAACTGGGAGAAGTCCAAGGACTTTACAATGCAAATACCTCCACCTCCAAGCTGTTGCTGTCATCACAAAGGGGGCATTTTGCCAATCAGTGCCCGCCAGGGAAGTGGAGTAAACTTCCACTCCCCACAAAGGGTTACTTCACATGGGTTTCCATGAGGCCAAACGTTTATATTGTGTAGGGAGGAGGGAAGCCAGTGCCTTCCATCGTATCAGATTGCCCATTCTTTCTCCTGCTTTTTCTCACCTTTTTTTCCATCTCAGGCCTTCGACGTGATCCTCCAAACTAAAAACATAGTTTAGTGCTCTTTAAAAATGTTTATAATAATTTATGACTGTGTGTGGCTGTGTGGAGATGCTTTGGAAGCCAGGTGTTGCATTTTGTAACCCCTGCTGCAGTGCCCACAAATACTTCAGTGCATACACTTGTGCTTTTGTGGAAACCGCCTTGACATTTTTGAGCGGCAGTTGAGCAGCTAAGCAAATTGACCCTCGTGTGTAATTTTAGGAAGGATTTGTCACTGCTTCCCTGTTGCTTGTGGTCTTTTTCATGTGCTCTCTTCCTCAGTGAGCTTCGGCGTTCAGAGCCAGCCTCCACAGGCTTCTCCTGGGGCAGACCTGGCAGTTGTGAGGGCCCACATGCCCATCCCTGGAATGCATTTCCCAACAGCAGAAATCACCAAGTAGCCTTTTCTGAAGCCTCATCTTTGGCTGTTAAAATAACATCTGCTGCCATACTAATGTGGGCTGCAATCTTGTCACATCTCTTAGTACAAGTAGGGATGGGCCTGGTCAGTACTTGTATGGGAGACTTCCAAGGAAAACCCATGGTGTTATAGGAAGTGGTGTTGGTTAAGTAGGTGGCACTCGTCCCTCTGAGTCACTGTTGAATCAATACCCCAGCACGATGCTAGTGAGGAGAGAGCTACTGGAGAGTCTGACTTCCAAACAGGGCATACAACGGCTGTCTTGGTCACTTGTGCCAAAAAATGACATGGGATCTTTAATGCAGGAAGAAAGTTATTAGACCCAGTGTTCTGGCCACATTTCAGTTTGGGTAATTATATTCTGTCTCCATAAATCAACCAAGCAGTTTCAGTTGGTAATGGTAGTTCTTCACTTCCTATCTTGAATTATTCTATAGTGTTGCTGAGGGATGTTAAATGGCTGTCATGTTCCTCCCCAGAGATGGCAATATTTCAGTTGTGGGTGAACAGAATCTGATAGGCATGTGTAGTTTTTTTAGGCTCCTTCAGCATGGATAAAAGCATTATAGAATTGTAAGATTGTTATTTCTGGTCTGAGCTGCTTTTTGTCAGATAGCAGTGACAGTGATAGTAAAGGGGACAATTATACTGATGAGACAGAAGACAAGCTACAAAGCCTGAATCTAGATATATATCTAGTTCTGGACTTCCCCCGTGTTGTACAGTGTTTGCTTCTGGGGAGAAAGGATAGTATTGTGGTGAAGGCACTGGACTGGGACTCGGGTGATCTGGACTCATTTCCAGACTCTACCACAGATCCTTTGCATCACTTAATCCTCTGTTACCTAAATGTAGAATGTGGATAGTAATCCTTCCTTTCTTCCATGTTTATCTGCCATCTCTAGACTGTCAACTGGCTGAGACATGGGTAGTTTAGTATCTGTTTGTACCGCTCCTAGCACATTAGAACTTGGATCTTGGTTGGGGCCCCCTGAAATACACGTAATAAACCATCATAGAGTATTGACCTATTATAGAGATAGGGAGTTCAGCCACCAGGTTGGGATTTGGAAATTAGCCTCCTCAATTTAGAGATGTTCAGAAGGGAGTGAACATTTGGTCCCATCTCTAATTGAGAATTGGTTTCTCCTTCCCCCCAGGATTTTCTTACTGTTTCCTGTGCTGATATTCAATCTCTCTCATTGTGCATGCTTGAGAATAACAAGTCTGTGTGAATTTCTTCATATGAGTTGCAAGCAAAACACCTTAAGGGAGATATAACAAGAAATGCTTTTTCCATGCTTGTGTTTGCTGTAGATAATAGCAGATGTGCTGCTCATGGAGTTACCTGCATATATCTGGCTGACAGTTCGTCTTCTGAGCTGAGTTTGGTTTGCAAAACAGAAGCCAAGTCCAGTTGTAATATCTTCTGATGAAATAACCATAGTGAAACTTGGAGCTCTGTTGATCAGTCATATAAGGCATTTCTTTGAATAAATTATCAGATGAATATCTCTGGAGTCACTTTAACCATGACACGGCCCATAAAAGCATGGTTTGTGAAGCATCTGTTGAGTATCATTAGTAAGTAAATATCTCTTAGTTTATAACACCTGTTATCTGGGACTAATAAAAACACAATGCATTGATGAGTTGAAGGTCATTCCTTCTCTATGTTCAGGTGACTTGTGGAGATTACATACACCCTCTCTCACACAAAGAGCTTTGTTTCTTAGTGTATAATAAATTTCTTATTGTGATAATAGTAGGAGATGCAGATAGTTCAGCCTGAAGAAAGGCTTTCATTTTTATTTTCTGAGCCCAAATTTAACTTCTCAAAAATAGATTCCCCAGACATAATCCAGGGCCCATTTTACAATATATAATCTGAGACACTGAGAGTCAGCTTTTTAAAACCAGTGCCATAATTGCATTTGCAACGCTTGCCTGTTCAAAATCTCCATATTTTGCTGAAAACTAGTGTTTGCATTGTGCAAAAGTGGCCATCATGCCCATAAAAAGAACTCCACTGGTTCTCCACTAGCTTGTAAAACCTACATCTAATGCACACATCATGAGTTCAGGTAGAAGTTTTGTGGGTGACACGCAGACTGCTAGCATTTGAAATCCAGCCTTAAGATTTGAACTCTCTGTGGATGTAAGTCCCATGAAGTCAGTAGTGCCAGCAGACAATTTGAGCCATAATCTTTTTCTTAAGAATTTTGAAGCTACACTGATCATGTAACTTACTCTAAGCATATTCTTATCCTTCCCTCATTCTGTTCTCTTTCTGTTTTATATATTTTTCTCCATTTACTTTTGTGTTTTTGGCTTGATCTTTTTTTAACCACTTTTTGTAGTAGTCACTTACACCACTGCAAAATGAGTGTAAAAGGCTACTACTTTGATCTGGTAGTGTAAAACACTACACTGGCTTTTGCACTTGTGTTGATGCCTGTACAAGGTGAAGGGTCATGGGGAATCAGGCCGTTTTTCTTCCAAAATATCAATTGATGTGAATATATTAAAAAAAGAGTATTAAATGTCTGCACTTTTGTTCTGAGCTTTTGAAAGAAAGGTATAATTTAAGTGCAATTTCCCTCTGCACTATAATCGTTATTTGTTTTTGTTTTTTTTTTAATTTCACATTGCAGTGCACTGCCTAACTTGTCTCCTCACTCTGTAAGAAAATGGAAACAGGTAGCATATGTCAGGCTCAATCAGGTGCTCTTCCAGTTAAACAATCACTGCAATTATTGTGAGCCTCCTTTGAAAAATTCAGATTTAATAGAAAATCTATTGAAACAATCAAAGTATTCATCTTTCAGAAAAGTCATTGTGTAAGTGCAACGTAAAAGACAGCTATAAATCACGGTGCTATGAACCTCAAATAGATAATCAATTTCACAGAAAGCATCAATAATCAGAGTTTGACATTTATTACTCTTTGGATGGTTTATCTTTTGGGCTAGAGGATAGCAGCAGTAGTGATGAATACCAGTTCTGTCATGGAACACAATTAAATGGTGCAAGGGTAAAGGATTTTATATTGTGCAAAAAAGCAATCAAATTTATAATTGAACCAGATTGCATGAAATCTGTGGGAAATAAATATGACCCCCTAAATGCATAAAACTTGAATCATAGTGTTATAGCTCAGGAGATAATGTCACAAACTCTACTTTTGTATATTATCTTTGGAGTCACTTATTTAACCTCTCACTAAAGTTAACAGTCCTGCAAAGCCAAATCTTCCTCTGCACAACATCAGGAGGATTTTTACCCTGTGCAGAAGAAGAAGAAAATTAAGATTGAATTGGTTCCTCCTATTATAATTATGTGCCCTCACCTGGTGTCTTTCATTATTCATTCCCAAATAAGCAGGCAAGTTATACTGACTGCTTAGACACAACCCCGTGAGCAAAGAGGGATCAGAATGCAATCCTTTCTTTATTTTCCAGTAAGGGCAAGTGTTAATTTTTTCCTGCAGAACTGTTTCCTGGTGGAGGCCTAGAGAACACCTTCCAATATACTGTCCAAACGAAATAGTGGAGTACATAATGGGTGAACTTGTGGGAAAGCCCTCCGGACTGGCAGGGTACATCTGTTACTTGCAAGTCCTGGAAGACTTTCAAGGATGTGAGAAACTCAAATTTAAAAGTTAGTGTTATAGATTAAATTGTTCAGAAAAGGAGTGGGTGGGCAGACTATCTGCCATAGTTTGAGATACCATAGTTATAGTAGGTTAGTAGAATGCTACCTTCCAGGCAGATTTTGTTACTGTTTCTGAGAAGCGTTCACCATTTCATTAGCTTTTTCATAGAGGATTGTATTAAAAGTTTACCCCCTAGTAACAGTAAATATAGGCCACAGAAGTTGACCTAAAGTGAAGTTTTGTGTTCACATCTTTTTATGTCAGCTGACCCAACGTGATCTTAAAAGCAATGTAAAATTCCAGGAAACAACCCTGTCATTCCATTTGGATAGAAGTGGGAGCACAGAAAAATAAGATTCTTTACGCAGTCAAAGATGATTGAATTCAAACTCATGCCCCAGAGAAATAGATCAAGTATTGTGCTTGATATAATTTTACTATTCTGTTCTCCTGCAAGATGAGTATATGAATTATGGAGGGGAAATATACTATTGTGGCTTCTAAATTTACAATCAAATTTTTTTTTTTTTGGCATTGGCAAAAAGATGTGTTTGGTAATGCTTGTGTTTTCTTTCTTCATTTTCATTTTATTCCCCAGCTCATCCAAAACCAGGACAAGAATCTCTGTTTATGTATTGCGCGGGATTCTGCTTTGTTAGAAATATGTTCTTTATATAAATTAAATTTGCTATATAAAAACAGTGGTTTAAATTAAGGGGAAACTATTTTGTGAAGCCCAAGAGGAAAGAGTGTGGGGGAAGGGCATGAATAATTAAATCCAAAACACCGCCAGGTTCTGCTACCCGAGAGTTAAGAATCTCAAAATATCCTATGGGGTTTTCTAAAATTTGGCAAAACGGTAAAATACAGTGCCAAATTCTCAAAGCTCCACAGAACAACCCTAACTGCAAAAATGTATGAGTATTTGTTCCAGGATGGGTACAGGCACATTTCTGCAGCAATTCTTAATTTTCGTTCATAATGTTCATTTACAGCTGTGCATTTGTGTCTTGGGAGGAAAGGTGGCCGGGGACTGTCTGAGTTAGTCAGTTTCCATTCTGATTAGAACAGGTGCTATGGGCAAATTTGGGCAAACCACAGCAACCTTTTGCTAATAAGTTTATTCTTCTCTTACTTAAAGAACAACAGGAACCAGCTGATCTTGATGACCCAGAAGTGAATATTGACAAACACTACAGAGTCTGTTGGTTTCACAGTCTTTGCTTTCCACTTTTGCAATCTAAAGAGATTTGGGGCATTTAGGGATAACAAGAGTCAAATTCACAAGAACTTTAAAATGTTGTGGATTTCCCATAAGCTGCAATTCCTTGGTGGCACATAGTGATTATTTGACAACTCAGATGGAATCTCTAGCTGTACTCAGATCAGTGATTATTTACTTTGGATGTGCCGTTAAAAAATGTGCTTTACTTTATTAAACCCCCTTCAACAGCTTAAAAAAAATTCATCTCCAGCATCTGGATGCATTATGGATGTTTCTGTGTCTATGAAATATTGGTGGTACATTTAAGGCATAAACAGAAATGCTTTTTGGCAAGATCATGAAGAGAAACATCTTTTACCATCAGTGTTCCTTTTGGCATCGGATTAAAACAAAAAAAGCCTTGCAATCAATATTCAAAGTTGAATTTCCCCAAGATTTTCTGCAAATCTGCACTTGGAGCATTTCATAACAATGATGGAGCTGTGTGTGTGCTTCTTTAAGTTTATAATGATAATAAATATTTGCCATTGTTGTTCTGAGGGATGTGCTAACCAAGAGAGCAAACAATTAGAAGGGCTTAGATGCTGTGGGCCAGCTTTCAAAAGTAACTGTTGAGTTTTGGGTGCCTTGGTTATTGGCTGCTCAGCTTGAGACTCCTTAAAAGAGAAGTGGTTGTTAGAGTTTTGAGCACCCACGCTCTGAAAATCAGAGCCCTTTATCTAGGTTGGGCACCTAAATGGAGGTGCTTGGAATATCTGATCTCTTTTGAAAATGTCAGCCCATAAGCCTGTCTTCCATTCATAAAGGAGATACAATAATTACCACAAGGAGACAGTGAAATGGATACTCCTTAGTGGATTGTTCTACTACCCTAGGGCTACTGGTAACATTAAAAGTGCATAGTACTTTTCCCCCCTACCTCCAAAGATGGCAGTGCTAGCTATACTACAGGTTCACTTTCCTTATTATACATTGCCCCATTTTAATCAACATTATGGCTAGATTGTGGCCAGCCTCTTTGTGGGTGCACAAGTGGAGTATGTGGGAGGCAAAACCAGCTTTCCACCATACACCCCCCATCTGCAATCCTGCTGGAGAATGCAGGCCCTGCTAGCACCCTAATGGGAACAGGGGAAGAGTGATGCTATAACCCTACAGCATTTGTACCGATCAGTTAAGCAGCCCTGCTGGAGAGAGAAACACATGTACTCCCTAGCAAGGGGATGATGGAGCTACCGTTCCAGTGTACAATCCCCAGAAGGAATCCTGGTGGAGTCCAAGTCAGCACAGATCCTCAGGTGGCTGCAACATGGTCTTTCAAGCATGACTGACAGCAAAAGCCAGAATCTATCTATGTCTTAACCTGATGCCAGGATCTCTCCCAGGGCGGGTAGGCAGTTAATTGTAAGCTTAGGGTCCAGATTTTTAAAACCCAACCACATTTTCTGAAGACACAATTTTTCTCTCATAATTGTGGATGCAGTTAATATCATTTGGATGTCTTGCTGTCTGAAATATGGGCTCGGCTACAGAGCTCCTCGCCTGAATGACATCAACAATTATTATTTGCAGGAGCAAAAGCAGGTTGAACAGAGCCCCCTTCAAAACTTAAGATCTAATTGCATAAATACAGTTTTCATAGTAACTGACTCCTGTGGACAGACAGTGAACTGTTGTAGGTTTCCTAGGAACTCCATGGTGGACAGACCAGTAGCCAGTCAACACCCTTGATTCTCTGTCATCCTGTATCAGTTTTATCTTGCCATTGGGGCTGTTTCTCTATGTTCTGCTCTTTACAAAACACCTCCTCTCCTAACAAAGAGCCATATAGGCATCATGCATTATGCCCCATCCCTATTCCACGTGCTTGGAAGAGTGAAAAGTATGCTCGCTTAGTGGTAAATATACCATGTGGTATCATTACAGGTTTACTTGGGATATAATCTAGAGCGATGCTCTAAAGATTAACATCTGGCCACTTACTTTAGCTTTTCTTTTCTTAGCCTGCACTAGTAATTAATCCCCTAATTTGTCAATTCCTTGGATTTAGCAGACTTGTAAAATAGATACACAGGATGTAAAAGAGCAGGACTGTAAAAGTAGAAGCATTCCAGCTAAACCCAGCCATACAGCATTATGGTTTTCAGTACCCTAAATGTAAATTAATTCCCACCTGTAGAAGGTATCAACAGCCTGTGCAGAAACAGAAACGAAGTTCACTTTAGACTTTCTAAATTCCTATCTCAAGAAAATGCATTGAAATTGCCACCCACTCTCAGTCTGGCTGATTAAATAAAATATTGACCCTTTCCAAACACAATATTATCATTCCAAGCATAATATTATCCAGTAGTGTCTGAGATTGTTTCTACAGCTCTTAAAAATGAATTCACCTGGCACCCCCTATCTACTCAGATAAAGAAACAACATTGTGCTTTTTAAATAGGAAACCGATTACGCAATGGCTAAAGTTAATCCATAGAATAATTCTTTAACCTTCCTTCATAGTGAATATCATTTGCCTAATATTACTTCCGAACAAAGGAAGAAAAAATGCTCTTTTCCGTCCCTCCATTGTTACTTTTCCCTGTACAAAACCATTACTATTGGGAACCGTTCTTTACGCACCAATTTAAAAAAAAAATATCCTGTTTTTGATCTGCAGTGGGTCTTGGCAACAAGTGGCGAAACAATGGCATACACAATAGCACAAACCGTTCCTGTAACAAACATAGATTGTACCAAGAAGTAAACACACAGATTAAAATTCACCCCCTGCAGAGTCAGCACAAAGCTATGTCCAACTTAAATCTACTTAAACCATATTTTAAGAGATTCAATGAAACTTAAGTGGTGCATTAACTTTACATAGGCCTTCTGCAGAGGGGAAAAAAATCACCTGTAGTGAATATGCTGGTCACAATGCTTCATTTCCCCTCAAACCCACCTGGTTTGGAGGGCTCCAACTGAGGCTCTGAGCATCTGCTTTTCTCAGGGACCAGCCTTACATTTCTTTCCCAGTTCTTCTCATGTATTAATAGGGGTCATTTTTCTTACTGCATCACATGGACTGATTACAACCTTGTCATGTTAAACTGACAGTAGCACCATACTGCTGATGGATATCAAACTGACATATCCCATCCTTTCTGTCAGGGTGCCAGATAGGGACACGCTCCCAGACAGCCAAAACTCCCCCAGACAGTACCACCTATTAGGCTGCTCCGACTTGCTTGTATCCATTCTTTTCATTGTGAGACCAGGTAAACTAAGCTGCTTGTGCATTTCCCAGTTTAGATTGTTGGGAACAATGAACATTGCATATTGGTTTTCTTTTCCTTAAAGGGTGATTAATGATCAAAAATCTACATTTAAGCAAATCTCAGCCATGGTATTTATTTAGGAAAGGTTGTTTTTCACTGCTGCATTTAATGGAAGGTCATAATTTTTGATATAGTTAAAATCAGCATTAGATAGAGATACAATTTATTGAATTGGATTTTTGAGACATACTATTTACAGTCAATGGCAAATTTATTTTTATTTGTGCATGTGTTTACATGCTAACTTTGAAATATTTAGATGACTGTTAGTGAGCTTGACAAAGTTTGTATTATTTGTGCAGAGAGAAGACTTGGCTTCTTAGCGACCATGTAAAAGACAAAAGCATGCTATCCTAACAATATATTGCATTATAAACATGCCCTTTGAAAATGATAAAATAGTTCAAAATAACTTTTTTTTTTTAATTCAGGCTGCAAGCAGAATAATGAAGTAAATTCAAATCTCATCCATTCTCACTCAAATTCTTGGAGTCTAACTATATAATCATTACATTTACATAAGTATAGAGGTTACATCATTCAGGAAGGGAGATGGCAGAAGCCAAAGCAAGCACAAATTAGACAGTTGGCTCTTCTCCCTTGCTTGAGGCCATGAGAAGAAACTCTGCTAGTGGATACATGTTTTCCTAGTTTTATTAGTTTACAACTGGTAACTAGGGAAGGTGTTGTGATGAGAGGATTAAATGGTATTGTTAGCCTCAAAGGTTTCATTCCTAATTGATGCCTTCCTATTTGACAAGGCTTTGTCACATGAAGAGTGACTTTTTGACCTCACTGGTGAACTCATTGTGCTGCTCATTGTATGGAACTGAACTGGTGTTGCTTGCCATTGATATCCCGGTCTGAAATCGAAGTATTTGCTGGTTAATCTCTGCTGATCAAGGGGGGGAACAGCACTCGATTTCTTAATTTTACATGCTATTGATGAGTTATTAATCTGTATTCAATTATTCTTGCCAAGGATGAATAAAAGTGAACTATAATGTCTGTAACTACATTGGTGGAAAAATATTCAATATAGAAAGGTTCCTCCCTCCAGCCCCATTTCCCTCCTGTATAATGAGCCTCCTCACATGCACACCAGGAAGCTATGTTTTGACATTCTGAAAACAACAGCACATCATTCAAAATATCTTTTGGATATTGTACTGCTTTTAGAAGAGTTCTTCCACAAAGGACCTGGAAAACCATGGCCCAGTGTGGGTGATGCATGCATTCCTCCAAAGGACGTGCCTGTGCTTGAAGATATTTGTGTGCTTGAATATGTGCACCTTACAGCTGAAGCCTAGGGAGCTTTGGGACTGGGAATCGGGAGCACCTTCCATGCTACTGAGCAATCAGGCAGGCCATTTAACTAGCAGTATATGATGCATACACCGATACTCACACACCCAATCACTTTATATGAGATTATTGTGGGGATTAGTAGATTTAGATCCCAAAACCATTTTAACACTTCTCTTCTTGGTTGAGATGGATATTTTGAAGGTACTTTGGGGGAGTAGGTCAGATTAGATATTACAATACGAGTTCATCTCCCCAAAGAAATGAGGTGTGTGAGGTAATACTTTTAATGGAACAACTTCTGTTGGTAAGAGAGACAAGCTTTCAAGATTCAGCTCTGTGTAAACTCAAAAGCTTGTGTCTCTCAGCAGCAGAAGTTGGTCCAATAAAAGATGTTACTTCACTCACCTTGTCTCTAATACCCTGGGACCAACATGGCTACAACAACACTTCATCTTCCTAGGTAGATATATAGGCCAATATGTATCCTGGATAAGAAGGCTGCAATTTAGTATGAAGTATGATCTCTTCAGCCTAAGCTCAGAGGTCTTAATACTTTAGAGCAAGTGTGTCACTGCTGCCATTACCAGAAGATGTATGATCTCGCCTTATTTACTTATGATTATTACTGATCATCTTAACAAAGAGGTTATCAATATACAAAGTGAGGAAGAAATTCATTTATATTATTCTATCAATATCAAGGTCATTTCTATAACTAAAAAGGGTTGTGAACAAAAGATGGATGGAACATATATGACCGAAGCTAGCCATCTAATTCATTTACTTTACTCCCAATAGCAAAGTTTTATCGCTGATATCCAGAACAACATGTTTAACTTTTCAAGACAATTTTTGCTCAAATAATATGGAACTTTGAATAGAAATTTAATAGTATTTTGTAGTTCTGAAGCACCTTTCATCAGAGGAGCACAGATCACTTTACAGTCATTAGCTTATTAAGCCTGAAAATCAACTTGCAATGTTAGTATCGAAAGTATTATCCCTATTTTGCAAGTGGATAAACTGAGTCATTGAAGAGGTGGAAACAAAACACAGGAATCCTGATTCCTGCTCTAACCACTCGATAATGTGCCTTTCTCAGCGCTGAGGATAGAAAACAGAAGTTCTTCTCCTAGTTTTCTGCTCCTAGTCAAAAGACTTCCCTGGTTCTGTTGCTGTTCTTATTTTTTTTAATCACTATTTCTATTCAAATTTACTTTTTTTTAGAAAATGAACATAAATTCAGAACTTTCCTTTTGTTTGTGTATGTACATGTGTAACTCTTCTCTTCTTGGTCCTGACTGAAGTGCCAAAATACTATATGAAAGACTTTCTCTTGTATTCCTAGTGTAGTTAGAAGCAAGAATTACCAGTTACGTGATCCAAACTATAATCAAGTTTATTAACAGTGATTTAGCCATAGGCCAACGTGCAGTCTAAACTACACAAACCTTCTCAGTCTCCATAATTGTTCTGGAAATGTGGAAAACACTCTGAGATTTCAGGTACTTACTATATCTGGTCAGACCAGAAATATTAATAAAAAATGACCTTTCCTTCATGAAAAAGACCTATAGGATGAAATCCTGGTCCCAATGAAGTCAAGGGGAGTTTTGACGAGGATTTCACCCATAGAATTTAATAGGGATGATAGCAATAGAAATTAGTCTGAAACCCTATACAATTTAATGCAGAATGATGTCCTTTCTATATGAAATTCTATAACAGGGATACAACATTCTATTACATGCAGAAGGACTTTTCATAAAGGCCATGTGAGAGGAGGTCCTTCTGCATCCAGACCCAGTTATAAGCAAGGAGTTCAGAGGAAGCCATGAAAGCTGAAAAGAATGGGATTAGAGATCCTGAATTTTTTACAAACCTCAGACATATTTTAGGTTCAGTCTGGGTTTGGGACAAAGGTTTTCATTGTTATTTGTCATCATGAGCACTAGTTTGTTCATTCCTAAATAAAATCAAACAAGGGACTGAACTGTTAACCTGGGTCAGAACCTCCTTGAATTCTAGAAACATTCCAGAGCTAAACTTAGTGCCTAGTCCTCTTTTTATACAGCAGGAGATTCAAAAGCCCTCTCACTTTGGCAGCACTCAGACTCTGATTCTGAACTTTACAACTAAGGCCCACCTCTAAAGATGACTCTTAACATCCTACAAAAGAACTAAGATTAATACAAGAACTGATCGAGAAACTAGAGTCTCAAACTGAGTCAGAGCCAAGCCTGGCTTCTCATTAAGCTCTCACTTCTTTTTCTGGGAAAATTTCCTTTCCATGTCTCATTCAGGAGACACTTCTGTCACATTCCTCTTTTCTGTCCAGACTTCTCCTCCAGTTTTGTAAAGTAACCAGATTTTGTGGGATTATTTTAGTGCAGTTTCCTCCTGCACATATTATTATGTTTATCAGGGTGATTGCTTAGCTGGCAAGCCAATTATGTGGATACTCGCCCATAAACTTTATTTTCAAATGATTTCTTGGAATTTTAAGAGTGACCTTTTCATAACATTCAAGGGTTGCTCTCTGGCTGAATTTCAGCAAGACTGTTGGAAAAAATGTTAAATGAAAGAAATGTGTTCCTTAATTAATTAATAGTTTGAGGGATGGAAATCCTGTAGTTCGCTAAAGCATACAGAACTGTAGTGCACAGAGTTCAATTATACCAAATAACACATGCGACACCTACCACACACGGTAAAAATAAATATATTTAATATTTCCTACATGGTATAATTGTCAATATTCATTGAGGGGGAAAGCTGAAGACCTGATTATGTCACCCTTACATTGAATCATACTGTGAATAGACTTGTTCTAATCAATAAGACTATTTGTCAAGCAAAGGACTACATGCTGTGAGTGAAGGTGGCAGAATTTGGCTACAAGGGCTGAGAGGGTGCTAGGGCTACAGTGGAAGTGGCCCAGGGAAAATAGGCAGCAGGTTGGAGGAAGGCGGTAGGTGGCTGCTGGCTATAGGGTCCCTGGGTCAGGACCCAGAGTAGTGGGTGAGCCTGGGGTCCCCCCCACCCTTTGCACCCCACTTGCCAGTGAGGAGAGTGGCCGGTATCCAGACTGCAGTTTTTCCTGAGACGAGGGGCTGGACCTTGGACTGCAGTTGACTGCTGAGGCAAGTGGCGGGACTAAGGACTACTTGTCCCCTGAAAGGGGGGAGATACTGGGATGAGGGCACAGCTGGAGGACCGTGCCCAGAAGAGGACACTGCGGTCCGGGGAGCGACACAGGTCCAAAGAGTAGAGACACCAGTGATGGCAGTTGTGACACCACTAGCTGAAGGTGGACTAGAAAGGGGGAGAGCTAATTTCCAGGACAGCCAGTAGGAGGCGCCGCAGTGGTGAGTCCCATCCTGTCACACAGGGGGAGTCAATAGGCAGAGCACAGGCCAAATCCAGATGGTGAAATCTTTTTATTTACGTATCATTATCATTATTATTTTTTTCAGGAGTCTGAAACCTGACTATACCTTAACCAAAAAATTTGGACCTTGACAAAAAAATAATTGACTATCCCTGCTGTATAGTGAAAGTTCTTTTTTTGTTCTTTTTCTCTTTTAATCATTTGCCATCTTGGGAATGTTGCTGTGGGACAGCTCATGTTGAGAGATGGGTCTTATGTTTCATTCTGGAAGCAGTGAAGCTTATACTCGCTCTATATTTTGGGACGTCCATAGGTATGGGCCTGCCACGTACAAATTTCATCCTAGCTCCAGAGTCCCTAAGGAGTGTAGTCGCTGTAGCAGGAAATGGGTGTGGTTGATTAAACCTATTTTTGTTTAAATAGTATAAATAAGTGGATCTTAAAAATGTTGTTGGGTGACTGAAAATGGAGGAATAGACAAGAATTTAGGCCACAAGTATCTATGTTTTGGAGTAGTATGAAAGGCAAATGCATCTGTTGTTTGTATCCAAAGAATACATATAATGAATGAAATACTTTTTCTTTTAGCAAAACTGCCAAACTTCCAAGTGCATTTCTCATGCTCATTAACACTGGACTTTAAGAGTCTGATAAGAATGCAATATAAAATCAAACAGCCCCTAAAGACTGTGAGATTATATTTAATACCCTCCTATCACCAGCCTCTGAGTACTTGGCAAGAGAAATGGTGACATTTACTAATCAGTACCCTCTCTTATTTGTCTTGGCTGAAAGTCTCAAGTCCTCAGCTTATTGAAGTTATTACAAATGCTCTCCATTAGATTGTATTTTACTTCCTGGTATTTGCAGAAGAATTTGATCACAATGTCGTGGAGGAGTTATGTCTTTAAAACGAAATGCAGGAGTTCAGATACCAGGCATGTAATTTGCATGTTTATTTTCTCTCTTGCAATCTTGTTCTTTAACTTATTCTTAGTGTTTGACGTTCATTGTTTTCCCATCATCTGACCTTGACATTTTTTCACTCCTTTCTGCATGCACGGGCTTTTGTTTTGGGGGATAGCTGGTGTTATTTATTACTAATATATGAATATCCTCTAACAGTTCATCTTTATAAATGTGCAATTAGCCCTCCTGAAGGTTGCCAGAAGAGATACAAGCTGGGCAAGTGGCCGTGCAAGGTTCCTCTACAGTGTTCCAAAAATGTGCTTGATCTGCCTTTAGCAGTGAGGTCATTCTCCATGACCTGCTCAGTCCTTGGCACCACTCTGTGCAGGGCCAGCTCCAGGCACCAGCAAAGGAAGCAGGTGCTTGAGGCGGCCAATGGAAAGGAGTGAGACATCCAGGTCTTTGGCGGTGGGTCCCTCAGTCCCTCTCTTCCTCTTTGAGCTGAAGAGGAAGAGACGGAGCAAAGGACCCGCCACCAAAGAATGAAGTGGCGCAATCGACTTGCCGCCGAAGAGTGGCCAATCAGCTTTTTTTTTTTCTCCGCTGCTTGGGGCAGCAAAAAAGCTGGAGCAGGCCCTGATTCTGTTTAATACTGGTTTTACTGATGCGGAAACCTGTTTAGCTAGAATTGAACTGAGTCCACCATCTGAATTTACGTTGGTCACTAAATTCCTGCTAAATGGAAACAACTCTGGGACTTGCAAACTCTCCTTTCCAATGGCAATGGAAGGGCAGAATTTATCCTTTAGTGTGATAAGCAGCTTGGACACCCAGAACATCTGTTATGCCACAGATTCATAGATTCCAAGGCTAGAAGGGACTACTGTGATCATCTAGTCTTACCTCCTGTATAAACAGGCCATAGAACTTCCTTCCCAAACTGTCTCATGATATACCACAACTTTAAGCAAAAGCGTCACAATGTTGCATATTTTAATGTTACATAATTTGATTATTACATATAGAATCATAACCTGAAGTCTCTGTAACTATTAAGTATTGGGGGTTAATTATACTCTTTTTTCCCCCCATATGCTGGTAGAAATTAGATGTCCCAATTCAGACCAATGTCATCTAAGCTGTTTAAGAGAAACAAAATGCGTTTGTTCCCGAGGTTGGCAAAGAGTGAATTTGGCTTCAACTTCAACACATGATTATTCTGAATGAAACCAGACAAGTCTATCTATAGACACAAATTCTAACTCGAGTGTCCCATGTAGCATTTGGGTTATTTAGAGCCCTTCCCTGGACAGCATAACGAATCCATGCTGTTCATCCTCAGTCACCCCGCTCCGCCACCCCTGGTCAGGAAAGCAAATGCTGCCCTCCCATCCCCACTTTCAAATGAGTATCAAGAACATCTTTCCTCCATTTTCTCTTAATTTCAGATACATCAATTTTAAGTACCCAGAACAGGATATTGAAAAGTTCCTCAATTCAGCAGTGTTTCACAGACCCATTTGATGCAGAATATTATGGCTTTTCATCTGTCATTTGCCAAAAAATACAGCGAATCACAAACACTTTTTTTTTTTATGAGCACGGGAAAGAAGTATTAAGATAACATCAAAAGAGTTTGTTATGGTGCCCATCTTCCCCGTCCTTTGTTGGGAAGTAACGTTGCCATGGTGACGTGTACAATAGAGATTTCCAAAGTCCTAGAAATGAGTTTTAAAGGACTGCTCTGGTGTCTCAGTGCACAAGCCATAGCATCCTGCTTGTTGTCATTACCAGGCTGCCTTCCTCGTACTCTGCTGGCAGGCAGTCTTCACAAGCTTGTCCTGCTTCTTCTCCGGGATCTGACTGCACATGAGGTGCAGAGAGGGTTGGGAGAAACTTTAACATCACAAGTCCATGCAGTGATGAGTGGAATAAAATACTCAGCCATAGAAAAGGTGAGCTGAAACCAGCAGCTCATGAGACAATTAAAAGTTGTCAAAGCAAAAACAAACAAAGAAACAAAAAAACAAACCTGATGAAAAGATGTTCCCTGGGGATCAAAGGTCAGATTTAACTTCGATATCTATTTTGCTTCATAAAATGAGCACGATTCACTGCTCAGGAGGGAATCCTCAACCCTCCTTCCCTCCAGATTGTACCAGTAGAATAATTCTTGTGCACAAAGTTAGCTTCACAAGGTTGTGGGGTTTTTTAATCAATTCACTTTGTCTCTTTTATGGGCTTTCCTACAACTCCACCTGGGAGGTCTCAGAGTGACCTTAATTTGAAGGAGCTCCTAGGTGAGGTCTTTGTATCTGCGTGGTGGTGTATTTCTACGTGGAGAATGGTGAGACAAAAATGACCATTAATCATGGCAATGTTTGAGGAACGTCAGGAGGCTGGGGTGAAGAGTGCAGCTTTGCACAACAAGGTGAAAACAGACACACACGTGATGGGAGATAATGTTTACACAGAAAGCGTCTGGATTAGGGTTAATATTAAACCAACTCCTTCCCTGTCTGTATTCAAATAATGACAAGGACCTGAATTTTCCCCATTATGCCTAGGTATTTCAGCTCATTGTACACTGCTTGGGGACCCCTGTAATTGCTAGGCTCAGCAACAGGAAACAAGGGTATTTTTAGCTGTAATTTTGGACTTCTTAACTATGGTAATTTTTAAAATCAAACTATTAATTATTTTACTTTATTAAATAATGGGGCAGCATGTTCAGTTGGTTAAGGCAGAAGATTGTGAGTCAGAGCCTCTAGTTTCAGTTCCTGGTTGTGCCACTGACCCACCTTGTCACCTTGGGCAACTAACCTGAACTCTGTGCCTTGGTTTGTCAGTCTGTGAAAAGGATGTTCCTTCCTCACCGGGATGTTGTAAGGTTTACGTAATTTAACGTCACTTTTAATCTTTTAAAAAACTTGGTTAAAAATCACTACGCAGGTTGCAAAGATCAGCTAAACATTTGGATTTGAATCCAAAGTTAAGATCTGAGAGTTCAAATGTGGTGTTCCAGTTTGGGCTTATGTCCAATTATTTCTTAAATGCAGAGAAAATGGGCAGAATAAACAAAAAATTATCTAAAGTTGTATTTAAAGTAGATCATCCCTACAGTTTCAACATGATTTTGATACTTTTAAAAATCATTACAGTACATAAGGATCCAAAAGTGTTAGAAGTGCGCATATTTACTTCATTTGACTTCAGTGGGCTTTATATAGGGTCCTATAACTTTTTAAAATTGTGTGTGTGTTTTGCAGAGAGTATATTTACATATTATATAAAAACACAATAATAGATAGTAATGGAAGGAAGAAAGTGCATAATTGTTCACTTACTTTATAGGGTGACAAATGAAGTCCAATGCATAGAATGACATTCATATACTGTTAGTGAACATACGTAAAGTATGTTATAAACGTAAGGACAGTTACTACAGAGCTGCAGTAAGTGTTTTTTTAACATTAATATGTTGGCTGTCTAATAAATTTAGTATAAAAAGTCTTTACACATAATGTCAAACTACTAAAAATCTACAAGCAAAAGATTCTTATTTTGTTGTTCAAGTGCCAAACTACTGGATTTTGGAACAGATCAATTTTTTGGTTTCATTTCTGTATCTGAAAATTGGCAAACTATTTGAACATTTTAAGAAAGAAAGAGAAAGAAAGGGTGGATAGCAGGGGGGTGCTTTTATCGAATTGTAGAGATGGCGATGAGAAATGGTGGTTTTGCCAGTAATGTGAATGACTATGAAGATTCAGGGTCAAATTCTGAGCTCTGTCAATGTGAACCCTGAATAACTCCACAGATCGCAATGGGGTTACTGAGACTTACACCAAGGCCCAGAGTTTTAAAGGTATTTGGGTGTTGCCGCTCTGTGTTGCACTAGCTAACTGATTTAGGACCCTTAGTCTCATTTTCAAAATGCCTAAATTCCTTTTGAAAATGACTTAGGCTCCTAAATCAGTTAGCTGTTGCAACACCGAGTGCAGCAATGCCTACATACCTTTAAAAATCTGGGCCCAAAAGGCCAATCTTTCCACCAGCCTTTGGATAGAAAGATATTTTCTTTATGAAAGAGGCAGAAATCGGGTAGGGGAGGGAAAAGAGGGTGTTCTGGTTTTTATTTTTGTTTTTGCCAAGTACTATATATCACTACTTGTCTAATATAATTTGGAGGTGAAAAAGAAGAGGTCTCCTTGTGTGCTTCCAAGGAAGCGGCTATTGAACCAGAAAGATAAATCAGAAAAATTCAAGGTAGAGTGGCCAATTGACTGTGATTTAAAGTGAAAGTCCTTATATGTGTTCATGCACTAAAACACAGACAGGTATGTCGTTTGAAAGGACATCCATTTTTGTGCACCAGGAGGAAGGGAAAATAATAATTGTTGTCCTCTTTGCAGTGACTGCTAGAATTGAAGTGTCCCAAGCACTGTCAGTTTCTCCATGAGTATGAAGGATTTGTAGTACAAGGCAAAAGTTCTCCATGGAGGAATGGTAAGAATGTAGCTGAAACAGATTTGGGTGTTTTTATAATTGAGGGCTGTCTCCTGAAAGGTGATTGGCACTCTGGCCCCAATCCAGCAGAAGACTTTGTGTGTCGTCCTATTAATTTCAATGGGGTTACTAATACTAACATGCTTGAGTGCTTTGCTGAATCAGGGTCAGAGCCCTCAGCACCTCATTGAATCAAGCCCTAAAATAATGATTAAAGCTTGAGATACCTAGTTTGCTTTAGGTCCCAGCAGGGATATCTTCCTCTAAGCCAGCCTGCAGAAAGAGAGCAGAGAGTTGGTACAGATGGTGAATAACTTAGCCATCTTCCTGGTGCAGGGCAGAATAGGCAGCTGCCTGACTACATGGGATGCACTTTGGCAGCGTGCACCCCTCCAGCTAGTGCATGTTGTTAATCAGTTGAAGGGCAGGCCATTTCCCTTAGGTGACAGACCATACCCTGTTGGGACTACGGTGCATTAATTGATACCTTAATGGCATTCAGTGCAAGGTTAAATCCTGCTCTGGTGTATATGGAGAAGCCTACAGTGACCTTCCTTACTAGTGCACCACAGATTATTTTAAGAAACATATAACAACTTGAACGAAACTGGTTGATTGCATGAATCTATCATTTTATTCATAGTTTCCTAGTATTGTGCCAAGATAGTAAATAGTTCCGGTACTAGAATTTAATTGACCTGAGCCTACATCATGGTCCTCATTGGAGACCTTTATGCTCAGGTGGGATCCCACTGATTTCAGTGAGGTTCTGCTTGGGCACAGGAGTCTGGATGGGACCTAGGTTTATAATTGTGTTTTCGGGATTTTCTGTTGATGTCCCTGAAGTCTGCAGTGCAAAAGCGTGTAGAAGATTCCTGCTTTAGTTATGATCAAGGCTCCTACGCTTACCTTTAGAATCTGATCCTGCTCTCTTGGTTGAAAGGCATTGGATACATAATTGCAAAGTATCGTTATTATGATTGATATAGGTAACTGTACTATGCCTTGGTATATCGTTGTGAAGAATGCTGCAGTTAGCACATAGTTGCTCTTGTGATTTTCACAGATTAGATAATCATGGATGGCAGCACTTGAGCATATGCTCAACTTTATGCATATACTTACGTCCCCTTGTCTTCAGTGGGATGTAAGCACAGGTTTAAGCACCCTTCCTGAATAGCAATGCTTTTCTGTATCAGGACTTAGTAAACAGCTGAAGATGTTGATAAAGGAAAAAGCTTACAGGACAGCTTTGATCTCTTCATCTGATGGAAACAGTCGACAAATTCTACACTAAATTACATGGTTGTAAATCTGTAGGAAAATACATAAGAATCAGGATTTGCATTGATATTATGAGCAGGGTTCGGCCCATTATATAGCTTCTTCATCCTAGAATTTGCTGAATATGTCACACCATGCCCATTTCAGATTTTTGTTTTAAATGACAGTTTATCTGAGCTCAGAGAATGAATGGATAACATTACTATTTACATAAGCTCATTGTGATCTGTCTCAGTAATGTAATCAAATTAAGGTTAACTGCAGCTGGAGAATGCCAGCTTGTAAACTGTTTTTCAAAAAGAATCACATGGCGTTACTTGACATGTTTAGTATACATCTGGGAGGCTTTGCAAAAATTATAGCACATCCCTAACTAATGTAACCAAAGTCGGGATTCTGCTGCCATCGGTTCCCTAAATCCAGGAAATGAAATCCAGTGATGTTCTTCAACAATTGGAGGAGTGATACCTCCAAACAGATTCCTGTAACAAAAAATTCTCTGACATGGCTGCTGCTGACATGTTGTCTCTTTTGGCTAAAAACAACAGTGCAGTTGATAGAAAAAGCATATGGTGTAAATTTTGAGTACATTTATGAACATCTGTGTTAATTGCAGAATTACAGCCCTCTGTGCGTGTCAAGCACTGCATTTAGTATTATGGCATTTGTATAAGATGAAGTCCAGCCTGAGCTAGAATTACCCAATGGGTGGGTTTTCAATTTTTTTGTTGCTAACACACATCCTTTATGATGGTACTTTTCTTATTATTTGTATTATATGATGGGTTATGTTGATCTGTCTTACAGTAGTACTTAGAGACCCCAATGAAGATCAGGGACCCTTTTTCCTACAAACAGATAGGGTATATCTACACAGCAGTTTAACACCCGTGTGTGGCCCAAGTCAGTTGGCTTGGGTTATGGGGCTGTAAAATTAAAGGGTAGATGTTCGGGCTCAGGCTGGAGCCTGGGCTCTGTGATCCTCCCACTCCATGGGACCCAGAGCTTGGGATCCAGCCCAAGCCTGAACATCTGCACCACAGTATTGCAGCCTGAGCCCTGTGAGTCCAACTCAGCTGACACTGGCCCAGCAGCAGATGTTTAATTGCTGTGTAGACATACCCATAGTAAATGACAGACCCTTCCCCTAAGATCTTACACTCTTTAAACACACAAATTGTTAGTATTGCCACAATACAACTGGGGAACTGAGGTGTTTAGAGATTAAAGGACTTGTCCAAGTCTCAGAGAAAGTTTGTGGCACAGCTGGAAAGCAATCTCAGCTTTCTTGAGTTCCTGTCTATTGTCTCAACAACAAGACCATCCTTCCACTTTAAAGTCCTTTGTAAGAGGAAAGTATTACCTAGAGATTGGACCCAAACCAAATCTCAGATGCTAAAACCTTGTTTCCCACTCTTGAATTTGGAGGAGGTTCAGATCTGGATCAAGTATCAGAGGGGTAGCCGTGTTAGTCTGGATCTGTAAAAGCAGCAAAGAATCCTGTGCCTCCTTATAGACTAACAGACGTTTTGGAGCATGAGCTTTCGTGGGTGAATACCCACTTCCTCAGATGCATGTAATGGAAATTTCCAGGGGCAGGTATATATATGCTAGCAAGCAAGCTAGAGATAACGAGGTCAGTTCAATCAGGGAGGATGAGGCCCTGTTCTAGCTGTTGAGGTGTGAAAACTAAGAGAGGAGAAACTGGTTCTGTACTGCTAGAACAGGGCCTCATCCTCCCTGATTGAACTGACCTCATTATCTCTAGCTTGCTTGCTAGCATATATATACCTGCCCCTGGAAATTTCCATTACATGCATCTGAGGAAGTGGGTATTCACCCACGAAAGCTCATGCTCCAAAACGTCTGTTAGTCTATAAGGTGCCACAGGATTCTTTGCTGCTTTTACAGATCTGGATCTTGATTCAATAGCTGATTGTTCTATAACAAGTAAAATCAACCCCCCATATCCAATAATAGGAACTTTGAAAAAATTCAAATTAGGATCTCCATTTTGTAGCTTAGTCAGTCAGCAGTATTATCATCCTGGTTTACACAAGGCAGACTGGCTTATCCAAAACTGGAGCTTGTTGGAGAAACTTTGGCAAAACAGGTAGTTCTTCTGAAATGAAAATGCCTCACAAAATCAGTTGATTTTGACAGAATTTCATTTAGGAAAAAAATGAGGGGAAAAAAGTTCTGACAACATCCAAGTGTCTTGCTTTCAAATTTTTTGAATGAAAAGCTTCAATTTTTCAGTTTTAAATGAAAAGCTTCATTTAGAATATTTTTTAATTTTGTATTGGATATTTTAATATACTATAAACATTTTAAAAGGCAAAATTGAAGTGAAAACATTTTGATTTTGTTGAAATGAAATGTTTCCATCAAGCCAAAACAATTTTTTTTCAGAATTTTCCTTCACAGAGAATTTTTTTTCCACTCCAGTTTGAAACAAGCCATACATAGAAATCCTAAATCCTTTTCAAAACAGAATTTACATCCTCAGCACAAATTTGTCCAAAACCACAAAGGAAAGTTGTGTACGAGTTGGGATTCAAATTCAGGAGTTCCTGACTCTGAATCATGTGTACAGAGCATATAACAGGGTGGGTCTGTCCCATGTTAGAGTGAGCAGGTACTGGAGTCAGTCAAACCCTGTTCCAGGTGTTTTGGAGCACATGTGGGGAGACAGAAGGTGGTCCTGGAATGATAAGTAGTGTCTTGGTGGTTCCAAGAGACTGTTTCTTTAAGGATGCAGGACAAGGAGCCTTGTGGTACAGAGTGAGGCAAGGCTCCCTTCTCTCCCAGTAACGCAGGATGAGTTCTGGGAAACAGGATAGTTTATCACCCGTTTCTTCCCTCATAAGAGCTGAGACACCGACCTGCAAGGAGGCCTGCCTGCTGACCTCTCCCAATTCAGAGAAGAATGGAATTCAGCAGGAAAGGCCAGCTGAGGGAAGCTGATCCAGGTCTTCAACTGGCAGGAATAAGCATAGCCCCAAGGAGGCAAACTTTGAGACTCTTCTGTTAGGAGAAGACTTTGGAAGAAAGCTACTCAGGAAGGAGGGACTGGGTGGAAAAACCTGTTTGTGTTTGAATTTTGAAAGGTACTTTAAAGAGAAGACAGGCCCTCAGGGATGAGGGCCTGGGCCCAGCTCGAGGCTGGTATGAAGACTCTGTGGGGTTTTTGTTTGTCTTTTTGACTGGTGTACCCCAGAAGGGGTGGATTTTTGTTAAACAACTTTAGCCAGAGGACCAAGTCACTGGAGTAGCCAAAACAGGTTGTGGGCACTTTCAAAGACGCCCTAAGAAGGAGAAACAAAGGCAGGGCCACAGCAGAACCATTAAGGCCATGGGAGCCGGGGGGGAGGGCGGCACTCAAGAATGGCAACCCAGTTAGAGAGCAGTAGAGCACATCCCAATTTGCACTTAGTTCTCACTTTTTTTCTGTGCATTTATGGTCAAGTAAAACCAATGCAATATGTCCTCTGAATGGGTCAAGAACGTTGCTCCATCATTTACAATCAATAATATTTTATGGTACTTTGCATATAATACTAGGATTTATTGTTGAGCAACTTTCATCTGAGTGTGTCATTGTTTCACAAACAAATTAAGGCTCATACGATAAGTGTATTTACACTATCATACAGAGGATTAGACTAGAGTATAGAGAGTTTAGTGACCTGATTCTCAAAGGGCACTGAGGACCATGACTTCACAGTGATGTTAGTGGGAGCAGTGAGGGATTATTTAGCACCTTCAAAGGTCAGGTTGTTCCAACAGCAGCTCAATGGAATCTACTTGTAATGGTGCATGTTAAACCTATTTAACTTTCAGCATTTCGGGCAGCTGGTTTCTCTTCGCATTTTTTTTAATATTGCTCTAGTGTTCACCTCTCACTCTTGTTTGCTTTTAGCTATTTTCCAAACCACAATTTCAGTATCTATTAAAAGTTATGTAAAATATAGAATGAGTTAGAATTCTTAATATTTAAAATATGATACGTTGTTGTTACAGCTGAGCTCAGAAACATTTGCCAACATTTTTTAGTTCAGTGAATGGGTCAATCTCCCTTGCCCTGGGTCACAGAGGTCCACTAACGTCAGGCTAGGTCCTCACCTGGTGTAACTTGACATACGTTAATAATAATAATAATTGATGTAAGTTAGCTATCAGAGCCAGGTGAATTTACACCAATTGAGGGTCTGTTTTTTGTTGTTTAAAAATGTAAAAAATTCTTTAAAATGTGTAACATTTCTCATTTTGATAACCTTAATTTCCATCTCAGTTTTTTGTACGGTCTTGCTGCTCCAGTTGACAGCCAGATTGTACTGACACATTGCATTTAGGGTGTAATCCTGCAAGGTGCTGAGCACTCCAGCCCCACACAAGCACTTAAGCAGACGCTCTACTTTAAATGTATGAGTAGTCCCATCAAAATCAATGGAATTTCTTAAATGCTCTGTTGAATTGGAGCTAGAGTACTGGCTCAAGAGGCCTTTAGCATGCCTACCTTGATGGATCTTTACAGCATTTTGTAGAACTTAAGTACTTAACCTGCCCAGCTGCCTGCTTGCCTATATCTAATTTTCACCGTCACCAAAGTGCAGTCACTCTGAGGCAGAATGATGGGGCAGTTCTCTTACCGCACACCGCAGCACTACACAGCTGCCTGAGGGAGAACACGTAGAATACCGTATGCAAGTGCAGGAAGAATTTAAATAGGTAGAATATGAATAATTCAAACCAGAATCTGGCCAATTCTCTGGAGTTAGGACAACATCTACTGTCAAAAAAAAAATGCCATAAGGTCTTTAATGAACACAAGTGGGTTGGAAAACACTGATGTTGGATCTCACCTCAGAGAGATCTCTTATAGCTCATTCCTCCAAACCATACCATACCTGTCACCAAGCCTGTGCTGCTGAACCAAGGGAAGCCATCGTTAATGATGTGCTTGCCAATCTAATTCTCTGCAGTGCTGAAGTGCTGGAATGATTTTTATAGTGAGGGTGCTGATGATGGAAACCATGTCTATGTTATTACTACTTCAAGGCAGTGGGAGTGGTAGCACCCCCACTACCCTTAGTTCCAGCACCAATGCGTTGAGACCTCTGTGATTTATTTCTTCTCTGTCCAATGTTAGCATCTTAAGTGTGTGAGGATTTCTCTAGCAGATATATTAGGATCTTATGCAGACTTGGTTTAATTATTTTCCAATGCATTATTTCTTTACATCTAATTGAATTTTTAGACAAAATTGTGCTGTTGTGGAGCATATTGAGTGCTGGTGATTACCTGGTATCTACTCCAGAAATGACTGCATCACCACCTCTGGATTTTCCACTGCATTCCATCTTCTCTGCCTGTACTCTAGGCTGGATGCTTTTTGTGCTTTTTTAGTATGTGTGTGTCTCAGATCTAAAGATATATTAACTAGAACTGTTGAAAATTTTCAGTGCTTCAATGAGAGATTTTTGTGAGGAAAAACTTGCAAAATGTCTATCTGCTCTAGAGTAATGATAATTAATAATATCAGTAGGGCTGGTATACCTCCAAGTACATAAAGTATTTTGAGATCCTTTGGTATGGAAAGTGTTTTATACATTCATGCTGTTACTTGAGTGGAATGCTGTGAACTGGGACATCCCATTGGTGAACCTGTCTTTCTTATTAAGCCATCCATTTAAGAGGCCAGACTATTTTGAAAAAGTCTTACAAAGAAGTAAACAATTGTACTGGATAAAAAAATATAGGAACAAATTAGTATGTATGGCATTCCACCTTTATTTTGTCACTTTTTAATCTTTGTTATATTTTGTTATTTTTATTATTATAGATTGTAATATCATTGTTTATATTAAATGTTACTTATTATTTTAAAACAAGACTGAGAACCCCACAGCTAGCTAGAAACCACTAAACCCTTGGCACTAGCCAAATATGCCCCCAAGAAGTGGAATTTATTGACTTCAGTGGGATTTAAGCATGTACTTAAGTGCTTTGCAGTATTTGGGCCTGAAGCAGCGGTCTTAACCGCTTACCAATTTTAGACTAATTTAATTCTATGACAAACATCCCAGAATAAAGTGACTGCTTAGGTCCAGTGCAGTGTATTTTTGTGGTGGTAGTACTGGTGTAAGTATTGTATCTAACTTTGAAAACATCTACATAGGTTTGCTGCATTTGAGGATTCTAGCCTTTATAGTGTACCTAATAACGTTCTTTTTTCATTGCAGATTGACTTATTTTTGTTTTTATTATTTTACAGCAAGTACTGACTGATCCTGAGGTGGCATCCCAAGAGGGCTGTATAAAAAAGGTAGGAAAAGATTTAATCTTATCCAAGTTGTGTTCGTTACTTGGCTTTGTCATTATCTTGATAGTTTTCCATTTCTATTTGCATATGAATGTGTAATAAATGTAGTTATCAAAATACACGAAAAAGGCTTTCAGAGCTTCTTTTCCATTTCTATGAGTGCAGGATTGTACCCCAGTTTTATTTGGGGAAACTTCTATGTGTGATTTGTGGATCCAATACTTTTGTAAAAGGAATCCTTGTTACAGTTATAGCCTAGGCAATAGCCATTCAAACCTGGAAACCTGATTTTCCAGTGAAATGATGTTTGTCCATGCTTCTAAGTAGAAGTCAGTTCACCATATGATGGTTATTTGAAATCAAAGGGATCTGGTATGCATGAATAAAATAACAGAATTTAACTAGTCTTATGTATTACCGAGCTTTTCCTTGATTTGTGACATCTTAAACTATATTTCCAGAGAAAATCTGGTTTCAAGTGTATTTTAGCTGTATTATAATTTCTATAAATGTCTATACTGGAACTGTTTGACAGCCCCATAAAGTACATGTGTCAGTAGCCTGTCTAGTGTTTTGGTCAGGATCATTTTAAATAACATTCTTTCCACTGGTATCTTTGGTTAACGGTATTATAAGGTAAAGCATAGCAAGGCTATAATCAAACATGACTATCTAGATGCCCATAAGAGGGGTAGCTTATCCTTATCCTTGTTGTTTTAGTCATGAGTTGGCTTTAATTCCTTTCACATGTTATTGTCTTATAAGAAATAGACACATATGAGATTCAAAAGTGTCAAATATTTGAAGTTGGAAAACTGCAACGACTGCCATTTTATTCACCCATTTAGGCTATCTTAAATACCATTTCTTAGCTCTGAAAGTTAAAAGAAAACACTTGTGCGGTTCTGCCAAACACAGTGAAATCTAATACTTGTCAGGCTCCGGAGTTAGTCTGAGAACAGATATTTAGACATATCTAGGTCCAATATGGACCATTCTATTCACACCACGTTGAGCAAAATAAC